>NC_091284.1:797927420-798569920 GCF_032444005.1 Ranitomeya imitator
CTAATAATTGTATGATACAATATTGTTCTGCTCCAGGAAGACATCCAGGCCTCTCTTGAACCCCTCGACTGAGTTCGCCATCACCACCTCCTCAGGCAAGCAATTCCAGATTCTCACTGCCCTAACAGTAAAGAATCCTCCTCTATGTTGGTGGAAAAACCTTCTCTCCTCCAGACGCAAAGAATGCCCCCTTGTGCCCGTCACCTTCCTTGGTATAAACAGATCCTCAGCGAGATATTTGTATTGTCCCCTTATATACTTATACATGGTTATTAGATCGCCCCTCAGTCGTCTTTTTTCTAGACTAAATAATCCTAATTTCGCTAATCTATCTAGGTATTGTAGTTCTCCCATCCCCTTTATTAATTTTGTAGCCCGCCTTTGTACTCTCTCTAGTTCCATTATATCCTTCCTGAGCACCGGTGCCCAAAACTGGACACAGTACTCCATGTGCGGTCTAACTAGGGATTTGTACAGAGGCCGTATAATGCTCTCATCATGTGTATCCAGACCTCTTTTAATGCACCTCATGATCCTGTTTGCCTTGGCAGCTGCTGCCTGGCACTGGCTGCTCCAGGTAAGTTTATCATTAACTAGGATCCCCAAGTCCTTCTCCCTGTCCGATTTACCCAGTGGTTTCCTGTTCAGTGTGTAATGGTGATATTGATTCCTTCTTCCCATGTGTATAACCTTACATTTATCATTGTTAAACCTCATCTGCCACCTTTCAGCCCAAGTTTCCAACCTATCCAGATCCATCTGTAGCAGAATACTATCTTCTCTTGTATTAACTGCTTTACATAGTTTTGTATCATCTGCAAATATCGATATTTTACTGTGTAAACCTTCTACCAGATCATTAATGAATATGTTGAAGAGAATAGGTCCCAATACCGACCCCTGCGGTACCCCACTGGTCACAGCGACCCAGTTAGAGACTATACCATTTATAACCACCCTCTGCTTTCTATCACTAAGCCAGTTACTAACCCATTTACATACATTTTCCCCCAGACCAAGCATTCTCATTTTGTGTACCAACCTCTTGTGCGGCACGGTATCAAACGCTTTGGAAAAATCGAGATATACCACGTCCAATGACTCACCGTTGTCCAGCCTATAGCTTACCTCTTCATAAAAACTGATTAGATTGGTTTGACAGGAGCGATTTCTCATAAACCCATGCTGATATGGAGTTAAACAGTTATTCTCATTGAGATAATCCAGAATAACATCCCTCAGAAACCCTTCAAATATTTTACCAACAATAGAGGTTAGACTTACTGGCCTATAATTTCCAGGTTCACTTTTAGAGCCCTTTGTGAATATTGGCACCACATTTGCTATGCGCCAGTCCTGTGGAACAGACCCCTTCGCTATAGAGTCCCTAAAATAAGAAATAATGGTTTATCTATTACCTTACTTAGTTCTCTTAGTACTCGTGGGTGTATGCCATCCGGACCCGGAGATTTATCTATTTTGATCTTATTTAGCCGGTTTCGCACCTCTTCTTGGGTTAGATTGGTGACCCTTAATATAGGGTTTTCATTGTTTCTTGGGATTTCACCTAGCATTTCATTTTCCACCGTGAATACCGTGGAGAAGAAGGTGTTTAATATGTTAGCCTTTTCCTCGTCATCTACAACCATTCTTTCCTCACTATTTTTTAAGGGGCCTACATTTTCAGTTTTTATTCTTTTACTATTGATATAGTTGAAGAACAGTTTGGGATTAGTTTTACTCTCCTTAGCAATGTGCTTCTGTGTTTCCTTTTTGGCAGCTTTAATTAGTTTGTTAGATAAAGTATTTTTCTCCCTATAGTTTTTTAGAGCTTCAATGGTGCCATCCTGCTTTAGTAGTGCAAATGCTTTCTTTTTACTGTTAATTACCTGTCTTACTTCTTTGTTTAGCCACATTGGGTTTTTCCTATTTCTAGTCCTTTTACTCCCACAAGGTATAAACCGCTTACAGTGCCTATTTAGGATGTTCTTAAACATTTTCCATTTAATATCTGTATTCTTATTTCTGAGGATATTGTCCCAGTCTTCCAGATTAAGGGCATCTCTAAGCTGGTCAAACTTTGCCTTCCTAAAGTTCAGTGTTTTTGTGACTCCCTGACAAGTCCCCCTAGTGAAAGACAGGTGAAACTGTACAATATTGTGGTCGCTATTTCCTAGATGCCCGACCACCTGCAGATTTGTTATTCTGTCAGGTCTATTAGATAGTATTAGGTCTAAAAGTGCTGCTCCTCTGGTTGGATTCTGCACCAATTGTGAAAGATAATTTTTCTTGGTTATTAGCAGAAACCTGTTGCCTTTATGGGTTTCACAGGTTTCTGTTTCCCAGTTAATATCCGGGTAGTTAAAGTCCCCCATAACCAGGACCTCATTATGGGTTGCAGCTTCATCTATCTGCTTTAGAAGTAGACTTTCCATGATTTCTGTTATATTTGGGGGTTTGTAACAGACCCCAATGAGAATTTTGTTACCATTTTTCCCTCCATGAATTTCGACCCATATGGACTCGGCATCCTCATTCCCTTCGCTAATATCCTCCCTTAAAGTGGACTTTAGACAAGACTTTACATAGAGACAAACCCCTCCTCCTCTCCGATTTTTACGATCCTTTCTAAACAGACTGTAACCCTGTAAGTTAACTGCCCAGTCATAGCTTTCATCTAACCATGTCTCGGTTATTCCCACTATGTTATCTCTTTGGATTTCCCTGTTATCCTGACCAGTTCAGCAAAGCTAAGTCCTTGCTTGCTCTTTTCTGTCCACAGGTTGTGGACTTATCCGTTCTGTGCTTTCTATGTTTGTCCAGCTTGTCAGTTTGAATTAATTCTGTGATGCTGGAAGCTCTGGGAAGCAGATTTACCCTCCACACCTTTAGTCAGGTGTGGAGATTTTTGTAAACTCTGTGTGGATTTTTTGTAGTGTTTTATACTGACCGCACAGTATTCCATCCTGTCCTATCTATCTAGCTAGACTGGCCTCCTATGCTCATCCTAGTTTCATTCTGTGTATGTCTTTTCCCTCTCCACTCACAGTCATTACTTGTGGGGGGCTATCTATCCTTTGGGGATTTTCTCTGAGGCAAGATAGTTTTCCTGTTTCTATCTTTAGGGGTAGTTAGTTCTCAGGCTGTGACGAGGTGCCTAGGGAGTGTTAGGAGCATCCCACGGCTACTTCTAGTGTTGTGTTGAGCTTAGGGACTGCGGTCAGTACAGATACCACTTCCTTCAGAGCTTGTTCCATGTTGCTCCTAAACCACCAGATCATAACAGTACAAGTGGCCAAAAATGAATTAAATGCATCTCAAAATAAGGAAAAAATTCTGAGCCATTTTTTTTCTGTGCTTTCTTTTGTCTTTTTTTTTCTCTTGATCTCTGGGTGGTTAAGGATTTATGCTCTGGCGTGAATGTTCAGGGTTTGTTTTCTCGTGTGGATCAACTTGCTGCAAGAGTACAGAGTATCCAAGATTATGTTGTCCAGACTCCGGCTTTGGAGCCTAGAATTCCTACTCCTGATTTGTTTTTTGGAGACAGATCCAAGTTTTTGAACTTTAAAAATAACTGCAAATTGTTTTTTGCTTTGAAACCCCGTTCTTCTGGTGATCCCATTCAGCAAGTTAAAATCATCATATCCTTGCTGCGTGGTGACCCTCAGGACTGGGCATTCTCCCTTGAATCAGGGGATCCGGCATTGCTGAATGTAGACGCATTTTTTCAAGCGCTCGGATTATTGTATGACGAACCTAATTCTGTGGATCATGCAGAAAAAACCCTGTTGGCCTTGTGTCAAGGTCAGGAAGCGGCAGAATTATGCTGCCAGAAATGTAGGAAATGGTCTGTGCTCACTAAATGGAATGAGGATGCTCTGGCTGCTATTTTCAGAAAAGGTCTTTCTGAAGCCCTTAAAGATGTTATGGTGGGCTTCCCTACGCCTACTGGTTTGAGCGAATCTATGTCTGTAGCCATTCAGATTGATCGGCGTTTGCGCGAGCGCAAAGCTATGCACCATATGGCAGTGTCCTCTGAGCAGAGTCCTGAACCTTTGCAATGTGATAGGATTTTGTCTAGAACAGAACGGCAGGAATTCAGACGTCAGAATAGGCTGTGTTTTTACTGTGGTGATTCTGCTCATGTTATTTCTGATTGCCCTAAACGTACTAGGAGGGTCGCTAGGTTTGTTACCATTAGTACTGTACAGCCTAAATTTCTTTTATCTGTGACCCTGATTTGCTCATTGTCGTCCTTTTCTGTCATGGCATTTGTGGATTCAGGCGCTGACCTGAACTTAATGGACTTAGAATTCTCCAGGCGCTGTGGTTTTTCCTTGCAGCCTTTGCAGAGCCCTATTCCTTTGAGGGGCATTGATGCTACTCCATTGGCCAAGGATAAACCTCAGTACTGGACGCAGATGACCATGTACATGGCTCCTGCACATCAGGAAAATTGCCGTTTTATGGTGTTGCATAACCTGCATGATGTTGTTGTACTGGGTTTTCCATGGTTACAGGAACATAATCCGGTGCTGGATTGGAAAACTATGTCTGTGACTAGTTGGGGTTGTCAAGGGGTACATAGTGACGTTCCTTTGATGTCAATTTCCTCTTCCCCCTCTTCTGAGGTCCCTGAGTTTTTGTCGGATTTCCAGGATGTATTTGATGAGCCCAAGTCCAGTTCCCTTCCTCCACATAGGGACTGTGATTGTGCTATTAACTTGATTCCTGGTTGTAAGTTCCCTAAGGGCCGACTTTTCAATCTGTCTGTGCCAGAGCATGCCGCCATGCGGAGCTATGTTAAGGAATCTTTGGAGAAAGGGCATATTCGGCCGTCTTCATCACCATTGGGAGCGGGTTTCTTTTTTGTTGCTAAGAAGGATGACTCCTTGTGACCCTGTATAGATTATCGTCTTCTTAATAAGATCACGGTCAAATTCCAATACCCCTTGCCTTTGCTTTCTGATTTGTTTGCTCAGATTAAGGGGGCTAGTTGGTTTACTAAGATTGACCTCCGAGGGGCATATAATCTTGTTCGTATTAAACAGGGTGACGAATGGAAAACTGCATTTAATACGCCTGAAGGCCATTTTGAATACCTTGTGATGCCATTCGGGCTCTCTAATGCTCCATCTGTGTTCCAATCCTTCATGCATGATATTTTCCGCAATTATCTTGATAAATTCATGGTTGTATATTTGGATGATATTTTGATTTTTTCCGATGATTGGGAGTCTCATGTGAAGCAGGTCAGGATGGTGTTCCAGATCCTTCGTGATAATGCTTTATTTGTGAAGGGGTCTAAGTGCCTATTCGGAGTTCAAAAGGTCTCTTTTTTGGGTTTTATTTTTTCTCCCTCGTCTATGGAAATGGATCCTGTTAAGGTCCGAGCTATTCATGACTGGATTCAACCCACATCTGTGAAGAGCCTTCAAAAATTTTTGGGCTTTGCTAATTTCTATCGCCGTTTCATTGCCAACTTTTCCAGTGTGGTTAAGCCCCTTACTGATTTGACCAAGAAAGGCGCTGATGTGACGAATTGGTCCTCTGCGGCTGTTGAGGCCTTTTGGGAGCTTAAACGCCGATTTACTTCTGCTCCTGTGTTGCGTCAGCCGGATGTTTCTCTTCCTTTTCAGGTTGAGGTTGACGCTTCTGAGATTGGGGCAGGGGCCGTTTTGTCTCAGAGGGATTCTGATGGTTCTTTGATGAAACCGTGTGCTTTTTTTTCCAGAAAGTTTTCACCTGCAGATCGCAATTATGATGTCGGCAATCGGGAGTTGTTGGCTATGAAGTGGGCGTTTGAGGAGTGGCGACATTTGCTTGAGGGAGCTAAGCACCGCGTTGTGGTCTTGACTGATCATAAGAATCTGATTTACCTCGAGTCGGCCAAGCGGCTGAATCCTAGACAGGCTCGATGGTCCCTGTTTTTCTCCCATTTTGATTTTGTGGTCTCGTATCTTCCGGGATCTAAGAATGTTAAGGCTGATGCCCTCTCTAGGAGTTTTTCGCCTGATTCTCCTGGAGTCCTTGAGCCGGTTGGCATTCTTAAGGAAGGGGTGATTCTTTCTGCCATCTCCCCTGATTTGCGGCGGGTGCTTTGGGAATTTCAGGCTGATAGGCCTGACCGCTGTCCAGTGGGGAAGCTGTTTGTTCCTGATGGATGGACAAGTAAGGTGATTTCTGAGGTTCATTGTTCAGTGTTGGCTGGTCATCCTGGGATTTTTGGTACCAGAGATTTGGTTGCTAGGTCCTTTTGGTGGCCTTCCTTGTCGCGCGATGTGCGTGCTTTTGTGCAGTCCTGTGGGATTTGCGCCCAAGCCAAGCCTTGCTGTTCCCGCACTAGTGGGTTGCTTTTGCCTTTGCCGGTCCCTGAGAGGCCCTGGACGCATATTTCCATGGATTTCATTTTGGATCTTCCTGTTTCCCAGAAGATGTCTGTTATCTGGGTTTTTTGTGACCGGTTCTCTAAAATGGTCCATCTGGTACCTTTGCCTAAGTTGCCTTCCTCCTCAGATTTGGTTCCATTGTTTTTTCAGCATGTGGTTCGTTTGCATGGCATTCCGGAGAATATTGTGTCTGACAGAGGTTCTCAGTTTGTCTCTAGGTTTTGGCGGGCCTTTTGTGCTAGGATGGGCATTGATTTGTCTTTTTCTTCGGTGTTTCATCCTCAGGCCAAACTGAGCGAACTAATCAGACCTTGGAGACCTATTTGAGATGCTTTGTGTCTGCTGATCAGGATGATTGGGTGGCTTTCTTGCCATTGGCCGAGTTTGCCCTTAATAATCGGGCTAGTTCGGCTACTTTGGTTTCACCTTTCTTTTGTAATTTTGGTTTTCATCCTCGTTTTTCTTCTGGGCAGGTTGAGCCTTCTGATTGACCTGGTGTGGATTCTGTGGTGGACAGGCTGCAGCAGATTTGGACTCATGTGGTGGACAATTTGACAATGTCTCAGGAAAGGGCTCAACGTTTTGCTAACCGCCGTCGGTGTGTTGGTCCCCGGCTTCGTGTGGAGGATTTGGTTTGGTTGTCTTCTCGTCATGTTCCCATGAAGGTTTCTTCCCCTAAGTTTAAGCCTCGGTTTATTGGTCCTTATAAAATTTCTGAAATTATTAATCCGGTGTCTTTTCGTTTGGCTCTTCCAGCCTCTTTTGCCATTCATAATGTTTTCCATAGATCTTTGTTGCGGAGATATGTGGTGCCCGTTGTTCCCTCAGTTGATCCTCCTGCCCCGGTGTTGGTTGAGGGAGAGTTGGAATATGAGGTTGAGAAAATTTTTGATTCTAGTTTTTCGAGGCGGAGTCTTCAGTATCTTGTCAAGTGGAAGGGTTATGGCCAGGAGGATAATTCTTGGGTTGTTGCCTCCGATGTCCATGCCACCGATTTGGTTCGTGCTTTTCACTTGGCTCGTCCTGATCGGCCTGGGGGCTCTGGTGAGGGTTCGGTGACCCCTCCTCAAGGGGGGGGTACTGTTGTGAATTCCGCTCTTGGGCTCCCTCCGGTGGTTGTAAGTGGCACTTTTGTGAGTTCTGCTCTTGGGCTCCCTCCGGTGGTTTTAAGTGGAATGGCTGCTCCTTGGATTTAGCTGTCAGCAGCTGCTTCCACTGATTGTCTTTTCTGCTCGGCTATTTAGCCTGGCTCTTTTCTTCAGCTTGTGCCACTTGTCAATGGTTCCTGGTTGGATTCACATCTCTTTGGATTTCCCTGTTATCCTGACCAGTTCAGCAAAGCTAAGTCTTTGCTTGGTCTTTTCTGTCCACAGGTTGTGGACTTATCCGTTCTGTGCTTTCTATGTTTGTCCAGCTTGTCAGTTTGAATTAATTCTGTGATGCTGGAAGTTCTGGGAAGCAGATTTACCCTCCACACCTTCAGTCAGGTGTGGAGATTTTTGTAAACTCTGTGTGGATTTTTTGTAGTGTTTTATACTGACCGCACAGTATTCCATCCTGTCCTATCTATCTAGCTAGACTGGCCTCCTATGCTCATCCTAGTTTCATTCTGTGTATGTCTTTTCCCTCTCCACTCACAGTCATTACTTGTGGGGGGCTATCTATCCTTTGGGGATTTTCTCTGAGGCAAGATAGTTTTCCTGTTTCTATCTTTAGGGGTAGTTAGTTCTCAGGCTGTGACGAGGTGCCTAGGGAGTGTTAGGAGCATCCCACGGCTACTTCTAGTGTTGTGTTGAGCTTAGGGACTGCGGTCAGTATAGATACCAGTTCCTTCAGAGCTCGTTCCATGTTGCTCCTAAACCACCAGATCATAACAGGAGAGGACCCCACTTATTATAGGGGCTTACACTCTACAGGAGAGAGAAAGGACCCCGCTGACCATAAGAGCTTACACTCTACAGAAGAGAATTTTTTCACCTTTAAGGATCCTTTCTTTTTGAAGAGACGTGATACTGCAATGGGAGCGGCCTGTGTGCCCTCCTATGCTAACCTCTTTCTCGGATACTGGGAGAGGGGTTTGTTTTTGGATGGCGCACAGGCCGCTCCCCAGATCCTTGGGTGGTTTTGTTTCATAGACGATATTCGATTTGTATGGCAAGGAACATCCAGTGATTTGGACACATTTATGGTGGGATTGAATCGCAACAACTCCAACATCAGACTCACCTATAACTATAGTCCTAAGGTAGTTTCGTTTCTTGATGTGGAGCTAAGAGTTCAGGAGGATAGTTCCGTACATACGGATATGTTTCAAAAAGAGACGTCTGTCAATTCATTGCTGCATGCATCCTCTGCACATCTTGTCTCCACAATCAGGGCTATTCCTATGGGTTAATTCCTCCGAGCTCGGAGGATTTTTACTTCTGATGAACTATTTGAGGGACAGGCCAGGGACCTTTGGCAGAGGTTTCGAGATCGTGGATACAGTAATAAGAATATCAAACAAGGTTACTGGAGGACCAAGAATGCAAAGAGAAGTGAATTGTTAGCCTCACACAATGCGAAAAAAAGAATAATGATTCAGGGACACGACTCATATCTATATATATAATTGCCTAAGGGTTTTTCCGTCTGTCTTTCTGTCTGTCTGTCTGTCCTGGAAATCCCGCGTCTCTGATTGGTCGAGGCCGCCAGGCCTCGATCAATCAGCGACGGGCACAGCGACGATGATGTCATAAAGGACGTAGACATCCCGCGTCTCTGATTGGTCGAGGCCGCAAGGACGTAGAAATCCCACGTTTCTGATTCAGCGACGGGCACAGTATCGACGTAGATGTCATAATGGTTGCCATGGCGACGATGATGTCATAAAGGTTGCCTCGACCAATCAGCGACGGGCACAGTCTGCCGCGAATTCTGGAATCATCATTGTCCATATACTACGGGGACATGCATATTCTAGAATACCCGATGCGTTAGAATCGGGCCACAACCTAGTCCACATATAACCAGCAATGGAACCCACTGCGGACCATACTTAAAAAGCATTGGCCCATCTTATTGACGGATTCTACTTTAAGTAAGCATCTGCCCCTGGATCCACTAATGACGGCACGTAGAGGAAGAAATTTACGAGACACATTAGTGTCTAGTCACTATATCCCCAAATTGCCCCGCCTTTTTAATAACAGAGGGAGTAATAAAGGATTTTTTCCATGTAAAAAATGTCTAGCTTGCAAAAATCATGTGAGATCCACGACCTTCAGGTCATCGGATGGCCTTAAAACATTTGATATCAGGGAATAAATCACATGCACTACTACACATTGTGTTTATTATGCTGTTTGTAGTTGCAACCTGATTTATATTGGACTTACATCCCGCGAATTACGAGTGAGAACTCGTGAGCACGTTAGGGAAATTGAGGCTGCCCGTGATGTGGAGGAAGTGGATTCTCTCAAAACATTACCTAGACATTTTCGATTAAAACACGATTGCAATTCCAAAGAACTACGCGTGTGGAGAATAGATTGCGTCCATATGGGCACTCGTGGTGGTGATTACTTGCGTGTTCTAACACAGAAAGAGTGCAGATGGATAGTTAATGTGGATACAATGTCCCCCCGTGGCCTCAATGAACAATTGAGTTTCTCCTCTTTCCTTTAGACCCTCGCTATCTCTGGATTAAGGATCATTAATTTTTTTTATTGTGATTTTAATTGTCTTTGTCTTTTTTTCTTCTTTCTTTAATTTAGTGCTATGACTCTCCAGACATTATGAGTGATATTTCTATCTGAAAACTAATCTGGATAAATGCCTAACAACCCATTTTCTGGCTTTGATTTACAAAGAACTATATGCTGCTATAGACATTACCCTGTAACATGATTGAAGTTTTATATATCACGTTGTCGTTTTTCTGTCATTATTATTTATATATTCTGTATTTTATTTAGTTATATATAATTTCACATTATACATATACTGTATATTTTTCACTTTATGGATTGTGTCAGTGTCTCACTTTGTTATACACTATGGCACTATATTATATTACTCATATATGTATGTACCGTGTTTCCCCGAAAGTAGGACCCCCCCGAAAGTAAGACAGGGTGGGGGTTTCGGGGGGGTCCTCCAATGTAAGGCCTCCCCCGAATGTAAGGCAGGGTTGGGGGGCCGCTGTGAAATGTAAGGCCCTTACCTTTGGGCCGCCGCTGTCCCCCATTGGGTCCCCAGGCTCCAGAGGTGTCATCAGGTGCAGCTGGGCGGGTCCAGCACTCATGGGGTTAACTCGCCGTGTTAACCCCGCAATCCGCCCAGCTCAACAGCTCATTGGCCACCCCTGCTCCCCACGTCACCGCCGGCCCCCGGCTCGAGCGCTGATTGGCCAATCAGCTCGAGTGCTGATTGGCCCAGCAGCTCGGGCTGTAATTGGCCGCCCCAGCCCCACGTCACCGCTGTTTCCCTGCTGATTGGCACAGCGTTCCCTGCAGCACAGGCCTTCCGCACCCACAGCCGCACCGCAGAGGAAAACGTCCAGCATTTAAAAACCAAGTAGGGAAACATGTACTGTATAGGGTATGGGGCTGTGTGCAGTGGGATACGGCACTGTTATGGGGTATGGGGCTGTGTGCAGTGGGATACGGCACTGTTATCGGGTATGGGGCTGTGTGCAGTGGGATACGGCACTGTTATGGGGTATGGGGCTGTGTGCAGTGGGATACGGCACTGTTATGGTATGGTATGGTATGTTAATAAATGTTAATTTATTGGTTAAAAAGAAATTGTCATTTTTTTTTTTCGGCTAATGTAAGACCTCCCCCGAAAGTAAGACAGGGTGGGACTTTTTGGGTTAAAATTAATGTAAGACAGGGTCTTACTTTCGGGGAAACACGGTAAGTACAATATATTCTTTTATATTCACTTAATTTAACGCTGTATATAAATAATTTTTATATTATGCTGTACTATATCACAATACATTGTTATCCACATATGTTAGACTTATATACAATTTTGTTTGTATGAGATCCACTCTCAGGGACTATGTTCCATAGAAAAGTATTGTGGGCTATGAAGTGTTTATTGCTGCTTTTATCTATATGATGGTTGCGCCATCACTCAATATTTCTAGTATTTATGTTTGGGCTTTATTTTTGTATTGAGATTCTCTCTTGCCACGTAGTTTAGCTAGGGACACTTTATGATTGTGTTCTGTGTTATTGTAAGCGCCAATGATTATAAGTGGGCATGGTTCCCCAATCAAAGATGGCGATTGTGACACTCTCTAGCACCTTTAACGCGCATGTCCGTGACTCAGGCATCACCACGGCATCATATCAGGCGTCTCTCAGCAGGGATCGCGGGTAAATGACGTCAATGGGGATTTCCCCTTACCCGCGCCTTTATGCTGACGCCGGATGTGATGTTAACAGCGACGTCGTGAGTATCGTGCGCATGCGCCACTATCTGATTAGGCAGTGAGGGATATATAAATCGGGTACAGAGACATTTAGATCATGCTGCCCCCCGATGAAGCCGAGGGCGAAACGCGCGTTGGGGCGCGTGTGTATGCACATGGACAGGAACATGGGTAAGATGACCTGATGGGAACACTGTTTTGTGGACACTTAGAGGCTCTCTAGCTGTTTGATTTTGACTGACCTGAGACTATGTTGGTAATACTGGTATATACTTGACTAGTGATTAGATTACAACCACTATGATTATTTATGCACTGGCACTTTAGTTTTCTATTTACTGGTTGTTTTTGAGTCTGGACCCCCCATCTATATACCCATGATGACCCTGCGGTGCTACACATTTTAGTGGGTGCACCTTTGTTCCTGATTCAATTTGCTCTGTTTGTGTAACATGTACTTTGATTGTCATATAAGCTTGCACAGTTGTGTATTTTTTACAAATGTAAAATAAAGTGTATTTCTATTTTACTCCTTTTGATGTGACTTTATGCTTCAATTTCGTGTTTTGGAGAAGAGAGAGAGGACCCCGCTTATTATAAGAGCTTACACTCTACAGGAGAGAGACGACCCCACTGACCATAAGAGCTGATATTCTACAGGAGAGAGGACCCCACTGACCATAAGAGCTTACACTCTACAGGAGAGAGAGATAGAGAGATGACCCAGCTGACCATAAAAGCTTGCACTCTACAGGAGAGAGAGATTATCCCGATAATCATAAGATCTTACAGGAGAAAGAGAGAGAGTATCCATTTACCAAAAGGAGCTTACTCTCTACAGGACAAAGAGAGAGGACCCCACTGACCATAAGAGCTTATACTCTACAAGAGTGCATTTGAACAGCAAGGTGGATTGCTGTAAGGGAACTAGAGAAAGAAAAAAAAATAAAATCTATAAATCTTCAGCATAGCGAGTGTGAGCGAGCTGAGTGTGACCAGAGCGTAAGTGTGGACGGCGGTAAGTGTGACTTGTGATTCAGTGAAGAGGTATTTGGAAAGCCTTTAACAGATACCTGTGTGAATTGGTGTGAGTTGCTGAATTGGGAGTAGCTATATTCATAAGGGGTTAACTTAGGGTGGGGGCTCATAGTTAAGGGTTTATAAGGGGCAGCTGTTTGGGGCTCCAGTCCTTTTTGGAAGTGCATTTGAACAGCAAGGTGGATTGCTGTTAAGGAAACTAGAGAAAAAAAAAAATCTTTAAATCTTCAGCATAGCGAGTGTGAGCGAGCTGAGTGTGGCCTGAGTGTAAGTGTGGACGGCGGTAAGTGTGACTTGTGATTCAGTGACTTTGGATTCAGGGAGTTTCCAAGGGAGGAATTATTACTGAATTGCTGTCTGTTTCTTAATACTTTGTATTTATTTTTTATTTTTTTTATTTAACTTTTCTGTCTGGTGCAGTCCCCATTAGGAAATGTGCTCCACGATTGTTAATGCCATCCAGTGCACATCTTACCACATGTATGCTGTCCTTGAGCAGCCGATCGAGGGTGCATCCTGCTGTGCGAGATGTGAGCACGTTGTGCATTTGGAAACCCAGATTCTGAATCTAAATGTGCACCTGGCAACACTGAGATCCATAGACAATATGGAGAGGAGTCTTCTGCTCACGGAGCAGACGCTCAATGGGACAGATGAGGGGGGGGGGATGGTAGGATGGAGCTGCAGGACGGTGAAGTAGCAAGCTGGGTGACAGTTAGGAAGCGGGGTAGAGGGAAGAGTGCCAGGGAGGCTAGTCCTGACCTGGCACACCCCAATAAGTTTGCTAAGTTGGCAGATGAGGAGGGTGCCAGTACAGGGGTAGCACTGCTGCAGCCAGGCATGTCCTCTGAAAGCCGGAGGAGTGACTGCTCCAGTAAGGAGGGAAATAGGAGAGCAGGGCAGGCCAGACAGGTGCTGGTAGTGGGAGACTCAATTATTAGGGGAACAGATAGGACAATCTGTCACAAAGACAGGGATCGTCGAACGGTGTGCTGCCTACCTGGCGCTCGAGTCCGACACATCGCTGATCGGGTGGACAGATTACTGGGAGGGGCTGGTGAGGACCCAGCGGTCATGGTGCACATTGGCACAAATGACAAAGTTAGAGGTAGGTGGAAGGTCCTTAAAGATGATTTCAGGGAATTAGGCCGCAAGCTGAAAGCAAGGACCTCCAACGTGGTATTTTCCGAAATACTGCCTGTACCACGTGCCACGCCAGAGAGGCAACGGGAGATTAGGGAGGTTAATAAGTGGCTCAAGAATTGGTGTAGGAAGGAGGGGTTTGGGTTCCTGCAGAACTGGGCCGACTTCTCAGTTGGCTACAGGTTCTACGCTAGGGATGGACTGCACCTCAATGGGGAAGTGTTATGGCTGGCAATCAGGCAACACAGCGTGCAGTAATCAGCGCACATACAGAGATCTGGCAATAACCAAAAACAATAGGACGAGCTCTGAGACGTGGAATCTCTGTAGACTGCAGTACCTGATCTATCCTCACACAACTATAAGCAGCAGTGGATTGCGCCTATCACTACCTATGCAACTCGGCACTGCCTGAGGAGCTGACTAGCCTGAAGATAGAAATACAAGCCTGACTTACCTCAGAGAAATACCCCAAAGGAATAGGCAGCCCCCCACATATAATGACTGTTAGCAAGATGAAAAGACAAACGTAGGAATGAAATAGATTCAGCAAAGTGAGGCCCGATATTCTAGACAGAGCGAGGATAGCAAAGAGAACTATGCAGTCTACAAAAACCCTAAAATGAAAACCACGCAAAGGGGCAAAAAGACCCACCGTGCCGAACTAACAGCACGGCGGTGCACCCCTTTGCTTCTCAGAGCTTCCAGCAAAAGTTAATAGCAAGCTGGACAGAAAAAACAGAAAACAAACTAGAAGCACTTATCTAGCAGAGCAGCAGGCCCAAGGAAAGATGCAGTAGCTCAGATCCAACACTGGAACATTGACAAGGAGCAAGGAAGACAGACTCAGGTGGAGCTAAATAGCAAGGCAGCCAACGAGCTCACCAAAACACCTGAGGGAGGAAGCCCAGAGACTGCAATACCACTTGTGACCACAGAAGTGAACTCAGCCACAGAATTCACAACAGTACCCCCCCCCTTGAGGAGGGGTCACCGAACCCTCACCAGAACCCCCAGGCCGACCAGGATGAGCCACATGAAAGGCACGAACAAGATCTGGGGCATGGACATCAGAGGCAAAAACCCAGGAATTATCTTCCTGAGCATAACCCTTCCATTTGACCAGATACTGGAGTTTCCGTCTAGAGACACGAGAATCCAAAATCTTCTCCACAATATACTCCAATTCCCCCTCCACCAAAACAGGGGCAGGAGGCTCCACAGATGGAACCATAGGTGCCACGTATCTCCTCAACAACGACCTATGGAATACATTATGTATGGAAAAGGAGTCTGGGAGGGTCAGACGAAAAGACACCGGATTGAGAATCTCAGAAATCCTATACGGACCAATAAAACGAGGTTTAAATTTAGGAGAGGAAACCTTCATAGGAATATGACGAGAAGATAACCAAACCAGATCCCCAACACGAAGTCGGGGTCCCACACGGCGTCTGCGATTAGCGAAAAGCTGAGCCTTCTCCTGGGACAAGGTCAAATTGTCCACTACCTGAGTCCAGATCTGCTGCAACCTGTCCACCACAGAATCCACACCAGGACAGTCCGAAGACTCAACCTGTCCTGAAGAGAAACGAGGATGGAACCCAGAATTGCAGAAAAATGGAGAGACCAAGGTAGCCGAGCTGGCCCGATTATTAAGGGCGAACTCAGCCAACGGCAAAAATAACACCCAATCATCCTGGTCAGCGGAAACAAAACATCTCAGATATGTTTCCAAGGTCTGATTGGTTCGTTCGGTCTGGCCATTAGTCTGAGGATGGAAGGCCGAAGAGAAAGATAGGTCAATGCCCATCCTACCACAAAAGGCTCGCCAGAACCTCGAGACAAACTGGGAACCTCTGTCAGAAACAATATTCTCAGGAATGCCATGTAAACGAACCACATGCTGGAAGAACAAAGGCACCAAATCAGAGGAGGAAGGCAATTTAACCAAGGGCACCAGATGGACCATTTTAGAAAAGCGATCACAGACCACCCAAATGACCGACATTTTTTGAGAAACGGGAAGGTCAGAAATGAAATCCATCGAAATATGTGTCCAAGGCCTCTTCGGGACCGGCAAGGGCAAAAGCAACCCACTGGCACGTGAACAGCAGGGCTTAGCCCTAGCACAAATTCCACAGGACTGCACAAAAGCACGCACATCCCGTGACAGAGATGGCCACCAGAAGGATCTAGCAACCAACTCCCTGGTACCAAAGATTCCTGGATGACCGGCCAGCACCGAACAATGAAGTTCAGAGATAACTTTACTAGTCCACCTATCAGGGACGAACAGTTTCTCGGCCGGACAACGATCAGGTTTATTAGCCTGAAATTTCTGCAACACTCTCCGCAAATCAGGGGAGATGGCAGACACAATGACTCCTTCCTTGAGGATACTCGCCGGCTCAGATAACCCCGGAGAGTCGGGCACAAAACTCCTAGACAGAGCATCCGCCTTCACATTTTTAGAGCCCGGAAGGTATGAAATCACAAAATCAAAACGAGCAAAAAATAACGACCAACGGGCCTGTCTAGGATTCAAGCGCTTGGCAGACTCAAGATAAGTAAGGTTCTTATGATCAGTCAAAACCACCACGCGATGCTTAGCACCCTCAAGCCAATGACGCCACTCCTCGAATGCCCACTTCATGGCCAGCAACTCTCGGTTGCCCACATCATAATTACGCTCAGCAGCAGAAAATTTCCTGGAAAAGAAAGCACATGGTTTGAACACTGAGCAACCAGAACCTCTCTGTGACAAAACCACCCCTGCACCAATCTCAGAAGCATCAACCTCGACCTGGAACGGAAGAGAAACATCAGGTTGACACAACACAGGGGCACAGCAAAAACGACGCTTCAACTCCTGAAAAGCTTCCACGGCAGCAGAAGACCAATTAACCAAATCAGCACCCTTCTTGGTCAAATCGGTCAATGGTCTGGCAATGCTAGAAAAATTACAGATGAAGCGACGATAAAAATTAGCAAAGCCCAGGAATTTCTGCAGACTTTTTAGAGATGTCGGCTGAGTCCAATCCTGGATGGCCTGAACCTTAACCGGATCCATCTCGATAGTAGAAGGGGAAAAGATGAACCCCAAAAATGAAACTTTCTGCACACCGAAGAGACACTTTGATCCCTTCACGAACAAGGAATTAGCACGCAGTACCTGGAAAACCATTCTGACTTGCTTCACATGAGACTCCCAATCATCTGAGAAGATCAAAATGTCATCCAAGTAAACAATCAAGAATTTATCCAGATACTCACGGAAAATGTCATGCATAAAAGACTGAAAAACAGATGGAGCATTGGCAAGTCCGAACGGCATCACCAGATACTCAAAATGACCCTCGGGCGTATTAAATGCCGTTTTCCATTCATCTCCCTGCCTGATTCTCACCAGATTATACGCACCACGAAGATCAATCTTAGTAAACCAACTAGCCCCCTTAATCCGAGCAAACAAGTCAGAAATCAATGGCAAGGGATACTGAAACTTAACAGTGATCTTATTAAGAAGGCGGTAATCAATACACGGTCTTAGCGAACCATCCTTCTTGGCTACAAAAAAGAACCCTGCTCCCAATGGTGACGACGATGGGCGAATATGTCCCTTCTCCAGGGACTCCTTCACATAACTGCGCATAGCGGTGTGTTCAGGTACGGACAAATTAAATAAACGACCCTTAGGGAATTTACTACCAGGAATCAAATCGATAGCACAATCACAATTCCTATGCGGAGGTAGGGCATCAGACTTGGACTCTTCAAATACATCCTGAAAGTCCGACAAGAACTCTGGGATGTCAGAAGGAATGGATGACGAAATAGACAAAAATGGAACATCACCATGTACTCCCTGACAACCCCAGCTGGTTACCGACATAGAGTTCCAATCCAATACTGGATTATGGGTTTGTAGCCATGGCAACCCCAACACGACCACATCATGCAAATTATGCAGTACCAGAAAGCGAATAACTTCCTGATGTGCAGGAGCCATGCACATGGTCAGCTGGGCCCAGTACTGAGGCTTATTCTTGGCCAAAGGTGTAGCATCAATTCCTCTCAACGGAATAGGACACCGCAAAGGCTCCAAGAAAAATCCACAACGTTTAGCATAATCCAAATCCATCAGATTCAGGGCAGCGCCTGAATCCACAAACGCCATGACAGAATACGATGACAAAGAGCACATTAAGGTAATGGACAAAAGGAATTTGGACTGTACAGTACCAATAACGGCAGAGCTATCGAACCGCCTAGTGCGTTTAGGACAATTAGAAATAGCATGAGTAGAATCACCACAATAGAAACACAGTCTGTTCAGACGTCTGTGTTCTTGCCGTTCTACTTTAGTCATAGTCCTGTCGCACTGCATAGGCTCAGGTTTACTCTCAGACAATACCGCCAGATGGTGCACAGATTTACGCTCGCGCAAGCGACGACCGATCTGAATGGCCAAGGACATAGACTCATTCAAACCAGCAGGCATAGGAAATCCCACCATTACATCCTTAAGAGCTTCAGAGAGACCCTTTCTGAACAAAGCCGCTAGTGCAGATTCATTCCACAGAGTGAGTACTGACCACTTCCTAAATTTCTGACAATATACTTCTACATCATCCTGACCCTGGCATAAAGCCAGCAGATTTTTCTCAGCCTGATCCACTGAATTAGGCTCATCGTAAAGCAATCCCAGCGCCTGGAAAAATGCATCAACATTACTCAATGCAGAATCTCCTGGTGCAAGAGAAAACGCCCAGTCCTGTGGGTCGCCGCGCAAAAAAGAAATAATAATCAAAACCTGTTGAATAGGATTACCAGAAGAATGAGGTTTCAAGGCCAAAAATAGCTTACAATTATTTCTGAAGCTCAGGAACTTAGTTCTGTCACCAAAAAACAAATCAGGAATCGGAATTCTTGGTTCTAGCATCGATTTCTGATCAATAGTATCTTGAATCTTTTGTACATTTACAACGAGATTATCCATTGAGGAGCACAGAGCCTGAATATCCATGTCCACAGCTGTGTCCTGAAGCACTCTAATGTCTAGGGGAAAAAAAAGACTGAAGACAGAGCTAAGAAAAAAAAATGATGTCAGGATTTCTTTTTTCCCTCTATTGGAAATCATTGGGGGGCTCCTTGTACTGTTATGGCTGGCAATCAGGCAACACAGCGTGCAGTAATCAGCGCACATACAGAGATCTGGCAATAACCAAAAACAATAGGACGAGCTCTGAGACGTGGAATCTCTGTAGACTGCAGTACCTGATCTATCCTCACACAACTATAAGCAGCAGTGGATTGCGCCTATCACTACCTATGCAACTCGGCACTGCCTGAGGAGCTGACTAGCCTGAAGATAGAAATACAAGCCTGACTTACCTCAGAGAAATACCCCAAAGGAATAGGCAGCCCCCCACATATAATGACTGTTAGCAAGATGAAAAGACAAACGTAGGAATGAAATAGATTCAGCAAAGTGAGGCCCGATATTCTAGACAGAGCGAGGATAGCAAAGAGAACTATGCAGTCTACAAAAACCCTAAAACGAAAACCACGCAAAGGGGCAAAAAGACCCACCGTGCCGAACTAACAGCACGGCGGTGCACCCCTTTGCTTCTCAGAGCTTCCAGCAAAAGTTAATAGCAAGCTGGACAGAAAAAACAGAAAACAAACTAGAAGCACTTATCTAGCAGAGCAGCAGGCCCAAGGAAAGATGCAGTAGCTCAGATCCAACACTGGAACATTGACAAGGAGCAAGGAAGACAGACTCAGGTGGAGCTAAATAGCAAGGCAGCCAACGAGCTCACCAAAACACCTGAGGGAGGAAGCCCAGAGACTGCAATACCACTTGTGACCACAGAAGTGAACTCAGCCACAGAATTCACAACAGGGAAGGTGCAGCTGTGTTGGGGGAGAAAATGGCTAGAAGGTCAGAGGATTGTTTAAACTAGGGATTGAATTTATAGGAGGGGAAGATAGTGCAGACAGAGACCTGGGCACAAATAAGGAAGTTGGGGGTGGCGGTGGCATGGGGGGTGGTGTTAGAACAGTTAATAATTTAAGAAAGAATAGAGGTACAGAGAGATACATAAAATGTATGTATACTAATGCCAGAAGCCTCGCCAACAAAATGGACGAATTAGAACTAATGTTGTTGGAGCATAATTATGACATGGTGGGGATATCTGAGACGTGGCTGGATGAGAGCCATGACTGGGCTGTTAAATTGCAGGGCTATAGCCTGTTCAGAAATGACAGATAAGCGAGGGGGAGGGGTGTGTCTATATGTAAAATCGTCCTTAAAACCCATCCTGCGTGATAATATAGGTGAATTTAATGAAAATGTAGAATCCCTGTGGGTGGAGATAAGGGGAGGGGGAAAAAATAATAAATTACTGATAGGGGTTTGTTATAAATCTCCAAAAATAATGGAAGCAATGGAGAATATCCTTGTAAAGGAAATAGATGAAGCTGCGACTCAAGGAGAAGTCATTATTATGGGGGACTTCAACTACCCTGAAATAGATTGGGGAATGGAAACCTGCAGTTCCAGCAAAGGTAATCGGTTTTTGACAACTATAAGAGACAATTACCTTTCACAACTGGTTCAGGACCCAACAAGAAGGGGGGCACTGCTAGACCTAATATTAACCAACAGGCCAGACCGCATAGCAAATATAAGGGTTGTGGGTCACTTGGGAAATAGCGATCACAAAATAATAAGTTTTCATGTATCCTTTAATAAGATGTATAGTAGAGGGGTTACAAGGACACTAAATTTCAGGAGGGCAAATTTTCAACGGATGAGAGATGATCTTGGTGCAATTAACTGGGACGATATCCTGAGACACAAAAATACACAAAGAAAATGAGAGACGTTTATTAGCATCCTGGATAGGACCTGTGCACAGTATATACCGTATGGGAATAAACATACTTAGAAATAGGAGGAAACCAATATGGCTAAATAGAGCTGTAAGGGGCGCAATAAGTGACAAAAAGAAAGCATTTAGAGAATTAAAGGAAGTAGGTAGTGATGAGGCATTAAATAAATACAAAAAATTAAATAAATTCTGTAAAAAGCAAATCAAGGCAGCAAAGATTGAGACAGAGAGACTCATTGCCAGAGAGAGTAAAAATAATCCTAAAATATTCTTTAACTACATAAATAGTAGGAAACTAAAAAATGATAGTGTTGGCCCCCTTAAAAATAGTCTGAAATGGTGGAAAAATGAGGAAAAAGCCAAAATGCTAAATGACTTTTTTTCATCAGTATTTACACAAGAAAATCCCATGGCAGACAAAATGACTAGTGATAAAAATTCCCAATTAAATGTCACCGGCTTAACCCAGCAGGAAGTGCGACGGCGTCTAAAAATCACTAAAATTGACAAATTTCCGGGCCCGGATGGGATACACCCCCGAGTACTGCAGGAATTAAGTACAGTCATTGATGGACCATTATTTTTAATCTTTAGAGACTCCATAATAACAGGGTCTGTACCACAGGACTGGCGTATAGCAAATGTGGTGCCAATATTCAAAAAGGGGACAAAAACTGAACTCGGAAATTATCGGCCAGTAAGCTTAACCTCAACTGTGGGTAAAATCCTGGAGGGAATTCTAAGGGATGCTATACTGGAGTATCTGAAGAGGAATAACCTCATGACCCAGTATCAGCACGGGTTTACTAGGGATCGTTCATGTCAGACTAATTTGATCAGTTTCTATGAAGAGGTAAGTTCCGAATTGGACCAAGGGAACCCAGTGGATGTAGTGTATATGGACTTTTCAAAAGCTTTTGATACGGTGCCAGACAAAAGGTTGATACATAAAATGAGAATAATGGGGATAGGGGAAAATATGTGTAAGTGGGTTGAGAGCTGGCTCAGGGATAGGAAACAAAGGGTGGTTATTAATGGAGCACACTCGGACTGGGTAGCGGTTAGCAGTGGGGTACCACAGGGGTCAGTATTGGGCCCTCTTCTTTTTAACATATTTATTAATGACCTTGTAGGGGGCATTCAGAGTAGAATTTCAATATTTGCAGATGACACTAAACTCTGCAGGGTAATTAATACAGAGGAGGACAATTTTATATTACAGGATGATTTATGTAAACTAGAAGCTTGGGCTGATAAATGGCAAATGAGCTTTAATGGGGATAAATGTAAGGTCATGCACTTGGGTAGAAGTAATAAGATGTATAATTATGTGCTTAATTCTAAAACTCTGGGCAAAACCGTCAATGAAAAAGACCTGGGTGTATGGGTGGATGACAAACTCATATTCAGTGGCCAGTGTCAGGCAGCTGCTACAAAGGCAAATAAGATAATGGGATGCATTAAAAGAGGCATAGATGCTCATGAGGAGAACATAATTTTACCTCTATACAAGTCACTAGTTCGACCACACTTAGAATACTGTGCACAGTTCTGGTTTCTGGTGTATAAGAAAGACATAGCTGAACTGGAGCGGGTGCAGAGAAGAGCGACCAAGGTTATTAGAGGACTGGGGGGTCTGCAATACCAAGATAGGTTATTACACTTGGGGCTATTTAGTTTGGAAAAACGAAGACTAAGGGGTGATCTTATTTTAATGTATAAATATATGAGGGGACGGTACAAAGACCTTTCTGATGATCTTTTTAATCATAGACCTGAAACAGGGACAAGGGGGCATCCTCTGAATTTGGAGGAAAAAAGATTTAAGCATAATAACAGACGCGGATTCTTTACTGTAAGAGCAGTGAGACTATGGAACTCTCTGCCGTATGATGTTGTAATGAGTGATTCATTACTTAAATTTAAGAGGGGACTGGATACCTTTCTGGAAAAGTATAATGTTACAGGGTATATACACTAGATTCCTTGATAGGGCGTTGATCCAGGGAACTAGTCTGATTGCCGTATGTGGAGTCGGGAAGGAATTTTTTTCCCCAATGTGGAGCTTACTCTTGCCGCATGGTTTTTTTTGCCTTCCTCTGGATCAACATGTTAGGGCATGTTAGGTTAGGCTATGGGTTGAACTAGATGGACTTATAGTCTTCCTTCAACCTTAATAACTATGATCCTGATTATCATAGGAGCTTACACTGCAGGAGAAAGAAAGAAAAAGGACATCACTGACCATAAGAGCTTACACTCTACAGGAGAGAGAGGATCCTGATGATCATGGGAACTTACACTCTACAGGAGAAAGAGAGAGAAGGCCTCACTGAACATAAGATTTTACACTCTACAGGAGAGATGATCCCGATGATCATAGGAGCTTACACTCTACAGGAGAGAGAGGCAGAGAGAGGACCCCAATGACCACAAGAGCTTACACTCTTCAGGAGATAGATGACCCCACTGACTACAAAGGCTCACATTCTACATGAGAGAGTGAGAAAGTAACAAAGGAGATGCTAGCATGCTATCTGATGTCTAGGAAATGTTGCCGGGGAAGGTTTATTTTTTTTTTTAAGAACCTTGAATTGAATCTCAAAATGTTCAAAATCGATGTGTAACCACAATTGTGAGGAAATTTGATTCAAGCTAGATTCTCTTAAGATTAATAGATTGATCCTCTCATCTCTATTAAATACCAGGCAAAGTGACTTATTGGTGCCACAGTGATATCTGCCCTTGTTATTGATGCTATTCCCCGTCTTATACCTCAGATACTTGCAGCAATTATCAGTATTATTGTGAAATAATAGGATTGGGCTGTAGCCCCATCATTGTAAGGACTAGCAGGGTTCCTGAAGGCTGGACCTCCACTGGTCAGAATTATACCAGAAACATGGAAAATGTCTAAAAAGTTTTTGGTGGCATTGGACATAGAAATGCTTGCACGTACTGTATGTTTATATAATGCTGTTAGAATGTGATATTTTAGATTTCTTTATAAAGGGTAAATTAAATTGTAAACTGGTTCTGGAGAGCTGCCACAAGTTATCACTGATTGAAGCAAAATGCCTCAATGTTTCATAGTCTTATCAAATATAATGTAGGTTTACGGAGAGAAAAAAATGAAATCGATGGAGAAAAGCCCCTGAGGTTACCGGACTTATTACTTGATTCATTGCCATGCTAATACATGCATAGTTCTTACACTTAAACATTGTAGGAAATGGAATTTCATACGGTTACAGATTAAAATGCCTTTGACACTTCTCACTTAGAACATTACTGACAATCACTAGTACATTTTGCAATCATCAAACATTCAAGTTTGGATATTTAAATGACCTCCCAGAAGACTCTCAGGATGATAGGCCATTTACAACCAAGGAGTGACACAAGAGAACAATCAGCTCTACATGCCTCAGAGATTAAAAAACTGCCAACTTTTTATTAAAGGGATTTATCAATGATATCGTCGAAGCTCCATGTGGATCTGATGTTACTTGATCATAGACTGGTCCCCCGATGCATTTATCACAGCAAATTTTTGAAGGTACTGATCACAGTTAAGCCTCATTCTGACGTCCGTTTTTCACATATGAGTGATTTTACTGTTCCACCACCCCAACCACTCCATATACCAGACCTCTGCCCTTCCCCAATAACTTCCCTCTCCAACATCACTGAAGGAGAACTTACTCGCCTCGTTTCCAAATCACACCTCACCACCTGTGCACTTGACCCCATCCCTTCCCACCTGCTTCCCAACCTCACTAACACGCTCATTCCAGCCCTAACCCATCTCTACAACCTATCGCTATCTTCTGGTACTTTCCCCTCTGCCTTCAAATATGCTACCATCACTGTTGTGAATTCTGTTGTCGAACTCCCTCCTATGGTCGTGAATGGTACTTCGGCGAGTTCTGTCCATGGCCTCCCTCTGGTGGCTGTGAGTGGAGCTGCTGCTTCTGAGGTTCCTTACACAGGTGACGTGGTTTATCCTTTGGTTGGCTGCTCTATTTAACTCCATTCAGATCGTTACTCCATGCCAGCTGTCAATGTTCCTGCATTGGTTCAGTTCGCTCTTGGATCTTTCTGGTGACCTGTCTACTCCAGCAGAAGCTAAGTTCCTGCTTGTTATTATTTGTTCATTGTTTCCTTGTCCAGCTGCATAATATGATTTTGCCTTGCTAGCTGGAAGCTCTGGGATGCACAGTGGCATCTCCGCACCGTTAGTCGGTGCGGAGGTCTTTTTGCACACTCTGCGTGGTCTTTTGTAGTTTTTTGTGCTGACCGCAAAGATACCTTTCCTATCCTCTGTCTGTTTAGTAAGTCTGGCCTCCCTTTGCTGAAACCTGTTTCATTTCTGCGTTTGTGACTTTCATCTTTACTCACAGTCAATATATGTGGGGGGCTGCCTTTTCCTTTGGGGAATTTCTCTGAGGCAAGGTAGGCTTTATTTTCTATCTCTAGGGCTAGCTAGCTCTTAGGCTGTGAAGAGGCATCTAGGGAGAGTCAGGAACGCTCCACGGCTATTTCTAGTTGTGTGATAGGATTAGGGGTTGCGGTCAGCAGAGCTCCCACATCCCAGAGCTTGTCCTGTGTGAGTTTAACTATCAGGTCGTGCCGGGTGCTCCTAACCACCAGGTCCATAACACATCACACCCATCCTCAAAAAAGCTAACCTTGACCCAACTGCTATGCCCAGGTATTGCCCCATATCACTGCTCCCGTTTGCTTCCAAACTCCTTGAGCAGCATGTCCATGGTCATCTTTCCTCCCACCTCTCATCTAACTCTCTCCTTGACAGCCTTCAATCTGGCTTCTGCCCCCACCACTCCACCGAAACTGCTCTAACCAAAATTACTAATGACTTACTCACAGCTAAAGCTAACAGACAGTTCTCCATCCTCCTTCTTCTCGACCTGTCCACTGCTTTCGACACAGTCAACCACCTCCTACTGCTACAGATTCTTTCTTCCCTCAGCATCAAAGGCCTTGCCCTGTCCTATATTGCCTCATACCTTTCCGACCGCACATTTAGCGTTTCACACTCCCACACACACTACCTCCTCATCCCACCTCCTCTCTGTTGGAGTCCCTCAAGGCTCTGTCCTAGGGCCTCTACTTTTTTCTATCTATACCCTTGGCCTAGGACAACTCATAAAATCCCATGGCTTCCAGTACCACCTATATGCGGACGACACTCAGATCTACCTCTCTGGCTCAGATGTCACCTCTCTTCTGTCCAAAATCCCGGAGAGTCTGTCAGACATATCCTCCTTCAACTCTCGCTTCCTAAAACTCAATGTAGACAAAACCTAACTCATCATCTTTCCCCCATCTCGCTTATCCCCCCTACCTGATCTATCTATTATAGTAAACGGCATCATGCTCTCTCCCGCACGTGAAATCCGCTGCCTCGGGGTAACTCTCGATTCTGCCCTGTCCTTCAAACCGCACGTCCAAACTCTTGCCACCTCCTGTCGCCTCCAACTCCAAAATATTGCCAGAATCCGTCCCTTCCTCAGCCCTCAATCTACTAAAACTCTTGTGCATGTGCTCATCCTCTCCTGCCTCGATTACTGCAACACCCTCCTCTGTGGCGTCCCCGCTAACTCCCTTGCACCACTCCAGTCTGTCCTCAACTCTGCTGCTCGGCTAATCCACCTCTCTCCTCGCTACTCCCCTGCTTCACCCCTTTGCAAATCCCTCCACTGGCTCCCAATTCCCCAAAGAATCCAGTTCAAACTACTAACACTGATCTACAAAGCCATCCACAACCTGTCCCCTCCCTATATCTCTGAACTCATCTCCCACTATCTTCCCTCACGTAATCTTCGATCCTCCCAAGACCTCCTACTCTCCTCCACACTTATTCGTTCCTCACACAACCGCCTCCAAGATTTCTCCCGAATATCCCCCATCCTCTGGAATTCCACGCCTCAACACGTCCGATTATCCACCACCCTCGGATCCTTCAGACAGAACCTGAAAACCCATCGCTTCAGGAAAGTCTACAGCCTGCAATAACCATTTTGCCGCCTCACCAACCGCCCGAGCTGCCACCTCGTTACCGACCACCTGAGTTGCCGCCACGTCACTGACCACCCGAGCTGCCGCCACGTCACCGACCACCCGAGCTGCCGTCACGTCACTGACCACCCGAGCTGCTGCCACGAACACCCAAGCAGCCACCTCACCACCACCAGTGCTGCAGCACACCAACCTGTCTCTTCCCCATTATCCTGAAGAATGTAAGTCCGCAAGGACAGGGTCCTCTCCCCTCTGTACCAGTCTGTCACTGTAAATTTGTTTACTGTTAATGATATCTATAACCCTGTATGTAACCCCTTTTCACATGTACAGCACCATGGAATTAATGGTGCTATATAAATAAATAATAATAAAAATAATAATAATTTTCACATATCCATGATTTTCTGCTGACCAAGTGGTCTATGCCAAATCGAGACATGTCCGATTATGATCAGAATTGGCAATGCAAGTCTATGGGTCAGTGAAAAAGTCAAACAACACTCGCATGCCATCCGTGCAGTCCGATTTTCACGAACTGTTACATATGAAAAGAACAGAGACATTTTTTTCCTTTTCATGTACATGAAAAACTGATGACACTCCGATCAAACTCAGATGAAACGCTGACCAAAAATTGCTGATGAAACTCGGTAAGTTTTTCTCGTATGTGAAAAAAACAGACGGCTGGATATACTGTACTGTAGCTTTTCAAAAATGAAGGTATTGTCTGTTGTGGTTCAATAAGGTATTGTCATACTGTTTTATCCGCATCATGTATTGTCTGAGTAGCATTATGCCCATGGAAAAGGATGATGGCCTAAAGTACAGATGTGTGTATGAAAAGGGACCTTTCTCCTTCTGCAGAGAGACTCTCAGAACAGCAGCCAGGGCACTATGGCTCCAATGGGAGGAATACAGATTTGAGAGATTTCTACAGGATGCCAGCTTAAGGGACCACAGCCATAGCTGGAGGAATACAGATCTGCTTAGCTTTCAAAGACATTCCGAGAAGCCAGATTTGGACCATCTGGTCACCTGACCCCATGGAGATGTTCATAGAAACCAGGTTGAGACCATCCGGTCACCTGGCCCATAGAGACGTTCAGAGAAGCTAGGTTGGGACCATCTGGTCATCTGACCCCATAGAGAAGTTCAGAGAAGCCAAGTTGGAACAATCTTGTCAGGTACCTCAATGGCCTTCCCAAGCTTGTCATTGCCTCTTCTCTGTGCATGGCCAAAAAAAGCTGGGTGCCACTGGTGAGGGTATTTGGCCCTGGAAGCCAGAAGTTGCAACTGCTCTAATCCCGGTGAAGCAGCAGAAAGGTGAGACTCTGTCATTTGCACCATTTTATGTACTTGCTGAGTCTGTACTGTATGTTATTGTCTATAGGTGGTTTGAAAATCTGTGGATAGACCTCAAAATAGCAGTGCATGCAGGACAACCCAGGAATCTCACTGAACTGGAAGAATTTTCCAAGGAAGAATGGATGAAAATCCCTCAAACAAGAATTGGAAGACTCTTTTCTGGCTACAAAAAGTGTTTACAAGCTGTGATACATTCAAAAGGGGGTGTTATGAGATACTAACCATGCAGGACGCCAACATTTTTGTGTTGGCCCATTGTCCTTTTTGTAATTTTTAAAATGTAGAAGGTGAAAAAATAAATATATATATAAATATGTCTTATTTATTTCTGATTACTGAACATTTCCAGTTTTACAAAAAATGTAATGATTTTTTGAAAGATGGTAAATCTTGCTTCTGTAAAGAGTAGCTCCTTCTATGGAGGTTTTCCTCAATGTACAATTAATGAAAACCGAAATAGCAGTAAGACACCGTTTCACTGGATTAATATTGACCAATTTTAAAGCTTTCTAACCTCATAAGAATCTTCATTTAATTGAATGCCAGAAAGTTTGTAACCAGCCATACATTCTTGTTAGAAAATATTGAATAGAAGTCCATTTTATGCTATTTGTTCAGAGTCTTACTAAAACTATCTATTTCTGTTCACTCTATACATTATATGTTTAAGGGTCAGAAGACTCCATCATAAAGGAGATTTTTTTTTAATATTGTATGATGTGAATTATTTTTTCAATGATGTTCTAATTTGTAAAGTTTTATGGTACAAAATATAACAAATTATATAAGTATAACTAAACATGGCTAAGCAAGTGACAGACAAGTACAATGGAAGAGAAGACCTTGTCCTGAGGGCTTCCAATCCACAAAAGAAGGGGTGGATCAGTAAGTGAAGGTAGAAACTACATGTAAAAACAACTAAGGGCGCAGCACACAGTCTCGAGTCTTTGCAGCAAATAAAGGGACAATACCACCCTATTTGTCCACTACTATACTATACTATAGATCCCGTGCAAGCATCTACTGCACGTGGCAGCTTGATATTTCCCAGAGGGGCGTCTGTTACTGGCCGGAATGGCGCCCCATCTTCTTGGGTATAATTTTTCTTTTTTTCACTTGCTCTGGACTCTGGTTATGATGCCATACCGTGGTGGACATTGAACCACGTTCAAACAAGAGGACCTACACACCATAAGAACTGCTCTCAGTTGGGACCATCATTCGTACACCGCTATCATTTTCAGAGAGGTAATTTGATATTTTCTTTTTTGGTTTTATCTGAGTATCAAGGTTTTCTCTTCCTTTTATATTGCATAGCTTTATTCCAATATTAGGTTGGATTTTTTTTTTAAAGTGTTCTCTGTTTCTTAGCGCAAATATAAATTTCTCTTTTACAGAAGGTAGAAACTGCTCGTATGGCAGTGTGAAGGTGGTAGGATGATTTCGCAGATTTTAAGCTTTCTTGAATGGGTGGGTTTTTACTTTACATATGAAGGTTCCAAAGGTATAAAGCAGAGTCTACTCGGTTGTGGTAACAAATTCCAGAATACAGTGAAGCACAGGAGAAATCTTGGAATTAAAAGGACTTTCCTCAGGGTCAAGATAAGGAGTTTCTGCCTCCTACTACTCAATTATAGGTTGACGGTGCAAATAAAAGAAATGCATTGTCAAGGGTGCTAGCCTGATCCCTTGAACTAGGGGGCACCTGTTATGGCTGGCAATCAGGCAACACAGCGTGCAGTAATCAGCGCACATACAGAGATCTGGCAATAACCAAAAACAATAGGACAAGCTCTGAGACGTGGAATCTCTGTAGACTGCAGTACCTGATCTATCCTCACACAACTATAAGCAGCAGTGGATTGCGCCTATAACTACCTATGCAACTCGGCACTGCCTGAGGAGCTGACTAGCCTGAAGATAGAAATACAAGCCTGACTTACCTCAGAGAAATACCCCAAAGGAATAGGCAGCCCCCCACATATAATGACTGTTAGCAAGATGAAAAGACAAACGTAGGAATGAAGTAGATTCAGCAAAGTGAGGCCCGATATTCTAGACAGAGCGAGGATAGCAAAGAGAACTATGCAGTCTACAAAAAACCCTAAAACGAAAACCACGCAAAGGGGCAAAAAGACCCACCGTGCCGAACTAACAGCACGGCGGTGCACCCCTTTGCTTCTCAGAGCTTCCAGCAAAAGTTAATAGCAAGCTGGACAGAAAAAACAGAAAACAAACTAGAAGCACTTATCTAGCAGAGCAGCAGGCCCAAGGAAAGATGCAGTAGCTCAGATCCAACACTGGAACATTGACAAGGAGCAAGGAAGACAGACTCAGGTGGAGCTAAATAGCAAGGCAGCCAACGAGCTCACCAAAACACCTGAGGGAGGAAGCCCAGAGACTGCAATACCACTTGTGACCACAGAAGTGAACTCAGCCACAGAATTCACAACAGTACCCCCCCCTTGAGGAGGGGTCACCGAACCCTCACCAGAACCCCCAGGCCGACCAGGATGAGCCACATGAAAGGCACGAACAAGATCTGGGGCATGGACATCAGAGGCAAAAACCCAGGAATTATCTTCCTGAGCATAACCCTTCCATTTGACCAGATACTGGAGTTTCCGTCTAGAGACACGAGAATCCAAAATCTTCTCCACAATATACTCCAATTCCCCCTCCACCAAAACAGGGGCAGGAGGCTCCACAGATGGAACCATAGGTGCCACGTATCTCCTCAACAACGACCTATGGAATACATTATGTATGGAAAAGGAGTCCGGGAGGGTCAGACGAAAAGACACCGGATTGAGAATCTCAGAAATCCTATACGGACCAATAAAACGAGGTTTAAATTTAGGAGAGGAAACCTTCATAGGAATATGACGAGAAGATAACCAAACCAGATCCCCAACACGAAGTCGGGGTCCCACACGGCGTCTGCGATTAGCGAAAAGCTGAGCCTTCTCCTGGGACAAGGTCAAATTGTCCACCACCTGAGTCCAGATCTGCTGCAACCTGTCCACCACAGAATCCACACCAGGACAGTCCGAAGACTCAACCTGTCCTGAAGAGAAACGAGGATGGAACCCAGAATTGCAGAAAAATGGAGAGACCAAGGTAGCCGAGCTGGCCCGATTATTAAGGGCGAACTCAGCCAACGGCAAAAATGACACCCAATCATCCTGGTCAGCGGAAACAAAACATCTCAGATATGTTTCCAAGGTCTGATTAGTTCGTTCGGTCTGGCCATTAGTCTGAGGATGGAAGGCCGAGGAGAAAGATAGGTCAATGCCCATCCTACCACAAAAGGCTCGCCAGAACCTCGAGACAAACTGGGAACCTCTGTCAGAAACAATATTCTCAGGAATGCCATGTAAACGAACCACATGCTGGAAGAACAAAGGCACCAAATCAGAGGAGGAAGGCAATTTAACCAAGGGCACCAGATGGACCATTTTAGAAAAGCGATCACAGACCACCCAAATGACCGACATTTTTTGAGAAACGGGAAGGTCAGAAATGAAATCCATCGAAATATGTGTCCAAGGCCTCTTCGGGACCGGCAAGGGCAAAAGCAACCCACTGGCACGTGAACAGCAGGGCTTAGCCCTAGCACAAATTCCACAGGACTGCACAAAAGCACGCACATCCCGTGACAGAGATGGCCACCAGAAGGATCTAGCAACCAACTCCCTGGTACCAAAGATTCCTGGATGACCGGCCAGCACCGAACAATGAAGTTCAGAGATAACTTTACTAGTCCACCTATCAGGGACGAACAGTTTCTCGGCCGGACAACGATCAGGTTTATTAGCCTGAAATTTCTGCAACACTCTCCGCAAATCAGGGGAGATGGCAGACACAATGACTCCTTCCTTGAGGATACTCGCCGGCTCAGATAACCCCGGAGAGTCGGGCACAAAACTCCTAGACAGAGCATCCGCCTTCACATTTTTAGAGCCCGGAAGGTATGAAACCACAAAATCAAAACGAGCAAAAAATAACGACCAACGGGCCTGTCTAGGATTCAAGCGCTTGGCAGACTCAAGATAAGTAAGGTTCTTATGATCAGTCAAAACCACCACGCGATGCTTAGCACCCTCAAGCCAATGACGCCACTCCTCGAATGCCCACTTCATGGCCAGCAACTCTCGGTTGCCCACATCATAATTACGCTCAGCAGCAGAAAATTTCCTGGAAAAGAAAGCACATGGTTTGAACACTGAGCAACCAGAACCTCTCTGTGACAAAACCGCCCCTGCACCAATCTCAGAAGCATCAACCTCGACCTGGAACGGAAGAGAAACATCAGGTTGACACAACACAGGGGCACAGCAAAAACGACGCTTCAACTCCTGAAAAGCTTCCACGGCAGCAGAAGACCAATTAACCAAATCAGCACCCTTCTTGGTCAAATCGGTCAATGGTCTGGCAATGCTAGAAAAATTACAGATGAAGCGACGATAAAAATTAGCAAAGCCCAGGAATTTCTGCAGACTCTTTAGAGATGTCGGCTGAGTCCAATCCTGGATGGCCTGAACCTTAACCGGATCCATCTCGATAGTAGAAGGGGAAAAGATGAACCCCAAAAATGAAACTTTCTGCACACCGAAGAGACACTTTGATCCCTTCACGAACAAGGAATTAGCACGCAGTACCTGGAAAACCATTCTGACTTGCTTCACATGAGACTCCCAATCATCAGAGAAGATCAAAATGTCATCCAAGTAAACAATCAAGAATTTATCCAGATACTCACGGAAAATGTCATGCATAAAAGACTGAAAAACAGATGGAGCATTGGCAAGTCCAAACGGCATCACCAGATACTCAAAATGACCCTCGGGCGTATTAAATGCCGTTTTCCATTCATCTCCTTGCCTGATTCTCACCAGATTATACGCACCACGAAGATCTATCTTGGTGAACCAACTAGCCCCCTTAATCCGAGCAAACAAGTCAGAAATCAATGGCAAGGGATACTGAAACTTAACAGTGATCTTATTAAGAAGGCGGTAATCAATACACGGTCTTAGCGAACCATCCTTCTTGGCTACAAAAAAGAACCCTGCTCCCAATGGTGACGACGATGGGCGAATATGTCCCTTCTCCAGGGACTCCTTCACATAACTGCGCATAGCGGTGTGTTCAGGTACGGACAAATTAAATAAACGACCCTTAGGGAATTTACTACCAGGAATCAAATCGATAGCACAATCACAATTCCTATGCGGAGGTAGGGCATCAGACTTGGACTCTTCAAATACATCCTGAAAGTCCGACAAGAACTCTGGGATGTCAGAAGGAATGGATGACGAAATAGACAAAAATGGAACATCACCATGTACTCCCTGACAACCCCAGCTGGTTACCGACATAGAGTTCCAATCCAATACTGGATTATGGGTTTGTAGCCATGGCAACCCCAACACGACCACATCATGCAAATTATGCAGTACCAGAAAGCGAATAACTTCCTGATGTGCAGGAGCCATGCACATGGTCAGCTGGGCCCAGTACTGAGGCTTATTCTTGGCCAAAGGTGTAGCATCAATTCCTCTCAACGGAATAGGACACCGCAAAGGCTCCAAGAAAAATCCACAACGTTTAGCATAATCCAAATCCATCAGATTCAGGGCAGCGCCTGAATCCACAAACGCCATGACAGAATACGATGACAAAGAGCACATTAAGGTAATGGACAAAAGGAATTTGGACTGTACAGTACCAATAACGGCAGAGCTATTGAACCGCCTAGTGCGTTTAGGACAATTAGAAATAGCATGAGTAGAATCACCACAATAGAAACACAGTCTGTTCAGACGTCTGTGTTCTTGCCGTTCTACTTTAGTCATAGTCCTGTCGCACTGCATAGGCTCAGGTTTACTCTCAGACAATACCGCCAGATGGTGCACAGATTTACGCTCGCGCAAGCGACGACCGATCTGAATGGCCAAGGACATAGACTCATTCAAACCAGCAGGCATAGGAAATCCCACCATTACATCCTTAAGAGCTTCAGAGAGACCCTTTCTGAACAAAGCCGCTAGTGCAGATTCATTCCACAGAGTGAGTACTGACCACTTCCTAAATTTCTGACAATATACTTCTACATCATCCTGACCCTGGCATAAAGCCAGCAGATTTTTCTCAGCCTGATCCACTGAATTAGGCTCATCGTAAAGCAATCCGAGCGCCAGGAAAAACGCATCAACATTACTCAATGCAGGGTCTCCTGGCGCAAGAGAAAACGCCCAGTCCTGTGGGTCGCCGCGCAAAAAAGAAATAATAATCAAAACCTGTTGAATAGGATTACCAGAAGAATGAGGTTTCAAGGCCAAAAATAGCTTACAATTATTTCTGAAGCTCAGGAACTTAGTTCTGTCACCAAAAAACAAATCAGGAATCGGAATTCTTGGTTCTAGCATCGATTTCTGATCAATAGTATCTTGAATCTTTTGTACATTTACAACGAGATTATCCATTGAGGAGCACAGAGCCTGAATATCCATGTCCACAGCTGTGTCCTGAAGCACTCTAATGTCTAGGGGAAAAAAAAGACTGAAGACAGAGCTAAGAAAAAAAAATGATGTCAGGATTTCTTTTTTCCCTCTATTGGGAATCATTGGTGTGGCTCCTTGTACTGTTATGGCTGGCAATCAGGCAACACAGCGTGCAGTAATCAGCGCACATACAGAGATCTGGCAATAACCAAAAACAATAGGACAAGCTCTGAGACGTGGAATCTCTGTAGACTGCAGTACCTGATCTATCCTCACACAACTATAAGCAGCAGTGGATTGCGCCTATAACTACCTATGCAACTCGGCACTGCCTGAGGAGCTGACTAGCCTGAAGATAGAAATACAAGCCTGACTTACCTCAGAGAAATACCCCAAAGGAATAGGCAGCCCCCCACATATAATGACTGTTAGCAAGATGAAAAGACAAACGTAGGAATGAAGTAGATTCAGCAAAGTGAGGCCCGATATTCTAGACAGAGCGAGGATAGCAAAGAGAACTATGCAGTCTACAAAAAACCCTAAAACGAAAACCACGCAAAGGGGCAAAAAGACCCACCGTGCCGAACTAACAGCACGGCGGTGCACCCCTTTGCTTCTCAGAGCTTCCAGCAAAAGTTAATAGCAAGCTGGACAGAAAAAACAGAAAACAAACTAGAAGCACTTATCTAGCAGAGCAGCAGGCCCAAGGAAAGATGCAGTAGCTCAGATCCAACACTGGAACATTGACAAGGAGCAAGGAAGACAGACTCAGGTGGAGCTAAATAGCAAGGCAGCCAACGAGCTCACCAAAACACCTGAGGGAGGAAGCCCAGAGACTGCAATACCACTTGTGACCACAGAAGTGAACTCAGCCACAGAATTCACAACAGGCACCCTAGTCTATCCCTGTCCCCAAATTACCCCAGAACGTGGCGATGCTGGTTCATGTACCTTGCTATGCTCCTGTCTGAGCCCTTATCTGTTTCCTACAGCACCCAGGAAGGTGAAGGCCGAAGTATATAGAATCACACTAACCAGACAGACAATGGAAGACGGACAGGGATAAAAGAAAACTACAATCATACAAAAATACTCACAAAACAACAGAGTGGAACACATTGGAGGGATAGGTTGGAAAAAACATAGAAAACCAACTAAAACCAACTAAACACATCAATCCAGATCAATCTCTAAATGCCATCTCCAAACACAAACTACTCCTCCAACACCAAACCAGGCAGAATGAACTATCACTGGCAAGGTCAGAAGTAAGGAGGTGGATTCCTATACCTGCTGGGAGTAATGAACTTAGAACATCTGATACCACCCAAGATAAAGAACTCCAGGAATCCAACAAAGTAGTTTAACCTATGTAACACCAGAGCAAAGAAAGCCAGAACTGCTAAAAGGATGGTGAAGCCATTCTACTGTAACTACCACAGGTGTATGCCTTACCAGATGTTGTGATCATCTGACCCCACTATGTTGCGGTATCCCAGTGACATCAATGTTTTTTATACAACCAATAGAAAACTGGAAAAGTGCAGGTAAAATTACTGCAGGTGCTGAGGCCCGATGCATGCTTATCTTGAGTGTACTGTAAAGGACAATATCTGTCACAAACATAAGTATAAGATGGCCAACCTGACCAACATTGTCATAGCAATCTGCCAACTCTACCTTAGTCACGAAGAGAGTTGGATGCCCTTAGGATCAACTCAGGCCTGCTTCTCTAACCCAGGCATCATTATGACCACAGTGAGAAGGAGTTTGAGTAGAATGGCAGGCAACCATGCACTCTGCCAAACCATTTACACTTCAATGGTAATAACAGAAACAGAATGAAAATCTGGCACCACAATGTTCTTTATGATCTGGAGCTTTATTACAACTATGTAGAAACCCACATATTGTTTCTACATTGTTGTAATAATGATCCAGATCTTAAATATGTCATCTGATTCATGCTACCCAAACCTCGGGCAGAGTCTGGCCTCATGATTTCAGCCACGTATATCTTTCTCTGAAATGTGCAAGTGCCGGACTGGCTCTTCCAGGTGATTGACAGGTCTCGGTCTATGTTCAGTAGAAGGTGAGACCTCACAATTAACTGCAGCAGCACAGGGAAGATCTGGCCGGGGTGGTGGTGGACTAGTCTGATTGCTGGTAATGGTCTCTGACCAGATCTTTAAAGTGAACCTGACAACTGATACATGCTGCTCAATTCACGGGCATCATGTCCCCGACACTGACTGAATGATCTCAACAAGGTATGTTTGACTCTGATTCACTGCGACATTACAGAGAAAAAGATACCTTAAAAGCCGAAGCGGACTAAACCACTCTGGAAACTAGTATGACAGGCGAGTCGCTGATGGCTTCTCCTCACCAGCTGCCCAGGATTGACAGGTGACTGCCAATGTGTGTGTGTATCGGCAGCATGTATCAGCTGTCAGCTTCACATCAAAGAATAATTTCTCTGGAACCCCAAAGCGCTTCAGTAAAATATATATCTGGCTGCATTCATGCAGCTGGGCTGTGAATCATGCTGTTGGCGATTTAGACATGAATTAGATGATAAGTGCATTTTAAAGAAGCTCATGGTTCCCGATTTTCATTTTTATTAACCCCTTAACGATCGGTGATATGCCTTTTAATGGAGGCAGTTAAGGGTACTTATGCCTCAGCGCCGCTTTTTAATGCCCCTGAGAAATAAGTGTATAGCGCCCCTCAGCGTAGCTGAGACCCAAGAAAACATGATTCTTGTCATTTTTCACCAACCCCAGTGTTGAGATCGCTGTAATTAACAGTATAACGGTGACGGCAAAAAGTCATATTTTCCATTTAATTTCTCTGTCCTCTGATGTGATCGCACATCAGAGGAGAGAAAAATAGGGTCCCCTGATCCCCCTCCCTGGTACCTCCAGTGTCCTTGCATCCCTCCGTGAAGTCTCCCGGGCAGCCGGCGTTTTCATCCGGGAGAAAATGGCAATGGAAATTTTTTCTGTAGGTTCATTTTTATCACTGTGATAGACTCTATCATAGTGATCCAAATAAAAAATAGTAAATCAATCACCCCCTTAGTTAGATAAAAATAATAAAATTAAAAAAGGTATTTATTTCCATTTTTCCACTAGGGTTAGTGTTGGGCTAAACTGAGTAGGGCTAAAGTTAGGGTTAGGGTTGGGCTAAAGTTAGTGTTAGGATTGGGCTAAAGTTAGTGTTAGGATTGGGCTGAAGTTAGGGTTAGGGTTAGGCTAAAGTTAAGGTTAGGTTGGGCTGATGTTAGGGTTAGGGATGGGCTAAAGTTAGCATTGGGCTAGGGTTAGGGTTGTGGTTTTGATTGGGATTACGGTTAGGGCTGGGATTAGGGTTAGGGGTGCGTTAAGGTTGTGTTTAGGGTTATGGTTAATAATAATAATAATAATCTTTATTTATATAGTGCCAACATATTCCGCAGCGCTTTACAGTTTAACAGTTTCAAACACAACAGTCATAGGTAACAATGTTAACAATACAGTAATAAAGCAAAATAAGACAAAATAAGACGCCCCTGCTCGTGAGAGCTTACAATCTACAATGAGGTGGGGGAGATACAAAGTACAGGTGTGTATTTACAATGATGTATTTACAATGATGGTTCAGCCATCTTCATGGAGTGGGGGGTAGATGGAGATACTGAATGGGCTACACACACACACACACACACACACACATAAAATGAGTTTGATTAGGGAACGTTAGGGTTGGGATTAGGGTTAGAGGTGTGTTGGGGGTAGGGTTGGAGTTAGAAATAGGGGATTTCCACTGTTTAGGTACCTCCAAACACAAGATGGTGCCACCATTGATTCCAGCCCCAAACAGTGGCTTTTCCCCCACATATGAGGTATCGTTGTACTCAGGAGAAATTTTGTGGTCCATTTTCTCCTGGTTATCTTGTAAAAATAAAAAAAGTTGGCTCCAAAGTAAGTATTTTGTGAAAAAAATATTCATTTTTTTCCTTCCACATTGCTTTAGTTCTCATGACGCACCTGAAGGGTTAATAAACTTCTTGAATGTGGATTTGTGCACCTTGAGGGGTTTAGTTTTTATAATGGTGTCACTTTTTGGTATTTTCTGTTATATTGACCCCCAAACTCACTTCAAATATGATGTGGTCCCTAAAAAAATGGTTTCGTAAATTTTGTTAGAAAAATGAGAAATCGCTGCTTTTAACTTATAACGTTCTAACAAAAAAATTATGTTTCCAAAATTGTGATGATGTAAAGTAGACACGTGGGAAATGTTATTTATTAACTATTTTGTGTGACACCACTCTGATTTAAGTGTACAAAAATTAAAAGTTTGAAAATTGCACTAACATAAAGTACAATATGTCACGAAGAAACAGTCTCAGAATCAGCGGGATCCATTGAAGCGTTCCAGAGTTATAACCTCATATAGTGACAGTGGTCAGAATTGTAAAACTTGGCCCGGTCATTAAAGGGACACTGTCACCTGAATTTGGAGGGAACAATCTTCAGCCATGGAGGTGGGGTTTTGGGGTTTTTGATTCACCCTTTCCTTACCCGCTGGCTGCATGCTGGCTGCAATATTGGATTGAAGTTCATTCTCTGTCCTCCATAGTACACGCCTGCACAAGGCAAGATTACCTTGTGCAGGCATGTACTACGGAGGACAGAGAATGAACTTCAATCCAATATTGCAGCCAGCATGCAGCCAGGGGGTAAGGAAAGGGTGAATCAAAAACCCCAAAACCCCACCTCCATGGCTGAAGATTGTTCCCTCCAAATTCAGGTGACAGTGTCCCTTTAAGTACCAAATTGGCTCTGTCACTAAGGGGTTAATATTCTACTGACACATTTGCCAATCATAAATACATTGCAATAAAGAAATATATTTGTTTTCAGATGATTTGTGTCATATTTATAATGAATTCATCCTTTTACTAAATATCTAGTGACCATGCCAGCTAAATTCCTATTATTATAAGGCCGGCTTCACACTCAGCGTATGAAAATACGGTCCGTATATTACGGCCGTAATACGCTGAAATGTCCCGAAAATAGTGGTCCGTAGCTCCTCCGTAGGCAGGGTGTGTCAGCGTTTTTTGCGCATGGCATCCTCCGTATGTAATCCGTATGGCATCCGTACTGCGTGGTTTTCTCGCTGGCTTGCAAAACCAACATACCGCTATAGAAATGATCCATGTGTCCCAAAAAGAAAAAAGAATATATATATACTGTCTATATATATATATATATATATATATATATATGTCATTAGACACATATATGTATATATATTAATATTTATTCCAGCGCTATACAGCTTGAAAGCCGGTAATTCAATTACCGGCTTTTTCTTTCTCCTTCCTAAAAGCCGACATGATTTGAGACATGGTTTACATACAGTAAACCATGTCTTCTCTCCATTTTTTTTGCAGATTCCACACTACTAATGTCAGTAGAGTGTATCTGCAAAATTTGGCCGTTCTAGCTCTTAAAATAAAGGGTTAAATGGCGGAAAAAATTGGCGTGGGCTCCCGCGCAATGTCCTCCGCCAGAGTAGTAAAGCCAGTGACTGAGGGCAGATATTAATAGCCTGGAGAGGGTCCATGGTTATTGGCCCCCCCCCTGGCTAAAAATATCTGCCCCCAGCCACCCCAGAACAGGCACATCTGGAAGATGCGCCTATTCTGGCACTTGGCCACTCTCTTCCCATTCCCGTGTAGCGGTGGGATATGGGGTAATGAAGGGTTAATGTCACCTTGCTATTGTAAGGTGACATTAAGCCTAATTAATAATGGAGAGGCGTCAATTATGACACCTATCCATTATTAATCCAATTGAATGAAAGGGTTAAATAAAACACAAACACATTATTTAAAATTATTTTAATGAAATAAAAACAATGGTTGTTGGAGTATTTTATTCTACGCCCAATCCAATCACTGAAGACCCTCGTTCTGTGAAAGAAAAAACATAATAAACCAACAATATACTTACCCTCCGCAGATCTGTAACGTCCAACGATGTAAATCCTTCTGAAGGGGTTAAAACATTTTGCAGCAAGTAGTTCCGCTAATGCAGGCTGCTCCTCGCTGCAAAACCCCGGGGAATGAGTCTAAATATAGATCAATGAGCTATATTTAGCTTCATTTGCGGTGAGGCGCCCTCTGCTGGCTGTTTATAGATCGTGGGAACTTGCCTAGAAAGCCTGGGAGCTTTCTAGGAAATTTCCCACGATCTATGAACATCCAGCAGAGGGCGCCTCACCGCAAATGAAGCTAAATATAGATCATTGATCTATATTTAGACTCATTCCCCGGGGTTTTGCAGCGAGGAGCAGCCTGCATTAGCAAAGCTCCTTGCTGCAAAATGTTTTAACCCCTTCAGAAGGATTTACATCGTTGGACGTTACAGATCTGCGGAGGGTAAGTATATTGTTGGTTTATTATGTTTTTTCTTTCACAGAACGAGGGTCTTCAGTGATTGGATTGGGCGTAGAATAAAATACTCCAACAACCATTGTTTTTATTTCATTAAAATAATTTTAAATAATGTGTTTGTGTTTTATTTAACCCTTTCATTCAATTGGATTAATAATGGATAGGTGTCATAATTGACGCCTCTCCATTATTAATTAGGCTTAATGTCACCTTACAATAGCAAGGTGACATTAACCCTTCATTACCCCATATCCCACCGCTACACGGGAATGGGAAGAGAGTGGCCAAGTGCCAGAATAGGCGCATCTTCCAGATGTGCCTGTTCTGGGGTGGCTGGGGGCAGATATTTTTAGCCAGGGGGGGGCCAATAACCATGGACCCTCTCCAGGCTATTAATATCTGCCCTCAGTCACTGGCTTTACTACTCTGGCAGAGAAAATTGTGCGGGAGCCCACGCCAATTTTTTCCGCCATTTAACCCTTTATTTTAAGAGCTAGAACGGCCAAATTTTGCAGATACACTCTACTGACATTAGTAGTGTGGAATCTGCAAAAAAAATGGAGAGAAGACATGGTTTACTGTATGTAAACCATGTCTCAAATCATGTCGGGTTTTAGGAAGGAGAAAGAAAAAGCCGGTAATTGAATTACCGGCTTTCAAGCTGTATAGCGCTGGAATAAATATTAATATATATACATATATGTGTCTCACTGACATATATATATATATACCTATTCTATGTGTACACATTTATTCTACCTATTCTACTGTAAGCTGTCAGTGTGATTTTACTGTACACCGCACTGAATTACCGGCTTTTCTCTCTAACAGCGCTGCGTATTTCTCACAAGTCACACTGCTTGTCCGTGTGTAATCCGTATTTTTCACGCTTCCATAGACTTTCATTGGCGTATTTCTTGCGCAGTACGGTGACAAACGCAGCATGCTGCGATTTTGTACGGCCGTAGAAAGCCGTATAATACTGATCAGTAAAATACGGCAGATAGGAGCAGGGGCATAGAGAATAATTGTGCCGTATTTTTTGCGAGTTTTACGGACGTAGTTTCTGCGCTCTTACGTCTGTAAAACTCGCAAGTGTGAAGCCGGCCTAAAGGGTAAGGTTATGTTCACAAGTTGCATTTTTGTAGCATTTTTTTCTGCACCAAAAACAGATTGGCAGGAAAAGCATAGCATGCAATAAACACATTTAGGCTATGTGCACACGTTGCGGATTAGCCTTAGGAATTTCTGGTGCGGATTGTGACTCTCCTGGCAGAAAACGCAGCTGCGGATTTTGTGCGGATCCGCAGCATTTTTTGTGCGTTTTTGCTCTGGGTTTTTTGCGTTTTTTTTTTTGCGGATTTGCTGCGGTTTTTTACCCCTGCGGAATTCTATAATGGAATGGGTACAAAAATGCTGCAGATTGGAAAAAAAGAAGTGAAATGCTACTTCTTTTAAACTGCAGCGTTTCCGCAGCGGATTTTCTGCAAAGTGTGCACAGCATTTTTTTTTCTCATTCATTTACATTGCACTGTAAATCAATTGCGGATCTGCAGCGTTTCTGCACAGCAAAAAATGCTGCGGATCCGCAGACAATCCGCAACGTGTGCACATACCCTTATGTTACGTTTTTGCTGCATTTTTACGTGCATTCTATCAGTGTTTTTACTAACATCTTGTTTTCTATTCATTTGAATTGAAACAGATTCAAGCCCTCTAAGAGGACTAGAATTAAAGCTAAAACAACAACAAAAAGGTTTTTTAAAAATAAAAAGTATACAAAAAATTGGATCACCCCCTTTTCCCCCATTAAAAAATAAAGAAATAAAGCAAAAAAAATTTGGTACCACAGTATCCACAAAAGTGCTATCAGTCAAAATATAATACAAAGAAAAAAATCTATATGGAAAAATCACATTTTTTCAGTCACCATTCCTTCCTAAAAATCCCAATTAAAAGTATTCAAAATATGAACACTGAATGTATAAATCCCAAGTTAGTATCAATAAAACTGTTAGCTCACGGCACAAAAATTATGTCCTCACTCAACCGACAGAAAAATAAAAATGTTACGGGTCTCAGCAAATGGCATCACAAACCATTACATTTTTTAACTTTTTTCACCATTTTTTTCTTAGTATCACTGCAATTAGAACAATCTGGAGACTCAAGTTTGAAAAAAAAAAAAAAACATGTCAGAATTTCATTTTTCTCATCTTTTCAGTGCATTTTTTTCCCCATTTTCCAGTCCAGTACACTAAATGAGAAAAATAGAATGGTATAATTCAAAACTAGAACTTGTCCATAAAAAAAGCCCTTGTACAGCTGTATTGATGGAAAAATTACAAAGTTATGGTTCTTAGAATAAGGGGAGGAAAAAAAACAAAAGTGCAAAAATGAAAAATTGCAAAGGGGTCAAAGAGAAATATTTATCCAACACAACATGGAGCTGGATACACTGCAATGCAAACATAATATTAATATACATCCCCTTAATTTATTATAGTCTAGTAGAGAACACCCAGAGGATGTCAGCAGAAATTATGTTGTCTCATGAAAACAAGATCAAGCATCAGAGACATCATGAATAGAACCAGAGGACGCTCCATGATAGATTGGACTTGGACAAGACATGAGATTCCAATGGGATAATCAATCTGACGCCATCATCATAAATTAGACTTGGGATTGAATTTGGGATTCTGATACTGATTGTCAACAAGTCCAGTAGGAAAGTCCAAGGTCAGTGTAGGATATCTATTTCATTTCTGCTCACACACCGATAGATTGCAGAGTTACTGACAGGTTGAAGAATTGATGTTTTCTGGAGTCTAAAAACCCCTCAAAAATCACAGTTTTTTTTCACTTTGTCTCTTCTCTCTATATAAACGTCTAAGGGTCACTTCCATCTGCTTCTTTGTTTGTCTGTCACGGATATCCTGCGTCGCTGATTGGTCACGGCCGGCAGGCAGGCCGCGACCAATCAGCAACAGGCACAGTCCGGCCACGAATTCGCACCTTCCTACTCTCCGTCAGTGTCCCCTCCATACTCCCCTCCTGTCAGCGCTCATACAGGGTTAATGGATGCGTTACACCACGTTATGCCGCAGTGTAACGCAGTCCGTTAACGCTGCTATTAACCCTGTGTGCCTATGCAGCATCAATAGTAAAAAGATCTAATGTTAAAAAAAATTAAAAAAGTAAAAAATCATTATATTCTCACCTTCCGGCGCCTTTCCTGCTCCTCGCGATGCTCCGGTCTCCAAAATGCATTGCGGTCTCATGAGATGATGACGTAGCGGTCTCGCGAGACCGCTACATCATCATCTCGCAAGACTGCAATGCATTCTTGGGACGGGAGCGTCGCAAGGAGCAACGCTAAACGCCTGGCCTGGATCCGGGGGCCGCCGGGGGGTGAGTGTATAACTATTTTTTATTTTAATTCTTTTTTTAAACAGGGATATGGTGCCCACATTGCTATATACTACATGGGCTGTGTTAGATACTACGTGGGCTGTGTTATATACTGCGTGGGCTGTGTTATATACTGCGTGGGCTGTGTTATATACTATGTCTCTGTGCTATATACTATGTGGGCTGTGCTATATACTATGTGGCTGTACAATATATTACGTGGCTGGGCAATATACTACATGGCTGTTATATACTGCGTGGGCTGTGTTATATACTACGTGGCTGTGCAATATACGTGGCTGGGCAATATACTATGTGGCTGTGCTATATACTACTTGGCTGTATTATATACTATGTGGGCTGTTATATACTACATGGCCTGTGTTACATACTACATGGGCTGTGTTATATACTGCGTGGGCTGTGCTATATACTATGTGGGCTGTGTTATAAACTGCGTGGGTTGTGCTATATACTATGTGGCCTGTGCCATATTCTGTGTAGACTGTGCTATAAACTACGTGGATGTGCAATATACTTCGTGGCTGTGCTATGTACTACGTGGCTGTGCAATATACGTGGCTGGGCAATATACTACGTGGCTGTGCTATATACTATGTGGTTGTTATATACTACATAGGCTATGTTATATACTGCGTGGGCTGTGCTATATACTCCATGGGCTGTGCTAAATACTACATGGGCTTAGGTATACACTGTGTGGGCGGTGCTTTATACTACATGGCTGGGTTTTATACTACGTGGCCTGTGCTATATACTAGGTGGGCTGTGCTATAAACTACGTGGCTGTACTATATACTACGTGGCTGTGCTATATACTCCGTGTCTGTGCTATATACTACTTGGGCTGTGTTATATGCTATGTGGGCTGTTATATAATACGTGGCTATGTTATATGCTACGTGGGCTGTTATATACTATGTGGCTGTGTTATATGCTACGTGGGCTGTTATATACTACATGGATGTGTTATATGCTACGTGGCTGTGCTATATACTATGTGGGCTGTGCTATAAACTACATGGGCTGTGTTATATGCTACATGGGCTGTTATATACTACGTGGCTGTGCTATATACTACGTGGGCTGTGCTATATGCTACGTGGGCTGTGTTATATACTACGTGGCTTGTGTTACAGTATATGCTACGTGGCTGTACTATATGCTATGTGGGCTATGTTATATACTACATGGCTGTTACATACTACGTGGGCTGTGCTATATTTCTCTGCTGTATCTGTGCATCATGAATTGTGGTATGTGTTAAAGAGGGGGGCCCACTGAGACTCTTTCGCCCGGGGCCCTCAAAAACCTGCAGCTGGCCCTGGCTTCACTGATTGGTCACACCCGGCCGGCCGTGAACAATCAACGACAGGCGCAGTCTGGCCGCAAATTGGCACGGAATTTGAACCACGCTTCGCTAATTGGTCACGCCCGGCCGGCCGAATCCTGTGTATAAATTGCATTATTCTGAAAACTTCATAAATAAATTACATACATATTCTAGAATACCAGATGCATTAGAATCAGGCCACCATCTAGTAAAAAATAAACCTCTAAGGATATGGTAAATGCCTCTTTCTGACAAGTGACCGATATAATAGATAAGGAGACCATGCTGCTTATCACAAGGGCATGGAGATCCAGTGGAGATCTCTCTGTCGGTCTATGCTGCTAACAAGAGGAATTACCGTATTTTTCAGACTATAAGACACACCGGACCATAACATGCACCTAGGTTTTAGAGGAGGAAATTAGGGAAAAAAATTCATGCAAAAAATGGTCAATTCTATACTGTAATATCCCCTATCCTGGTATTTATGGTCCCCTCATCCCCATTCTGATACACATGACCCCTCATCCCTTTCCTGGTATGCATGGCTGCCTCATCCCTATCCTGGTATGCATGGTTCCCTCGTCCCTATCCTGGTATGCATGGCCTCCTCATCCCTATCCTGGTATGATTGGCCCCATCTCGGTCCTGGTGTGCATGGCCCCATCCTTATCCTGGTATGATAACACCATCCAGGTCCTGGTATGCACAACCCCATCCCAGTCCTGATATGATTGGCCCCATCACGGTCCTGGTTTGATTGGTCCCCTCCTTATTCTGGTATAATTGTCCCCATCCCATTCCTGGTATGATTGGTCTCATCCTTTTTCTTTTATAGCTGGCCTCATCCCGTTCCTGGTATGATTGGTCCCATCCTTTTTCTTCTATAATTGGCCCCATCCCATTCCTGGTGTGATTGGTCCCATCCTTTTTCTTTCATAATTGGCCCCATCCCATTCCTGGTATGCATGGCCCCATCAGGAAAGATAAAGAATAAAAAAAGACATTACACTCACCTACACGGCGCTCCCTCGCAGCATCCTGCTCCGGTGCCAGCAGCTGCTTAATACTTGTTAGCAGCGCATGGCAGGGACGTCATGCACTGCTCACAAGCAGAGCACAGTTGCCAGAATTCTGACAGGGAACGTTCATCGCAGAGAGCGGTGACTATCCATTCCTCTTCAGTAGCGCGCAGTGTCAGCCGCCGGCTTCCTGCTGCGGCCGGCGGTCACGTGCGCCAATACTTAAGAGAAATGAATATTCAGAATATTAATTTCTCTTAAGTATCGGCACACGTGACCACCGTCCGCAGAAGGAAGCCGCTGTCTGACACTGCGCTCTACTGAAGAGGAATGGATACCGCCTAAACCGCTCCCCCACCTCCTCACCACAGCCAGAGTCCATGTATCCAGACGCAACACCCATTTTCCTCCATATTTTGGAAGAAAAAAAGTGCATCTTACAGTCCAAAAAATACGGTAGCCACCAGTGAGATTCATACTAAGGCCACGTTCACACTATCAGTATTTTGTCAGAATTTCACATCAGTATTTGCAAGCCAAAACCAGGAGTGGGTCAAAAATGGTGACTTTTTCTGTTAGGGTATCATTATTATTTATTTATATAGCGCCATTAATTCCATGGTGCTGTACATGAGAAAAGGGGTTACGTACAGTGTTATAGATATCGTTTACAGTAAACAAATTTACAGTGACAGACTGGTACAGAGGGGAGAGGACCCTGTCCTTGCGGACTTGCATTCTACGGGATAATGGGGAGGTGACAGAAGGAGCTGCAGCTCTGGCAGTGGTCAGGTGGCAGCTCTGGCGGTTGGTGACGCGGCAGCTCCGGCGGTTGGTGACGCGGCAGCTCTGGCGGTTGGTGAGGCGGCAGCTCGGGTGGTTGGTGAGGCAGCAGAATGGTTATTGCAGGCTGTAGGCTTTCCTGAAGAGATGGGTTTTCAGGTTCCGTCTGAAGGATCTGAGGGTGGTGGATAATTAAATGTGTTGAGGCGTGGAGTTCCAGAGGATGGGGGATATTCAGGAGGCAGTTGTGTGAGGAACGAATAAGTGTGGAGGAGAGTAGGAGGTCTTGGGAGGATCGAAGATTACATGAGGGAAGATAGTGGGAGATTAGTTCAGAGATATAGGGAGGGGACAGGTTGTGGATGGCTTTGTAGATCAGTGTAAAGGTACCGTCACACTAGACGATATCGCTAGCGATCCATGACGTTGCAGCGTCCTCGCTAGCGATATCGTCCAGTGTGACAGGCAGCAGCGATCAGGCCCCTGCTGTGATATCGCTGGTCGGGGAAGAAAGTCCAGAACTTTGTTTCGTCGCTGGATCTCCCGCTGACATCGCTGAATCGGCGTGTGTGACGCCGATTCAGCGATGTCTTCGCTGGTAACCAGGGTAAACATCGGGTTACTAAGCGCAGGGCCGCGCTTAGTAACCCGATGTTTACCCTGGTTACCATCGTTAAAGTAAAAAAAACAACCACTACATACTTACCTACCGCTGTCTGTCCTCGGCGCTCTGCTTCTCTGCTCTGGCTGTGAGCACAGCGGCCGGAAAGCAGAGCGGTGACGTCACCGCTCTACTTTCCGGCTGCCCGGCGCTCACAGCCAGACCAGAGAAGCAGAGCGCCGAGGACAGACAGCGGTAGGTAAGTATGTAGTGGTTGTTTTTTTTACTTTAACGATGGTAACCAGGGTAAACATCGGGTTACTAAGCGCGGCCCTGCGCTTAGTAACCCGATGTTTACCCTGGTTACCGGGGACCTCGGGATCGTTGGTCGCTGGAGGGCTGTCTGTGTGACAGCTCTCCAGCGACCAAACAGCGACGCTGCAGCGATCCGGATCGTTGTCGGTATCGCTGCAGCGTCGCTTAGTGTGACGGTACCTTTAGTAGTTTGAACTGGATTCGTTGGGGAATTGGGAGCCAGTGGAGGGATTTGCAGAGGGGAGAAGCAGGGGAGTAGCAAGCAGAGAGGTGGAATAGCCGGGCAGCAGAGTTGAGGACAGACTGGAGTGGTGCAAGAGAGTTAGCAGGAAGGCCACAGAGGAGGGTATTGCAGTAATTGAGGTGGGAGATGATGAGGGCATGCACAAGAGTTATGGTAGATTGTGGGCTGAGGAAGGGACGGTATGTCCCACACATTCAGGAATTGGCAGTGCTTTGGATGCAGCACATGCCCGCTGCGTCCAAAGTGCTGCTGGCTATTGAATGCAGGTGAATCCGCATGGTTTATGTTTTTTTAACCCCTTTCTAATGTTGGCCGAAATAGTGTGCCCATTTCGGACTCGCCCTGTTTGCGGGGAGCCTGCACCGTTCTGGGCACATGACAGCTGATCTATACATCTGACCTGTGCCTGCAACAGCCACAGGTGGAAACGCGATCCAGCCGTGGCTGTTAACTAGTTAAATGCCGCTATCAATCTCTGACAGCGGCATCTTACTCACCCTTACATGAAGCGTGTCGCTAATCCTGTCCATCGGTGACCCCGTCACATAATCATGGGTCACTGATGGGTCGGCATGACAACCAGAGGTCTGCAGCAGACCTCTATGGTTGTCAATGTCAGATTGAGCACCGCCCCCTGCTACACACAGGCGATCTGGTCTTTGTCTGTGTGTTGCAGAGGCTAGTCTGTGTTGCAGCTTCTAGTCTCCCATTAAGACTATTGAAGCATGTAAAAAGTAAAAAAAAATGTTTTTAAAAGTATTTAAAAATAAAAAAACCTAAAAGTTCAAATCATCCCCCTGTCGCCTCATTCAAAATAAAACAATTAAAAAAATCAACTATGCACATATTTGGTATTGCCATGTTCAGAATCGCCCAATCTATCAATATAAAAAAAGAACTAACCCGATCGCAAAACGGCGTAACCAGAAAAAACATTAAAAACGCCAGAATTACTTTTTTTGGTTGCAATAAAATGCAATAACGGGCGATCAAAAGATCGTATCTACATCAAAATGGTATCAATAAAAACGGCAGCTCGGCACGCAAAAAATAAACCCCACCTGGCCCCAAATCACAAAAAATGGAGATGCTACAGGTCTCGGAAAATGGCACCTTTTTTTTTTTTTAACAAACTTTGGATTTTTTTTTTACCACTTAAATTAAAAAAAAGTACCTTTGAGGATATGGGAAATATAGCAGAGATGAGTGTGATTGCAAACACATATTATAGCTTTAATGTCAGAGCAGTCAGTGTGGGGGGGGGAGCAGTGTTAGAAGAGAGCTGCAGATGCAGAGGTGTTTGGGATCAAACTGAAAACTCCACATATATATGTAATTGTATGAGAGAGCAGTGATGGACAGTCACAGTCACAGAGAATTCTCTGAATGTGAAATGAGGACAAATGAAAGGAATTGTCAACTACCCAAGTAACCTCTTGTTAAATTACTGCAGTGTTTGTTTGGGTGCTGTGCATTAGATCCAGCTCTCTTGATACAGTATTTCCAAGTGTAGTTAGCAGCCAGGCGACCTCAGATTTTCTTTGGTATTACTGTATGTTTTATTTTTTCTGCTTACCAGAATGAAGAGCAAATAAAACTACTTCTATTTTTTTTTCTTCAATTTACCGCACTTGGAATTTTTTTCAGTTTTTTTTTTTAAATACATTATATGGTAAAGTGGATAGTATCAAGCAAAGTAACAACTCGCCCCACGAAACTTGCGAAAAACAAGTCCTCATAAGGCTTTGTTAATGAAAACATGCAAAAGCTATGGCTCTTGTAAGATGGGGAGGAGAATATGAACGAGCAAAAATGAAAAATAGCCAGTTCCTTTAAGGGTTATTTCTATCTTCACGAATAGTTCTTGTCAGACGGCGCTTATAAATGCAGTATAAGTCATTTTGCAATTTACTGCTCACTAAAATATTCAGCCATTCTTGAGATGTTAATACTTTTGCTTACAGCTTGTTGCCTGGGAGACCGACCATCGCTGCTGTCCAGCACCGTGTTGAAGCTTGCTGGGATTAGGAGGTAACAGTGATCTTGACCAGCTTCACAGCAGCACTTGCAACTTAAATAGAAAAGAGCTTGTAAGCATTGAAGATTTTCTACGGCTAGCAATGGTGGTCGGTCTCTAAGGCAACGAGCTGTAAACAACAGAAAAGTGGTAATATCTCAAGAACGGCTGAAAATTTTTAATAAACAGGAAATTGAAAACAATGCTTATATTTATAAGTGTTATTCGGTAATACTAATTTGTGATGACGGGAATAACCTTTTTATAGATTTGCCCCTATTACAATGAGCCTTCTTCATTGCCATCTTTTTCTTTTATTTATTCATGCTTTCACTATGTGTGTATAACATTTATTATGCTGCGATCTCTATTATTACATGTTTACTGTCTATTCATTTACGACACCTTGTATGTGACTTTTATTATTTACGCTCGCAGTTAATATTTTATTTATTAGGCTGGTTTCACATTTGCGGATGGAGGGCTGCGTATGTCATCCGTGAAGCTCCACCCACCGCCGCACTTCCTCCGGTCAGCTCCGCCTACGTCGGCATGCATACCCTATCTTTACCATTAGGTATGCAGGCCATGCCGATGTATGTGGATGCCTCCGCATGCATCGTTTTGACGGTGCGGCGACCTGCACCGAACGCAACGAGTTGCAATTTGGTGTGGTCGCATTCATCAGCATGGCCTGCGTACCTAACAGTAAAGATAGGGTACACACGCCGCATGATGACGTAGGCGGAGCTGACCGGAGGAGGTGCGGTGGTGGGCGGAGCTTCACAGAGGACGTACGCAGCCCTCCATCCGCAAATGTGAAACTAGCCTTACCTGTTTTTTTCCCACTTACCGAACCTACACACTTAAGATAATAGTTTCCGACTATTTGTCAGCACAGTCTTCCTTTACAGCATAAATTTGCTTTATAACATCTCATACAATTAATGCTCTGCCCTCTTCATGTAGATGGCTCTGTACCACCCACCTTGGTTGTAACGCAGACACGATTGTATAATAATACGGCATTTTTTTGTAATTATTTTTTGCCTTTTACAAGGGCCTAGGAAGCTAAATGATAGCTTGCAATTTCAAGGACTACTAGAGATGTGATTATCGCTCTATGATGTCAAATATTAGAACATTTTATGCTGGATTAATTTCTGTTGGAATTGTAGTAAATGTTTCGCTTTTTAACTGATACTTGATATTAAATTATCAATATCCGCGTTCCTCAAGAGCAGAGACTTAGAGGGAATGGTAATTATATATGCCAGTATATTCAGTCAATACTTTACTCATTGGGTATTCAAGGTCTATAGCGACCATTGCTGTGACTGAACCTCATCCGATTGCCTGTAAATAGCATTCTGGCCATGAATACTCCGCTATTCTTCGCTTTGACTATTATCTTCGCGAAATGGTTATTATCGTCTCAGCTCACTTTAATAAGTGGGGTTCACCATAATGTTCAGATATACAGCTACATTTTCTGCCACCACTGTTTCTAGTATCTTGGTCAATAGTGCCTTCCTTTATTGGATATTTAAAAAAAAAAAATATACCATATTATTTGGGGCTATACGTGATTTCAAAGGGGGGCTGGTGGCAGTGAGGGACATTCAGCAGGAAGATAAAAAAACCCAGTAAGTCAACTGCTAATTGCCCCAAATCAGGTGTGATACAGTGACCCATGTTACAGCCAGGGGGCGCTGTGTGTGTGCTTCAGGATGCGCTTGGAGGCATAATTGTGATCGTGAATTAGAGACTGGCATTATTGTAAAAGGCCAATATGTGTCGCAGAGGTGCTATGCTCTGTAAGCCCCAAATTATATTGTTATACTGGGACTTATAGTTCCACAAGTGTTTGTTGTGTTTACTTATAAGGGGGCTTATAGGACTAGTTTGAGAGCTGAGCGGGTCGAACTAGCCACACTCACACACACCACCCATCTGTGGGAGTGGTTACAACTACATAATGTGACCAGGGTTTGGGTCACATGTTCAGAGAGTGAGCTCCTGTATAGCCTGTGTGTTGGAATGTCCTGGAATGGACTGGTTTCCTGGAAGCACCTGCTGAGGCTATGGACTGAATGGTTAGTGTGTTGGAATGTCCTGGAATGGACTGGATTCCTGGAAGCACATGGTGAGAACATTGAGCTGAAGACCTGTGTGTTGGAAGTGCCTGGGACTTGACTTTCTGAATAGCGCACGTAGAGGCCGTATCTGCAGAGCATGGGATGGCTACTGTGTTGGGGAAGCTACAGTTCCTACAGCGGGTCTGGACTATCTGAGGTGCCCTGGTCATAAGGATGGTGACCCCAGTGAGGCAGCTTTCCCCTGGGAACCAGCACTAACAGGAGTCAGTGTGTGGAGCCGGAGCTCCTGTAAGGTAACTCCAGATAAAGGGGGTTACGAGCAGAGACGTATCTGCCATTGGACCAGACTGTCGGTTGTTAATGTGTTTTGTTGATGTAAATAATGAACTGTTTGTGACATGGTTTATGAAGTTTAATAAACCGGATAGACTGTTTATGTGGAGAAACCGTGCCTGAGTGCTTTCATCCTGATGCCAAGCGAGTTTCCCCAACACACTCAGGTAGCGCTATCTCACATTGGGTATAAAATTCCTTCAAGACTTCAAAATGGAATGACAATCAGAATAACTCCCTCGATCAACGTCCTAACTAATGAAATCTAGTACCTATAACCTGTTATATTATATTTTCCAATATTACTCTTGTTCAATAAATCAACCATCACAACATAATTGTTTTATAGTGTCACTGCTCTTACAGTAAAGAATCATTAAGACCTATTCTTATTACTGTAGGTATACATAGTTGTAAAGCGGTTTTTCATCTCTTCTTCAGAAGCACACCAGTAACCTACCTGTCAGCTTCACTTTTGCATGGGTTTCTGATTGATTGATTGACTGGACAAATGGTATGTTGGCGTCCCTGGCTCGAATTGTTCGCTAATTGATGCTGCAAGCAGAGAAAGCTTTGCCTCTGTAGCATCAGAGGAGCACAGAGGGACTGTAATTGGCACCATTTCTGGATCCAGATCAGCTATTACAATCTCATTAGAAAAGAACTTGCAAACACTGTTCTCCTTGCCTAGGAGACCGGCTACTGCTGATAGACTGCAGTGGTGGCTTGTAGCGAGCAGTTACCAATAAAATAAAAAAATCCTTCATTCTTGAAAACAGAGAATATTTTTAATCTTCTATGTATATAAAAACGAGTGTGTGTGCATATCAACAATAATGTCATAATGGTTGCCATGGCAACAATGATGTCATAATAGGTTGCAATGGTGACGATGATGTCATAATAGGTTGCAATGGTGACGGTGATGTCGTAATGGTTGCCATGGTGACCATGATGTTATAATAAGTTGCCATGGTGACGATGATGTCAGAATGGTTGCCATGGCGAAGATGATGTCATAATGGATATATGGGCATGGCAACACTGGAAGGTGTAGTAGAGGTGGCAGCATCAGAGGGGTGGGGTAAAGGAAAAGCTATATCCTCACCAGAAGATTCATGCTCCAGCGCTGGTGCATGGGACCGAGTGATCAGATGTGAGGGAAGGCTGGGAAGGTGCAGAGGGGCCGGGACTGTCGAAGTTTCCTGCGGTGGCAGACTCCTGAGGGATCGCCCCAGAGGGGGTCCAACTCTGCTGCAGGTTCCTGAGTGCTGCCAACGGTGCTGTGGAACAAAGAGAAAAAAATATATAATTAATATATTGATATTGCATGGCCCTGGCTGAAACAGCAAAAGAGGGTTAAACATGTAAACATTGGAAAATGTGGTGGGTAATATTTACCTTCGGCTCACCATCGTTGACCTAATTAACGACAGGACTTGGACATATTTATATCTGCTCCTGCGTCCTCCAGATAAACTCTGGGCCCGCATCTCTTTGTTGAACTCTTTCTTGAAGCGATCCCTGATCGACCGCCACCGCTTCACAATCCTCTCACCTGAAAAAAAGTGAAAGCACAAATTGGTTAGTATACAACACTTTAAATCCAGCAACATAACTGCACTGTGTATGCTTACGTGCTTGATTCTGGGCCCGAACATCGAGATCCTCCCAGTTGTCTACAAGCTATTGGCAGACTTGCTCCCAGAGTCGACGGGTCCCAATTACATCTGCGTGGCGGCGGTCACCAATATTCCACAGCGGCTCCCTCTCTCGGATCAGATCGATGAGTAGGTCGATATTTAGCCCGACCTTCTCACCATCTGACTCAGGAGCACGCTGTGAAGCCTGTTAAAAAAGAAGAAAAAAAAACATTAAATTCAAAACAACATTAAGTTCAAATTAAAAATAAATAAATAAGGAGATGCTGTCACGATGACGGCCGCCCGCACTCTCACGCCGACGACCCTGGGAGCCACTCTGAGGACCTCTGGATCGAGCACCAGAAACCAGAAAAAGAAATTAAAAATTATGTGCTTGTATGTTGCCTTTTTATGTGTTGTGTGCAGTGTGATGTCTATAATGATCATTTTGTATGTGTTGTGTGTTGTGTGATGTCTGTAATGATCAGTTTGTATGTGTTGTGTGCATTGTTCTTTCGGTAATGATCTTTGGTTTTTATGTGTTGGGTGTAGTGTGAGATTGTGTTTCTGCAATGCATGTGTGGCGCCCCAGGGTCCTGGTCATCACAGTAGCATTGCTTTCCTCACGGGGAGAGTGATGTTACATTTGGAGGCAAGAAGGGATAACTGTCACCAGGTAAACACAAGCATGCAACAAATTCACACTCCAGGCCACCAGGGGGAGCTTTTGATCCTATTTACTAGGTGACTCCGGATATATATGGTAGTCTGTAGGGAAAGTCAGTCAGTTCTTGCCAGGAAGCAGACTGGATCAGTCTGAAGCAGAAGAGGGTTTACGGAGCTGTGTAGCCACAGTGCTGCAGTTCCTGGAAAGAGACATACAGAAAGCCGAATATATTGCAGTGAGCGTGTAGGAGAGAGAAGCACAGGAGAGGATACAAGTGGGAGACCAGCCATGAGCAGGCTGCCTCCTTCTGAGGCGCAGAGACCGGTAGCCAGAACACCGAGGTTGTAAGGGCCGCTACGTCTTACATCAGAGACCGGCAGGACAGCTGAACTCCAAGTTACCTGTCCGCCTTAATACCCAGGAGGCACGGTGACACCCTTAGAGCCCGGGGCGTGCTAGAGTCCCTATAAACAGACTCAAGTCACCAGTCGTACGGGTTATGTCCTATCCTATACGGGGGACAGAGAGAGAACATCTGTGAGGACCTTATCTGAAGCCATAGGCACCTGGATAAGGGGACTCCTAACTTGCCTCCAAGCCAGCCGGACCCTGCCTGTACTTGTGATCTGGTGCCCTGGACTGTGGCTGCCTGCAGTCTTCAGTAAACAAGGTAAAGAGACTGCAAACCTGTGCCCTTGTTCTTTACTGCACCTTCCACCATCTTCCATCTACACATCAGGAGCCTTGGGGATATACTTCACCTGTGGGAAGTTATACCATCTAGCTGCCATAACATCACCCCAGAGGATCCCTTAAAGCAGCGTCGGTCCCCACTGACCGAATACCATTGGTGGCGTCGCGAACATAAACTTTATTCCCTTTAAAGACCTTTCCCTTTTACATTGGCGCCCAGGTGTTGTGAATTCTGTGGCGGAGCTCCCTCCTGTGGTCACAAGTGGAACTTCGGCTGATTCTCTCTGGGAGTTTCCGTTTGTGGAGGAAACTGGTACTGCTGCTTCTGAGTTTCCTTCCTCAGGTGATCTGGTGAGGTCGTTAGGTGCTTCTCTACTTAACCCCACCTAATGCTTTGATTCATGCTTCCTGTCAATGTTCCAGTGTTGGACTTGTGTTTCTCTGGATCATTCCTGTGGCCTGCTGCTCTGCATAGCTAAGTGCTTCTTTGCTATTTGTTGCTATTTTTTCTGTCCAGCTTGTCTATTTGTTTTGCTGGAAGCTCTGGGATGCAAAGGGTGTACCTCCGTGCCGTTAGTTCGGTACGGAGGGTCTTTTTGCCCCTTTGCGTGGTTTTCTTTAGGGTTTTGTGTAGACCGCAAAGTTATCTTTCCTATCCTCGTTCTGTCTAGAATATCGGGCCTCACTTTGCTGAATCTATTTCATCCCTACGTTTGTCTTTTCATCTTACTCACAGTCATTATATGTGGGGGGCTGCCTTTTCCTTTGGGGTATTTCTCTGAGGCAAGGTAGGCTTATTTTTTCTATCTTCAGGCTAGTTAGTTTCTCAGGCTGTGCCGAGTTGCATAGGTAGCGTTAGGCGCAATCCACGGCTGCCTCTAGTTGTGTTTGGAGAGGATCAGGGATTGCGGTCTGCAGAGTTCCCACGTCTCAGAGCTCGTTCTATTATTTTGGGTTATTGTCAGATCACTGTATGTGCTCTGACCTCCATGTCCATTGTGATACTGAATTGCCTCGTATAACAGTACAGGAAGCCAAAAGTACTAATGATTCTCAATAGAGGGAAAAAAGAAGTTCTGAGACCATTTTTTTTTTCTTGGCTTTGTGTTTTGTCTTTTTTTTCCCCTAGACATTTGGGTGGTTCAGTACACAGGTGTAGCGATGGACATTAGAAGTCTGTCTTCATTTGTGGATCAGCTCTCGGCAAGAGTACAAAAGATTCAAGACACTATTGATCAGAAATCTATGTTAGAACCAATAATTCCTATTCCTGATTTGGTTTTTGGAGATAGAACTAAGTTTCTGAGTTTCAAAAATAATTGTAAGTTATTTCTGGCCTTGAAACCTCGTTCCTCTGGTGACCCAGTTCAACAGGTTTTGATTATTATTTCTTTTTTGCGCGGCGACCCTCAGGACTGGGCATTTTCTCTTGCGCCAGGAGATCCTGCATTGAGTAATATCAATGCGTTTTTCCTGGCGCTCAGATTGCTGTACGATGAGCCTAATTCAGTGGATCAGGCAGAAAAGAATTTGCTGGCTCTTTGTCAGGGTCAGGATGAGATAGAGGTATATTGCCAGAAATTTAGAAAATGGTCAGTGCTCACTCAATGGAATGAATCTGCGCTGGCAGCTATGTTCAGAAAGGGTCTCTCTGAAGCCCTTAAGGATGTCATGGTGGGATTTCCTATGCCTGCTGGTTTGAATGAGTCTATGTCTTTGGCTATTCAGATCGGTCAACGCTTGCGTGAGTGTAAATCTGTGCACCATTTGGCGGTATTACCTGAGCTTAAACCTGAGCCTATGCAGTGCGATAGGACTTTGACCAGAGTTGAACGGCAAGAACACAGACGTCTGAATGGGCTGTGTTTCTACTGTGGTGATTCCACTCATGCCATCTCTGATTGTCCTAAGCGCACTAAGCGGTTCGCTAGGTCTGCCACCATTGGTACGGTACAGTCAAAATTTCTTCTGTCCGTTACCTTGATCTGCTCTTTGTCATCATATTCTGTCATGGCGTTTGTGGATTCAGGCGCTGCTCTGAATTTGATGGACTTGGAATATGCTAAGCATTGTGGGTTTTTCTTGGAGCCCTTGCAGTGTCCTATTCCATTGAGAGGTATTGATGCTACGCCTTTGGCCAAGAATAAGCCTCAATACTGGACCCAGCTGACCATGTGCATGGCTCCTGCACATCAGGAGGATATTCGCTTTCTGGTGTTGCATAATCTGCATGATGTGGTCGTGTTGGGGTTGCCATGGCTACAAGCCCATAATCCATGGAAATCCATGTCGGTGTCCAGCTGGGGTTGTCAGGGGGTACATGGTGATGTTCCATTTTTGTCAATTTCGTCATCCACCCCTTCTGAGGTTCCAGAGTTCTTGTCTGATTACCGGGATGTATTTGATGAGCCCAAGTCCGATGCCCTACCTCCGCATAGGGATTGTGATTGTGCTATCAATTTGATTCCTGGTGGTAAATTCCCAAAAGGTCGACTGTTTAATTTATCCGTGCCTGAGCACACCGCTATGCGCAGTTATGTGAAGGAATCCCTGGAGAAGGGGCATATTCGCCCGTCATCGTCGCCATTAGGAGCAGGGTTCTTTTTTGTAGCCAAAAAGGATGGTTCGCTGAGACCTTGTATAGATTATCGCCTTCTTAATAAGATCACTGTTAAATTTCAGTACCCCTTGCCTTTGTTATCTGATTTGTTTGCTCGGATTAAGGGGGCTAGTTGGTTCACCAAGATTGATCTTCGTGGTGCGTATAATCTGGTGCGAATCAGGCGAGGCGATGAATGGAAAACTGCATTTAATACGCCCGAGGGTCATTTTAAGTATCTAGTGATGCCATTTGGACTTGCCAATGCTCCATCAGTGTTTCAGTCCTTTATGCATGACATCTTCCGAGAGTACCTGGATAAATTCCTGATTGTGTACTTGGATGACATTTTGATCTTCTCGGATGATTGGGAGTCTCATGTGAAACAGGTCAGAACGGTTTTTCAGGTCCTGCGTGCTAACTCTTTGTTTGTGAAGGGATCAAAGTGTCTCTTTGGTGTGCAGAAGGTTTCATTTTTGGGGTTCATCTTTTCCCCTTCTACTATCGAGATGGATCCTGTTAAGGTCCAAGCCATCCATGATTGGACTCAGCCGACATCTCTGAAAAGTCTGCAAAAGTTCCTGGGCTTTGCTAATTTTTATCGTCGCTTCATCTGCAATTTTTCTAGTATTGCCAAACCATTGACCGATTTGACCAAGAAGGGTGCTGATTTGGTCAATTGGTCTTCTGCTGCTGTGGAAGCTTTTCAAGAGTTGAAGCGTCGTTTTTCTTCTGCCCCTGTGTTGTGACAACCTGATGTTTCTCTTCCGTTCCAGGTCGAGGTTGATGCTTCTGAGATTGGAGCAGGGGCTGTTTTGTCGCAGAGAGGTTCTGATTGTTCAGTGATGAAACCATGCGCTTTTTTTTCCAGGAAGTTTTCGCCTGCTGAGCGGAAATATGATGTGGGCAACCGAGAGTTGCTGGCCATGAAGTGGGCATTCGAGGAGTGGCGTCATTGGCTTGAAGGAGCTAAGCATCGCGTGGTGGTATTGACTGATCATAAGAACCTGACTTATCTCGAGTCTGCTAAGCGTTTGAAACCTAGACAGGCTCGTTGGTCGCTGTTTTTCGCCCGTTTTGACTTTGTGATTTCGTACCTTCCGGGCTCTAAAAATGTGAAGGCGGATGCTCTGTCTAGGAGTTTTGTGCCCGACTCTCCGGGTTTATCTGAGCCGGCGGGTATCCTCAAGGAAGGAGTAATTTTGTCTGCCATCTCCCCTGATTTGCGGTGGGTGCTGCAAAAATTTCAGGCTAATAAACCTGATCGTTGTCCAGCGGAGAAACTGTTTGTCCCGGATAGGTGGACAAATAAAGTGATCTCTGAGGTTCATTGTTCGGTGTTGGCTGGTCATCCTGGAATCTTTGGTGCCAGAGAGTTAGTGGCTAGATCCTTTTGGTGGCCGTCTCTGTCGCGGGATGTGCGTTCTTTTGTGCAGTCCTGTGGGATTTGTGCTCGGGCTAAGCCCTGCTGTTCTCGTGCCAGTGAGTTGCTTTTGCCCTTGCCGGTCCCGAAGAGACCTTGGACACATATCTCTATGGATTTTATTTCAGATCTTCCCGTCTCTCAAAAGATGTCAGTCATTTGGGTGGTCTGTGATCGCTTTTCTAAGATGGTCCATCTGGTACCCTTGTCCAAGTTGCCTTCCTCCTCTGATTTGGTGCCATTGTTCTTCCAGCATGTGGTTCGTTTGCATGGCATTCCAGAGAATATCGTTTCTGACAGAGGTTCCCAGTTTGTTTCGAGGTTTTGGCGAGCCTTTTGTGGTAGGATGGGCATTGACTTGTCTTTTTCCTCGGCTTTTCATCCTCAGACTAATGGCCAGACCGAACGAACCAATCAGACCTTGGAAACCTATCTGAGATGCTTTGTTTCTGCCGATCAGGATGACTGGGTGTCCTTTTTGCCTTTGGCTGAGTTCGCCCTTAATAATCGGGCCAGCTCGGCTACCTTGGTTTCGCCATTTTTCTGCAATTCTGGGTTCCATCCTCGTTTCTCTTCAGGACAGGTTGAGTCTTCGGACTGTCCTGGTGTGGATACTGTGGTGGACAGGTTGCAGCAGATTTGGACTCATGTAGTGGACAATTTGACCTTGTCCCAGGAGAAGGCTCAACGTTTCGCTAATCGCAGACGCCGTGTGGGTCCCCGACTTCGTGTTGGGGATCTGGTTTGGTTATCTTCTCGTCATATTCCTATGAAGGTTTCCTCTCCGAAGTTTAAACCTCGTTTCATTGGTCCTTATAGGATTTCTGAGGTTATTAATCCTGTGTCTTTTCGTCTGACCCTCCCAGATTCTTTTTTCATACATAACGTCTTCCATAGGTCATTATTGCGGAGATACGTGGCACCTATGGTTCCATCTGTTGACCCTCCTGCCCTGGTTTTGGTGGAGGGGGAATTGGAGTATATTGTGGAAAAGATTTTGGATTCTCGTGTTTCAAGACGGAAATTCCAGTATCTGGTTAAATGGAAGGGTTATGCTCAGGAGGATAATTCCTGGGTTTTTGCCTCTGATGTCCATGCTCCCGATCTTGTTCGTGCCATTCATGTGGCTCATCCTGGTCGGCCTGGGGGCTCTGGTGAGGGTTCGGTGACCCCTCCTCAAGGGGGGGGTACTGTTGTGAATTCTGTGGCGGAGCTCCCTCCTGTGGTCACAAGTGGTACTTCGGCTGATTCTCTCTGGGAGCTTCCGTTTGTGGAGGAAACTGGTACTGCTGCTTCTGAGTTTCCTTCCTCAGGTGATCTGGTGAGGTCGTTAGGTGCTTCTCTACTTAACCCCACCTAATGCTTTGATTCATGCTTCCTGTCAATGTTCCAGTGTTGGACTTGTGTTTCTCTGGATCATTCCTGTGGCCTGCTGCTCTGCATAGCTAAGTGCTTCTTTGCTATTTGTTGCTATTTTTTCTGTCCAGCTTGTCTATTTGTTTTGCTGGAAGCTCTGGGACGCAAAGGGTGTACCTCCGTGCCATTAGTTCGGTACGGAGGGTCTTTTTGCCCCTTTGCGTGGTTTTCTTTAGGGTTTTGTGTAGACCGCAAAGTTATCTTTCCTATCCTCGTTCTGTCTAGAATATCGGGCCTCACTTTGCTGAATCTATTTCATCCCTACGTTTGTCTTTTCATCTTACTCACAGTCATTATATGTGGGGGGCTGCCTTTTCCTTTGGGGTATTTCTCTGAGGCAAGGTAGGCTTATTTTTTCTATCTTCAGGCTAGTTAGTTTCTCAGGCTGTGCCGAGTTGCATAGGTAGCGTTAGGCGCAATCCACGGCTGCCTCTAGTTGTGTTTGGAGATTATCAGGGATTGCGGTCTGCAGAGTTCCCACGTCTCAGAGCTCATTCTATTATTTTGGGTTATTGTCAGATCACTGTATTTGCTCTGACCTCCATGTCCATTGTGATACTGAATTGCCTCGCATAACACCCAGGGCCACGGACCGGGTCGCCACCGTGACATCCCCCTGTGAAACACCGGACCCGGTACCGAGTACCCCACGGCCCTGGTGGGGCGACTCACATGCAAGAAACTTACCAATTGCAATCCCACTCTAGGTCTCTCTCCACCCATTCGGTCTTCTTCTGGAAGCACCTCTTCTGCTGCAGCTTCCAGTTATACAAAAATGATAGATTGATAAATGCATTAATTAAGAAAATATCTATATAAATAGATAGATATGGGATAGATAGATAGATAGATAGATAGATAGATAGATAGATAGATAGATATTGGACAAATAGATAGATAGATAGATATGGGACAGATAGATAGATATGGGACTGATAGATAGATATAGGAGTGATAGATAGGGCAAAGAAAAAGTCAATAAAAACAAAACATATATTTACCTCAGTGCGCTGCTGATGCAGAGGAGGTCTCCCAGAAAAAGACATGGCTGAGGCTCTCTTGCTGGCAGGCAGGCAAGCAGGCTCTCCTTGCTGGCAGGCTCTTTGCTGGAAGGCAGGCAGGCTCTCCTTGCTGGCAGGCTCTTTGCTAGCAGGCAGGTAGGCTTTCCTTGCTGTCAGGCAGGCTCTTTGCTGGCAGGCAGGCAGACTCTCCTTGCTGTCAGGCAGGCTCTTTGCTAGCAGGCAGGCTCTCCTTGCTGTCAGGCAGGCTCTCCTTGCTGTCAGGCAGGCTCTTTGCTGGCAGGCAGGCTCTTTGCTGGCAGGCAGGCAAGCTGTCCTTACTGTCAGGCAGGCTCTTTGCTGGCAGGCAGGCATGCAGGCTCTTCTTGCTGTTAGGCAGACGGGTTCTTTGCTGGCAGGCAGGCAGGCTCTCCATGCTGTCAGGCAGGCTCCTTGCTGGCTGGCAGGCAGGCTCTCCTTGCTGTCAGGCGGGCTCTTTGCTGGCAGGCAGGCTCTTTGCTGGCTGGCAGGCTCTCCTTGCTGTTAGGCAGGCAGGTTCTTTGCTGGCAGACAGGCTCTCCTTGCTGGCAGGCAGGCACTTTGCTGTCAGGCAGGCAGGCTCTCCTTGCTGTCAGGCAGGCTATTTGCTGTCAGGCAGGCAGGCTCTCCTTGCTGTCAGGCAGGCTCTTTGCTGGTAGACAGGCTCTTTGCTGGCAGGCAGGCAAGCTCTCCTTGCTGTCAGGCAGGTCTTTGCTGGCAGGCAGGCAAGCTCTCCTTGCTGTCAGGCAGGCTCTTTGCTGGCAGGCAGGCAGGCTCTCTTTGCTGTCAGGCAGGCTCTTTGCAGGCAGGCAGGCTCTCCTTGCTGGCAGGCAGGTTATCCTTGCTGGCAGCCTCTTTGCTGGCAGGCAGGCTCTCCTTGGTGGCAGGTAGGCTCTCATTGCTGTCAGGCAGGCTCTTTGCTGTCAGGCGGGCAGACTCTCCTTGCTGTCAGGCAGGCTCTTTGCTGGCAGGCAGGCAGGCTCTCCTTGCTGTCAAGCAGGCTCTTTGCTAGCAGGCAGGCTCTCCTTGCTGTCAGGCAGGCTCTTTGCTGGCAGGCAGGCTCTTTGCTAGCAGGCAGGCTCTCCTTGATGTCAGGCAGGCTCTTTGCTGGCAGGCAGGCAGGCTCTCCTTGCTGTCAGGCAGGCTCTTTGCTAGCAGGCAGGCTCTCCTTGCTGTCAGGCAGGCTCTTTGCTGGCAGTCAGGCAAGCTCTCCTTGCTGTCAGGCAGGCTCTTTGCTGGCAGGCAGGCAGGCTCTCCATGCTGTTAGGCAGGCAGGCTCTTTGCTGGCAGGCAGGCAGGCTCTCCTTGCTGGCAGGCAGGCTCCTTGCTGGCAGACAGGCAGGCTCTCCTTGCTGTCAGGCAGGCTCTTTGCTGGCAGGCAGGCAGGTTCTTTGCTGGCAGACAGGCTCTCCTTGCTGGCAGGCAGGCACTTTGCTGTCAGGCAGGCAGGCTCTTCTTGCTGTTAGGCAGACAGGTTCTTTGCTGGCAGGCAGGCAGGCTCTCCATGCTGTCAGGCAGGCTCCTTGCTGGCTGGCAGGCAGGCTCTCCTTGCTGTCAGGCGGGCTCTTTGCTGGCAGGCAGGCTCTTTGCTGGCTGGCAGGCTCTCCTTGCTGTCAGGCAGGCTCTTTGCTGGCAGGCAGGCAAACTTTCCTTACTGTCAGGCAGGCTCTTTGCTGGCAGGCAGCCAGGTTCTCCTTGCTGGCAGGCTCTTTGCTGGCAGGCAGACAGACTCTCCTTACTGTCAGGCAGGCTCTTTGCTGGCAGGCAGGCTCTCCTTGCTGTCAGGCAGGCTCTTTGCTGGCAGGCAGGCAAGCTCTCCTTGATATCAGGCAGGCTCTTTGCTGGCAGGCAGGCAGGCTCTCTTTACTGTCAGGCAGGCTCTCTGCAGGCAGGCTCTCCTTGCTGGCAGGCAGGTTATCCTTGCTGGCAGCCTCTTTGCTGGCAGGCAGGCTCTCCTTGCTGGCAGGCAGGTAGGCTCTCCTTGCTGTCAGCCAGGCTCTTTGCTGTCAGGCAGGCAGACTCTCCTTGCTGTCAGGCAGGCTCTTTGCTAGCAGGCAGGCTCTCCTTGCTGTCAGGCAGGCTCTTTGCTGGCAGGCAGGCAGGCTCTCCTTGCTGTCAGGCAGGCTCTTTGCTAGCAGGCAGGCTCTCCTTGCTGTCAGACAGGCTCTTTGCTAACAGGCAGGCTCTCCTTGCTGTCAGGAAGGCTCTTTGCTGACAGTCAGGCAAGCTCTCCTTGCTGTTAGGCAGGCAGGCTCTTTGCTGGCAGGCAGGCAGGCTTTCCTTGCTGGCAGGCAGGCTCCTTGCTGGCAGGCAGGCAGGCTCTCCTTGCTGTCAGGCAGGCTCTTTTCTGGCAGGCAGGCTCTTTGCTGGCTGGCAGGCTCTCCTTGCTGTTAGGCAGGCAGGCTCTTTGCTGGCAAGCAGGCAGGCTCTCCTTGCTGTCAGGCAGGCTCTTTGCTAACAGGCAGGCTCTCCTTGCTGTCAGGAAGGCTCTTTGCTGACAGTCAGGCAAGCTCTCCTTGCTGTTAGGCAGGCAGGCTCTTTGTTGGCAGGCAGGCAGGCTCTCCTTGCTGGCAGGCAGGCTCCTTGCTGGCAGGCAGGCAGGCTCTCCTTGCTGTCAGGCAGGCTCCTTGCTGGCTGGCAGGCAGGCTCTCCTTGCTGTCAGGCGGGCTCTTTGCTGGCAGGCAGGCTCTTTGCTGGCTGGCAGGCTCTCCTTGCTGTTAGGCAGGCAGGTTCTTTGCTGGCAGACAGGCTCTCCTTGCTGGCAGGCAGGCACTTTGCTGTCAGGCAGGCAGGCTCTCCTTGCTGTCAGGCAGGCTATTTGCTGTCAGGCAGGCAGGCTCTCCTTGCTGTCAGGCAGGCTCTTTGCTGGTAGACAGGCTCTTTGCTGGCAGGCAGGCAAGCTCTCCTTGCTGTCAGGCAGGTCTTTGCTGGCAGGCAGGCAAGCTCTCCTTGCTGTCAGGCAGGCTCTTTGCTGGCAGGCAGGCAGGCTCTCTTTGCTGTCAGGCAGGCTCTTTGCAGGCAGGCAGGCTCTCCTTGCTGGCAGGCAGGTTATCCTTGCTGGCAGCCTCTTTGCTGGCAGGCAGGCTCTCCTTGGTGGCAGGTAGGCTCTCATTGCTGTCAGGCAGGCTCTTTGCTGTCAGGCGGGCAGACTCTCCTTGCTGTCAGGCAGGCTCTTTGCTGGCAGGCAGGCTCTCCTTGCTGTCAAGCAGGCTCTTTGCTAGCAGGCAGGCTCTCCTTGCTGTCAGGCAGGCTCTTTGCTGGCAGGCAGGCTCTCCTTGCTGTCAGGCAAGCTCTTTGCTAGCAGGCAGGCTCTCCTTGATGTCAGGCAGGCTCTTTGCTGGCAGGCAGGCAGGCTCTCCTTGCTGTCAGGCAGGCTCTTTGCTAGCAGGCAGGCTCTCCTTGCTGTCAGGCAGGCTCTTTGCTGGCAGTCAGGCAAGCTCTCCTTGCTGTCAGGCAGGCTCTTTGCTGGCAGGCAGGCAGGCTCTCCATGCTGTTAGGCAGGCAGGCTCTTTGCTGGCAGGCAGGCAGGCTCTCCTTGCTGGCAGGCAGGCTCCTTGCTGGCAGGCAGGCAGGCTCTCCTTGCTGTCAGGCAGGCTCTTTGCTGGCAGGCAGGCAAACTTTCCTTACTGTCAGGCAGGCTCTTTGCTGGCAGGCAGCCAGGTTCTCCTTGCTGGCAGGCTCTTTGCTGGCAGGCAGACAGACTCTCCTTACTGTCAGGCAGGCTCTTTGCTGGCAGGCAGGCTCTCCTTGCTGTCAGGCAGGCTCTTTGCTGGCAGGCAGGCAAGCTCTCCTTGATATCAGGCAGGCTCTTTGCTGGCAGGCAGGCAGGCTCTCTTTACTGTCAGGCAGGCTCTCTGCAGGCAGGCTCTCCTTGCTGGCAGGCAGGTTATCCTTGCTGGCAGCCTCTTTGCTGGCAGGCAGGCTCTCCTTGCTGGCAGGCAGGTAGGCTCTCCTTGCTGTCAGCCAGGCTCTTTGCTGTCAGGCAGGCAGACTCTCCTTGCTGTCAGGCAGGCTCTTTGCTAGCAGGCAGGCTCTCCTTGCTGTCAGGCAGGCTCTTTGCTGGCAGGCAGGCAGGCTCTCCTTGCTGTAAGGCAGGCTCTTTGCTAGCAGGCAGGCTCTCCTTGCTGTCAGACAGGCTCTTTGCTAACAGGCAGGCTCTCCTTGCTGTCAGGAAGGCTCTTTGCTGACAGTCAGGCAAGCTCTCCTTGCTGTTAGGCAGGCAGGCTCTTTGCTGGCAGGCAGGCAGGCTTTCCTTGCTGGCAGGCAGGCTCCTTGCTGGCAGGCAGGCAGGCTCTCCTTGCTGTCAGGCAGGCTCTTTTCTGGCAGGCAGGCTCTTTGCTGGCTGGCAGGCTCTCCTTGCTGTTAGGCAGGCAGGCTCTTTGCTGGCAAGCAGGCAGGCTCTCCTTGCTGTCAGGCAGGCTCTTTGCTAACAGGCAGGCTCTCCTTGCTGTCAGGAAGGCTCTTTGCTGACAGTCAGGCAAGCTCTCCTTGCTGTTAGGCAGGCAGGCTCTTTGCTGGCAGGCAGGCAGGCTCTCCTTGCTGGCAGGCAGGCTCCTTGCTGGCAGGCAGGCAGGCTCTCCTTGCTGTCAGGCAGGCTCTTTTCTGGCAGGCAGGCTCTTTGCTGGCAGGCAGGCAAGCTCTCCTTGCTGTCAGGCAAGCTCTTTGCTGGCAGGCAGGCAAGCTCTCCTTGCTGTCAGGCAGGCTCTTTGCTGGCAGGTAGGCTCTGCTTGCTGGCAGGCAGGTTCTCCTTGGTGGAAGGCAGGCTCTTCTTGGTGGCAGGCAGGCTCTCCTTGCTGGCAGGCAGGTTCTCCTTGGTGGCAGGCAGGCTCTCCTTGGTGGCAGGTAGGCTCTCTTGATGGCTGGTATGAGTGAGGGCCTCACTGGCATTGTTTATATACAGTATGTGTCCTGGGGGCAGGCCAATTGGTTCTGAGCATGCTCAGATAAAAAAACAGATCAGGTCACCGGATCCGGTGCATTCCGGCATCCATAGACTTGCATTGGAGCAAAAAGCCGGAAGCGCCGGATCCGGCATTTCCGGCTTTTTTGCCGCAGACAAACAACGTTACTGTAGACGTTTTTTCCAGACGCCGGAATGGAAATTCTCGCCAGATCCGGAAAAAAACGGAAGGAACGGTGGGCAATGCGGTGCAATCCAGCACTAATACAAATCAATGGGGAAAAACCGGTTCCGTTTTTATTTTTTGCCGGTTCTGGTTTTTCTAAAAAGAGCAGGAATGGGCCGGAATGAAAAAACCTGATGTGTGAAAGTAGCCTTATTCCTGCACGCCCCACATTAAGACTGATGTAGGAAATATCAATCTTAAAGGGACTCTGTCACCTGAATTTGGCGGGACTGGTTTTGGGTCATATGGGCGGAGTTTTCGGGTGTTTGATTCACCCTTTCCTTACCCGCTGGCTGCATGCTGGCTGCAATATTGGATTGAAGTTCATTCTCTGTCCTCCATAGTACACGCCTGCACAAAGCAATCTTGCCTTGTGCAGGCATGTACTATGGAGGACAGAGAATGAACTTCAATCCAATATTGCAGCCAGCATGCAGCCAGCGGGTAAGGAAAGGGTGAATCAAACACCCGAAAACTCCGCCCATATGACCCAAAACCAGTCCCGCCAAATTCAGGTGACAGAGTCCCTTTAATAAATCGAGGCCACAGGTTTTATTTTCAAGTTGCTGAATCCTGACAGTGCATATATTGCCCTCTATCGCCAGCTTGAGCGATTTACATAGTGCTGAGATGCAAGTTGGCAGTGGCACCTATTCAAATGGCAAGTGAAGACCTCTTGAACTGGTGACAGAGGGGAATCCTGACAGTATGCATATTACACACTGTCAGGATCTTGCACAATACAGTCACATAGAGTAAATTTATGCACAGTCCAGGAAAACCTTTTAATTGTGATATATGGACTAGGTTAAGAGGGATTTAATTATGATGTATGGAGAATAAGAAGGACACAAGTAGACAAAGGGATAATGCCTTGACTGATTTCTATAAAATGTTTCCCAGTCCATTACCCATATTGCTTTGACTTTGCGGGCCCACGGCTGAATTCTCTTTGCCTATGTCGTACCGTTTCTAGTTGTGCCCTTTAGGATTTCTTATTCTCGCTGAGCATTTTAATATGAGCAGCTGTTCCCATGTTCTGTATTATATAACATCGTCCTTTTCTCCCAGGATACACTTTATACCATGGTCAGTGTTTTTCTAGACTCCACTAATTAACCGCCCTGCATTTATCAGCTTACATCAGAAATAACTGTTTAGCATAATAATGAGCGCTGCTTTTAGGATTTTGCTTGCTATGACTTCACATTTTGACCTTTTTCAAATCCCAAAGCTTTAATAAGTGATACTATAGAATGTAGCCAAATCCATAAATGCAGTCAATGTTTCCCCCATACACCGCAGTATAAAGATGAAGCGATGAACCTTGCTCCCGCCATGGTAATGGGCAACTAGAGAGCTTAGCCGCCATGTTCAAATTTGAAGATTTGTTTAAATTTTAACTTCTTACCATTAGGGCAAATTTTTATTTTTGCTTTTTAGTAAAGGGCTTGTACTTTGCAGGACGAATTGTTGTTTTGAATTACATTATTCTCTCTACAGAACAGTGAGATTAAGGCTAGACCAAATTGATATATATATACCGGTATATATATATATATATATATATATTTTTTTTTTATTTTTTTTTTGAGTTGTGTAAAAAAATTTTTAAAAAAATTGCTTGTATGGCAAATTCAGACCCGTAATGTTTTTATTTTTCGTTTGATGGAGCTGTGTGAGGGCATTTTGGGGTCATGCAAGGTCTTGATATTTTTTTACTGCATTTTTAGGTGAGGTGTAGAGGTAGACAAAAGCCAATTCTGCCGTTTTGATTTTTTTCTTTACAGCAATTACCCTAATAATAATTATTTTATGTTTATAGATCGAACTTTTACTGACGTGGCAGTATTGAATATGATGATTTTTATTTATTTTTTAAATTTTTTTAAAGTGTTTCAAAATTGTGTTTTTTTTAAGGACTTTTGTTATTTCACGGTATTTTTTAATCCTCATAGGTGACTTGAACCTACACTTGTTTCTACTAGATAGTGAAAATAATGGTCCCCAATGAAGCCTTTGGTTGTGCTCCACAGGAGTATCAAGGTGGCAACTCATTGGCACTAGTGATGAGCGAGTATGCTCGTTACTCGAGATTTAGTTTATGTCGAATGCGTGAATACATGTGGGGATTCCCTAACGAACAGGCAACCCCACATGTATTCAGGCTGTCTAGCAGCCTCAAATCATGTAACTGCATCGACAAACTAAATATCCGGGCATGCCGAAATACTCGGAGACCACCCGAGCATGATCGGAGAAACCCGAGTAATGAGCATACTCGCTCATCACTAATTGGCACCCCCAATCATGTCTTAAGGAGAGTTGTGGGCACCCAACCGGACGCCCCACTGTGATGGCACAATTTAAACAGCTGCGGTCAGTGCTAACTCCAATGGTTGCGCTTGGTCTAGGGTTACCCCACCAAGAGAATCGGGCCAATTTTGCGAATGATACTCTGATCAGAGTGTGATCCAATTTTCTCAGATGAGGAGATGGAAAAATAAATTTCTCCTTTCTGTCAGAATCAGACTGTAGTCAAATGTCATACAAGTGCAATCTGATTCTTATTTTTACTCGTTGACTATTTGTTCTCAGGACAGACTCAGTCCCAGGAAAAAATCAGACATATTCAAGGCCCCAAAGAATAACATTGGTCTGAGTGTGATCCATTGTTTTGTCGGATTGCACTCAGACCAAATATATGGGGCAGGCGTAAGCTGTATAACACAGTCGACACCGGCAGTGCATGGTGCGGGCTCAGCACCTAGGCCTGTTTGACACAGCCATACTTAATTTAGGATATACTGTACTAGTACATCATATTTTGGGAAGGGAATAAAACTTAACGTTTACTGTATTTTTTTTATTTTATTGACATGATTTGAAGTAGAAGAACTAATTGCATGTTACAGGAGCCATAACTAGTGCAGCCAACATAAGCTACAGCAACAATTATGGATGTGGACTGTACTGTCGTGTTCCTGCCCCTGAAGACAATAATCGTGTATTGTGAATAGTGTGATGTGTTTTCATACATGTATTTTGTCATGTGAAGTGTGAACTATGTCTTGCAGTTTATGCGGTGTATATTGTGCAGTAAGTGATACAATGTGTATTGCCATGTACTGTGGTATGGTAATGTGTACTGTAACAGTGGTGCTTAGTGTATTGTGCAGGGTAAGCACAGGATAAGACATAGTTAGTGCTTAGGATAAAGATAGATAGAGACTGAATTAGTATAAAATACAGCTAATATTTGGGACTAGCCCACAATGGGAGGGGCTAAGGCCTGTAAAAAGAAGATTCCTGCTGATAGTTGTGCAGAGATAATGAGTTGGTGACAGTGACAAGGTCAAGTTCAAGGTGGAGTGACCTGATACCAGAGACACGTGCATATTATTCTGAGCTTTATGAGACCTTATAAGACTTCCTGAAGACAGGAGCCTAAGGCTATAGAGAGCACCTTAACTCTTCCGTACAGAGAAAGATGGACGTGGAACCTTGTGAGGGAAAGGTAACGGATCTCATGATATGTTACGGGACTGAACAGAAAATCCCTGAGGCTGACAAGAACAGTAGATATAGGGACCATTCAGGAAAAAAGGAAATAAATGCTGGAAATCTACTGTATTAAGGAAACAAGAAACAGGAGACGCTGTGCCCCATACTGCATATTACTATCCAGGGCATCACTGCCCTAACTGGTGTAAAGGGCCCGATATCCAGAGGGGGCATGCATTGGGCCCCGTCTCTTCTGGTCATCGGGCCCCAGCGGCAGGATTCTGATGGTGCAGAAACTGAACCTGTGTCCGAGACGCCAGGGCAAGACAATCGGAGGCTGGCAGCTAATGTCAGTGCGCACGTCGCCGGTTTATGACGTTATTGTCATTCACCGGCAACTGCACGCTTGAACTGCATGGAGGGAACTTTGCCACAGGAGCGCAGCAAGGAAAGGAGAAAGGTTTTTTCATTTTTATTGAAAGCGGCAGGGGTGCAGTTTGGGAGACACGGGGCAGAAATGGATACACGGCGCAGGAATGGAAACAGGGGAAGGAATAAAAACACAGGGGGCAGGATGGGAGACACGATGGCAGTATGGGAGACACAGGGGGAAGAATGGAGACACAGGGGGAAGAATGGAGACACAGGGGGAAGAATAGAGACACAGGAGACAAGAATGGAGACACAGGGGTAAAAATCGAGACAGGGGAAGAATGGAGACACAGGGGGAAGAATGGAGACACAGGGGGCAAGAATGGAGATGCAGGGGGCAAGAGTGGAGACCCAGGGGGCAAGAGTAGAGACCCAGGGGGCAAGAGTGGAGACACAGGGGGCAGGATGGAGACACAGCGGGCAGGATGGAGACACAGGGGGCAGGATCATGGTGCAGGATGGAGACAGATGGAGCAGAATTATGGGGCAGGATGGAGACAGATGGGTCAGAATCATGGGGCAGGATGGAGACAGCTGGGGCCGGATCTTGGGGCAGGATGGAGACAGATGGGGCAGGATCATTGGGCAGGATGGAGACAGATGGAGCAGGATCATGGTTCAGTATGGAAACACATGGTGCAGGATTATGGGGCAGGATGGAGACACATGGTGCAGGATGTATACAATGGAGACAGATGCGGCAGGATCATAGGACAGATGGAGCAGGATCACGGGGCAGATGGTGCAGGATCATGGGACATCACATGGGGGCAGAATGGATACTGATGAGGGCAGGATGGAGACAGATGGGGCCAGATCATGGGGCAGGATGGAGACAGATGGGGCCAGATCATGGGGCAGGATGGAGACAGATGGGGCAGGATCATGGTTCAGTATGGAAACACATGGTGCAGAATTATGGGGCAGGATGGAGACATGGGGCAGGATGGAGACACATGGTGCAGGATGTATACAATGGAGACAGATGGGGCAGGATCATGGGACAGATGGAGCAGTATCACGGGGCAGATGGTGCAGGATCATGGGACATCACATGGAGGCAGAATGGATACTGATGAGGGCAGGATGAGAGAACATATAAGGTCAGGATGGGAGAACATATGGCTGGTGTAAGATTGCACTCACTAGTGGATAAGGGAATACTCACTTGGCAACGGGACAAACATAGACAGGCATGGTTTCTCACACAAAACAGTCCATACGGTTTATTTAAGCGTCATAAACTGCACCGTAAGCCAGGTTACACATCACCGGCTTACACATAGTCCATTAATTCATCACGTATGGTTTTACATCATTAGCTTGCGTCACTAAACACGCTGATCCTTATCTGACCAGTTGCCGTGGCACATTTCATATGGTAGATACACTTCTCTGCCATATATTACAGTATATGACAATCCCCTTGTCCGGGATTACCTTCCAGGAGCTCCGCTCCTCACGCTGACTCTTTGTCAGTCCCCTTTTTCTGGGAAAGCTGCCTCACCGGGATCACCAACTTGCCTGGCAGACACACATCAGTAAGTCCAGAGCCACCGAAGGATGGTAGCTTCCCCAACAAAGACTGTCCAGGTCCACGGTCTCTCAGGTGCTTCCAGGAAGACTCCACTCACAGGAGCTTCCAACACAGACTGTCCAGGACCACGGTTTCTCTGTGCGCTGTTCAGGACGTCCGTTCAACACCCCAGGCTACCAGGTCCAAAGCCCCACCATGTGCTGTTCAGTGAGATAGCACTCCCAACACATAGGCTCTCTCAGGACCTTCAGTACATGAACCATACAGATCCAAACCCTCTCCTACATGTGACCAAACCCTGGTCACATTATGTAGCTCATAACCACACCCACAGGTGAGATATGGATCACATGGGCTGGTCACGTGATCCTGACATAACTGCAGGTCCTCAAACACTTGCACTTCTCACAGGAAAAAGGGGCACAGTGAGCACCCTCACCCAGTGGTGAGGTATGTGGGTAGCCAGACCCTCCCATCTCTCATAGCTACCCACAACCTGAAACCAGATGCACTAAACTACATCTCAGTGCTCATGTGCACCAAAGACAAAATACTCCAGGTTACATTGCAGGGAGCAGCTCCCCATATCAAGTGAGGCTTACAGAGCAGAAGACCTCCTCCTCTGCGACACATACTGGCCATTCACCACAATGCCAGACACTGTCTCACTATCCCCATTATGCCTCCATGCGTGTCTTGGGGAGCACATACAGCGCCCCCTAGCTGTAACTGCATCACACTGGAGACAGGAATGAGACACACGGGGCCAGGATGGGGGATATTATTTGTTATGACCTGGTGGTTAGGAGCACCCGGAATGACCTGATAGTTAAACCTCATACAGGACGAGCTCTGGGATGTGGGAGCTCTGCTGACTGCAAGCCCTAATCCTATCACACACACTAGAAATAGCCGTGGAGCGCTCCTGACCAAACCCTAGGCGCCTCGTCACAGCCTAAGAACTATCTAGCCCTAGAGATAGAAAATAAAGCCTACCTTGCCTCAGAGAAATTCCCCAAAGATAAAGGAAGCCCCCCACATATATTGACTGTGAGTAAGATGAAAGTCACAAACGCAGAAATGAAACAGGTTTCAGCAAAGGGAGGCCAGACTTACTAAATAGACAGAGGATAGGAAAGGTAACTTTGCGATCAGCACAAAAACCTACAAAAGACCACGCAGAGTGCGCAAAAAACACCTCCGCACCGACTCACGGTGCGGAGGGGCCACTCTGCATCCCAGAGCTTCCAGCTAGCAAGACAAAATCATGAAAACCAGCTGGACAAGAAAACAATGAACAAATAATGACTATCAGGAACTTAGCTTCTGCAGGAGAAGGCAGGTCACCAGAGAGATCCAGGAGCAAACTGAAGCAATGCAAAAACATTGACAGCTGGCATGGATTAACGATCTGAGAGGAGTTAAATAGAGCAGTCAACCAAAGGATAAACCACGTCACCTGTGTAAGGAACCTCAGAAGCAGCAGCTTCACTCACAGCCACAAGAGGGAGCCCATAGACAGAACTCGCCGAACTACCATTCACGACCACAGGAGGGAGTTCGACAACAGAATTCACAACAATTATTACCATTGGGGCTAATTAAGGGATATTATTACTGCAGTCATGTATTTATTTTATTTTTTGAGGTGGAGGTCCTGTTACTTTGCAGAGCGACACTATGTCGCCTTTTTTTATTCATCTGGTGTAGTGTAGAAGTTGGGAAAAAATTAAGTAATGTGTTCTGAAAGCTGTGCTCTAGATCACTGTGTTATTTTCTGCAGAGAAGAGCCCTGGCTGAAAGAAGTGATGTCAGTCTGTGCTGGATAAAGATGAAAAGAAAAGATGAAGGACTTCACCTAGAGACGTCACTGGTGAGTCAGTGTGTTACCTGTACACTGACACTATACACTGTATACTATATACAGCAGTCCTGTGTACAATGTCGCCAGTGATCACTGTATTACCTTTACACTGACACTATATTCAGAGCTCCTTTGTATAATGTCATTGATTGCTGTATAGCCTGTACAATATATACAGCTCTCTTGTGTATAATGTCACTGTTGATCACTGTATTACCTGTACACTGATACTGTATACAGAGCTCCTGTGTATAATGTCACTGGTAATCACTGTATTACCTGTACACTGTATACAGAGCTCCTGTGTATAATGTCACTGGTAATCACTGTATTACCTGTACACAGTCACTGCATACTAAGTACAGATCTCCTGTGTATAATGACACTTAGGGTGATATTAGTATTTGTTTTATTAACGATGAGTATTGTAGTATTCAGTCACTATGTGGTGGTTGTCCGGCCATGGTGTGGCGGTATTTGTTCCTTCTATGTGCTCTTATTTGGTCACTATGTGGTGGTAATATGTGGTCTGGACATGGTGTGATATTTATTCCTTGTATGTGATATTATTTGGTCACTGTGGTGGTAATATGTGGTTTGGAAATGGTGAGGCGGTATTTTTTCCTTGAATGTGATATTATTGGTCATTTTAAAAATGGAAAAATAATTAAAAAATCTACCAAAATTGTATTCGACATTTAAAAAAAATCATTAATAGGGTAGAGTAGAGCTCGGCCAAAAGAATCTACCTTGTCATGGTGGCAGCTTAAAAAATCTTTTGCCCAAAACAAAAGCTGCTGGCTATATGTGTGATCTGGTGATGGGTAGTGTTGAGCGATACCGTCCGATACTTGAAAGTATCGGTATCGGATAGTATCGGCCGATACCCGAAAAATATCGGATATCGCCGATACCGATATCCGATACCAATACAAGTCAATGGGACATCAAGTATCGGAAGGTATTCTCATGGTTCCCAGGGTCTGAAGGAGAGGAAACTCTCCTTCAGGCCCTGGGATCCATAGGGATGTGTAAAATAAAGAATTAAAATAAAAAAATATTGATATATTTACCTCTCCGGCGGCCCCTGAACTCAGCGCGGGTAACCGGCAGGCTTCTTTGTTCAAAATCAGCGCTTTTAGGACCTGAGAATCACGTCCCGGCTTCTGATTGGTCGCGGGCCGCCCATGTGACCGCCACGCGACCAATCACAAGCCGCGACGTCACCGCAAGCTATTAGCGCGCTCATTTTTGAAAAATGAGCGCGTTAATGACTTTCAAAGACGTAGCGGCTTGTGATTGGTCGCGGCCACGCGACCAATCACAAGCCGCGACGTCACCGCAAGCTATTAACGCGCTCATTTTTAAAAATGAGCGCGTTAATGGCTTTCAAAGACGTAGCGGCTTGTGATTGGTCGCGTGGCGGTCACATGGGCGGCCCGCGACCAATCAGAAGCCGGGACGTGATTCTCAGGTCCTAAAAGCGCTGATTTTGAACAACGAAGCCTGCCGGTTACCCGCGCTGAGTCCAGGGGCCGCCGGAGAGGTAAATATATCAATATTTTTTATTTTAATTCTTTATTTTACACATCTCTATGTATCCGATACCGATACCCGATACCACAAAAGTATCGGATCTCGGTATCGGAATTCCGATACCGCAAGTATCGGCCGATACCCGATACTTGCGGTATCGGAATGCTCAACACTAGTGATGGGATATGTTAATGTGTGATTGGTGAGAAGTGGAGTTTTTGAAAGAGAGAGCTGTGGGGCTGTTTACGGTTCGAGGGGTGGAGCCTGGGCGGAGTCTCAATGGGGCCCCGAAAATTTTGCAAGTATGGAGCCCCAAAATTCCTAGTGGCAGTTCTGTTATTATCTGATGTATTTGAACTTTTCAGGAAACTTTTATGTGTTCGAATGAGCCAGGTGTCCCCTGGTCTATGTGCGTCTGTTCTTGAACAGAGAGAACTGAAGACAGCGGAGGCATGCGCCCTGCAAGTGACACACTGGGACTGGGACACGATTTCCCTGTAAAGTGCCAGGGTGCCATGGTGCGGCAGCTCGACCACTGCTACTGCCCTCCGGCACCTTACACAGCTCTGCTTTCTGGTGGGAAATATATCATCTCTTTTTCGTAGTCCAGGTTGATCTACCATTTGTCTGGAAGCCTCACACACACATTGCTGGAAAGTGGGCACGTATGAACTCTGCCCAGTTATCTCAGCACTTTTCAAGAGAGGCACACAGCACCCCAAAAATTCAGAATATAACAAACCCTACAATTTGTGACTTTTTAAGGCACAAAGTTAAGAATAAATTTCCCCAGTAAAGTTCAATAGTACAAAACAGAACATTCTTGCATCGTCCCGGTCAATAAGGGAGAGAACATTTCAATTAAAATCTTATTTATAGCGTTTGAAACGGCAAATAAGTTTGACTCCATGTGTTTAAATGAAATTGCTGTAAAATCAATACTGTATACTGATATTACCAGGTTTCTTTTACTCTGCCTGTGGCTCAGTAAGGAGCCTATCGATCCTGGAGAGTACGTGCCTGCACTTGTGTTGTCACATGCCGAGCTGGGTGCCTCTTATGGTAAATGTGACAGATTTAGCATGTTCTCCAGTGTAACGTGCTTGGCACATGTCTTGTGCAATCAATGTGCTCCTGGAATAATGTTAAGAGTTAATACGCCTCATTCATCTAAATCTGCTTTGTTTTTCTTCTTAAATTCATACTTGTGAAGTGGATTTATTGTCATCATAAAAATGTTTATGCATTTGTCATTAATGACATGAGCTGATGCACGAACGTGAGCAAAGCGAGTCTATGGTGGGAGCAGACGAGGCATAAATCATAGAAGGATAATTAATGTCTGGAGATGAGGGATCTATCTATCTTGCTTTAGTAAACATAAAACTCGGGCGTCTCTTTAAGGGAACATCATAGCCCAATGCACAATTTTGTCCCGACACCATATATACCTCAATAGATGCCAACTGATGGGGAGAAAAAGAGCCTTAAAGGGAAACAGAAAATACAGAAGAAGGAGGTACCTAAGGCAAGAATATACTAAAAACATTCATGATTGACGAGCGGCAAAGTGAACTTTAATTGAAAATTAATTTTATTTCGCCTTAAAGGATGAAGTTAAATATAGTCATAGACAACTGTGCATGATGGAAGGTTACCCGGGAGCAAAAATACAATCGGCAAATCAAGTACCTCCTAGCAGTAAGATCAAAAATCTAAGGAGTTAAAGAGGTATTCCAGTGCCAGCTTTCCATAAATGCTGTACTTTGCATAATGAAATGTTATATGATTTTCCAAAACACCTTCTTCTCCACGGTATTCACGGTGGAAAATGAAATGCTAGGTGAAATCCCAAGAAACAATGAAAACCCTATATTAAGGGTCACCAATCTAACCCAAGAAGAGGTGCGAAACCGGCTAAATAAGATTAAAATAGATAAATCTCCGGGTCCGGATGGCATACACCCACGAGTACTAAGAGAACTAAGTAATGTAATAGATAAACCATTATTTCTTATTTTTAGGGACTCTATAGCGACAGGGTCTGTTCCGCAGGACTGGCGCATAGCAAATGTGGTGCCAATATTCAAAAAGGGCTCTAAAAGTGAACCTGGAAATTATAGGCCAGTAAGTCTAACCTCTATTGTTGGTAAAATATTTGAAGGGTTTCTGAGGGATGTTATTCTGGATGATCTCAATGAGAATAACTGTTTAACTCCATATCAGCATGGGTTTATGAGAAATCGCTCCTGTCAAACCAATCTAATCAGTTTTTATGAAGAGGTAAGCTATAGGCTGGACCACGGTGAGTCATTGGACGAGGTATATCTCGATTTTTCCAAAGCGTTTGATACCGTGCCGCACAAGAGGTTGGTACACAAAATGAGAATGCTTGGTCTGGGGGAAAATGTGTGTAAATGGGTTAGTAACTGGCTTAGTGATAGAAAGCAGAGGGTGGTTATAAATGGTATAGTCTCTAACTGGGTTGCTGTGACCAGTGGGGTACCGCAGGGGTCGGTATTGGGACCTGTTCTCTTCAACATATTCATTAATGATCTGGTAGAAGGTTTACACAGTAAAATATCGATATTTGCAGATGATACAAAACTATGTAAAGCAGTTAATACAAGAGAAGATAGTATTCTGCTACAGATGGATCTGGATAAGTTGGAAACTTGGGCTGAAAGGTGGCAGATGAGGTTTAACAATGATAAATGTAAGGTTATACACATGGGAAGAAGGAATCAATATCACCATTACACACTGAACGGGAAACCACTGGGTAAATCTGACAGGGAGAAGGACTTGGGGATCCTAGTTAATGATAAACTTACCTGGAGCAGCCAGTGCCAGGCAGCAGCTACCAAGGCAAACGGGATCATGGCGTGCATTAAAAGAGGTCTGGATACACATGATGAGAGCATTATACTGCCTCTGTACAAATCCCTAGTTAGACCGCACATGGAGTACTGTGTCCAGTTTTGGGCACCGGTGCTCAGGAAGGATATAATGGAACTAGAGAGAGTACAAAGGAGGGCAACAAAATTAATAAAGGGGATGGGAGAACTACAATACCCAGATAGATTAGCGAAATTAGGATTATTTAGTCTAGAAAAAAGACGACTGAGGGGCGATCTAATAACCATGTATAAGTATATAAGGGGACAATACAAATATCTCGCTGAGGATCTGTTTATGCCAAGGAAGGTGACGGGCACAAGGGGGCATTCTTTTCGTCTGGAGGAGAGAAGGTTTTTCCATCAACATAGAAGAGGATTCTTTACTGTTAGGGCAGTGAGAATCTGGAATTGCTTGCCTGAGGAGGTGGTGATGGCGAACTCAGTCGAGGGGTTCAAGAGAGGCCTGGATGTCTTCCTGGAGCAGAACAATATTGTATCATACAATTATTAGGTTCTGTAGAAGGACGTAGATCTGGGGATTTATTATGATGGAATATAGGCTGAACTGGATGGACAAATGTCTTTTTTCAGCCTCACTAACTATGTTACTATGTTACTATGTTACTTTGTCAATTATATGACAGAAAGAATTCTGTTTGTTGTTGTCACCCTCATATTGAGGATCGAAGCATGGCTCATCATGAATTGAAGGAAAAAGCTCACACTCTATGACTCTCCACATGACCCTAATTCAACTAGGACCCCCCATCTGTGAACAGAAAATTCAAGTGGGTTATCTGATGGATCAAAGATACAAGCTCAGACACTGCTTGTAGAAGAATTTGGGAGGCGATAGATTTATCGACTGTGGAAGATGCCTTATCTCTACAAGCTTATTGCTTTCCTATGTTCAAAGAACTGCCGAAGTCCAGTTTTGAATATTGGGGTTTTTAGGACACGTGTAGGTCTTATAGCTATGGGAGACATATTATCATCGTCGTGATGCAGTAGCGAACGTAACACAATGTTAGGTGTCGAGTTCCCGCTTCTGCACAAGGGGAATCTCGAGCCATCTCCGCTGCGGTCTCCCATTCTTATCCAGCCGCAGTGGAGTCTGCTCAGCAGAGACGTCGGTCCCAGCGTCTTGCTCAGTCTCACTCTGTACAAAGAGTTACTGCTGCTTTTCCTGCTTCTGCCATTGAAGTCAGTGTTGGGCAGCGGCGAGCAGATGCTTTTGGGGCTAAGTCCTGCTTTTCTCTTTCTGAGCATGCCCAGGGCAAGATCTCCCATTGGAGATCGAGGGTCACATGCTCAGTTACTGCAGCACATCCCATTGGTCCTCCAGGAAGGTCCTGAAAGGGCAAAACTTTGGTAGCAGCTTCCCATTGGTCCTTTATTGGAAGGTCCTGAACGTGCTGCAACTATATAAGCTGCGCATGACCGCATGGCCATGCGCTAGTGTACATTTGTAAATGTGTGTGTGTTGTGAGTGAAAGTCGCTCTTTAAATAACCCTCCCTATTGGATGACTGTTCGCGGAAGGTGTATGTTTGCTATCTAGCGCCCGACTTAGCCATCAGCACGTAAACACACAATACAGCGTCTTATTGCTGTGACCGCCAGTGCGGCGCTTTGTGCTTTCACAGCGCTTTCCTGACCCAAGCCTGGGTGGTTAGTGGCGTTCGCCAGTGCGGCACTGCATGCACTCTCGTGCTTCTATTGCTGTCACTCTGACACCTCAGTAGCGGTGTCGAGCGCATGAGGTCTATGTACTCAAATCCTGTGTCTTGGGATTGAGTTCTGAGACTCGTTGCTTGCGCTCTTGGTGCGGTACCACAGCCCTGTGACGTAACAGGGTTCGCTTCTTTCACACAGGGTGAGGTTAGCCCATGTGTGTATTCACTTTGTACCGCCATATAGTCCGTCATTACTTGGCAGCAGGTTCCATCTCTGCACGGTGGACCCCGGGCTGCGAACGTACCATACTCTATCTGTCTTATTATTTGGTGCGTTCCGCTAGCCCTAACATTACACTAGCGACAGGGTCTGGCTAGTAATGACGGACAAACAGCAATCCTTGCGGTATATCCAGCAGCTGGAGGGTAGGTTGGCGGCTCTCGAGAGCTCAACCTCAGCTGTGGATGTTACCGCAGTTGCTGTACAGGCTGCTAGCGTGGCTGCAGCAACCTTGTCCATTGCCACCCCTGTTCCGACATTATCTCGCCTCCCGCTGCCAGAAAAATTTTCTGGTGATAGCAAATTTTGTAGGGGATTCGTGAGTCAGTGCTCTATTCACCTCGAGCTCCTGGCTGCATGTTTTCCCACAGAGCGGGCTAAGGTGGGATTTATAGTGTCTCTCTTGTCGGACAGGGCGTTGGAATGGGCTACGCCGCTGTGGGAGCGTGGCGATCATGTGGTGCAGAGTGCTCCGCTGTTCCTGAGCACTCTGAAACAGGTCTTTTTAGGACCTCAAGTCACCCATGATACTGCGCTCCAACTGCTGGCATTAACTCAGGGTGAGTCCTTGGTCAGTCATTTTGCCGTCCAATTCCGCACTTTAGCTTCTGAGCTGGACTGAACGGATAAAGCCCTTATCCCCATATTTTGGAGGGGCCTGGCTGATCACGTTAAGGACGCTCTGGCCACTAGGGAGATTCCTGCCACACTGGAGGAGTTAATAACTGTCTCCACTCGAATTGACCTCCGTTTTAACGAGCGGAGGTTAGAGCGAGCCCAGTGTAGGCAGAGGTTTCGGCTGGCTCCTACCTTCGCCAAACCTCTGGAATCTCCGGTCCTGGTTCCTGAGTCACATGAGGCCATGGAAGTGTCACAAGCGGGATCTAAGTCCCGGACCGCTTGTGCACTCAAGGTCTGTCATGTTTGCCAGCAGTCAGGACATCTAGCCACCAGATGTCCTCAGCGGTCGAGGAAACGTCAGCGTCTAGTGGTAGTAGGTGGAGGTACACTAGACACAGCGACGTTTGCCTCTAAATTGTCCTTTAAGGGGACAATTATTATAGGCTCATTCTCCCACTCGGTAGAGCTCTGCGTGGATTCTGGGGCGGAGGGCAATTTTATGTCTTCTGCCTTCGCCCAACGTCACGCAATACCCCTGGTTATGCTAGCTCAACCAGTAACGGTACGAGTGGTGAACGGGTCGACACTGCCCTCACAGATAACACACCAGACCATCCCTTTTACTCTGTCCATGTCGCCATCTCATCAGGAGATTATAGTTCTGCTCGTCATTCCTGAGGGAATTGATGAGGTCCTGTTGGGAATACCTTGGCTACGGTACCACTCTCCTCATATCGAGTGGTCCTCAGGCAGAATTCTGGGATGGGGCGAATCTTGTGGGGGTAGGTGTCAGAGGGAGTGTGTTCAGGTTGCTACTACAGAGGTACCCGCAGATCTATCCTCTCTCCCCAAGCAGTATTGGTCTTATGCAGACGTGTTCTCCAAAAAGGCGGCGGAGATCCTTCCGCCCCATCGCCCCTATGACTGTCCTATTGATCTCTTGCCTGGTGCTGAGCCTCCCGGGGTCGAGTCTATCCGTTATCTCTCCCGGAGACGGAGGCAATGTCACAGTACATCCAGGAAAATCTGGCAAGAGGATTCATTAGGAAGTCAGTGTCACCTGCTGGGGCAGGGTTCTTCTTCGTGCAGAAGAAGAATGGGGAATTGCGTCCATGCATAGACTACAGGGGTCTTAACGCCATCACCGTTAAGAATAAGTATCCTTTGCCCTTGATATCTGAGCTCTTCGATAGGCTTCGGGGAGCAAGGGTATTTACTAAATTAGATCTGCGGGGTGCTTACAACCTGATTCGCATCCGTGAGGGGGACGAATGGAAGACGGCTTTTAACACCAGGGATGGGCACTATGAATATCTGGTGATGCCCTTTGGGCTCTGTAATGCCTCAGCCATTTTCCAAGACTTTGTGAACGACATCTATTGCTGTCACTCTGACACCTCAGTAGCGGTGTCGAGCACATGAGGTCTATGTACTCAAATCCTGTGTCTTGGGATTGAGTTCTGAGACTCATTGCTTGCGCTCTTGGTGCGGTACCACGGCCCTGTGACGTAACAGGGTTCGCTTCCTTCACACAGGGTGAGGTTAGCCCATGTGTGTATTCACTTTGTACCGCCATATAGTCCGTCATTACTTGGCAGCAGGTTCCATCTCTGCACGGTGGACCCCGGGCTGCGAACGCACCATACTCTATCTGTCTTATTATTTGGTGCGTTCCGCTAGCCCTAACACACAATCACTTACATCACTGTGTAGCCTGCCAATCAAGCACAATAATAAAAATGATCTTAAACACACGTCAACATTCAGAATAGACGACCTCAAAAGGTGCAAGCTGAAGGTTTTACAATGGCCCCCACAGTCCAATGATCTGAACATGATTGAAAATCTGCGGCTAGACTTCAAAATAGAGGATAGAAGACAACCCAGGAATCTGACTGAAAAATTCTTCCTGTTCGAAGGAAGAATGGATGAAAATGTCTTAGCCAAGGATTGAAAGATTCTTGGCTGGCTACAAAAAGCATTTACAAGATGTGATACTTGCAAAAGGGAGTGCTATTTGGTACTAACTGTGAGAAGCTGGCCACTTACTAAAGACTATTGGACGTAGAGCGCAGTCTGCGGCTCTAAGGGATGCAGACTCTTTCCAGCATGGAGCATCGGTTGCATCTATATTATTGTTGTTTTATTAGTGATTTGCTTGGTCGTCAGTTTAGCCTCAGGAATCAATGTTTCCATTCAGTGACAGTATCAGAGGAAGACATGCAGGCTAGATCTTATGCATACCCAAGGCCAGACCCAAGATTAGTAATCAAGGAACTCTATCATTCCATTGTTCTTCCAGCCACTAAGTCCATTGTGTGGATGGGGATTGTAGACTCAATGGAGCCATCACTAGGGGGGTCTCACATGCAGTCACAGGTGATAGGCTTATGGAATAGTATTCATTCTTTGAGCTAAAAGTAAATGTTTAAGGGGGAGGGAGGAAAAGAAGCCACTTTTTTAGTCAGGCAGTTGTTGGAGTGACGTCGAGTGGAGAGGATCTAGGGTGAAGTGTTGTGAATTCAGCTTTTGGGCTCCCTCCGGTGGTTGTAGAGGGTAATGCAGTTGTGCCTGGACTGCAGGATTGGACAGGTGTATCTACTAATTGCAAGACTGACTGGGGTATATAGCTTTGCAGGACTCTTTAGTCCCTGCCAGTTGTCCATTGTTTTTGGAGGATTCACTTCCCTGCTGGTCTCTCCAGTTTGCTGTGCTTTTCTACAAAGATAAGTCCTGGCTTTGTTTTTGCTGTCAACCTGCTGTGGACCTTATAGTTCTGTGCATTTTCATGTTTGTCTTGTCCAGCTTTGTCTGTGAAGGATTTTTTGCAGCCAAGCTGTGTCTCTGGAGATGCAGATATACCCTCCATGTCTTTAGTCAGATGTGGTAATTTGTATTTTCTGTGGTGGATATTTTCTAGTGTTTTTTACTGACCGCATAGTACTCTGTTCTATTCTTTCTTTTTAGCTAGTATGGCCTCCTATGCTAAATTCTGATTTCATGTCTGCGTATGTTATTTCCCTCTCCACTCACCGTCAATATTTGTGGGGGGCTATCTATCCTTTGGGGATTTTATCTGAGGCAAGATAGGTTTCCTGTTTCTGTCTTTAGGGGAAGTTATGACAGAAAAAAGACTCGCACATCCAAACTAGTGTGAATAGGTGCATACCAGGAGCAGCTACCTCCATACATAAATATACAAAAAAGGTTGCACTCTATCGTGCAAAAGCATGTCTAATATGAAATATATGAAATATGAATAGCAAAATGGCTTTTGAACATTAGGAAAATATTTAAGAGACGCTTTGCACAGAATTTGATATAATCAAATAGTGTGAGCCCATCAACCAATCGTCAAGGTGGTCTCATAAAACTGATGGGTCCCTGATCTCCCTGTCCAAATGTGAACACTTACCGAAGGCCAATGTCTGTATGCCTGGGTGAATGTGGACACCTCTGTTCAGCAAAGCCTACATATGGGTTGACCGGGACCAAGTGTGATGAGATGCAATTAAAAACCACACGGTGATGGGAGGAGTGCGCAGTCAGTCAGCTAACATAGAAATGACAGAAAAAAGACTCGCACATCCAAACTAGTGTGAATAGGTGCATACCAGGAGCAGCTACCTCCATACATAAATATACAAAAAAGGTTGCACTCTATCGTGCAAAAGCATGTCTAATATGAAATATATGAAATATGAATAGCAAAATGGCTTTTGAACATTAGGAAAATATTTAAGCCATTTTGCTATTCATATTTCATATATTTCATATTAGACATGCTTTTGCACGATAGAGTGCAACCTTTTTTGTATATTTATGTATGGAGGTAGCTGCTCCTGGTATGCACCTATTCACACTAGTTTGGATGTGCGAGTCTTTTTTCTGTCATTTCTATGTTAGCTGACTGACTGCGCACTCCTCCCATCACCGTGTGGTTTTTAATTGCATCTCATCACACTTGGTCCCGGTCAACCCATATGTAGGCTTTGCTGAACAGAGGTGTCCACATTCACCCAGGCATACAGACATTGGCCTTCGGTAAGTGTTCACATTTGGACAGGGAGATCAGGGACCCATCAGTTTTATGAGACCACCTTGATGATTGGTTTAGGGGAAGTTAGTTCTGAGGCTGTGCTGAGGGGTCTAGGGAGTGTTAGGTACCCCCCACGGCTACTTCTAGTTGCGCTGCTAGGTTCAGGGTTTGCGGTCAGTACAGGGACCACCTTCTCCAGAGTCCGTCTCATGCTGCTCCTAGGCCACCAGATCATAACAGTGAAGCCCTGGAGTCATGGATGGATGGCCTATGGAGTTCTGGAGATTGGTTACTGACTGGGCTGATCCCCCTTCTACGGTTGAGGGATCTGTCATCTGGATTACCCAATCTTTCTTAAGGATTGTTTCTCCTGGATACATGGGTGTCGGATGTGTTATTTGTTGTCTGGAGGAGCCTGGGCTGTGACTAGACTATACCGGCAGGAGATACAAAATCTGTGGGCCAACCAAAAGTTGGGAGACAGTGAGTGTCACCTGGTATGGTGGCAGTGGGTCTATCGGCCACAAGGAGGGGATTTTGTAGACTGTGGGCAATGTGTTTTGGCCATTTACCTGGATTTGTTGTAAAACCATGGATGTATGGAATAAAAAATAGTTGCATCATTAACCCACCTAGGTGATTATTATAACCCACAACTTCAGATCTTCACACTAACCACGCAGTGCACCCAAATGTTTGCATTGGCCCATTTTCCTTTTTGGGATTTTTAAAATGTGAAAGGTGAAATATATATATTTTTTTCCTTAAAATACAAAGGAAATGTGTCATCTTTAACTTTACCTTAATACCTCTGTATTGTAGTGTTGTGTTTTTAGTGATCTCTTATTAGACTCCTTCTGTCTAAATGTTTAATGGTATGTTGTATTGATTGCGGTATATAAGGGGTTTTACCACCATGATTGCGGTATACAAGGGGTTTTACCACCATGATCGCAGTATATAAGGGGTTTTACCACCATGACCGTAGTATATAAGGTATTTTACCACCATGATCGCAGTATATAAGGGATTTTACCACCATGATTGCAGTATATAAGGGGTTTTACCACCATGATCGCAGTATATAAGGGGTTTTACCACCGTGATTGGAGATACCTCTGTGGCTGTACAGGGGTCAGCTGTACAAAACATCTCAGATCACCTGTGTATGTAGCAAGATCAGCTCCTGAGCCATCTCCATGCTCTTACACCTGACATGTGACTAGTTAGACCGCACATGGAGTACTGTGTCCAGTTTTGGGCACCGGTGCTCAGGAAGGATATAATGGAACTAGAGAGAGTAAAAAGGAGGGCAACAAAATTAATAAAGGGGATAGGAGAACTACAATACCCAGATAGATTAGCGAAATTAGGATTATTTAGTCTAGAAAAAAGACGACTGAGGGGCGATCTAATAACCATGTATAAGTATATAAGGGGACAATACAAATATCTCGCTGAGGATCTGTTTATACCAAGGAAGGTGACGGGCACAAGGGGGCATTCTTTGCGTCTGGAGGAGAGAAGGTTTTTCCACCAACATAGAAGAGGATTCTTTACTGTTAGGGCAGTGAGAATCTGGAATTGCTTGCCTGAGGAGGTGGTGATGGCGAACTCAGTCGAGGGGTTCAAGAGAGGCCTGGATGGCTTCCTGGAGCAGAACAATATTGTATCATACAATTATTAGGTTCTGTAGAAGGACGTAGATCTGGGGATTTATTATGATGGAATATAGGCTGAACTGGATGGACAAATGTCTTTTTTCGGCCTTACTAACTATGTTACTATGTTACTATGTATGTCTTCTTTCATCCATATAAATTTAAAGAGGACCTGTCACTCGAAAAAGTAGGTAATATTTTTACCCAGTGTAAATGCTGCTGTTCTCCTGAATCAGGTATATGTGCATTTTCTGTTCCTGCACCTCTCCATTCCTGAGATATGGCCACCTCTTTCACTTGCAAGTTAATCTGTTCCATTTAGCCATATGGGTGTGGAATTTTGTAGGATCATGCCCAATTGGCTATCCAGAGTAGAGTTATATACAGGAGAAAGGGAGCCATATCTTAGAATTGAGAGGAACAGGAACAAAAGAAAAACAACTCTGAATTCTGGAGAAAGGCAGTATTTACACCAGGAAAAAGGTCCACATTTATGGAAAGCGACAAGTCCCCATTAACTACAGTTGCGTTTCTCTTTACCTTGATCTTGACTCTACATATCCTGATTCCTGAGATCTGTGGTGCAAGATTATCAGATTAAAAAAAAATACACGATTTAATAGATTACGGTTGGCACATCAGTATCTTTTAATCATTAGATTGAAAACTTTTATGGGCAGGGACCTTCCTCCTTTTATCTCAAACTTTATTTTTCATTATCTGGATGACATTTGGGTTTTGCTTTTAATATTATCATTATTCAGATGCCAATCATCTCCGGCAAGCCCTGTCTCCATATTTCTGAAACACTGTTTTAGCAGAGGACACACACACATAGTCATGGCATTAGTGGTTTTGCACAACCCACTGAGTACAAGATAGAAGAGCAAGAGAGGTGGATGACTGTTCATCGAGGTCTATTGCGTTTTGAGCCATGCCACCTCCCAAGGAACAGTAAGGATGCCTTTGACCATGTAGTTGACCTGGCTTTGGGTCTCAACGGACTTTGTCTGTCCAAATATTCTCCTTAGATTATGTATTTCCATTCTTTCAAAAAATTTAAGGAAGCATTCCATTAAAGTTATTCTCTTAATATATTGCAGTCATCATATTTTACAGCACTGTGTACTTACAATTGCTCATTTTGCCTTTCTACCCAGCTAATTCTTCTCTTTTCCATTAGATCAATGACATCACATGATTAATAACCGACTAGCTGAATACTTCTAAGCTGTGTGTAGAAACAGGAGGTCAATTTTCTCTGTATGACTCATGAGTCACTGGAAAAGTCCCTGGCAGGTGGGTGGAAGGGGAAGCTGGGTCAGGAGTTGAAGAGGCGAATGATTTATGCAGAGAAAAGAGACTTCTACATAGAGCAGAGAAAACAGAAGAAATAGTTGGGTAGAAAGGCAAAATGAGCAATTGTAAGTACACAGTCCTATATAATATGATGACTGCAATATATTAAGAGGAGAAAAACTTTGATGGGATGAGGGCTTCTTTAAGGAGCCCCTACCTATAAAATACTAGTCAGGCGGACAATGGGTGTAATATTTTTCAACCATATTCCCATTCAATATAGACACAATAACGTAACTTTTGTAAGGAGGCTAATGGCCGTGTAGTCGATGGGAGGTATGTGTCACAGAGATGGCTGCTCCCTGTGATGTAACCCGGAGTATTTTCCTTAGTGCACGTAAGCACTAAGAGGTTCGTTTGGTGCACCTGGGACGGGTTGCGGGTAGCTATGAGACGTGGGCGAGTCGGCTACCCACATACCTCATCTCTGGGTGTGGTTACAGCCTATATAATGGAGGCTGTTGTTTGGCACATGGTCTGTATTGGGAGGGAGAAGATCTCCTGTGTGTCTGGCTCCAGAACGAGCCTGAGTACTGGACATTACTCCAGCCTGTGTGCACACAGACTTGGCGTAGCTGAGCCCTGCTATGGACTTTTTGTGTTGTATTTGCCTGATCTAAAGCCTGTTTATTTTCTTTTTTGCTCCTGGGGTTTATGAAGCAATAAACCCCCATGAATTTTTAATGAAACAAGCCTCCTGTTTTCCTCCCGTCTCACCCGAGTGAGTAAAGCCCCTACACTTCCTTCTCCATTTTTCCTATGGATATGAAATTGCATGTGTTTCCTTCGTCCAGTTGGAGGTCTACGTAAGTTGAGCTATGCTCTTCGTACCCATGCCAGAGAACATAGAGAAACATTTCCTACATTAACAGATGTCTGCTGAGATCTAAACTACTGTATATACTAAATCTGCAATCCAAGAATAAACACCCACCCGTCTTAGGAAAGTATTGAATACTGTTTTTTTTTTCAGTTCATAAATCATAATCATTACCAATTTACTTTTGTGTTTGTCTTAAATGCTTGCAATTGCATTTCACTGTCCGCTTTAATGATCATTAAGTCAACACACTAGTCACTAATGCAGCCCCCTTAAGTTAATTATTATATCTAATAACTTTCATGCTGGAATCGCCTGCTGATTAATTGCTCCCATAAATCTCTTTAAAGAGGTTTGAGCCACCCATTCCCTCACTGATAAACAAGCATTTTCGCCCCGTCTCCCAAGACACTTCCATTATACAAACAAGTAGCTGTGAAACCATGTCCTTCCTAGGAACAAATCCCTTTTACTGCCAGATAGGCACCGTGAAAAAGAAAAAAAAAACAGCTGGTTTAGGCCAATTCTAGCGGTAAAGTAAGTATCTTCTGCTTTTAACTTCACAATAAATGTTCTCGGGTCGCAGGCACACAACTTCAAAGTGCACCGATTCCACTTGGGGCTTTCATTTATAAACAGGATTATATCCGGCACAAAGAGGAAGATTTTCTCCTGCGTCGATAAATACTGAACTGGACTTTGTGATTGTGTTTGTTGTAAAATATAATTTTATGTGTAGAACAAAAAAATAAATTGCTATGAAATCTGTAATAGTGCTCCCCACTGGCGGACACAGGCACAAGTATATGGGCCAAATGCTCATCGTAATGTACAACTCCACCTGCTTTGGAGGTGGTTGAGGGCCCCATTACCTCTTAGGCCCCTGTGCGGCTGAACACGTTTCACCAATGATATGCTGGTCCGGTCAAATGGGGGTCTCAGGTCTGCTTCGGCGCCTCCTATCTTCATTCCATGAAGAATGACCTTTCCAGCGCCTGCGCACTGCAGTACTTTGCTCTGCCCTCAACAGGGCAGACAAAGTACGCCTGCACCGGAGCCGCGGCGTGAAGACCAGGAGAGGACGTCATGGAATGAAGATGGGAGGCGTTGTACCAGACCTGAGACACCCATCGCAGCGGGACCGCCCCTGGGTGAGTATAATCTAACCTCTTTCTCTCCTCTTTCAGGTAACATCGGCGGCTTATCTACAGCATTACAGAATATTTTAACAACTACCACAAAAGACTTCAAGCTGTCATTGATGGTAGAGGGGGCAATACACGGTATTAAGAAATGGGGTATGTGAACTTTTGATCAGGGTCATTTGGATGTTTTGGGTTGTCATTATGATTTAAAAAGAGAAAACACAATAGTTTGACAATAAATGGCTTCACCCAACCACTAACCAAGAGCGGAAAAAAAGTTTTGGTGTTATCATTCGTATTCTCTGAAAAAGGCCAAGAAAGCAAAAATTCTGCCAGGGTAAGGTAACTTTTGAGCTCAACTGTACATATAACAAGTTACTTACAATCTATAAAGTGTGTCAATAATACATAAGAGGGCTACAAGCAGTGTGTTAGCAACATGCAGTCTCGTAAAGTCTGGTATAAAAAGCGAGTACATAAATACTAATGTGTAATGTAAGTTCTGTTAATAATAGACATGATGGTCAAAATATTAGCTATGTACGAAATAATAGCGGTTTAATATCACTAATTTGTTTAATTTTTGTTTTTGGCAGAAAAGATTACACAACATGGGGAAAAAAAATCAAGACTAGGCATAGGTGAGTAATGGGCAACCAACAGAATCAGCGGTCATGACATGCATTTGACATGCTAATTGGCTGTAATTGACTCATTTAATGAAGGGGGTGTTCTAATTATAAGAAGTGCGAAGTTCAATTAGTGAGGTAATTCATTCTGTGAAGAAACAGGTGTCAATTATGGTCCTTATATAAAAAAGGTATTTGAGATGGGCGGCGATGAACTGAAAGTTGTAAATAACTTCAACCTACCCATATTGATGATAACTCAAGATTAGTGAATGTACTCGGATAACATCTTATATGAGCACACTCGGGTGTTATCCGAGGATGTGCGCATGCTCCTATATTATGTTCAAGTCTGCATAATTTGTGAGGATTGCGTAACAAACAAGCATGTGTTGAGGCTGTCCAACAGCCGCAAATCATGCAGCCGACAGGGACATGAATATAATACACGAGCAAGACAAGACGTTATCCGAGCATGTTCGCTCATCACTTCTCGAGATTTAACAACGACACCGAAAGTCATTAGGAGAATAGCTATGGTTAAATCAACAATGAAGCTGAAGACCCTGGACAAGGTCTTCAAATAGAGGTACTTTTCTCTGGCAATGAAAGCATGGCTTGTACATAGCCTGTTCTTTTATGTGTTGACATATGTGTGTGAAACCTGGACAAAAAAGAAACAAGACAGAAGAAAAATCATCACCTTTGAAATGTGGTGCTGGATACGAATTTTAACATAGATGGCCAGAGGAACAAAATATTTAGAATTGAGAGTCCTCAGTGGTTGATACCTTTTAATGGCTAACTGAAAAGATGGTAACAAATTGCAAGCTTTCGAGACTACACAGGTCTCTTCATCAGGCTTAGACTAATACAAATTCTGAAGAATCACATATTTATGCACAACATGGCAAAGACAAAAAAAAAGGGAAAAACCATGGATAAGACAGGTAACATGAAGCAGAATTACCATGGGTAATAAACAGTTACGTCCATAAATATTGGGCCAATTCTTAGATAAGGATTGTTTTATTGTCCTGTGATTAGGGTCTCTGTTGTGATGACCCCACATGGTCTGAGGGGCAAGCTCCCTAGTTGATGTAAAAAGACATAAATCCATGCGACACATTCATTCCTGCAGTGTGAGTGTCAAAGGTCGTCATCAGTTTATATTCCCAGACTCTTCTGTCTCTCTGAGATTTGAAGCTACCTTTTACCTACTTCTATCTACTGGCTAACACGGTACCAAGATATATTTCTTTCCTGTATCAGAAGAACAAACAAATCCATTTTGGAACAAATCAAGCCAGACATGTCACTCGAAGCAAGGATCGTTCATTGAGCTACAACTTGCCTACTTTGGATACATCATACGAAGAGAGCAATCACTGGTTGGAAGAATAGAAGGAAATAAACAAATGCAAACACATATAATATGAGGTCCCACAAGATTAGATACCAAACAGAAAAATACCCTAAAAAATAGTTACTTCCAGCTCAGAGGCACAGAAATGGTGGGCCCCACTTATGCTAATCTGCTCCTGGGCTGATGGGAAGATACTCATGTCTTCAGGGACAGGAATGTCACATGGTGCCCCCTTATACAATTTTTGGGGCAGAGCATAGATGACATCCTCATCCTTTGCTCAGGGGATCAGACCTCTTTTTTTAATACCTGAACCAAAACCAACTGTGTCTCGCATTTACCTATAAGGTTGGGGGTGATATCCTGTTTCTTGTTGTCACTATCTTTATTGAAGCGAATGATTCTCTAGTGACATCGATGTTTCGAAAGCTCACAGCAACGAATAGTTTACTATCGTGGAAGAGTTATCACACTATGCCCTTAAAGAGAGGGATCCCAAAGGATTTTCAGTATAAAGATGCGGACCTAAAAAAAGATTTAAGAAAAGCGGTTACCCAGGGGAGGTTGTGAACTTGACCCATAGGAATGCCATGGAGAGTGATAGATCATCATTACTGACTTCAAGACCAAAACACGAATCTGATTTAGTCACGAGACTGATAGGGACATTTGATGACCAAACTACCAGAATAAAGGATATCCTCAGAAAACACGGGGGAATCCTAAGGGTCGATCCAGATATTTGAGGCGGGATTTCTCCCACTCCCTTTGTGACATATACAGTAGAAGAGGTAGGTCCATAAAGGACCATGTTGTCTATAGCCATTTTACTCCACCTATGAGAGATGGACACCAGATCAATGGATAGCTTCAAAAGTGGGCACTGCACTTTCTGCTGATAAATTTCCCCTTCAGCAATTTTCAAAAGCACAGCAACAAACAGGAAATATAGGAACACACCCGGGCAAGTGCGGGGGCTCTAATCAACTGAGAGGTGGCCACTAGCCATCAGGGACACCAGCACGCTATGGGGGCTGTAAGTCGGGGGGCCCCTGTGCTTTTATTTGTTTTAAATACTTACCTCTACACATTCCCTGCTGGTAAAAGTTCCGGTCTCTTCTATATCTTCTGACTCTCTGATGTCTCAGGGCTAGTGTTGAGCGATACCTTCCGATATCGGAAAGTATCGGATAGGATCGGCCGATATTCAAAAAATATCGGATATCGCCGATACCGATACCCGATCCCAATGCAAGTCAATGGGACCAAAATATCGGAATTAAAATAAACCCTTTCTTGCCTTGTAGGTTCATTCTACATGAAGGAAAACAACTAAGAATAATGCCGGATGTATTTGGGGAGGTGGCGGAGACATTAAAGTCATAGAGGTTTATCCCAATCAAATAGAATAGCATGTTTTTTTTTTTAAGACGTTCGGAGTGACAAAGATATTGACTATGTACATTTTTTTTTTTATTTTGTCAGATATTGATGTTTCACTATTCCACGCCCTTCCCCTTCTTTTTTTTCTTTTTTTTTTTTCTTTTCCCACACTTTCATCTTCATCATCATCAGCATCTTTGACATCAACTTCTTCTTCACCTTATTCATCTTCTTCTTCATCCTTTACCTTTTTTTTTTTATTACATTCTTCATATTCATTTTATTCAACTATTATTATTCTTCCTATTCTACATATTCTTTTTATTCCACTATTATTATTCTTCCTATTTTACTTCTTCATCATATTCTCATTTGTGACAGGCATTCCCGTAGTTGTTATCTATAAAAGTTGGAAGATTACACCTTCCGTTCTGCCAGTCACAAAAGTTACATTTGTCCGCGTTCAGTTTGGCCTGCAGCATCAGGCTTTATCCAGGGGCACCACGAGGAGGAACGGACTCACCCCCATACACTGCTTAGTCTTCTTCTGCATATAATTTAGATAATATCTTTTGCTCTGATATTAAGTCTTATGCTTAATGTTCTTCTGCTCTTTGTTATGCAGCCTCTTGTTCTTCTGCTTCTCGGTCTTCCATGTCGTCGTCTCCAGGGTCGTCGTCTCCAGTGTCGTCATCTCCGCCGTCGTCGTCTCCGCCGTCGTCGTCTCCGCCGTCGTCGTCGTCGTCATCGGGGTGGTCTTCCGGGTCGTCGTCGTCGTCATCGGGGTGGTCTTCCGGGTCGTCGACTTTAGGGTCTTCAACTTGGAAATGTAGCAGAAGGTACAAGAAGGCTGAGAAAATGCCAAGAACCAGCTGATGGAACTGGAACTCGGATGGCTACCCGAAGGTTCAAGAGCCTATGGAACTACCGAGGACCAGCTGACGTTACTGGAACCCGGTTACTAAGCAGGAGGTACCCGTGCTAAAAAGCACTACCAAGGACCGCCTGACGTTGGCGGAACTCGGATACCCAGAAGGAGGCACCTAAGCCAAAGGCTCTGCCCGGAACCAGCTGACGGTACTGGAACCAGGATGGGGAGCAGAAGGTACAAGAGCAAAATACACTGCCGAGAACCAGCTGACGGTACTGGAAGCCGGATGGGTAGCTGAAGGTCCAAGAGCCAATGGAACTACCGAGGACCAGCTGACGTTACTGGAACCCGGTTACTAAGCAGGAGGTACCCGTGCCCGAAAGCACTACCAAGGACCACCTGACGTTGGTGGAACTTGGATACCCAGAAGGAGGCACCTAAGCCAAAGACTCTGCCCGGAACCAGCTGACGTTACTGGAACCAGGATGGGGAGCAGAAGGTACAAGAGCAAAAGACACTGCCGAGAACCAGCTGACGGTGCTGGAACCAGGTGGTGGACCTGAAGGCCCACAGGAGAGGAGAGAACAGCTAGGCCGCGAGGCAGCCGCAGTTACCGAACCCCAACAGTCCTACAGGGGGAGCTGGGCCTACTGGCACTACAGAACCAGCCTTGACTACCAGTTCACGCAGCCCACATAGGAAGCTCCTAAACTGGAGGCACCCTGGAGTTGGCTAACCCGACAGCACCACGACGGGGCAAGCATAGGCGTCTCAGTGAGCTTGACACAACCCGGAAACAGCTGACGGTGCTGAAACCAGGCTTGGCACGAGGGAGTACCTGTGTCAAAAACACTGCCGAGAACCAGCTGGCGTTGCTGGAACCCAGATACGTTGCCCCAGTGTGCAAGAGCCAATGGCACAACCGAGGACCAGCTGGCGGTGCTGAAACCCGGTTACTAAGCTGTAGGTGCCCGCGCTTAAAAGCACTACCAAGGACCGCCTGACGTTGGCGGAACTCGGATACCCAGGAGGAGGCACCTAAGCCAAAGGCTCGGCCTGGAACCAGCTGACGGTGCTGGAACCAGGTGGTGGACCCGAAGGTCCACAGGAGAGGAGAGAACAGCTAGGCCACGAGGCAGCCGCAGTTACCGAACCCCAACAGTCCTACAGGGGGAGCTGGGCCTACTGGCACTACAGAACCAGCCTTGACTACCAGTTCACGCAGCCCACATAGGAAGCTCCAAAACTGGAGGCACCCTGGAGTTGGCTAACCCGACCGCAACACGACGGGGCAAGCATAGGCGTCTCAGTGAGCTTGACACAACCCGGAAACAGCTGACGGTGCTGAAACCAGGCTTGGCACGAGGGAGTACCTGTGACAAGAACACTGCCGAGAACCAGCTGGCGGTGCTGGAACCCAGATGCGTTGCCCCAGTGTGCAAGAGCCAATGGCACCGAGGTCCAGCTGGCGGTGCTGGAACCCGGTTACTAAGCTGTAGGTGCCCGCGCTTAAAAGCACTACCAAGGACCGCCTGGCGTTGGCGGAACTCGGATACCCAGGAGGAGGCACCTAAGCCAAAGGCTCGGCCTGGAACCAGCTGACGGTGCTGGAACCAGGTGGTGGACCCGAAGGTCCACAGGAGAGGAGAGAACAGCTAGGCCGCGAGGCAGCTGTAGTTACCGAACCCCAACAGTCCTACAGGGGGAGCTGGGCCTACTGGCACTACAGAACCAGCCTTGACTACCAGTTCACACAGCCCACATAGGAAGCTTCTAAACTGGAGGCACCCTGGAGTTGGCTAACCCGACAGCACCACGACGGGGCAAGCATAGGCGTCTCAGTGAGCTTGACACAACCCGGAAACAGCTGACGGTGCTGAAACCAGGCTTGGCACGAGGGAGTACCTGTGACAAGAACACTGCCGAGAACCAGCTGGCGGTGCTGGAACCCAGATGCGTTGCCCCAGTGTGCAAGAGCCAATGGCACCGAGGACCAGCTGGCGGTGCTGGAACCCGGTTACTAAGCTGTAGGTGCCCGCGCTTAAAAGCACTACCAAGGACCGCCTGGCGTTGGCGGAACTCGGATACCCAGGAGGAGGCACCTAAGCCAAAGGCTCGGCCTGGAACCAGCTGACGGTGCTGGAACCAGGTGGTGGACCCGAAGGTCCACAGGAGAGGAGAGAACAGCTAGGCCGCGAGGCAGCCGCAGTTACCGAACCCCAACAGTCCTACAGGGGGAGCTGGGCCTACTGGCACTACAGAACCAGCCTTGACTACCAGTTCACGCAGCCCACATAGGAAGCTCCTAAACTGGAGGCACCCTGGAGTTGGCTAACCCGACAGCACCACGACGGGGCAAGCATAGGCGTCTCAGTGAGCTTGACACAACCCGGAAACAGCTGACGGTGCTGAAACCAGGCTTGGCACGAGGGAGTACCTGTGTCAAAAACACTGCCGAGAACCAGCTGGCGTTGCTGGAACCCAGATGCGTTGCCCCAGTGTGCAAGAGCCAATGGCACGACCGAGGACCAGCTGGCGGTGCTGGAACTCGGTTACTAAGCTGTAGGTGCCCGCGCTTAAAAGCACTACCAAGGACCGCCTGACGTTGGCGGAACTCGGATACCCAGGAGGAGGCACCTAAGCCAAAGGCTCGGCCTGGAACCAGCTGACGGTGCTGGAACCAGGTGGTGGACCCGAATGTCCACAGGAGAGGAGAGAACAGCTAGGCCGCGAGGCAGCCGCAGTTACCGAACCCCAACAGTCCTACAGGGGGAGCTGGGCCTACTGGCACTACAGAACCAGCCTTGACTACCAGTTCACGCAGCCCACATAGGAAGCTCCTAAACTGGAGGCACCCTGGAGTTGGCTAACCCGACAGCACTACGACGGGGCAAGCATAGGCGTCTCAGTGAGCTTGACACAACCCGGAAACAGCTGACGGTGCTGAAACCAGGCTTGGCACGAGGGAGTACCTGTGTCAAAAACACTGCCGAGAACCAGCTGGCGTTGCTGGAACCCAGATGCGTTGCCCCAGTGTGCAAGAGCCAATGGCACGACCGAGGACCAGCTGGCGGTGCTGGAACCCGGTTACTAAGCTGTAGGTGCCCGCGCTTAAAAGCCCTACCAAGGACCGCCTGACGTTGGCGGAACTCGGATACCCAGGAGGAGGCACCTAAGCCAAAGGCTCGGCCTGGAACCAGCTGACGGTGCTGGAACCAGGTGGTGGACCCGAAGGTCCACAGGAGAGGAGAGAACAGCTAGGCCGCGAGGCAGCCGCAGTTACCGAACCCCAACAGTCCTACAGGGGGAGCTGGGCCTACTGGCACTACAGAACCAGCCTTGACTACCAGTTCACGCAGCCCACATAGGAAGCTCCAAAACTGGAGGCACCCTGGAGTTGGCTAACCCGACCGCAACACGACGGGGCAAGCATAGGCGTCTCAGTGAGCTTGACACAACCCGGAAACAGCTGACGGTGCTGAAACCTGGCTTGGCACGAGGGAGTACCTGTGACAAGAACACTGCCGAGAACCAGCTGGCGGTGCTGGAACCCAGATGCGTTGCCCCAGTGTGCAAGAGCCAATGGCACGACCGAGGACCAGCTGGCGGTGCTGGAACCCGGTTACTAAGCTGTAGGTGCCCGCGCTTAAAAGCACTACCAAGGACCGCCTGACGTTGGCGGAACTCGGATACCCAGGAGGAGGCACCTAAGCCAAAGGTTCGGCCCGGAACCAGCTGACGGTGCTGGAACCAGGTGGTGGACCCCAAGGCCCACAGGAGAGGAGAGAACAGCTAGGCCGCGAGGCAGCCGCAGTTACCGAACCCCAACAGTCCTACAGGGGGAGCTGGGCCTACTGGCACTACAGAACCAGACTTGACTACCAGTTCACGCAGCCCACATAGGAAGCTCCTAAACTGGAGGCACCCTGGAGTTGGCTAACCCGACCGCACCACGACGGGGCAAGCATAGGCGTCTCAGCGAGTTTGACACAACCCGGAAACAGCTGACGGTGCTGAAACCAGGCTTGGCACGAGGGTGTACCTGTGACAAAAACACTGCCGAGAACCAGCTGGCGTTGCTGGAACCCAGATGCGTTGCCCCAGTGTGCAAGAGCCAATGGCACGACCGAGGACCAGCTGGCGGTGCTGGAACCCGGTTACTAAGCTGTAGGTGCCCGCGCTTAAAAGCACTACCAAGGACCGCCTGACGTTGGCGGAACTCGGATACCCAGGAGGAGGCACCTAAGCCAAAGGCTCGGCCTGGAACCAGCTGACGGTGCTGGAACCAGGTGGTGGACCCCAAGGCCCACAGGAGAGGAGAGAACAGCTAGGCCGCGAGGCAGCCGCAGTTACCGAACCCCAACAGTCCTACAGGGGGAGCTGGGCCTACTGGCACTACAGAACCAGACTTGACTACCAGTTCACGCAGCCCACATAGGAAGCTCCTAAACTGGAGGCACCCTGGAGTTGGCTAACCCGACCGCACCACGACGGGGCAAGCATAGGCGTCTCAGCGAGTTTGACACAACCCGGAAACAGCTGACGGTGCTGAAACCAGGCTTGGCACGAGGGTGTACCTGTGACAAAAACACTGCCGAGAACCAGCTGGCGTTGCTGGAACCCAGATGCGTTGCCCCAGTGTGCAAGAGCCAATGGCACGACCGAGGACCAGCTGGCGGTGCTGGAACCCGGTTACTAAGCTGTAGGTGCCCGCGCTTAAAAGCACTACCAAGGACCGCCTGACGTTGGCGGAACTCGGATACCCAGGAGGAGGCACCTAAGCCAAAGGCTCGGCCTGGAACCAGCTGACGGTGCTGGAACCAGGTGGTGGACCCCAAGGCCCACAGGAGAGGAGAGAAGAGCTAGGCCGCGAGGCAGCCGCAGTTACCGAACCCCAACAGTCCTACAGGGGGAGCTGGGCCTACTGGCACTACAGAACCAGCCTTGACTACCAGTTCACGCAGCCCACATAGGAAGCTCCTAAACTGGAGGCACCCTGGAGTTGGCTAACCCGACCGCAACACGACGGGGCAAGCATAGGCGTCTCAGTGAGCTTGACACTACCCGGAAACAGCTGACGGTGCTGGAACCAGGTTTGGCACGAGGGAGTACCAGTGACAAAAACACTGCCGAGAACCAGCTGGCGGTGCTGGAACCCAGATGCGTTGCCTATTAAAGATTGTCTTCCTAGAGCCCCAACTAGCGGTGCTGGAGCAAAGGGTAAGCAGGGGGAGCAGAGTGTAGGCCGAAGCCTGCACTGGAGGCAGCTTTGTGTCAGCGTTGCGTTTGCAGGACACTTTGCCGGCTACACAGTGTGGGAACAGCTGGCGTTGCTGAACCCCACTAACACAATGGCGGGTGTTTTTCTCTGTGCAGCTAGCACTTGCGGGTAAAAACTTGCGATGTTAGAGCCCGTGGTGAAGCAGGAGGAGGAGGAGAGGAGCAGAGTGTAGGCCGAAGCCTAGTTGAACCAATTTCAAAGGAAACCTTTAACCCCCCCTCAGGTGTTACAAACTACAAGAGACACACCTTGTGCAGTATTAATGCTGCACAAGTGAAAGGTTGCTCTATTAATATGTCCACTTGCACACGCTGAATGAAAGACGTACACAATTTAGCCCATTCTACAGTCAAACTGTAGTGGATGCGTGACTTGGCTTTTTAAGGAGACGCAGCACAGGTGTCCCAAATAACGCCTTGGTGCTTGGCGCAGCTTCCTGAGCATTGTTATTTGCTGTACAGGAGTCTGCGCTCTTGTGTTATCCATTGGCAATGCCCTGTTAGAGCTGCCCGTCTTATGACCTCATTTCATGTTGGCCGGTGCGGTTAACGATGGCCATAAATCCCAGACCCACAGTGCCTTTTCATAAAGTCACACTGCGGTGCTGGGATTCGTGTCCTTGAGCAGTAAATATTTTGGCCGCTCACACACGTCCTTACACCTGCTTCAGACTGGGCGGCCTCTGCTGATCCCTTCTCGCATGCCGCGGCCATGAGGCTGCACAGTCTGAAGAAGGCAGAAGGAGATGAGTTAAGACAGGCGAAGATATGCACTGCTCGTGCCCATCAATCACACCCTCGCAGTCAAAATATAGGAGACAACGAGGGGCGTTGTGTCGGGCAGGGCGGACGCACAGGCACAGCCAGCCAACCAATGATGTCAGAAGACGGGCAGCGCTAACAATGGGGGTGCTGCGTGTCATTAGAAATGAAAGTCACACCTCAGGGACAGTGGAATGGTCTCTAATGAGACACATTTTGTACGTGTTGAGTTCCACGTGGGCAAGGAGAAAAAGTCAGCCACCTTGTACAAATGCAGCAGTACTGCTGTACAAGGTGGCTGTTATACATAGAAACACCTGGGGGGGTGGGGCCAGGTTCCCTTTAATTTTAGTTCATGTGCCTGCGTGGCGTTTGCAGGTCACGTTGCCGGCTACACAGCAGGGGAACAGCTGGCGGTGCTGAACCCCACTAACACATTGGCTGGTGTTTTTCTCTGTGCAGCTAGCATGTCCGGGCAGAAACTGGCGGTGTTTGAGCCCAGGGTCAGCAGGAGGAGGAGAGGAGCAGAGTGTAGGCCGAAGCCTGCACTGGTGGCAGCTTTTGTTCTGTTGTGCCAGCGTGGCTTGTGCTGGACACGATGTCGGCTACACAGCAGGGGAACAGCTGGCGGTGCTGAACCCCACTAACACATTGGCTGGTGTTTTTTTCTGTGCAGCTAGCACTTCCAGGCTACAACTGGCGGTGTTATAGCCCAGGGTCAGCAGGAGGAGGAGAGGAGCAGAGTGTAGGCCGAAGCCTAGTTGAACCAATTTCAAAGGTTACCTTTAACCCCCCCTCAGGTGTTGCAAGGTACAAGAGCCACACATTGTGCAGCATTAATGCTGCACAAGTAAAAGGTTGCTCTATTTAGTTTGCTCCTTGCACACGCTGAATAAAACACGTACACTATTTAGCCCATTATACTGTCAAACAGTTGTGGAGGCGTGACTTGTCTTTTTAAGGAGACGCAGCACAGGTGTCAAAATTTGCACCTAGGTACTGGGCGCAGATTCCTGAGCGTTGTTATTTGCTGTACAGGAGTCTGCGCTATTGTGATCCCTTGGCCATGCGCTGTGAGCGCTTCCTGTCTTCTGACCTCATTTCATGTCGGCCGTTGCGGTTAGCGATGGACATGAATCCCAGACCCACAGTGTGTTTTCAAAAAATCACACTGCGTGGCTGGGATTCGTGGCCTTGTGCAGTAAATATGTTTGACACTCACACATGTCCTTACACCAGCTTCAGACTGGGCGACCTCATCTGATCCCTTATCGCCTGCCGCGGCCATGAGGACACCCAGTCTGAAGAAGGCGGAAGGAGATGAGTGAACACAGGCAAACATATGCACTGCACATGCCCATCAATCACACCCTCGCTGTCCAAAAAAATAAGACACCGAGGGGCGTTGTTTCGAGCAGGGCAGACGCACAGGCGCAGCCAGCTAACCAATGATGTCAAAAGACGGGCAGCGCTAATAAGGGTGGTGCTGCGTATCATTAGAAAGGAAAGTCACACCTCAGGGACAGTGGAATGGTCTCAATGAGACACATTTTGTACGTGTTGAGTTCCACGTGGGCAAGGAGAAAAAGTCAGCCACCTTGTACAAATGCAGCAGTACTGCTGTACAAGGTGGCTGTTATACATAGAAACACCTGGGGGTGGGGGGCCGGCTCCCTTCAATTTCAGTTCATGTGCCTGCGTGGCGTTTGCAGGTCACGTTGCAAGCTACACAGCAGGGGAACAGCTGGCGTTGCTGAACCCCACTGACACATTGACTGGTGTTTTTCTCTGTGCAGCTCGCATGTCCGGGCAAAAACTGGCGGTGTTAGAGCCCAGGGTCAGCAGGAGGAGGAGAGGAGCAGTGTGTAGGCCGAAGCCTGCACTGGTGGCAGCTTTTGGTCGGTTGTGCCAGCGTGGCTTGTGCTGGACACGATGCAAGCTACACAGCAGGGGAACAGCTGGCGTTGCTGAACCCCACTGACACATTGACTGGTGTTTTTCTCTGTGCAGCTCGCATGTCCGAGCAAAAACTGGCGGTGTTAGAGCCCAGGGTCAGCAGGAGGAGGAGAGGAGCAATGTGTAGGCCGAAGCCTGCACTGTTGGCAGCTTTTGGTCGGTTGTGCCAGCGTGGCTTGTGCTGGACACGATGTCGGCTACACAGCAGGGGAACAGCTGGCGGTGCTGAACCCCACTAACACATTGGCTGGTGTTTTTCTCTGTGCAGCTAGCAGTTCCGGGCAAAAAATAGCGGTGTTTGAGCCCAGGGTCAGCAGGAGAGGAGCAGAGTGTAGGCCAAAGCCTAGTTGAACCAATTTCAAAGGTTACCTTTAACCCCCCCTCAGGTGTTGCAAGGTACAAGAGCCACACCTTGTGCAGCATTAATGCTGCACAAGTAAAAGGTTGCTCTATTTAGTTTGCTCCTTGCACACGCTGAATAAAACACGTACACTATTTAGCCCATTATACTGTCAAACAGTTGTGGAGGCGTGACTTGTCTTTTTAAGGAGACGCAGCACAGGTGTCAAAATTTGCACCTAGGTACTGGGCGCAGATTCCTGAGCGTTGTTATTTGCTGTACAGGAGTCTGCGCTATTGTGATCCCTTGGCCATGCGCTATGAGCGCTTCCTGTCTTCTGACCTCATTTCATGTCGGCCGTTGCGGTTAGCGATGGAAATGAATCCCAGACCCACAGTGTGTTTTCAAAAAATCACACTGCGTGGCTGGGATTCGCGGCCTTGTGCAGTAAATAGGTTTGCCGCTCACACATGTCCTTACACCTGCTTCAGACTGGGCGGCCTCAGCTGATCCCTTATCGCCTACCACGGCCAGGAGGCCGCACAGTCTGAAGAAGGCGGAAGGAGATGAGTTAAGACAGGCGAACAAATGCACTGCTCGTGCCCATAAACCACACCCTCGCTGACAAAATAAATATGACAACGAGGGGCGTTGTTTCTAGCAGGGCGGATGCACAGGCGCAGCCAGCTAACAATGATGACAAAAGACGGGAAACGCTACCAAGGGGGGTGCTGCGTATCATTAGAAAGGAAAGTCACACCTCAGGGACAGTGGAATGGTCTCAATGAGACACATTTTGTACGTGTTGAGTTCCACGTGGGCAAGGAGAAAAAGTCAGCCACCTTGTACAAATGCAGCAGTACTGCTGTACTAGGTGGCTGTTATACATAGAAACACCTGGGGGGGTGGGGCCAGGTTCCCTTTAATTTCAGTTCATGTGCCTGCGTGGCGTTTGCAGGTCACGTTGCCGGCTACACAGCAGGGGAACAGCTGGCGGTGCTGAACCCCACTAACACATTGGCTGGTGTTTTTCTCTGTGCAGCTAGCATGTCCGGGCAGAAACTGGCGGTGTTTGAGCCCAGGGTCAGCAGGAGGAGGAGAGGAGCAGAGTGTAGGCCGAAGCCTGCACTGGTGGCAGCTTTTGTTCTGTTGTGCCAGCGTGGCTTGTGCTGGACACGATGTCGGCTACACAGCAGGGGAACAGCTGGCGGTGCTGAACCCCACTAACACATTGGCTGGTGTTTTTTTCTGTGCAGCTAGCACTTCCAGGCTACAACTGGCGGTGTTATAGCCCAGGGTCAGCAGGAGGAGGAGAGGAGCAGAGTGTAGGCCGAAGCCTAGTTGAACCAATTTCAAAGGTTACCTTTAACCCCCCCTCAGGTGTTGCAAGGTACAAGAGCCACACATTGTGCAGCATTAATGCTGCACAAGTAAAAGGTTGCTCTATTTAGTTTGCTCCTTGCACACGCTGAATAAAACACGTACACTATTTAGCCCATTATACTGTCAAACAGTTGTGGAGGCGTGACTTGTCTTTTTAAGGAGACGCAGCACAGGTGTCAAAATTTGCACCTAGGTACTGGGCGCAGATTCCTGAGCGTTGTTATTTGCTGTACAGGAGTCTGCGCTATTGTGATCCCTTGGCCATGCGCTGTGAGCGCTTCCTGTCTTCTGACCTCATTTCATGTCGGCCGTTGCGGTTAGCGATGGACATGAATCCCAGACCCACAGTGTGTTTTCAAAAAATCACACTGCGTGGCTGGGATTCGTGGCCTTGTGCAGTAAATATGTTTGACACTCACACATGTCCTTACACCAGCTTCAGACTGGGCGACCTCATCTGATCCCTTATCGCCTGCCGCGGCCATGAGGACACCCAGTCTGAAGAAGGCGGAAGGAGATGAGTGAACACAGGCAAACATATGCACTGCACATGCCCATCAATCACACCCTCGCTGTCCAAAAAAATAAGACACCGAGGGGCGTTGTTTCGAGCAGGGCAGACGCACAGGCGCAGCCAGCTAACCAATGATGTCAAAAGACGGGCAGCGCTAATAAGGGTGGTGCTGCGTATCATTAGAAAGGAAAGTCACACCTCAGAGACAGTGGAATGGTCTCAATGAGACACATTTTGTACGTGTTGAGTTCCACGTGGGCAAGGAGAAAAAGTCAGCCACCTTGTACAAATGCAGCAGTACTGCTGTACAAGGTGGCTGTTATACATAGAAACACCTGGGGGTGGGGGGCCGGCTCCCTTCAATTTCAGTTCATGTGCCTGCGTGGCGTTTGCAGGTCACGTTGCAAGCTACACAGCAGGGGAACAGCTGGCGTTGCTGAACCCCACTGACACATTGACTGGTGTTTTTCTCTGTGCAGCTCGCATGTCCGGGCAAAAACTGGCGGTGTTAGAGCCCAGGGTCAGCAGGAGGAGGAGAGGAGCAGTGTGTAGGCCGAAGCCTGCACTGGTGGCAGCTTTTGGTCGGTTGTGCCAGCGTGGCTTGTGCTGGACACGATGCAAGCTACACAGCAGGGGAACAGCTGGCGTTGCTGAACCCCACTGACACATTGACTGGTGTTTTTCTCTGTGCAGCTCGCATGTCCGGGCAAAAACTGGCGGTGTTAGAGCCCAGGGTCAGCAGGAGGAGGAGAGGAGCAATGTGTAGGCCGAAGCCTGCACTGTTGGCAGCTTTTGGTCGGTTGTGCCAGCGTGGCTTGTGCTGGACACGATGTCGGCTACACAGCAGGGGAACAGCTGGCGGTGCTGAACCCCACTAACACATTGGCTGGTGTTTTTCTCTGTGCAGCTAGCAGTTCCGGGCAAAAAATAGCGGTGTTTGAGCCCAGGGTCAGCAGGAGAGGAGCAGAGTGTAGGCCAAAGCCTAGTTGAACCAATTTCAAAGGTTACCTTTAACCCCCCTCAGGTGTTGCAAGGTACAAGAGCCACACCTTGTGCAGCATTAATGCTGCACAAGTAAAAGGTTGCTCTATTTAGTTTGCTCCTTGCACACGCTGAATAAAACACGTACACTATTTAGCCCATTATACTGTCAAACAGTTGTGGAGGCGTGACTTGTCTTTTTAAGGAGACGCAGCACAGGTGTCAAAATTTGCACCTAGGTACTGGGCGCAGATTCCTGAGCGTTGTTATTTGCTGTACAGGAGTCTGCGCTATTGTGATCCCTTGGCCATGCGCTATGAGCGCTTCCTGTCTTCTGACCTCATTTCATGTCGGCCGTTGCGGTTAGCGATGGACATGAATCCCAGACCCACAGTGTGTTTTCAAAAAATCACACTGCGTGGCTGGGATTCGTGGCCTTGTGCAGTAAATAGGTTTGCCGCTCACACATGTCCTTACACCTGCTTCAGACTGGGCGGCCTCAGCTGATCCCTTATCGCCTACCACGGCCAGGAGGCCGCACAGTCTGAAGAAGGCGGAAGGAGATGAGTTAAGACAGGCGAACAAATGCACTGCTCGTGCCCATAAACCACACCCTCGCTGACAAAATAAATATGACAACGAGGGGCGTTGTTTCTAGCAGGGCGGATGCACAGGCGCAGCCAGCTAACAATGATGACAAAAGACGGGAAACGCTACCAAGGGGGGTGCTGCGTATCATTAGAAAGGAAAGTCACACCTCAGGGACAGTGGAATGGTCTCAATGAGACACATTTTGTACGTGTTGAGTTCCACGTGGGCAAGGAGAAAAAGTCAGCCACCTTGTACAAATGCAGCAGTACTGCTGTACTAGGTGGCTGTTATACATAGAAACACCTGGGGGGGTGGGGCCAGGTTCCCTTTAATTTCAGTTCATGTGCCTGCGTGGCGTTTGCAGGTCACGTTGCCGGCTACACAGCAGGGGAACAGCTGGCGGTGCTGAACCCCACTAACACATTGGCTGGTGTTTTTCTCTGTGCAGCTAGCATGTCCGGGCAGAAACTGGCGGTGTTTGAGCCCAGGGTCAGCAGGAGGAGGAGAGGAGCAGAGTGTAGGCCGAAGCCTGCACTGGTGGCAGCTTTTGTTCTGTTGTGCCAGCGTGGCTTGTGCTGGACACGATGTCGGCTACACAGCAGGGGAACAGCTGGCGGTGCTGAACCCCACTAACACATTGGCTGGTGTTTTTTTCTGTGCAGCTAGCACTTCCAGGCTACAACTGGCGGTGTTATAGCCCAGGGTCAGCAGGAGGAGGAGAGGAGCAGAGTGTAGGCCGAAGCCTAGTTGAACCAATTTCAAAGGTTACCTTTAACCCCCCCTCAGGTGTTGCAAGGTACAAGAGCCACACATTGTGCAGCATTAATGCTGCACAAGTAAAAGGTTGCTCTATTTAGTTTGCTCCTTGCACACGCTGAATAAAACACGTACACTATTTAGCCCATTATACTGTCAAACAGTTGTGGAGGCGTGACTTGTCTTTTTAAGGAGACGCAGCACAGGTGTCAAAATTTGCACCTAGGTACTGGGCGCAGATTCCTGAGCGTTGTTATTTGCTGTACAGGAGTCTGCGCTATTGTGATCCCTTGGCCATGCGCTGTGAGCGCTTCCTGTCTTCTGACCTCATTTCATGTCGGCCGTTGCGGTTAGCGATGGACATGAATCCCAGACCCACAGTGTGTTTTCAAAAAATCACACTGCGTGGCTGGGATTCGTGGCCTTGTGCAGTAAATATGTTTGACACTCACACATGTCCTTACACCAGCTTCAGACTGGGCGACCTCATCTGATCCCTTATCGCCTGCCGCGGCCATGAGGACACCCAGTCTGAAGAAGGCGGAAGGAGATGAGTGAACACAGGCAAACATATGCACTGCACATGCCCATCAATCACACCCTCGCTGTCCAAAAAAATAAGACACCGAGGGGCGTTGTTTCGAGCAGGGCAGACGCACAGGCGCAGCCAGCTAACCAATGATGTCAAAAGACGGGCAGCGCTAATAAGGGTGGTGCTGCGTATCATTAGAAAGGAAAGTCACACCTCAGGGACAGTGGAATGGTCTCAATGAGACACATTTTGTACGTGTTGAGTTCCACGTGGGCAAGGAGAAAAAGTCAGCCACCTTGTACAAATGCAGCAGTACTGCTGTACAAGGTGGCTGTTATACATAGAAACACCTGGGGGTGGGGGGCCGGCTCCCTTCAATTTCAGTTCATGTGCCTGCGTGGCGTTTGCAGGTCACGTTGCAAGCTACACAGCAGGGGAACAGCTGGCGTTGCTGAACCCCACTGACACATTGACTGGTGTTTTTCTCTGTGCAGCTCGCATGTCCGGGCAAAAACTGGCGGTGTTAGAGCCCAGGGTCAGCAGGAGGAGGAGAGGAGCAGTGTGTAGGCCGAAGCCTGCACTGGTGGCAGCTTTTGGTCGGTTGTGCCAGCGTGGCTTGTGCTGGACACGATGCAAGCTACACAGCAGGGGAACAGCTGGCGTTGCTGAACCCCACTGACACATTGACTGGTGTTTTTCTCTGTGCAGCTCGCATGTCCGGGCAAAAACTGGCGGTGTTAGAGCCCAGGGTCAGCAGGAGGAGGAGAGGAGCAATGTGTAGGCCGAAGCCTGCACTGTTGGCAGCTTTTGGTCGGTTGTGCCAGCGTGGCTTGTGCTGGACACGATGTCGGCTACACAGCAGGGGAACAGCTGGCGGTGCTGAACCCCACTAACACATTGGCTGGTGTTTTTCTCTGTGCAGCTAGCAGTTCCGGGCAAAAAATAGCGGTGTTTGAGCCCAGGGTCAGCAGGAGAGGAGCAGAGTGTAGGCCAAAGCCTAGTTGAACCAATTTCAAAGGTTACCTTTAACCCCCCCTCAGGTGTTGCAAGGTACAAGAGCCACACCTTGTGCAGCATTAATGCTGCACAAGTAAAAGGTTGCTCTATTTAGTTTGCTCCTTGCACACGCTGAATAAAACACGTACACTATTTAGCCCATTATACTGTCAAACAGTTGTGGAGGCGTGACTTGTCTTTTTAAGGAGACGCAGCACAGGTGTCAAAATTTGCACCTAGGTACTGGGCGCAGATTCCTGAGCGTTGTTATTTGCTGTACAGGAGTCTGCGCTATTGTGATCCCTTGGCCATGCGCTATGAGCGCTTCCTGTCTTCTGACCTCATTTCATGTCGGCCGTTGCGGTTAGCGATGGAAATGAATCCCAGACCCACAGTGTGTTTTCAAAAAATCACACTGCGTGGCTGGGATTCGTGGCCTTGTGCAGTAAATAGGTTTGCCGCTCACACATGTCCTTACACCTGCTTCAGACTGGGCGGCCTCAGCTGATCCCTTATCGCCTACCACGGCCAGGAGGCCGCACAGTCTGAAGAAGGCGGAAGGAGATGAGTTAAGACAGGCGAACATATGCACTGCTCGTGCCCATAAACCACACCCTCGCTGACAAAATAAATATGACAACGAGGGGCGTTGTTTCTAGCAGGGCGGATGCACAGGCGCAGCCAGATAACAATGATGACAAAAGACGGGAAACGCTACCAAGGGGGGTGCTGCGTATCATTAGAAAGGAAAGTCACACCTCAGGGACAGTGGAATGGTCTCAATGAGACACATTTTGTACGTGTTGAGTTCCACGTGGGCAAGGAGAAAAAGTCAGCCACCTTGTACAAATGCAGCAGTACTGCTGTACTAGGTGGCTGTTATACATAGAAACACCTGGGGGGGTGGGGCCAGGTTCCCTTTAATTTCAGTTCATGTGCCTGCGTGGCGTTTGCAGGTCACGTTGCCGGCTACACAGCAGGGGAACAGCTGGCGGTGCTGAACCCCACTAACACATTGGCTGGTGTTTTTCTCTGTGCAGCTAGCACTTCCGGGCAAAAACTAGCGGTGTTTGAGCCCAGGGTCAGCAGGAGGAGGAGAGGAGCAGAGTGTAGGCCGAAGCCTGCACTGGTGGCAGCTTTTGTTCTGTTGTGCCAGCGTGGCTTGTGCTGGACACGTTGCCGACTACACAGCAGGGGAACAGCTGGCGGTGCTGAACCCCACTGACACATCACCTAGTGTTTTTTCTGTGTAGACAACACTTCCAGGTGGCAACTGACAGTGTTGAAACCCAGGGAATCAAAGAGGAGCAGAGTGTAGGCCGAAGACTGCAGTGGAGCAAGTTGAAAGGGAACCTTTAACCCCCCCCCCAGGCATTTGTTGCTGAAAGAGCCATCTTGTACAGCAGTAATACTGCACATGGAAAATGGTGGCTCCGAAAATTATGCTCCTTGCAAACGCTGAAGTACACACTCATATAATGTGTCCCCTCACACCGTCAAACCATCCCGGAAGTGGGACTTTCCTTTGTAATGTGACACAGCACAGCCGTCATTCCAACCCCCTTGGTGCCGGGCGCCACCTCCTCAACGTTGTTTGGTTCTGTCACGGAGCCCGCGCTGTAATGTTATCCCTTGGCCATGCACAGTTAGCGGTGCCCGTCTTCTGACATCATGTAGGTGTCAGGCTGGCAGTGCCTGTGCGTCCAAGCTGCCCTAGATCCAACCTTGCAGTGTCATCTAATGTAGTCCCACTGCGGGCCAGGGATCCATGGGCATGCGCAGTGCATATCATCGCCTCTCACTCACCTCCTTCCTGCTTCTTCAGACTGTGCGGCGTCACGGCCGTGGCATGCTATTAGGGATCAGCTGACGCCGCCTTGTCTGAAGAAGCGTGAAGAAGGGGAGTGAGAGGCTAGTATATGCACTGCGCATGGCCATGGATACCAGGCCCACTGTGGGATCACATTAGACGACACTGCGAGGTGTGATTTCGGGCAGCGTGGACGCACAGGCGCAGCCAGGACGACAACAAATGATGTCAGAGTACGGGCAGCGCAAACTGTGCATGGCCAAGGGATAACATAACAGCGCAGGGTCCATGACGGAATCAAACAACGCTAAGGAGGCAGCGCACGGTGCCAAGGGGGTAGCAATGACGGCTGTGCTGCGTCACATTACAAAGGAAAGTCCCACCTCCGGGACGGTTGGACGGTGTGAGGGGACACATTACATGAGTGTGTAGTTCAGCGTTTGCAAGGAACATAATTTCAAGAGCGACCTTTCCCTTGTGCAGTATTAGTGCTGCACATGGTGGCTCTTTCAGTAACAAACGCCTAGGGGGGGGGGGACAGGTCCCCTTACATTTTAGTTGTGTCAGCGTGGCGGTCGCATGACACGTTGCCGGATACACAGCTGGGGATCAGCTGACGTTACTGAACCCCAATAACCGAGGAGCGACTGTTGACTGTGCACACAGCACTTCCAGGCACCAACTGGCGGTGTTAGAGCCCAGGGACAGCAGGAGGAGCAGATTGGAGGTATTGCCGCACACACAGCTGGGGATCAGCTGACGTTACTGAACCCCAATAACAGAGGAGCGACTGTTGACTGTGCACACAGCACTTCCAGGCACCAACTGGCGGTGTTAGAGCCCAGGGACAGCAGGAGGAGCAGAGGAACAGAGTGTAGGCCGAAGCCTGATTGGAGCAAGTTGAAAGGGAACCTTTAACCCCCCCCCAAGACGTTTGTAGCTGAAAGAGCCATCTTGTGCAGCACTAACGATGCAAAAGGAAAAGGTGGTTCTTTTAATTATGCTCCTTGCAAACACCGAAGTAAACACTAAAAATGTGTCCCCTTATACCGTTAAACCGTCCCGGAGGTGCGAATTTCCTTCGTAATGGGACACAGCACAGCTGACATTCCTATCCCCTTGGTGCCGTGCGCTGCCTCCTCAGCATTGTTTTAAGCTGTCACGGAGCCTGCGCTGTTCTGTTAGCCCTTGGCCATGCCCAATTAGCGCTGCCTGTCTTCTGACATAATTTGGTGTCAGGCTGTTACTGCCTGTGTGTCCACGCTGCTCCAGATCCCACCTCGCAGTCTCGTCCAACGTAATCCCACTGCGGGCCTTGGAACCATGGACATGCACAGTGCATATCCTCGACTCTCACTCCCCTCCTTCCCTCTTCTTCAGACTGTGCGGTGTCACGGCCGTGGCATGCTATTAGGGATCAGCTGACGGCGCACAGTCTAAAGAAGGCGGAGGGAAATGAGCGAGAGCCCGAGGGGAAGATATGCACTGCGCATGGCCATGGATCCCAGGCCCGCAGTGTGACTCAATCAGAAGACACAGCGAGGCGGGATCTCGGGCAGCGCGGCCGCACAGGCGCAGCCAGCCTGACACCAAATTATGTCAGAAGACAGGCAGCGCAAATAGGGCATGCCCAAGGGATAACAGAACAGCGCAGGCTCCGTGACAGCTTAAAACAACGCTGAGGAGGCAGCGCATGGCACCAAGGGGGTAGGAATGACGGCTGTGCTGCGTCACATTGCGAAGGAAAGTCCCAGCTCCGGGACAGTATAACGGTATCAGTGAACACATTTTATAAGTGTTAAGTTCTGCGTGTGCAAGGAGCTAAAAAAAAAGAGCTACCTTTTCCTTGTGCAGCATTACTGCTGCACAAGATGGCTCTTTCAGTAACAAACGACGGGGGGGGGGGGGACAGGTTCCCTTACATTTAGGTTGTTGTGCCAGCGTGGCGGTCGCAGGACACATTGCCGGCTACACAGCTGGGGATCAGCTGACGTTACTGAAACCCAATAACACTGGGTCGTATGTTTTTACTGTGCAGCCTGCACTTCTGAGCCGCAATTGGCGGTGTTGGAGCCCAGGAATAGCAGTTCAGGTGGTAGAAAGATGAACACAGCAGGAGACCTGGATGACACCCAATTACTTAATCAGGCAGAGGAGTCGCAAATTCCTGCGAGATCCAGGCCTGGTTCATTTTCAGGAAAGTAAGCCGGTCAACGTTATCGGAGGATAGTCGCATGCGACGGTCTGTTAGTACACCACCTGCGGCACTAAAGACACGTTCCGATAAGACACTAGCCGCAGGGCAAGCCAGCACCTCCAATGCATACTGGCATAGCTCTGGCCATGTATCCAGCTTAGAGACCCAAAACTTGAACGGGGAAGAGCCGTCTGGGAGTACAGTAAGAGGGCAAGCCATGTAGTCTGTCACCATCTGACGGAACCGTTGCCTCCTGCTGACTGGAGCCGCCGGTGATGGTGTAGACATTTGGGGCGGGCACACAAAAGTGTGCCAGAGTTGTGCCATACTGGGCTTGCCTTGGGCAGAGGCACTGCTTCTGCTCCCTCTTTGGGCAGAGCCTCCCCCACTGCCTCGACGCACTGAGCTGCTTTGTAAAGCACTAGCAGCACTCCTCTCAGTTGGACAGGAGAAGATGATGGAATTCACCAGTGTGTTGTGGTACTCACGCAATTTACGCTCCCGGGTCAACGCAGGGATGAGGTTTTGGACATTGTCCCGGTAGCGAGGATCGAGGAGGGTGAACACCCAATAATCAGGCATGTTGAGAATGTGGTCGATGCGGCGGTCGTTTCTCAGGCACTGCAGCATGAAATCCACCATGTGCTGCAGAGTGCCAACTGGCCCAGAAACGCTGTCCCCTGCTTGAGACATGATCTCTGCCCGCTCGTCATCACCCCACCCTCGCTGTACACACTGACCACTGGACAATTGTGTCGCTCCCTCCTCTGGACGGAGCTCTTCCTCCTCCATTGACTCCTCCTCATCCTCCTCACAAATTGGCCCCTGTGTACCCCTTTGTGAGGAACCACGTGGCGCTGACTCTCCAGAAGCTGATGGAAAAGGTGACTCCTCATCCTCCACCTCTTCCACAACATCATCCCTTAACCCTTGCAAAGTTTGCTGAAGCAGGCAGATAAGGGGGACAGTCATGCTGACTAGTGCATCATCTGCACTTGCCATCCGCGTGGAATAATCAAAAGGACGCAAAACCTGGCAGACGTCCTTCATAGTGGCCCACTCTGTGGTTGTGAAGTCTGATCGGCGCTGACTGCGACTTCTTTGCGCCTGATGCAGCTGGTACTCCATAACTGCTTGCTGCTGCTCACACAACCGCTCCAACATATGTAACGTGGAATTCCACCGGGTAGGTAGGTCACATATGATACGGTGTTCCGGAAGGCGGAATCGGCGCTGCAGAGCAGCAATGCGGGATCTGGCCAAGCTGGAACGCCGCAAGTGAGCACACTCTAGGCGGACCTTGTGCAGCAGGGCATCAAGATCCGGATAGTCCCTCAGAAAACTCTGCACAACCAAATTGAGCACATGTGCCAGACATGGGATGTGAGTGAGGTTGCCAAGGGCCAAAGCTGCCACCAGATTTCGGCCATTGTCACACACTACCATGCCTGGCTGGAGATTCGCTGGCAGTAACCACACATCGCTCTCCTGCTTGATGGCATTCCAGAGCTCCTGCGCTGTGTGGCTTCGATGCCCCAATGAAACTAGTTTCAAGACGGCCTGCTGACGTTTGGCCAAGGTTGTGCTCATGTCGGTCATAGGTAAACGTTCACGGGTCCATGTGGAGGTGGACTGTGATGGATCCTGCAGAGAGGAATCTGAGGAACTGATGTAAGAGGAGGAGTCGATGCGTACAGACTGGATTCCTGCAATCCTTGGAGTGGGCAGGACACGTCCTGCGCCACTCGCACGATCTGTACCTGGCTCAACAACATTAACCCAATGGGCAGTGAGGGAAACATATCGCCCCTGTCCATGCTGACTGGTCCACGCATCGGTGGTGAGGTGGACCTTGCTACTGACGGCGTTCAGTAGCGCATGTTTTATGTTTGCCTCAACATGCCTGTGCAGGGCAGGGACAGCCTGCCTGCTGAAGTAAAAGCGGCTGGGCACCTTGTACTGTGGGACTGCCAATGCCATCAAGTCACGGAAGCTGTCAGTCTCCCCCAGCCTGAACGAGAGCATTTCCAGGGACAACAGTTTGGCAATGCCTGCATTCAGAGCCTGTGCTCGGGGGTGGTTGGCCGAGAATGCCCGCCTTTTCTCCCATGCCTGTACTACCGATGGCTGTAGAGTAGACTGGGAGTGTGAGGATGACTGGGAAGGTGGTGCTGTGGGTGGAATTACACTAGGTCTCTGGACAACAGTGGAGGAAGAGGCAACACGAGATGAAGAGGTGGTAGCTGCCGCTGTTGGTTGGCCTACGTCTTCACTGTGTTTCTGTAACTCCACCGCGTGCCTGGTCCGCACATGTTTCCACATATTTGTGGTATTGAGGTTGCTGACACTTTTACCTCTTTTTACTTTCTGATGACACAGCTTGCATTTGACAAAACAAATGTCATCTGCAACTGTGTCAAAAAAGGACCAGGCACTGCAAGTCTTGGGAGCGCCCTTTTTGGCTTTGGAAAGAGACAGGCTCCTAACGGGTGCCAAAGTGGAGGCTACAGGCTCCGCAGTCTTCCCCCTACCTCTCCCTCTTTGGCCCGTAAGGGGAAGCTCTTCCTCAGAGCTGCTCCCACCACCTTCCTGTTCCTCACGCCACGATGGGTCAAGGACCTCATCATCTCCACTACCCTCTGCCACCAACTGCTCCTCCTGGGTAGTCTCGGCAGCACAGTACGCATCAGAAAGCGACACCTGAGTTTCATCATCAGATGCGTACTGCGCTGTGGTCACCGGAGGCACTGGCCCACCTGCCTCTTCAGAGTCAGAGAGAAAAAGCTGTTGGGCATCACTGCACACTGCCTCTTCTTCCATTTCTCCAATGCTGCTTGGCTGGCCCCCTGTTTCCAAGCCAAGAGATTCAGAGAACAGAAGTAGAGACGGCTCCTGTCCTGGGCTCTCTGACTGCCTGGCCAATTTGGCAGGTGGTGAAGAGACAGATGGCTGCTCTCCAGTGCTCTGTGCCTGAGAGGATGTGGCACTAACTGAAGTCGATGCCTAGGCGTTAGCTGCCATCCACCCGACAACGGCTTCAATTTGGTCTTCACGCAGCAGCGGTGCACGGCGCTCTCCGACAAAGCTGCGCATGAAGGACTGTTCCCTGCTGAAACTGAGTGACGACGAGTCACCGGCGCCCGCAGCAGGCACAGAATCACCACGTCCTCTCCCTGCTCCTCTCCCTGCTCCGCGCCCACGCCCACGTGCCTTACTCCCTGCCCTCTTCATCTTGGTTGACAGATAAAGATAAGCAGAAAAGTACTAAGGCCTTAGCGTGCATATTCCTGAAATGCTCCTTCTAACAGGTGTAAGAAACACTAATGTTGTAAAGTGTGGACTAAACTTTATTATTTTTCAAATGTGGCCTACACAAGTGTTAAGTTGTGTTTGGTGAACTTAACTTTTTTTTTTGTGCAGATCGGGCTACAGAGCTAGTTTAAATCACACGGAGACCGTGCAGACAGCCGTAAACGGCGCTGCAAGGCCAAAAAACCCTCCTCTAGGTTATCCTATGTAGTGTTTTTCCACTATTTAGCTGGAGACGGGTGAAAAGACACTAATAGGAATTTTTTTTTTTAAATTTTAAACAGGCTGCACTATTTGAAAAAAAGGAAATTGTTTTTCAAGGTATGAGGCAGTAACGCACCCTGAGCTGAATCCAACCGGCTATGGCTGCACACAGACTACAGGGCGAGCTGGGCTCACACGGAGACCGTGCAGACAGCCGTAAACGGCGCTGCAAGGCCCAAAAACCCCCCTCTAGGTTATCCTATGTAGTGTTTTTCCACTATTTAGCTGGAGACGGGTGGAAAAACACTAATAGGGATTTTTTTTTTTTAATTTTAAACAGGCTGCACTATTTGAAAAAAAGGAAATTGTTTTTCAAGGTATGAGGCAGTAACGCACCCTGAGCTGAATCCAACCGGCTATGGCTGCACACAGACTACAGGGGGAGCTGCGCTCACACAGAGACCGTGCAGACAGCCGTAAACGGCGCTGCAAGGCCAAAAAACCCTCCTCTTGGTTATCCTATGTAGTGTTTTTCCACTATTTAGCTGGAGACGGGTGGAAAGACACTAATAGGAATTTTTTTTTTTAAATTTTAAACAGGCTGCACTATTTGAAAAAAAGGAAATTGTTTTTCAAGGTATGAGGCAGTAACGCACCCTGAGCTGAATCCAACCGGCTATGGCTGCACACAGACTACAGGGCGAGCTGGGCTCACACGGAGACCGTGCAGACAGCCGTAAACGGCGCTGCAAGGCCCAAATACCCCCCTCTAGGTTATCCTATGTAGTGTTTTTCCACTATTTAGCTGGAGACGGGTGGAAAAACACTAATAGGAAATTTGAGAAAAAATGTGCAGCAGGCTGCACTATGAGCAAAAAAGGACAACTGTGTGAGGCAGTGTGAACCCCCCCTGAGCTGAATACAACCGGGTATATGGCTGCACACAGACTACAGAGTGAGCTGCACACACACACACACACACAGAGACCTTGCAGAACGCTGTTAAAACAGCGCTGCAAGGCAAGAGCAAGGTGAACAGTGAAGAACACACAGCGTTTTGCTAAATTAGCCTTTGGAAAGGAAAATAAAGCAATTAGCTAGCTCAACTGGCCCTCAGTTAGAACACAGCGTCCTGTCCCTAACTGAAATCACAGCAGAGTGAGCGCAAAATGGCGGCAGCGTTTTTTATAGTGCAGAGTGACATCATTTCAGCAGCCAATCCAAGCCTTGCCAGTACTTACATGCCCACCATGCTAAACAGGATGTGCCCACACTTCCAATCATTCCTCATTGGCTGCTGCGTTCTGTTTGAATTCTGGGAACTTCCGATTCCGGTATCCGATACGCGGGAAGTATCGGAATTCGGTATCGGAATTCCGATACCGCAAATATCGGCCGATACCCGATACTTGCGGTATCGGAATGCTCAACACTACTCAGGGCGGATGGTGTATCCTATATTCTTTAATGAAAATGTGAACATTCTATGCACAGTGACCCCTTTTTCATGTTCTTTTTTAATGACAGGCGTTTCACAGAAAGTAATCACTGAAATTATTTTCTATCCGTATCTTTCACTTTGTAACTCAAAATCTAATTCTCTAACATGACAGCTGTAATGATTTATACTGACTAATGGATGAAAAAGACCTCACTTTGCAAATAGCAATAGATCAGAGACCCAGCTGTCATGTTGGTGGACCAATAGTGCCTGGGTACTAAGTCAATTACATTGGTTGTTCAGGTATTAGTCATTAGTCATGTAGAGTGCCTTGCAAAAGTATTCGGCCCCCTGGAACTTTTCAACCTTTTCCCACATATCATGCTTCAAACATAAAGATACCAAATGTACATTTTTGGTGAAGAATCAACAACAAGTGGAACACAATTGTGAAGTTGAAGAAAATTTATTGGTTATTTAAAATTTTTGTGCAAATTCAAAAACTGAAAAGTGGGGCGTGCAATATTATTCGACCCCTTTACTTTCAGAGCAGCAAACTCACTCCAGAAGTTCATTGTAGATCTCTGAATGATCCAATGTTGTCCTAAATGCCTAATGATGATAAATATAATCCACCTGTGTGTAATCAAGTCTCCGTATAAATGCACCTGCTCTGTGATAGTCTCAGGGTTCTGTTTGAAGCACACAGAGCATCATGAAGACCAAGGAACACAACAGGCAGGTCCGTGATACTGTTGTGGAGAAATTTAAAGCCGGATTTGGATACAAAATGATTTCCAAAATGTTAAACATCCCAAGGAGCACTGTGCAAGCGATCATATTGAAATGGAAGGAATATCATACCACTGCAAATCTACCAAGACCCGGCCGTCCCTCTAAACTTTCATCTCAAACAAGAGGAAGACTGATCAGAGATGCAGCCAAGAGGCCCATGATCACTCTGGATGAACTGCAGAGATCTACAGCTGAGGTGGGACAGTCTGTCCATAGGACAACAATCAGTCTTATACTGCACAAATCTGGCCTTTATGGAAGAGTGGCAAGAAGAAAGCCATTTCTCAAAAATATCCATAAAAAGTGTAATTTAAGATTTGCAACAAGCCACCGGGGAGACACCAAACATGTGGAAGAAGGTGCTCTGGTCAGATAAAACCAAAATCGAACCAAACCAATGAAAATATATCCAAAGGAAAGGTCATCAATGTCTAAGTCATGGATAATCCTTGTAACATAAAAATGCTTTTTGTAGTTTAGAAGGATAATCAATTAATAGTATGTGGCATAAAAAGATTAAGTTGAAGCCGCAACAACAAGTCTTGCTCTCATTGGATATGATCAAATTTTTCAGTTCCATAGTATTAGTGACTTAAAGGATTGTTCTAATCTTCTGTGTTCAGGAGTGCACCTCTCTTCTGGCTCCTTGGTTCCTGCTTGTTGGCACACTCCTGAAAATTGACCAAATAACTGAGCGCACTCCCAGGTGGATAGCACAGGCAACTTTTCCTCTGCAGCATGGGAGGAGATCAGGAGAAATAAAGCTGATCAGATCCAATGAGCCAACCAATTTCACAACGGCGCTTGAAAATTCTATAGCATAGAACCTGCTATTGCCAGGGTGGCCATTAAAGAGAAAACATCATTTTAATTAGTGTTTCATAGATAAATACAGTTAGGTCCATATATATTTGGACAGAGACAACATTTTTCTAATTTTGGTTATAGACATTACCACAATGAATTTTAAACAAAACAATTCAGATGCAGTTGAAGTTCAGACTCTCAGCTTTCATTTGAGGGTATCCACATTAAAATTGGATGAAGGGTTTAGGAGTTTCAGCTCCTTAGCATGTGCCACACTGTTTTTAAAGGGACCAAAAGTAACTGGACAGATTCAATAATTTTAAATAAAATGTTCATTTTTAGTACTTGGTTAAAAACCCTTTGTTGGCAATGACTGCCTGAAGTCTTGAACTCATGGACATCACCAGACGCTGTGTTTCCTCCTCTTTGGTGCTCTGCTAGGCTTTCACTGTGGTGGTTTTCAATTGATGTTTGTTTGTGGGCCTTTCTGTCTGAAGTTTAGTCTTTAACAAGTGAAATGCATGCTCAATTGGGTTGAGATCAGATGACTGACTGGGCCATTCAAGAATATTCCACTTCTTTGCTTTAATATACTCCTCGGTTGCTTTGGCGTTATGTTTTGGGTCATTGTCCATCTGTTGTATGAAACAACGACCAATCAGTTTTGCTGCATTTGGCTGGATCTGAGCACACAGTATGGCGGCTCTGAATACCTCAGAATTCATTCGGCTGCTTCTGTCCTGTGTCACATCATCAATAAACACTAGTGACCCAGTGCCACTGGCAGCCATGCATGCCCGCGCCATCACACTGCCTCCGCCGTGTTTTACAGATGATGTGGTATGTACCACGCCTTCACCATACTTTTCTCTTTCCATCATTCAGGTAGAGGTTGATCTTGGTTTCATCTGTCCAAAGAATGTTCTTCCAGAACTGTGCTGGCTTTTTTAGATGTTTTTTTAGCAAAGTTCAGTCTAGCCTTTTTATTCTTGATGCTTATGAGTGGCTGCACCGTGCAGTGAACCCTCTGTATTTACTTTCATGCAGTCTTCTCTTTATGGTAGATTTGGATATTGATACGCCGACCTCCTGGAGAGTGTTGGTCACTTGGTTGGCTGTTGTGAAGGGGTTTCTCTTCACCATGGAGATTATTCTGTGATCATCCACCACTGTTGTCTTCCGTGGGCGCCCAGGTCTTTTTGCATTGATGAGTTCACCAGTGCTTTCTTTCTTGCTCAGGATGTACCAAACTGTAGATTTTGCCACTCCTAATATTGTAGCAATTTCTCGGATGGGTTTTTATGTTTTCGCAGCTTAAGGATGGCTTGTTTCACCTGCATGGAGAGCTCCTTTGACCGCATGTTTACTTCACAGCAAAACCTTCCAAATGCAAGCACCACACCTCAAATCAACCCCAGGCCTTTTATCTGCTTAATTGAGAATGACATAACGAAGGGATTGCCCACACCTGTTCATGAAATAGCCTTGGAGTCAATTGTCCAATTACTTTTGGTCCTTTTAAAAACAGGGTGGCACATGTTAAGGAGCTGAAACTCCTAAACCCTTCATCCAATTTTAATGTGGATACCCTCAAATGAAAGCTGAAAGCCTGAACTTCAACTACATCTGAATTGTTTTGTTTAAATTTCATTGTGGTAATGTCTGTAACCAAAATTAGAAAAATGTTGTCTCTGTCCAAATATATATGGACCTAACTGTAATACACATGAAAATAAGCAGCGTTGTAATACAGAGAGTGAAATACATATTGAGCACGTCACCAATTTTCTAAGTAAATATATTTTAATGGTTCTCTTGACATGAAATTCTTACCAGATGTCCCCATCCTGTCCACACAGGAAAGTAAATCAAACCATAGGTGTCCATAAATTAAGTTATGTGTAATAATGAGAAATTACACAGGGAAAAAGTATTGATCACATGAAGAAAGAGGTGCAAAAAGCCATGGAAATTCATGACTAATAGGTGAAATCTATAAGTAATTATAAAGCAATTCTGCCACTTAATGAAAGATAATATCAGTTGTGTCAACTGATGGACTATAAAAAGGTGTCTCATTACCAAAGTGCCGCACAAGAAATATCTCATGATGGGTAAAACGAGTGAGCTGCCTCAAGACCTTCACATTGACAGGAGAGTTTCTAAAGTACTGAAGGTTCCAGTGACCCCTGTTGGGGCCATAAACTGAAAGTGTAAAGAACATAATTTCACCATAACCTGACCATGGCCAGATGCTCCTCCCAAGATTTCAGACAGAGGAGTGAAAATATTTATCAGAGGAGTTGTGTCAGAGCCAAGGACCACCTGTGGAGAGTTACAGAAAGACCTGGAATCAGCAGGTACTATTGTTTCAAAGAAAACAATAATTAATGCACTCAACCTCCATAGCCTGTATGCACGCGCAACAAATAAGACTCCTGTCAAGCAGGGTGAGGGGAAAACTAAGTGCACCACAATGGGAAAAGGGTGGGGAAGCCCAAACATGATGGAAGGGGGAATTGGAGACCCCTAGGTAGAACTGGCAACTCCCTGACTAACCTTAACATCCCTAAATAGGTTCCACACCTATCGTTCGGCAGAAGCCTAATCCCTGACTGCCCCTAGCGATAGGCCGTAGATAGAGGGGAAGGAGATGAGCGTTAGTCAGCCCCTACTACAACTAAACACAGTTAAACAACCAAGGGTATACACTTAGCTTGAGAAGACACAAGAGAGATCACTCCAACAATCCTCCAAGAGAACTCCAAGAAGACACTAGTCGAATACTAGCATTTCAAACCTGGACAGGCGAAAATAAAGCTATCAACAGCGCCTTTCTAAAGAGACTAAAGGTATATAACATCAAGCAAGGGTGTGTCAATCAGCAGCAGAAGGTGTAGGTCACTGCTAGATCCTAGAGGGAGAAGGATATCACTATACAACAGAAATAAAAAGATCAAGAAGGTGCTTGCAGAGCCAAGCGCAATGAACTTCTGCGGCCGGATACAGAACGGCTGTCTGTCACACCTGCCACACCCGTGACAACTCAATTGCTGAACAAAAAGCATGTTCAAGCACATTTAAAGTTTTCTTAACAACATGTAGACAAGCCTTTGAAATACAGGGAGAATATAATCTGGTCAGATGAGACCAAAAGTGTACTCTTTGGATGCCATAATACACCCCGTGTTAAAACACCATACCGATAATGAAGTTTGGAGGTGGGAGCATCATGGTGTGGGGCTGTTTTTCAGAACATGGAACATGGCGCAGGCAAACTTCATATAATTGAAGGAAGGATGAATGGACCAATATACAGAGACATTCTTGATAAAAATCTGCTCCCATCTACCAGGATGATGAAGATGAAACGCAGGTGGACATTTCATAAAGACAATGATCCCAAACACACAACCAAGGAAACTCATTCTCATTATTACATTTAACTAAATTTATGGATATCTATGGTTTGATTTATTTGCCTGTGTGGATCGGATGGGTTGTTACTGACGTCTGGGGAGAATTTCATGTCAATAGCACCTTTAGAAATATATTTACTTGGAAAATTGATGATGTGTTCAATACTTATTTCACCCGCTGTATATCTTATCAAAGAGAACTGCGTCTTTCTGTTCCTGGACTGATCTTTCATTTTCACTTCAATGGTATAAGCTGTAAATCTGTGTTCACTGAAGACAGATTTTCACATAATTTAGATAGAAGATGACAGTTGGTGCTCGTAAAATTCTATGAAGTGGGGATGGTGGAGGAGCTAGAGGCGGACACAGACATTCTGCTGCAAGTTTTCTTGAACCAACAGTTATACTTTAACTTTTTTTTTCGCCATAGATTTAACGTGTAACTGCTGTTTCAAGAGAATTTTCAGCAGAATATATGCGTAGCCTCGATCTGCTCCTCCTCCCTTCCCTCTTCATAGAATCTTATTGTTAGCAACTGCCATTTCCTATATCAGTCATGGGAGGAAAATCCGTCTTCACTGAAGACATATTTTACAGCTTCCACCCTTGAATTAAGATTACAGCAGAGGTGTAGCTAGGGTTTTGGTTAAGGGATGGGGGACTTCTGAGTGGGCCAGAAAAGTGTCTTATTTTCATATAAACTATTAATTTAAAAAATTACAATTAAAACAATGGTTACTCTTCAAGCTTTGCTTTAAAAAAAAAAGGATTTTTAATATTAGGTCATTTGCAAAGTTGTTTGTTTTTATAAGCAAATTGCAATTTTAACCAATTGACAACTTAAGACGACTCCTTTAAGGTTCACGAGCTTTAATGCAAAATCTATATCAAGGTTGCACATTTAAAGGGAATCTGCCAGCAGACTTGTGCTATGTAATCAGAGGGCATTATGATGTATGGGCTGAGACATTGATTTCACTGATGTGTCACTTAGTAAGCTTAGTGCTGTTGCTTCAATACAATAAGTGTTTTATCTGCATGATATTATCACTACATAACTACAGTTCATGTGCTTCCTGGTCCAACTCAGCCCACCTCCACCACTACATGCTGCATTTAAAAACTGTGATTGTATAACAACTGCTGCACCCAGTAAACTAAGTGAAACATCTTTGGAATCAGGGTCTCATTTCCTACATTATGCTGCAGTAGCAAAAATATGGTAAGATTCTCTTTAAGCTACCGTATATACTCGAGTTTAAGCCGACCCGAGTATAAGCCGACCCCCCTAATTTTGTCACAAAAAAACTGGGAAAACTTATTGACTCGAGTATAAGCCTAGGGTGGAAAATGCAGCAGTTACCGGTGAATTTCAAAAATAAAAATAGATGCTCCATACCGTTCATTATTGCCCCATAGCTGTGCCATATAGTGCTCTGCACCGTTCATTATTGCCCCATAGATGTACCATAGAAAGCTGTGCCATATAGTGCTCTGCACCGTTCATTATTGCCCCATAGCTGTGCCATATAGTGCTCTGCACCGTTCATTGTTGCCCCATAGCTGTGCCATATAGTGCTCTGCACCGTTCATTATTGCCCCATAACTGTACCATATAGTGCTCTGCACCGTTCATTATTGCCCCATAGCTGTGCCATATAGTGCTCTGCACCGTTCATTATTGCCCCATAGATGTACCATAGAAAGCTGTGCCATATAGTGCTCTGCACCGTTCATTATTGCCCCATAGCTGTGCCATATAGTGCTCTGCACCGTTCATTATTGCCCCATAGCTGTGCCATATAGTGCTCTGCACCGTTCATTATTGCCCCATAGCTGTGCCATATAGTGCTCTGCACCGTTCATTATTGCCCCATAGCTGTGCCATATAGTGCTCTGCACAGTTCATTATTGCCCCATAGCTGTGCCATATAGTGCTCTGCACCGTTCATTATTGCCTCATAGCTGTGCCATATAGTGCTCTGCACCGTTCATTATTGCCCCATAGCTGTGCCATATAGTGCTCTGCACCGTTCATTATTGCCCCATAGCTGTGCCATATAGTGCTCTGCACCGTTCATTATTGCCCCATAGCTGTGCCATATAGTGCTCTGCACCGTTCATTATTGCCCCATAGCTGTGCCATATAGTGCTCTGCACCGTTCATTATTGCCCCATAGCTGTGCCATATAGTGCTCTGCACCGTTCATTATTGCCCCATAGCTGTGCCATATAGTGCTCTGCACAGTTCATTATTGCCCCATAGCTGTGCCATATAGTGCTCTGCACCGTTCATTATTGCCTCATAGCTGTGCCATATAGTGCTCTGCACCGTTCATTATTGCCCCATAGCTGTGCCATATAGTGCTCTGCACCGTTCATTATTGCCCCATAGCTGTGCCATATAGTGCTCTGCACCGTTCATTATTGCCCCATAGCTGTGCCATATAGTGCTCTGCACCGTTCATTATTGCCCCATAGCTGTGCCATATAGTGCTCTGCACAGTTCATTATTGCCCCATAGCTGTGCCATATAGTGCTCTGCACCGTTTATTATTGCCCCATAGCTGTGCCATATAGTGCTCTACACCGTTCATTGTTGCCCCATAGCTGTGCCATATAGTGCTCTGCACAGTTCATTATTGCCCATAGCTGTGCCATATAGTGCTCTGCACCATTTATTATTGCCCCATAGCTGTGCCATATAGTGCTCTGCACCGTTCATTATTGCCCCATAGCTGTGCCATATAGTGCTCTGCACAGTTCCTTATTGCCCCATAGCTGTGCCATATAGTGATCTGCACCGTTTATCATTGCCCCATAGCTGTGCCATATAGTGCTCTGCACCGTTCATTATTGCCCCATAGCTGTGCCATATAGTGCTCTGCACAGTTCATTATTGCCCATAGCTGTGCCATATAGTGCTCTGCACCGTTTATTATTGCCCCATAGCTGTGCCATATAGTGCTCTGCACCGTTTATTATTGCCCCATAGCTGTGCCATATAGTGCTCTACACCGTTCATTGTTGCCCCATAGCTGTGCCATATAGTGCTCTGCACAGTTCATTATTGCCCATAGCTGTGCCATATAGTGCTCTGCACCATTTATTATTGCCCCATAGCTGTGCCATATAGTGCTCTGCACCGTTCATTATTGCCCCATAGCTGTGCCATATAGTGCTCTGCACAGTTCCTTATTGCCCCATAGCTGTGCCATATAGTGATCTGCACCGTTTATCATTGCCCCATAGCTGTGCCATATAGTGCTCTGCACCGTTCATTATTGCCCCATAGCTGTGCCATATAGTGCTCTGCACAGTTCATTATTGCCCATAGCTGTGCCATATAGTGCTCTGCACCGTTTATTATTGCCCCATAGCTGTGCCATATAGTGCTCTACACCGTTCATTGTTGCCCCATAGCTGTGCCATATAGTGCTCTGCACAGTTCATTATTGCCCATAGCTGTGCCATATAGTGCTCTGCACCGTTCATTATTGCCCCATAGCTGTGCCATATAGTGCTCTGCACCGTTCATTATTGCCCCATAGCTGTGCCATATAGTGCTCTGCACCGTTCATTATTGCCCCATAGCTGTGCCATATAGTGCTCTGCACCGTTCATTGTTGCCCCATAGCTGTGCCATATAGTGCTCTGCACCGTTCATTATTGCCCCATAGCTGTGTCATATAGTGCTCTGCACCGTTCATTATTGCCCCATAGCTGTGCCATATAGTGCTCTGCACCGTTCATTATTGCCCCATAGCTGTGCCATATAGTGCTCTGCACCGTTCATTATTGCCCCATAGCTGTGCCATATAGTGCTCTGCACCGTTCATTATTGCCCCATAGCTGTGCCATATAGTGCTCTGCACAGTTCATTATTGCCCCATAGCTGTGCCATATAGTGATCTGCACCGTTTATCATTGCCCCATAGCTGTGCCATATAGTGCTCTGCACCGTTTATTATTGCCCCATAGCTGTGCCATATAGTGCTCTGCACCGTTCATTATTGCCCCATAGCTGTGCCATATAGTGCTCTGCACCGTTCATTATTGCCCCATAGCTGTGCCATATAGTGCTCTGCACCGTTCATTGTTGCCCCATAGATGTGCCATATAGTGCTCTGCACCGTTCATTATTGCCCCATAGCTGTGCCATATAGTGCTCTGCACCGTTCATTATTGCCCCATAGCTGTGCCATATAGTGCTCTGCACCGTTCATTGTTGCCCCATAGCTGTGCCATATAGTGCTCTGCACCGTTCATTATTGCCCCATAGCTGTGCCATATAGTGCTCTGCACCGTTCATTGTTGCCCCATAGCTGTGCCATATAGTGCTCTGCACCGTTCATTATTGCCCCATAGCTGTGCCATATAGTGCTCTGCACCGTTCATTAATGCCCCATAGCTGTGCCATATAGTGCTCTGCACCGTTCATTATTGCCCCACAGCTGTGCCATATAGTGCTCTGCACCGTTCATTATTGCCCCATAGCTGTGCCATATAGTGCTCTGCACCGTTCATTATTACCCCATAGCTGTGCCATATAGTGCTCTGCACCGTTCATTGTTGCCCCATAGCTGTGCCATATAGTGCTCTGCACAGTTCATTATTGCCCATAGCTGTGCCATATAGTGCTCTGCACCATATATTATTGCCCCATAGCTGTGCCATATAGTGCTCTGCACCGTTCATTATTGCCCCATAGCTGTGCCATATAGTGCTCTGCACCGTTTATTATTGCCCCATAGGTGTGCCATATAGTGCTCTGCACCGTTCATTATTGCCCCATAGCTGTGCCATATAGTGCTCTGCACCATTCATTATTGCCCCATAGCTGTGCCATATAGTGCTCTGCACCGTTCATTAGTGCCCCATAGCTTTGCCATATAGTGCTCTGCACCGTTCATTATTGCCCCATAGCTGTGCCATATAGTGCTCTGCACCGTTCATTATTGCCCCATAGCTGTGCCATATAGTGCTCTGCACCGTTCATTGTTGCCCCATAGCTGTGCCATATAGTGCTCTGCACCGTTCATTATTGCCCCATAGCTGTGCCATATAGTGCTCTGCACCGTTCATTGTTGCCCCATAGCTGTGCCATATAGTGCTCTGCACCGTTCATTGTTGCCCCATAGCTGTGCCATATAGTGCTCTGCACCATTCATTATTGCCCCATAGCTGTGCCATATAGTGCTCTGCACCGTTCATTATTGCCCCATAGCTGTACATATAGTGCTCTGTACCGTTCATTATTGCCCCATAGCTGCTCCTTATAAAGCTCTGCCATATAGTGCTCTGCACCGTTCATTATTGCCCCATAGCTGTGCCATATAGTGCTCTGCACCGTTCATTTTTGTCCCATAGCTGTGCCATATAGTGCTCTGCACCGTTCATTCTTGCCCCATAGCTGTGCCATGTAGTGCTCTGCACCGTTCATTATTGCCCCATAGATGTACCATAGAAAGCTGTGCCATTGCTGCTGCTGCTGCAATAAAAAAAAAATGCCATATTCACCTCTCTTGCTTGCAGCTCCCGGCGTCTCGTCCCGGCGTCTCTCCGCTCTGACTGATCAGGCAGAGGGCGGCGCGCACACTATATGCGTCATCGCGCCCTCTGACCTGAACAGTCAGTGCGGAGAGACACCGGGAAGATGGAGTGACGCCCGGCGTGTGGAACGGGGATAGGTAAATATGACATATTTACCTGCTCCCGGGGTCCAGCTCCTTCCCCCGGACAGCTGGTCTTCGGTGCCGCAGCCTCTTCCTCTATCAGCGGTCACCGTTACCGCTCATTAGAGAAATGAATATGCGGCTCCACCCCTATGGGAGTGGAGTCCATATTCATTTCTCTAATGAGCGGTCCCACGTGACCGCTGAACAGGGGAAGAGCTGCAGCACCCGAAGACCGTGTGACAGGCAGGGGGAGCGCCAGGATCGCCGGGACTAGGTGAGTATGCCTCAGCGCCCTCTCCCCCTCACCCGCCGACCCTGCCGCCCACCGTGACTCGAGTATAAGCCGAGAGGGGCACTTTCAGCCCAAAAATTTGGGCTGAAAATCTCGGCTTATACTCGAGTATATACGGTATTCATAACGGTGGTGTTTTCTTATGTGGAAGAGAGGATTTTGGAGCTACCTATATTAGCACGGACCAATTTGACACCGTAAATCGTGTGATGAATTGTAATTTTAGAAGAAAATACAGGCGAACTGAAAAGCTCTTTAAAGAAGTTGTCATCTTGCTGTGACTTCCTGCTGTGAACGAGAGAGAAAGAGCTGCTTTATTTGCTTTAGCAAATGAATAGTTCCCATGGCTGATGGGAACTCATGGGGAAATATTGGCAAAATTTAAAAAAAAAACAAGATGCTTTGGAATAGGAGAGATGTAATTTCCCATCCAAATAGTCTAATAGAATTTTGGGTAGCTTATTATATCATCTCCTGTTACACATTATTGTCGGACTAGCATTAAATATATGCAAATATGCACAGTTCTTAAATTACAATTGCTTTTTTTTTTACTAGCAAAACCCGTCATGTTTAGGCTTCTGACAATTAGTTTGATGGATGAAGACAATATTGTCCATGATAGGCTTCCTATAGTTTTATAAAAGAGAAATCCTTGACACGCACCTCTCCCCAGGCTATAATATTCGCACCATTAGAATATCAAATTAAGTAAAATACCTATAGAAACCCATATAGGCACGTTCACATATTTCAATTAGGCACATATGGTTTGAGTAATGAGAAAATAAGCATCAGGATTTTGGGGAAGAGAAAAAAAAATCGCCTCGGGCAAGAAGGCCACGAGTCTCGTGGGGATGTGATGAGTAAGTTGTACATTTCACGCACTCTATTTTTCATCAAACGATCATCAAATTTTGCAGATGAAACCTTTTCATAAAATCTTTTTTGTCATGTCGCACATGGAATAGAATAGTTTTTTTTTTTCTTATATCATGAAATGAGATTCAAAACCCACTTGATGTCATTTTGTAATATCACACTTACACGTACAAATGAGGAGGAACACTGACAAACACAACCCAAATTTCTATTCCTTGACACCTGACACTTTCATGAAAAAAAGCTTTATTTTGCTTTTATATCAAGTTTCAAATATATGTATAAAATTGTCCAGAAGCGAAGAAAGGCCGATAGAAATGGAGCATGGATGAAGGATAGAATGCGGGGAGAGATAATGGCACTTGATTTACTAAAATGTGAGGGCAAGAGAAACAAATTCCGCACACAATTTTTCTATGAGCCTTTTCTACCATTCACCAATGGGTTATTGTAGTAAATTTACACAGTCTATTTACCAGTAAAGTAACATTTTTAAAGAACTTGCAATTTTGTAAAAGAGGTTATGGGTGAAGTAGAGTGACATTAGACTGGGTTCACATTGCGTTAAAGTAGCCCGTTCAACACATGTGTTAAACGGGCTGCGTTGACGCAAGTGCCGAAATGTGATCGCGCTAGCACAGATAGAGCTAGTAGATGCTCTATCTGCGCTAGTGGTGACGGACCCGGAAACGCTGTAGCCCGTGACCCAGGGTCCGTCACTCAATGACGGCACATCGCTAGCGCACACCCATTGTGGGCGTGCGCTAGCGATGCATCCGACATAGGGTTTAATGGCGGCATTAACATAATGTAGTCCGTCTAATGGGCTGCCAAAACGTAATGTGAACCCAACCTTACTGTTGTCTAAAAATATGTTTTGACCCCTGTTTTAGCCATTTTGCTGATTTTTTTCCATTGCGTGAAATCTAAATACAGGTGCATCTTACAAAATTAGAATATCATCAAAAAGTACATTTTTTTCCGTTCTTCAATACAAAAAATGAAACTCATGTATTAAACAGAGTCATTACAAACAGAGTGATCTATTTCAAGTGTTTATTTCTGTTAATGTTGATGATTATGGCTTACAGCCACTAAAAACCCAAAAGTCATTATCTCAGTAAATTAGAATACTAATTGAAAAATGATTTTAAAATCCGAAATGTTGGCCTACTGTAATGTATGTTCAGTAAATGCACTCAATACTTGGTCGGGCTCCTTTTGTATCAATTATTGCATCAATGCAGCGTGGCATGGAGGCGATCAGCCTGTGGCACTGCTGAGGGGTTATGGAAGCCCAGGTTGCCCAGGTTGCTTTGACAGCAGCCTTCAGCTCGTCTGCATTGTTGGGCCTGGTGTCTTTCATCTTTCTCTTGATAATACCCCATAGATTCTCTATGGGGTTAAGGTCAGGCTAGTTTGCTGGCCAATCAAGCCCAGTGATAATGTTATTTTTAAACCAGGTATTGGTACTTTTAACAGTGTAGACAGGTGCCAAGTCCCTGCTGGAGAATTAAATTTCCATCTTCAAAAAGCTTGTCGGCAGAGGGAAGCATGAAGTGCACTAAAATTTCCTGGCAGACGGCTGCACTGACTTTGGTCTTGATTAAACACAGTGGACCTACACCAGCAGATGACATGGCTCCCCAAACCATCACTGATTGTGGAAACTTCACACAAGACCTCCAGCAGCTTAGATTGTGTCCTCTCCACTCTTCCTCCAGACTCTGGGACCTTGATTTCCAAATTAAATGCAAAATGTAATTTCATCTGAATACAAATCCTTGAACCACTGAGCAACAGTTCAGTTCTTTTTCTCCTTGGCCCAGGTAAGATGCTTCTGGCATTGTCTATTGGTCATGAGTGGCTGACACAAGGAATGCGACACTTGTGGTCCATGTCCTGGATATGTCTGTGTGTAGTGGCTCTTGAAGCAATGACTCCCGCAATTTTTGAATGGCCTTTTCTTAACAATCCTTCGAAGGCTACAGTTATCCCGGTTGCTTGTGCACCTTTTTCTACGACACTTTTCCCTTCCACTCCACTTTCCATTAACCCCTTCATGACCCAGCCTATTTTGACCTTAAAGACCTTGCCATTTTTTGCAATTCTGACCAGTGTCCCTTTATGAGGTAATAACTCAGGAACGCTTCAACAGATCCTAGCGGTTCTGAGATTGTTTTTTCGTGACATATTGGGCTTCATGTTAGTGGTAAATTTAGGTCAATAAATTCTGTGGGTTTATTTGTGATAAAAACTGAAATTTGGCGAAAATTTTGAAAATTTTGCAATTTTCACATTTTGAATTTTTATTCTGTTAAACCAGAGAGTTATGTGACACAAAATAGTTAATAAATAACATTTCCCACACGTCTAATTTACAACAGCACAATTTTAGAAACAAAATTTTTTTTTGCTAGGAAGTTATAAGGGTTAAAATTTGACCAGCGATTTCTCATTTTTACAACGAAATTTACAAAACCATTTTTTTTAGGGACCACCTCACATTTGAAGTCAGTTTGAGGGGTCTATATGGCTGAAAATACCCAAAAGTGACACCATTCTAAAAACTGCACCCCTCAAGGTGCACAAAACCACATTCCAGAAGTTTATTAACCCTTCAGGTGCTTCACAGCAGCAGAAGCAACATGGAAGGAAAAAATGAACATTTAACTTTTTAGTCACAAAAATGATCTTTCAGCAACAATTTTTTTATTTTCCCAATGGTAAAAGGAGAAACTGAACCACGAAAGTTGTTGTCCAATTTGTCCTGAGTACGCTGATACCTCATATATGGGGGTAAACCACTGTTTGGGCGCACGGCAGGGCTTGGAAGGGAAGGAGCGCCATTTTACTTTTTGAATGAAAAATTGGCTGCACTCTTTAGCGGACACCATGTCACATTTGGAGAGCCCCCGTGTGCCTAAAAATTGGAGCTCCCCCACAAGTGACCCCATTTTGGAAACTAGACACCCCAAGGAACTTATCTAGATGCCTAGTGAGCACTTTAAACCCTCAGGTGCTTCACAAATTGATCCGTAAAAATGAAAAAGTACTTTTCTCTTACCCCATGACGGCACTAACGAGAGAGGGATCCGCCCTCAGGGACAGGAAACCCACAGGTTAAAAAGGCGGGACCTCTCCTCCACCTGAGTTCGGTTTCCTGTCCCTGACGGGGAACCCACAGCTCACCGTTCGTCGCGGGATTCCAGGGACCATCGGACCGAATTCAGGCAGCGGGGGGCCCTGCCGCGGTTCCGGGTGGATATCCTCCCTGAGGACACATTCCGGGGTCGGCGGGCCCTGTTGGTATGTGTGGAGAAGAAGCAGTGAAGAGGAACAAGTCTGCTTCTTCTCTTTTCTTACAAATCAGCCGGTAATAGGTAGCGGCGGTTACCTGGGAAACCGCCGGTCTGACGGAGCTCAGAGAAGGGGGTGACGCCGGTCACCAACAGGAGGCTCTGGTATGGGCAGCGGCGGCTGCGGGAATCCCTCCGTCCCTTCTGTGAAGCCGGCGGCTAATGGAGCGCGCGCGAGGCTGGCGCGACTTACTGCGCAGGCGCGGGGGTCACTTCCGGGGCGGTGCAGGGGACCTCTGGGTAATCCGGAAGTCGCCTTGCGCCGCACTGTTAGTATATAGCAGGAAGAGAAGGGGCATACCGCTGCTCAAAAGACACCACCATGAGTGGAATAGAGCAGTCGGTGGAAGAAATTTCACAGGCCCCTGTGACAAAGAATCCGAAGGAGCGCCATTCGTCACGAAAACCTACGCAGCGCAGCAGCTCAGGATCCCAGCGCAGCAGAGGCTCTGGTGGATCCAGGAGGGAGACGGTGGTTCAAGTGGAGGAGGCGTCCTCAAAGCCACAACCGGTATCTTCCTCACATTAGGAGGGTAAGTGACCTCCGTGAAAGTGTATATTCTAATAGGGGTTTATTGTTTCCTAGGGAAAGAAATGCCAAGGGAAAAGTAAACAAAGTCTGCCCGCTTTGTTCAGCAGATTTACCAGATTCATGAGTTAAAAAACTCTGTGCGTCATGTATTAGGAACACCATTAATGAGGAGACGCCGAGTTTCACATCTGAATTAAAAGACTTAATTAAAACCCAAGTGGCAGACGCACTAAAAAGTGTAAAAAACCGTAAAAGAAAACGTAAAGAAAAAACTCCAGATTACAGCTCCAGCGAGGGAGATAGTACGAGTGGGGATTCTGATAGCTCTACAGCTTCAGCATCCTCCTCCGCATCTTCAGAAAGCGGTCGCAACTGTTTCCCAATAGATGAAACGGATGCGCTGGTAAAAATGGTTAGGGCGACAATGGGTCTGGCGGACACTCGTTCCAAAAAATCTGTACAAGATCTTATGTTTAGTGGCCTGGAACAAAAGAAGTACAGAGTGTTCCCATTAAACGAAAAAATTCAAGCCCTTATAAAAAAGGAGTGGAAAAGACCGGACAAAAAAGTACTGTTAACACCCAAAAGGAAATACCCATTTGACGACCCAGCCTGCGCATCATGGGGAAAGGCGCCAAAATTAGACGTCGCCATTGCAAAAGCCTCCAAAAAATTCGCTCTGCCTTTTGAGGATATGGGGACCCTCAAGGATCCTATGGATAAAAAGGCCGATGTCTTTCTAAAGGGGTCCTGGGAGGCCGCCAGCGTGGGGCTAAAACCCGGTATAGCTGCTACTTGTACAGCGAGAGCTCTGATGGTCTGGCTGGATCATTTAGAAACTCAATTAAAAAATAAAACCCCGAGAGAGTCTATACTGGACTCAGTGTCAGCAATGAGAGGTGCCGCTGCGTATCTAGCAGATGCCTCAATAGACTCAGTTAGGCTGACGGCAAGATCAGCTTCTTTCTCAAATGCGGCTAGGAGAGCACTATGGCTGAAGTGCTGGCCGGGGGACCTGCAAACTAAAGCCAAGTTGTGTTCAATACCGTGTGAAGGTGAATATTTGTTCGGTCCCACCCTAGACGATGTCCTCGAAAAAGCGGTGGATAAAAAGAAAGCCTTTCCAGGATTCCCAAATCAGTCTTACAGGCGGTCCTTTCGAGGGAGGAGGTTCACACAAAGACGCCCCCCAAAAAACCAAAAGGAGGGGTGGGAAGACAGAAAATTCAAAAAAGGAGGTTTTATGTTTAACAAACCGGATAATAAAAAACAGCCACAATGAGGGTGCGCCCCAGGTAGGAGGGAGACTGACCCACTTTCTTCAAACCTGGGAAAAAATTTCTGGAAGTGCCCGGGCCTAAAACTAGCTTTTCACACAATGCCACACAGTCAGTTTGTGGTTACACCACAAAGAAAGTCGGAGATCGAGCAACTGAGTATCCAGAGGGAAGTTCTCAGTCTTCTGGAAAAGAAAGTCTTACAGGAAGTTCCGCGACAGGAAGAGACGAGGGGATTTTATTCTCCGCTTTTTCTTCGAACGAAGCCGGACGGAACTTTCAGGGTGATAATAAATTTGAAACAACTAAACAAATACCTGGTGATAGAAAAATTCAAAATGGAAACAATAAAATCATGTGTCAGATCCCTTATCCCGTCTTGTTTCATGACTGTTATAGACTTAAAAGACGCGTATTATCATGTGCCAATCCATCCGGAGTTCCGAAAATACCTCAGAGTGGAAGTGATGATACAAGGGAGACTAAAACATTACCAATACAGGGCTCTTCCGTTTGGTCTAGCCATTGCCCCAAGGGTATTTACAAAATTAATGGCGGAAGTAATGGCCCATATAAGGGAACAAAACATATTGATTGTGCCTTATCTGGACGACCTCCTAGTGATGGGCAGTTCCTCTCTACATTGCAGCCAGCAACTAAACAGAGTGATGGTAGCCCTATCGAATCTAGGATGGTTTTTGAACCTGGAAAAGTCCAGGCTTATCCCGTCTCAAGTGCAGCTGTACTTAGGGATAGTAATAGACTCAACAAAGCAAGAGTGTCGTCTGCCGGAAGAGAAAGTATCCAATATGATACATCTAGTGAATCAGTTGAGTGTCTCTCCTCTGATCACTCTAAGGAAAGCCATGTCCATACTGGGGTCAATGACATCCTGTATCCCAGCGGTCCAGTGGGCTCAGAGCCACTCGAGAGATCTCCAGTGGGAAATACTAGAAGCGGTATCCCACGCAGGAGGAAATTTAGAGAAGCAATTAAAAATATCCTCTCGGACAAAAACTTCCTTAGCCTGGTGGACAAATCCGTCCAATCTCAGGAGGGGGGTTCCATGGGTGTGGCCGGTCTCAATAATCCTGACCACAGACGCAAGTCCTTGGGGGTGGGGGGCCCACCTAAACAGGCAAATTGCCCAAGGTCCTTGGTCAGGGGAAGAAAAAGACCTTACTTCAAACATGAAAGAGCTTTTAGCAGTTCAGTACGCCATCAATCATTTTTTAACATCCCTCCGTTCCCACCATGTGAGAGTACTGACGGACAACAGGGTGGTAGTAGCATATTTAAATCATCAGGGAGGGACGAGGTCTCAATCCCTAATGAAAGTGACAAATTTCATCATGTCACAAGCAGAAGCCAACTTGTCCTCCCTGACAGCCCTTCACATAAAAGGGTCAGAAAATCAAACTGCAGATTTTCTAAGCAGAACCCAATTAAAACAGGGGGAATTGGAGTTAAATACAAAAATATTCAAACGCATAGTGGATCTTTGGGGGACCCCGGACATAGATCTATTTGCAAACAATCAAAATCGGAAAACGGAGGCCTTCTGCTCGATAGACCCTCGGGGGAGTCCAGTAGCTATAGACGCGTTGTTAATTCCATGGAAGTTCCATCTAGCTTATGTGTTTCCTCCGATAGCTCTAATTCCCTTAGTCTTGAAGAAGATCAGGGAGGACAGAGCCAATGTGATATTGATAGCTCCGTTCTGGCCGAAAAGAGTATGGTTCCCATGGTTACGCCTAATGTCTATAGCGGATCCTTGGGTACTCCCGGAGATCCCAGACCTTCTGCATCAAGGGCCAGTGAATCACCCACAAATAAAAAGTTTACATATGACGGCCTGGCTTTTGAAAGGGAACTGTTAACAAAAAGGGGGTTTTCTTCAAATTTAATCTCTACCCTGCTGGCCAGTAGAAAACCAATAACGACCAGAGCATACGGGAAAGTCTGGAAAAAGTTCCTCTCCACGTCAGGGGTTGTCCTATCGAATCAGATGCCAATTCAGGAAATCCTAGAATTCCTGCAAAAAGTATTAGAGAAAGGCCTGGCAACAAACACCCTGAAAGTTCAGATTGCAGCATTGGGTGCCCTTTATAACCAGGATTTGGCGGGGAATCACTGGGTAAAAAGATTTATTAGAGCATCTACTAGGTCCAGACCAGTTATACATCTCACCGCTCCTCCCTGGGATCTGAACTTAGTCCTCTCAGCACTAACTAAGGCGCCGTTTGAACCTTTATCTCAGGCCTCACTGAAAATAATATCTTGGAAAACCTGTTTATTGGTGGCCCTAACCTCAGCTCGCAGGATTAGTGATCTGCAGGCCTTATCAGCTTACCCACCTCTAACCCAAATATTAGATGACAGAGTAATCCTTAAAACTGACCCTTCTTACCTTCCCAAAGTGGCGTCAAAATTCCACAGATCTCAAGAGATAGCGTTACCATCTTTTTGCCCCAATCCAAAAAACAAAAAAGAGGAGGCTCTACACACACTAGATGTAAAGAGATGTCTAACACACTATCAGCCACAAGGGAGTGTAGAAAAGGAAGAGCTCTGTTTGTCTGCTTTCAGGGACCAAATAAGGGTCACAAGGCATCGAAAGCCACGTTGGCAAGGTGGGTAAGAGATGCCATCAAGATGTCATATACCTCTTCCGGAGAACAAGCTCCGGACACAATTAAGGCTCATTCAACCAGGTCGGTGGCAACCTCTTGGGCTGAACGTGGTGGAGCATCAATAGATCAAATATGTAGAGCAGCCACTTGGTCTTCCCCCTCTACATTCTTCAAGCACTATCAGCTTAATCTATCTTCTCCCTCAGACTTAACTTTTGGTAGGAGAGTTCTTGAGGCAGTAGTCCCACCCTAAACTTTCATTCTTTGAAATTCTCTCGTTAGTGCCGTCATGGGGTAAGAGAATATCGTAGTTACTTACCGATAACGGTATTTCTCTGATCCCATGACGGCACCTGTATATTCCCTCCCTTCACGTATGGGTGTCCACACTACTAATAACTTAAGTCACGAGGTGTGCATAAAAAATAAAAAATAAAAAAATAATAATAAAAAAAAAAAAAAAATATATATATATATATATATATATATATATATATATATATATAGAGGAGCTTATATAAGTTATATAGTTATATTTTGTTGTGTAAAAATAACCAATTAAGTTACAGCAGAAATTCCCTGTAAGGCTCTGTAAACCAAACTGAGGTGGAGGAGAGGTCACGCCTTTTTAACCTGTGGGTTTCCTGTCCCTGAGGGCGGATCCCTCTCTCGTTAGTGCCGTCATGGGATCAGAGAAATACCGTTATCGGTAAGTAACTACGATATTTTTTCACAAAAAATTTCTTTTCGCCTCAATTTTTTCATTTTCACATGGGCAATAGGATTAAATAGATCCTAAAATTTGTTGGGCAATTTCTCCAGAGTACGCCGATACCTCATATGTGGGGGTAAACCACTGTTTGGGCACACGGCAGGGCTTGGAAGGGAAAGTGCGCCTTTTGACTTTTTGAATGGAAAATTAGCTCCAATTGTTAGGGGACACCATGTCGTGTTTGGAGAGCCCCTGTGTGCCTAAACATTGGCGCTCCCCCACAAGTGACCCCATTTTGGAAACTAGACCCCCCAAGGAACTTATGTAGATACATACTGAGTACTTTAAACCCCCAGGTGCTTCACAGAACTTTATAACGCAGAGCCATGAAAATAAAAAATAATTTTTCTTTCCTCAAAAATGATTTTTTAGCCTGGAATTTCCTATTTTGCCATCGGTAATAGGAGAAATTGGACCACAAATTTTGTTGTCCAGTTTGTTCTGAGTATGCAGATACCCCATATGTGGGGGTAAACCACTGTTTGGGCGCATGGCAGGGCTCAGAAGGGAAGGCACGCCATTTGGCTTTTTAAATGGAAAATTAGTTCCAATCATTAGCGGACACCATGTCGCGTTTGGAAAGCCCCCGCGTACCTAAACATTGGAGATCCCCCACAAATGACCCCATTTTGGAAACTAGACCCCCAAAGGAACTAATCTAGACGTGTGGTGAGCACTTTGAACCCTCAAGTGCTTCACAGAAGTTTATAACGCAGAGCCATGAAAATAAAATAAAAAAATTCTTTTCTCAAAAATGATTTTTTAGCCCGCAATTTTTTATTTTTCCAAGGGTAACAGGAGAAATTTGACCCCAAAAGTTGTTGTCCAGTTTCTCCTGAGTACGCTGATACCCCATATGTTGGGGTAAACCACTGTTTGGGCACATGCTGGGGCTCGGAAGTGAAGTAGTGATGTTTTGAAATGCAGACTTTAATGGAATGCTCTGCGGGCGTCACGTTGCGTTTGCAGAGCCCCTGATGTGGCTGGACAGTAGAAATCCCCCACAAGTGACCCCATTTTGGAATCTAGACCCCGAAAGGAACTTATCTAGATATGTGGTGAGCACTTTCAACCCCCAAGTGCTTCACAGAAGTTAATAACGCAGAGCCGTGAAAATAATAAATACGTTTTCTTTCCTCAAAAATAATATTTTAGCCCAGAATTTTTTATTTTCCCAAGGGTTACAGGAGAAATTGGACCCCAAAAGTTGTTGTCCAGTTTCTCCTGAGTACGCTGATACCCGATGTGTGGGGGTAAACCACTGTTTGGGCACACGTCGGGGCTCAGAAGGGAAGTAGTGACTTTTGAAATGCAGACTTTGATGGAATGGTCTGCGGACATCACGTTGCGTTTGCAGAGCCCCTGGTGTGCCTAAACAGTAGAAACCCCCGACAAGTGACCCCATTTTGTAAACTAGACCCCCCAAGGAACTTATCTAGATATGTGGTGAGCACTTTGAACCCCCAAATGCTTCACAGACGTTTACAACGCAGAGCTGTGAAAATAAAAAATCATTTTTCTTTCCTCAAAAATGATGTTTTAGCAAGCAATTTTTTATTTTCACAAGGGTAACAGGAGAAATTGGACCCCAGTAATTGTTGCGCAGTTTGTCCTGAGTATGCTGGTACCCCATATGTGGGGGTAAACCACTGTTTGGGCGCACGTCGGGGCTCGGAAGTGAGGGAGCACCATTTGACTTTTTGAATACAAGATTGGCTGGAATCAATGGTGGCGCCTTGTTGCGTTTGGAGACCCCTGATGTGCCTAAGCAGTGGAAACCCCTCAATTCTAACTCCAACACTAACTCCAACACACCCCTAACCCTTATCCCAACTGTAGCCGTAACCCTAATCACAACCCTAACCCCAACACACCCCTAACCACAACCCTAACCCCAACACACCCCTAACCCTAACCACAACAATAATTCCAACCCTAACCCTAAGGCTATGTGCCCACGTTGCGGATTCGGGTGAGATTTTTCAACACCATTTTTGAAAAATCCGCGGGTAAAAGGCACTGCGTTTTACCTGCGGATTTACCGCGGATTGCCAGTGTTTTTTGTGCGGATTTCACCTGCGGATTCCTATTGAGGAACAGGTGTAAAACGCTGCGGAATCCGCACAAAGAATTGACATGCTGCGGAAAATACAACGCGTTTCCGCGCGGTATTTTCCGCACCATGGGCACAGCGGATTTGGTTTTCCATATGTTTACTCGGTACTGTAAACCTGATGGAACACTCCAATCCGCTGCGGATCCGCAGCCAAATCCGCACCGTGTGCACATGGCCTAATTCTAAAGGTATGTGCACACGCTGCGGAAAACGCTGCGGATCCGCAGCAGTTTCCCATGAGTTTGCAGTTCAATGTAAACCTATGGGAAACAAAAATAGCTGTACACATGCTGCAGAAAAACTGCACGGAAACGCAGGGGTTTACATTCCGCAGCATGTCACTTCTTTCTGCGGATTCCGCAGCGGTTTTACAACTGCTCCAATAGAAAATCGCAGTTGTAAAACCGCAGTGAAATGCGCAGAAAAACCGCGGTAAATCTGCGATAAATCCACAGCGGTTTAGCACTGCGGATTTATGAAATCCGCTGTGGAAAAATCCGCAGAGGACCAGAATACGTGTGCACATTCCTAACCCTACCCCTAACCCTACCCCTAGCCCTAACCCTAACCCTACCCCTAACCCTAACCCTACCCCTAACCCTACCCCTAACCCTACCCCTAACCCTAACCCTACCCATAACCCTACCCCTACCCCTAACCCGAGTTCTAACTCCAACCTTAGTGGGGAAAAAAAAAAAAAATTCTTTATTTTATTATTGTCCCTACCTATGGGGGTGACAAAGGGGGGTCATTTACTGTTTTTTTTTTATTTTGATCACTGTGAGGTTTTATTACAGTGATCAAAATTCACTCTGGAACGAATCTGCCGGCCGGCAGATTCGGCGGGCGCACTGCGAATGCGCCCGCCATTTTGAAAGATGGCGGCGCCCAGGAAAGAAGACGGACGGACCCTGGGAGGCTAGGTAAGTATAAGGGGGGGGAGATCAGGGCACGGGGGGGGGGCGTCGGAGCACGGGGGGAGGGATCGGAGCATGGGGGGGTGGATCGGTGTGCGGGCGGGTGGATCGGTGTGCGGGCGGGTGGATCGGTGTGCGGGGGGTGGATCGGTGTGCGGGGGGTGGATCGCAGTGCGGGGGGGTGGGATTGGAGCACGGGGGGTGGGATTGGAGCACGGGGGGAGCGGACAGGAGGACGGGGGGAGCGGAGCACAGGACGGAGGGGAGCGGACCACAGATCGGAGGGCTGGGGGGGCGATCGGTGGGGTGGGGGCACATTAGTGTTTCCAGCCATGGCCGATGATATTGCAGCATCGGCCATGGCTGGATTGTAATATTTCACCAGTTTTTTAGGTGAAATATTACAAATCGCTCTGATTGGCAGTTTCACTTTCAACAGCCAATCAGAGCGATCGTAGCCACGGGGGGGTGAGCCACCCCCCCTGGGCTCAAGTACAACTCCTCCTGTCCCTGCACGCCGGGTGAAATTACAGTTAACCCTTTCACCCTGCCTGCAGGAACGCGATTCCGCCATGACGCATATGCTGCGTCATGGGTCGGAATGGCACCGACTTTCATGACGCAGCGTATGCGTCAAAGGTCGGGAAGGGGTTAATATGCTTGGATTCAGCACTCTGTGAACAGCCAGCTTATTTAGCAATGATCTTTTGTGACTTACCCTCCTTGTGGAGTGTGTCAGTGACTGCCTTCTGGACATCTGTCAAGTCAGCAGTCTTCCCCATGATTGTTGAGCTACTGAAACAGACTAAGGGACCTTTTGAAATGCTTAGGAATCTTTTGCAGGTGGTTTTTGTTAATTATTCTAATTTACTGAGATAATGACTTTTGGGTTTTCATTGGCTGTAAGCCATAATCAACAACATTGAAAGAAATAAACACTTGAAATAGATCACTCTGTAATAATAAAATAATAAATAATATACGAGCATCAGTTTTTGCATTGAAGAACTGAAATAAATTAACTTTTTGATGATATTCTAATTTTGTGAGAAGCACCTATAGATAATGGACAGATGTTGCTATTTTCTGAGACCAGTAACACTTTCAATTTTCGGGACTGTGTGAGGGCTTATTTTTTGCGCCCTGAGGGGACGTTTTTACTAATATTATTTTGGGGTAGATATGATGTTTTCATTGCCTCTTATTGCAATGTTGGGGCAGCCAAAAAACTGTAATTCTCAATTTTTTTAATTTTTTTCTCATTTCTCGTTTACAGATCGGATTAATTTATTTTATATTTTGGTAGGTTAGACTTTTACAAATGTAGTGATATCATATATGTATATTTTTTATTTTTATTAATTGATTTATTTTCAATGGGGCAAAAAGGTGGGATGATTTGAACTTGTGTTTTTCTATTTTGTTCCTATTATTAAAAAGATATATTTAAACAGGCAATTCCTGTATGCGTTGCGGCTGTCGAACAGCCGTGAGACATGCATCTGCGGGAATTTTTCAATGATGTCAAAGATACTCTATTAGCAGTAGAGCATGTTCGTATAACACCTTATCAGAGTACGCTTGCTCATCACTAATAACAAACATAGAGGTGGGTACTAAAACAATCATACGGTCTACTATAAAATGGAGCTATGAATAAAAAGCATAGTGTACTCTATGTTATGAATATAATTAGTACACAAATTAGAAGGCACTGATTAATCACTGACATTTTGCATGTTGGTCTTGATGAATGGTCTTCTGGAGTTGTACCAAACCAGATGTACCAAACTCATTAAGAAATATGTGTCTTAGGCCATGTTCACATTGCGCTATGGCAGTCCGGTAGACGGGCTATGTTACACCGCGGCATAACGCGGTGTAACGTAGTCCTCTAATGCCGCGATAGACTCCAATGTCGGACGCATCGCTAGTGCACGCCCACAATGGGCATGCAATAGGGATGTGCCGTCATTGAGTGACAGACCCTGAGACGCGGGCTGCAGCGTTTCCGGGTCCGTCACTGCTAGCGCAGATAGAGCTAGCAGATGCTCTATCTGCCAAAGTCAGCACTTGCGTTACAGCAGCCTGTTTAACGTATGTGTTGAACGGGCTGCTGTAACGCAGTGTGAACCCGGCCTTAATGAATTAGTGGAGTCATCCAGCTAACATGCACCACCACATGAAATAATTTCTGTCTTTATGTACAGCACTTTTGTCGAGTAAATCAATTCATTTGTCAGCGCCACTCAACCACTCAACCATGCCCTCTCCTTCATAAACTCTGGTCACAGGCCAAAGTGAATACCTCCATACATTGCTAAAGTGTTGCACAACTATTAGTTGCACAAAACATTTGCAATACTTCGAACACTAAACTTCTGATGCAAAATGTTTGATGAATTACGATTATGTATTTTTTTCACTTGTCTAGATTCGCCGATGGACTTTGCACCAAGTTTACCACATTCATGAAAATGGCACATGATGTTTGATAAATTTTGGAGAAAAGATGCTTTTTGTGCACCAATTTACAGTGAAAAGTAAGATTTTGTACTCCACTAAAGTACTAGAGTAGCACTGAGCAAAAAATTTTGCAACATTTTGAAAAGTCATAAATGATGACTTAGCTGAAAACATTTGGATAGTTAAAGCCACCCAGACATTATCAAAGAAAACCTAGAAAATAACGAGGAATGAATACACTATAGACATTTTTTGATAATTTTTTAGTGTTTTCAAGTAGGGTGTTGCTTAAAAAAAAGAACTCTGCAGGGAATAACTACACTTTCTGGATTTCATGCATAAACAAATTACCACGTGAACCACATGTGTAAAGACGCACTGTAAGTGGAAGCCTTGCAGCTTTTAATAGGTTTTCCATGGACAGACTTTGCACAAGCCACTAAGGGAACCTCGGTGTAATACTATTGTAGGAACTCTAGGATTCTGGTAGCGTGGGGCAATGAACAGAGAGAGACGGGTTTCTTTAGTGAAAATAATGTATTTGTACCACAGCAATAACACTCAAAACGATATTCTGATAACACGCAATGAAACAAGTCCCTTAACCATATACAGAAAATCAGAAGAGTTCTTAGAGCAGAGTCCTCGGCAGGGTGAGTGTGACGGGTGACGTGGTGCAGATCCAAAATACTGTTGGTGCAGAAAGAGTCAAATCTAGGTATGTATGCACAGGGAAGTCCAGAACAAGTCCTCAGGTTAATTCCAGGTGTGACATGAACACGGGTAAGTCCAGAAGCAAGTTCTCAAGTTGATCTCAGTTGTGGCATAAACACTGGGAAGTCCAGAACAAGTTCACATTAAAGTATTATACTGGTGTAATTTCCAGTAGCTCCCACCGGGGAAAGTAAATGAAGGATTAAGTAGCAAAGCATAGTCCAGCAACAAAGTTCCAAAAACACAGTTCCAAAACAGAGTTCTTACCAGGAGGAGTGAACCAAGGGTTAAGTTCCATAGCCAAAAGATTGAGAGTGTAGCTTACATAGGCAGAGAATGTCCAGAGACACGGGTAGAAGCACAGTAGAACAAGCAGCTGAGCTGAAGGGGAAACGGAAGCAGAATACTCCAGCCAAGAGGCTGACACCTGACCCGGGTTTTAAACAAACGAACAGGAAGTAAGGCAGACAAAAACAGCAAACTCCATCTTAACAAAGGGCAAAATTATTCACAAGGTGACTTGGAAAACACGGAATACTGACATTCGGTCTTTACAATTTAACCCCTATACAGGAATCTGGATTTACACTGATGAGCAAAAGAGTAACAATGTTTTGAACTTTTGACTTTCAGGCTCCATATCTCATCATCCACTATTGCTTCAAACGTGAGACTTCCATCATTTTATAGACAATCACCTTGGCTATCTCATACATAAATTTGATTTTCAATCATTTTGCATGTTATTAGTTATGCAGATTCTTGTCATGTTACTGCATTATTACTGTTTTGCTCCTAAAAATCTAAGTTTTAATTTTTGTTAGTATTTTGTAAATTCACATTTGGCTTTCAACACTGCCTGAATCCTTCTGGGTATGCTATCTGTCATAGTCAAGCTTGTCTCAGCCTAAATATGATTCTAGGTCTCTTCTAAACCTTCGCACAATTAGTACATACTCGTCAACTCACTTGGTTATGGATACAATGGATACAGCTGTTTCTTCAACTATACCCACAAGAGTTGGATTGGGTTGTGATGTGAGACTGTGGGGCTCCATCCAGCACCTCTATTTCATTCTCATTGAACCATTTCTTCTCCAGTCTCATCATATGCTTCGGGTCATTGCCCTGCTGGAATACTGTGTCGTTCTTTTTCATACCCATAGTACTCAAGTGTACAAAGTAATTCATCTTGTAGGATACTCCCATATAACCGAGCATTGAGAACACCATCAATCCTGGTCAAGTATCCAATGCCTTTGGCTGTGAAGCAACCTCATATCATCAGGCTTCCTTCACTGAACTTTCCTTCAATTTCCCGATCCTATTTGCACTCATCAGACAAGGTCTATTGACTTTCGTCTCACTGCTTCAAATCACACATTTCCAATCTTCAACGTCTGCTTTCAATCCTTTTTCACAAACTCGAAACGATGCTTCTCATCATGTTATTGAATTCAAGGCTTCTTCACCTTTTTTCAGGTCACCATTCCAGACATTTGAAACGAGTGTCGCAAGGTACTTCCATGGACATCTGTAATCTCACTATTAAGAAGCATATGAACCAACTCCACTGCTGTGTTTGGGGCGCCAGAACAGACCTTGTGATAAGCTGACTTGTTTACACCGATATTTTGCCTGGACCTCCACCTCTTGGCTTTTGAATGTATAGACTGACTTCATTTCATATTCTTCCAACTGTCATGGTGCCCACATGATGCAATTTTACAATTTTCTTGGCTGAGAGACCGCTATCGATGAGCTGGATTATGCAGTTTCTCTTTTCTAGGGAAATCTTCATGGTTGCTCTTCGATTCGAACCAGTGACTTTTCACTTGGGAATCAAGCTAATAACACCCTGAGCTATTAGGCAATGAGAGAACTAGTTGTAATTTGTAGCATACAGGAAGGAAAACATTTTCCACCACCAGGAGCAAAACAGTAACAATGCAGTGACATGACAAGAATCTGCATAACTAATAACATGCTAAATAGTTGCAAGTCAAATTTATGTATGAGATAGCCAAGATGATTGTCTATAAAATGATGGTAGTCTCACATTCAAAGCAGTAGTGGATAGTGAGATATGGAGCCTGAAAGTCAAAAGTTCAAAATATTGTTACCCTTATGCCGGATCCCAGAGTTACAGCCATTGAGTTGCTGGTGGCCGGTGGAATAAGATGCCAGTGATCTCAGGTCAAATCCAGGAGGTCAAGGATAAAGTCAAGATACATTTGAATAGTTGAATTACAAGCAAAGGTCAGGAACTAAACAGGAGGATACAATAAGCAGGATAAACTAGAGCAAAGGCCAGGGAAGTAGCAACTTATAAATTTAGCTGCTGGGAGTTTAAATTGTGAGTGGTCCTGAACAAAGCTTCCAGCAGAGAGCTGAGTTCTTCTGATCATCCCTGCAGTAAGACATAGACACCCTGTCTGAGGAGGTCCACAACTCCCAGCCAGATTGATAAAATAAAACCGTATCTGCATCGTCTAGTGCTGTCCGAAGTGCAAGCAGTGCACCACCTAGCGTTCGAGGGAGAGGCCGTAGGAGAGGCTTAGACCCTGACGTAATGACATGGAAAGGAGCATCAAGGAGGTTGTCACATGGTGAGAGGAAGAGCTTCAAGGGGTATATTGGTTTTAACAAGTTATCCCCTATTCACAACATTGGCAGTAAGGTAATGACTGCTAAATCAGTAGGGGATCAATTGCTTAGACCAATAAGAGGTCCTGTGTGCCCCACTGAAATAGAGCTTCTGCCACGCATGCACATCACCATTCTAAACCTGGAATAAATTCCCAAAGGGGAATAATTTGATAACCAGTATTTGATTGACAAAGATAGTGGGGTTCAGCGCTCCGCTATCTCTGCCTCCGCTGTTGACTTTAAATGCAGCGGCAGTGCACATGTGTGAACCCTAATCTATTCATATGGGGAACATGGGACCGTCATTCTGGTGATTTATGGGGGTTCCACTACTATAGCAGTTATCACCTAGGTGTTAATATTTTATAATACTTTAATAAGTGTTAGACATCAGTATAATTCTAAGGAAACAGTTTTCATTGGTATCCAATCTACAGTAGGTGAAAAAAAAGTTTTTTTCCGAAGAGTACTAATATTCAATCTTTGTTTCTTAGCAACCCCCCCATGTGATCACACTAAAGAACAAAATACTCACAGTTACCTAGTAACGCATATATGGATAAACTGCATTGTACTAGTACGCATCATTCAGAAATGTCTTCATTTTCTATTGTGCAATCACTTATTAAATTATTTAACTGTATATTTTTGAAGTCAGATATGCTTGTGGCTGAGTTTGAGATGTTCACGCCAAAATGATCAAAGTGCAACTAGATGTTTGATAAATTTGGTGCATCCTTAGATATAATACTTTCCATTTTTTACATAACTCCTCTACTCAAGTAAAAATTTGCACCCTTTTTTTCACATCCTTTTAACCCCGTCACCCCCAAGCCTGTTTTCACCTTCATGACCAGGCCAAATTTTACAAATCTGACCAGTGTCAATTTATGTGGTAATAACTCAGAAACACTTCTAAGGATTCTACTGATTCTGAGATTGTTTTTTCATGTCACATTGTACTTCATGATAGTTGTAAAATTTGTTCGATATGACATTTGCATTTTTGCAATTTTCAAATTTTAACAAGTGTTATGTCGCACAAAATAGTTATTATTATTATTTATTATTATTATTGTTTATATAATTCCATGGTGCTGTACATGAGAAGGGGTTACATACAAATAGTTAAAAAATAATATTTCCCACATGTCAACTTTAAACCAGCACAATTTTTGAAACATATTTTTTTTTGCTAGGAAGTTAGATGGGTTGAAAGTTGGCTAGTAGTGATGAGCGAATATACTCGTTACTCGAGATTTCCCGAGCACGCTCAGGTGACCTCGGAGTATTTTTTAGTGCTCGGAGATTTAGTTTTCATCGCCTCAGCTGAATGATTTACATCTGTTAGCCAGCATAAGTACATGTGGGGGTTGCCTGGTTGCTAGGGAATCCCCACATGTAATCAAGCTGGCTAAGAGATGTGAATCATTCAGCTGAGGTGAGGAAAACTAAATCTCCGGACACTAAAAAATACTTGGAGGACACCCGTGTGTACTTGGGAAATCTTGAGTAACGAGTATATTCGCTCATCACTATTGGCTAGCGATTTCTGATTTTTTCCAACAAAATTTACAAAACCCTTTTTTAGGGACCACATCACATTTGAAGCAAACTTGAGGAGCTTATATGACAGAAAATACCCAAAAGTGACACCATTCTAAAAACCTCACACCTCAATGTTCTCAAAACCACATTGAAGACTAGAGATGGGGAACCCGAACAGTAAAGTTCTGCATCTGTACTGAACACCTACTGTTCGGGCACGGACACCAAACATGGACTTCTCCAGGAAGTCCGTGTTAATGTTCGGGTTCGGCTGCCCGAACACCAGGTTTTTGCTGTGCTGTCAAGTGCATGACAGCGCGGCAAACACCGCTTCTGATTGACGGTGAAATCATCCCCACCGGTCAGAGAGTCACGGTTCCCATGCCCATGTCAAAAGACAGCGTGAGCGCTCAGCTGTGATTGGAGGTATAAAGTTTACCTCTCGTCACTGGTATCAGCTGATGGGACTAGTGATCCCATCATCCCACACCTGCTGCCGCTAATAACAGTGAGAGAAGGAGCGGCGGAGGGGAATATTCATCAGTCGCTCCTGTGCTGTAAATAAATAATATTTTTTAAGAAACGGCATGGGTTCCTCTGTATTTTTGATAACCAGCCAGACAAAACTCACAGCTTGGGGCTGCAACCCTCAGCTGTCAGCTTCAACAAGGCTGGTTATCAAGAATAGAGGGGTCCCCACGCTGTTTTTTTATTTATTTAAATAAATAATTTTAAAACACACCGTGGGGTTTCCCCATTTTCTTTGTGGGGTTGATATCACCTTTGTATTGTCAGGTGACATCAAGCCCATGGCTTAGTAATGGAGAGGCATCCAAAACTCTCACGGTGCCAGCAGGGATGTCACCGACATCACAGCAGTTCTGTTACGAAACTGAAACACAGAACTAGGATAGAAGGGGGAAAACTGACCTGCACTGAGACTAGGTCGATACCCTATGATGGAGTGGGCGACCCATTCCTTGCGAATAGACCCATCGACAATCCTAGGATAATCTCAGCGAAGACCTATAGATAAAGGGAAGGAGGTCCCTGAAAGATCTAAGGACTGGGTATAAAAAACAGGTCACCTCCTAATAGGAAATACAGAGATGGCTGCAGAAACCAACTGAAAACAAAAACTAAAGATAGCAGAACCAGAGATCCCAGAATTGCACAATAACAAATACAGAAAGCTAACAAAGCACCAAGCCAGAACTCTAGCGGATTAAAACAGTTGTCCAGCAAGGAATGGGAGGCAGCTGCTGGGTAATAAAGGGTGATACAATTACCTGACCTAAGACAACCCAGCACAAGGGAAAAAAGACCAGCAGCCAGAAAACCACAACAAGATGGCGGATGGTCAAAAACAAAACAGATTCTAACAAGTTCAGCCTAGCTGGGAATGCAGCCTCAGTGACATGAGGTAACCTCAATGATGTCACCACTGGTCTCTGAGGCAGTCACAGCAGTTCTGTCACCAGCGGTTCTCAGCCTGGACGGTCGCATCTTGGCACTGTCTAGGTTGAAAACTGTTTATCACCCAGACATGGATTACAGCGTGGGACAAAATACCAGACAGGTATGGTATAGTGTTGTTTCTTTATTTTAGTTTTACTACAGGAGAACGAGGTCTTCGGTGGAATAGGTGTTTGGTTCGTATAACTGTGTTTGTTATTTTTAAATAAAAATGGAAAACTATGTTTAGTCTTATTTCAAATAAAGGATTTTATTCCAACTGTGTCTTTATTTACCATACAGCTTTAGGATTAGTAATGGATAGGTATCTTATAGACGCCTCTTCATTATTAAGCCGTGGGCTCGATGTCACCTGACATTACAAAGGTGACATCAACCCCGCAAATATGAACCCCACTTGCCAGCGCTACAGAGCAAGTGGCAGGAGTCGGGCAAAGCACCAGAATTGGCACATCTACTAGATGTGTCTTTTCTGGGCAGCTGCAGGCTGCTATTTTTAGGCTGGGGGCCAATATCTATGGCCCCTTACCAGCCTAAGAATACCAGACCCCAGCTGTCTGCTTTAGCAAAGCTGGTTGTCAAAAATGGGGGTGAACCAATGCCGGTTTTTTATTATTTATTTAAATAATTTCAAAAACAGCGTGGGGACCCCGCTATTCTTGAAAACCAGCCTTGTTGAAGCTTACAGCTGAGGGTTGCAGCCCCCAGCTGTGTCTTGCCTGGCTGGTTATCAAAAATACAAAGTACAAAGGAACCCACGCCGATCCTGCCCTCACTGTTATTAGTGGCAGCAGGTGTCGGATGATGGAATCAGTAGTCCCATCAACTGACACCAGTGACCGGAGGTAAAATTTATACCTCCGATCACAGCTGAGCACTGTCAAAAGACAGCATGGAAACCGCGGCTATCTGACCAGCTGGGATGATTTCACAGCTGATCAGAAGCGGTGTTAGCCGCATTGTCATACACATGACAACGTGGCAAAAACTCGATGTTCGGGCCCGCCATTCAAGTGAATGGGGTTTGGTTTTGGGTCCGGGTACTGTTCTAGGACCCGAACCCGAACTTTTTGTAACTGCCAGACCCGAACATCCAGGACTCCGCTCGTCTCTAGTCAAGTAGTTTTTTAACCCTTCATGTGCAAACAACAAAGAAAGTAGCATGGAAAGGCAAGGATCACCATTGAATATACAAGATTTAACAAAATTATCTTTATTCAAAATTAGACAAGCAAAACAAGACGTGATTTAAAAACAATTAAAAAACCCAAAGGTTTATAGATGAACAACAACATGGAAGGTCATATAAGTACCCTCCAGACTCCTCCACTATGTGCACCAGGAGTGTGCTTAGGTCAGGCACACTATGCAGAAAAAACTAACAAACATATAAACAGTAAAAAATACACAAAGGTCAAAAAAACTCCAAAATTACAAAATATGAACATACATCCTTTGACTGTAAATAATTGAACCCCTGACAGGAGACAATGGCTCCTGCAGTGCATCATTGAGAGGTTACTGTAGTTCCCTGGTCTCACTTTATGGCAAAAGCTGCATGGGAACTTTCTCACACAGCAATGCCAAAAGTGAGACCAGGGACTATTTTTTTACAGTGGCGGAGGAATACAGTGATGGAAGGATACCTCCCTCTCATCATTGTATTCCTGGAGCCCCTAGAGAGTGGTCGCATCAGCTGATGCTGCTGTTCTTTATGGGAGATCGCCTTGGGACACTCGTGGATTTCTGTGGATCAGGGAGGATATTGTTTGTTATTTTAATATTTTTTACAGATGACACTGGCTTCGGGGATCAAAGTGACAAGTGATGGTGAGTATGTACTCTATGTTATATGTACTGTATGTCTATATGTATTTAATGTATGAATGTATTGTATGTAGTATGCATGTAGCATGTATGTAGTATGTATTTGTAGTATGTATGTAGTATGTAGCATGTATGTATGTTGTATGTATGTAGTATGTATGTAGTATGTTATATGTATGTTGTATGTATGTTGTATGTATGTAGTATGTATGTGTTTTTGTTGTTGTTTTTTTACATTCAACACATTAGACGGATGATGGGACTGCTACTGTCCCATCATTGGCTAATGTGTCAATCACTGTCATTGTAGCAGGCATAGCCCGATGGGACTTGTAGTCCCATCGGACGATGCCTGCACACACCTGCAGAGACCCCTGGCAGCCTGCACAGACCCCCAAGAGGCCCGTACAGACCCCCAAGAGGCCCGCACAGACCCCCAAGAGGCCTGTACAGGCCCCAGCAAGCCTGCACAGACCCCGAGAGGCCCGTAAGGCCCTGGCAGGCCCGCACAGACCCCCGAGTGGCCCGTATAGGCCCCAGCAGGCCCGCACAGACCCCAGAGATGCCCATAGAGGCCCCGGCAGGCCCGCACAGACTCCCGAGATGCCCGTAGAGACCCCCAGCAGGCCCGCACAGACCCCTGAGAGGCCCGTACAGACCCCGCCTGCACACACAGACGCGCACAGTCTCCACCCACGCACCGCCCACACTCTTCCCCTCCCGAACTGGATGTGCAAGGAAAGAAAGGGTTTACTTTCATTCTGATATTTGTGTCCCATTGACTTGCATTGGTTTCCGGTATCGGAATCGGCGATACCCGATATTTTGGGGGTATCGGTCCGATCCAATCCGACCCGATATCAGAAGGTATCGCTCAACACTAGTGATGACTTGTTTTTGCTGGATGAGTTGACCTTTTTATTGGTACCGTTTTCCGTCATATAACGTTTTTTGATCGCTTTCTATTGCAAATTTTTGAGAGACAGAATGAACAAAAATCATTTCAGGAGTTGTTTTGGGATTTTTTTATGCCGTTCCACATGTGGTAAAATTGATAAGGCAGCTTTATTTTTCAGGTCAGTATGATTACAGTGATATCACATTTACATTTTTTATGCTTTGGTTCTTTTATACAGTATAAACTATTTTGTAGAAAAAATAATTAATTTTGCATCACTTCATTCTGACAGCTGCAGCTTTTTTATTTTTCCATTGATGGAGCTGTATTCTGGCATTTGTCTTTTTGATCACATTTTATTCCACTTTTTGTTGGGTGATACTTTTTTTACTACCTTTTTTTACGGTGTTCACTGAAGGGGCTAACTAGTGTGACAGATTATGATGCGGGTCGTCAAGGACATGGCGATACAAAACACGTGTTTTTTTATGTTTATTTTATTTTTTTAAATAAAAATAGAAATTTATCAGTACAATATATATTTTTTATTAATATTATTTTCTGATTTAAAAAAAAATTACCCTTTTTTTTTCTTTACTTTTTCACTTTGTCCCACTATTGGACTTTCACTTTCAGCAACGATCAGGTTACAATTCATTGCAATGCACGAGCTTAGTTCTGTTTCTCCCTTTCTATAGATGTAATTTTCATTTTTCTTGCCCAGATGTAGAATCTTCCATTTCTCCCTGTTAAATTCCAATGTATTAGTCGCTGCCCATTGTTCAAGCTTATCTAGATCCTTCTCAATCCTTTCTTTGTCTTAGATTACCTTCAGTTCCTTATCTAGATCATTTATAAAAATGTTGAACAACACTGGGACCAGAACATAGCCTTGTGGTATCCCATTTGAAACACTTTTCCTATTGGATCTGCAACAATTTATTACCACTCTTTGAGTACGATCACTGAGCCAGTTATGAACCCACCTAACCATAGCCTTGTCAATCCCATACTTGGTCATTTTTTTCAATAAGGATAGTATTTTTCAATAGTATGAGATACTTTATTAAATGCTTTGCTGAAGTTGATACATACTACTGCATTTCCCTTATCCACCCAGTCAGGGATTCCATCCTATGAAGGATATTAGACTAGTCTGGCATGACCCCTTAGCTACAAACCCATGCTAACTCTGGTTGCTGTATTCTTCACTAAGTACCTAAATACATGCTGTTTAATAATAATAATAATAGAAATTTGGTTTCTAAAAAATTGAGTATTGTCACATAAACTATAGAACTTGGTTTGTGTGAAATTTTATCTCTTTCTAATAAAGCCAAAAATTGTCCTTCTACAGGTGTCGAAATTCGGTTGTTCTAAAATTGACTATTCTCATATATACCGTATATACTTGAGTATAAGCCAAGATTTTCAGCCCATTTTTTGGGGCTGAAAGTCCCCCTCTTGGCTTATACTCGAGTCATACCCAAGGGTCGGCAGGGGAGGGGGAGCGGGGGCTGTCTAATTATACTCACCTGCTCCTGGTGCGGTCCCTGCATGTCTTTTCCCCGGCGCTGACAGCTTCTTCCTGTACTGAGCGGTCACATGGTATCGCTCATTACAGTAATGAATATGCGGCTCCACCTCCCAGAGAGGTGGAGCTGCATATTCATTACTGTAATGAGCGGAAACGGTGACCGCTCAATACAGGAAGAAGCTGCCGGCACCAGGGAACAGACGTGCAGGGACTGCACCAGGAGCAGGGGAGTATAACGGGGAGGGGAGCTCTGCGCTGTGCGATATTCACCTCTCCTCATTCCAGCCACCACTCCGTCTTCAGCGTCTTCAGCTGTGACGCTCAGGTCAGAGGGCACGGTGACATGGTTAGTGCGTGCCCTCTGCTTGAATGTCAATGCATGGAGACGCTGAAGATGGAGCAGCGGCTGGAACGAGGAGCAGGTGAATATTGAAAGTGCCGAGGGCCTGAGCGATGGAGAGGTATGTGATTTTTTTATTTTTTTATCGCAGCAACAGCAAATGGGACAAGTGTCTGTATGGAGCATCTATGGGGCCATAACATTTGTGCAGCACTATATGGGGCCATAACATTTCTGCAGCACTATATGGGGCCTGGGGCCATTACGTTTGTGCAGCACTATATGGGGCAATAACATTTGTGCAGCACTATATGGGGCCATAATGTTTGTGCAGCACTATATGGGGCCATAACGTTTGTGCAGCACTATATGGGGCCATAACATTTGTGCAGCACTGTATGGGGCCATAACGTTTGTGCAGCACTGTATGGGGCCATAACGTTTGTGCAGCACTGTATGGGGCCATAACGTTTGTGCAGCACTGTATGGGGCCATAACGTTTGTGCAGCAATATATGGGGCCATAACGTTTGTGCAGCACTGTATGGGGCCATAATGTTTGTTCAGCACTACATGGGGCCATAACGTTTGTGTAGCACTATATGGGGCCATAAAGTTTGTGCAGCACTGTATGGGGCCATAACGTTTGTGCAGCACTGTATGGGGCCATAGCGTTTGTGCAGCACTGTATGGGGCCATAACATTTGTGCATCACTGTATGGGGCCATAACGTCTGTGCTGCACTATATAGGGCAATAACGTTTGTGCAGCACTGTATGGGGCCAAAACGTTTGTGCAGCACTGTATGGGGCCATAACATTTGTGCAGCACTATATGGGGCCATAACGTTTGTGCAGCACTGTATGGGGCCATAACGTTTGTGCAGCACTGTATGGGGCCATAACGTTTGTGCAGCACTGTATGGGGCCTGTTATGATCTAGTAATTCAGTACCAATACTAGAACATTGACTGGAGGCCAGGATCAAAGCACTAGGTGGAGTTAAATAGAGCAGCACCTAACGACTTCACCACATCACCTGAGGAAGGAAACTCAGAAGCCGCAGTACCACTTTCCTCCACCAACGGAAGCTCACAGAGAGAATCAGCCGAAGTATCACTTGTGACCACAGGAGGGAGCTCTGCCACAGAATTCACAACAGTACCCCCCCATTGAGGAGGGGTCACCGAACCCTCACCAGAGCCCCCAGGACGACCAGGATGAGCCATATGAAAGGCACGAACAAGATCGGGAGCATGGACATCAGAGGCAAAGACCCAGGAATTATCTTCCTGAGCATAACCCTTCCACTTAACCAGATACTGGAGTTTCCGTCTTGAAACACGAGAATCCAAAATCTTCTCCACAATATACTCCAACTCCCCCTCCACCAAAACCGGGGCAGGAGGATCAACAGATGGAACCATAGGTGCCACGTATCTCCGCAACAATGGCCTATGGAATACGTTATGAATGGAAAAAGAATCTGGAAGGGTCAGACCAAAAGACACAGGATTAAGAACCTCAGAAATCCTATACGGACCAATGAAACGAGGTTTAAACTTAGGAGAGGAAACCTTCATAGGAATATGACGGGAAGATAACCAAACCAAATCCCCAACACGAAGTCGGGGACCCACACAGCGTCTGCGATTAGCGAAACGTTGAGCCTTCTCCTGGGACAAGGTAAAATTGTCCACTACATGAGTCCAAATCTGCTGCAACCTGTCCACCACAGTATACACACCAGGACAGTCCGAATACTCAACCTGCCCTGAAGAGAAACGAGGATGGAACCCAGAGTTGCAGAAAAACGGCGAAACCAAGGTAGCCGAGCTGGCCCGATTATTAAGGGCGAACTCAGCCAAAGGCAAAAAGGACACCCAGTCATCCTGATCAGCAGAAACAAAGCATCTCAGATATGTTTCCAAGGTCTGATTGGTTCGTTCGGTCTGGCCATTAGTCTGAGGATGGAAAGCCGAGGAAAAAGACAAGTCAATGCCCATCCTAGCACAAAAGGCTCGCCAAAACCTCGAAACAAACTGGGAACCTCTGTCAGAAACGATATTCTCTGGAATGCCATGTAAACGAACCATATGCTGGAAGAACAATGGCACCAAATCAGAGGAGGAAGGTAATTTAGACAAGGGTACCAAATGGACCATCTTAGAGAAGCGATCACAAACCACCCAAATGACTGACATTTTTTGAGAGACGGGAAGATCTGAAATAAAATCCATAGAGATATGTGTCCAAGGTCTCTTCGGGACCGGCAAGGGCAAAAGCAACCCACTGGCACGAGAACAGCAGGGCTTAGCCAGAGCACAAATCCCACAGGACTGCACAAAAGAACGCACATCCCGCGATGTGCCACCAAAAGGATCTAGCCACTAACTCTCTGGTACCAAAGATTCCAGGATGACCAGCCAACACCGAACAATGAACCTCAGAGATAACTTTATTCGTCTACCTATCAGGGACAAACAGTTTCTCCGCTGGGCAACGATCAGGTTTATTAGCCTGAAATTTTTGCAGCACCCGCCGCAAATCAGGGGAGCTGGCAGACACAATTACTCCCTCTTTGAGAATACCCGCCGGCTCAGATAAACCCGGAGAGTCGGGCACAAAACTCCTAGACATAGCATCCGCCTTCACATTTTTAGAGCCCGGAAGGTACGAAATCACAAAGTCAAAACGGGCAAAAAACAGCGACCAACGAGCCTGTCTAGGATTCAACCGCTTGGCAGACTCGAGATAAGTCAAGTTCTTATGATCAGTCAAGACCACCACGCGATGCTTAGCTCCTTCAAGCCAATGATGCCACTCCTCGAATGCCCACTTCATGGCCAGCAACTCTCGATTGCCAACATCATAATTTCGCTCAGCACGCGAAAACTTCCTGGAAAAGAAGGCGCATGGTTTCATCACCGAGCAATCAGAACTTCTCTGTGACAAAACAGCCCCTGCTCCAATCTCAGAAGCATCAACCTCGACCTGGAATGGAAGCGAAACATCTGGTTGACACAACACAGGAGCAGAAGAAAAACGACGCTTCAACTCTTGAAAAGCTTCCACAGCAGCAGAAGACCAATTGACCACATCAGCACCCTTCTTGGTCAAATCGGTCAATGGTTTAGCAATACTAGAAAAATTGCAGATGAAGCGACGATAAAAATTAGCAAAGCCCAGGAACTTTTGCAGACTTTTCAGAGATGTCGGCTGAGTCCAATCATGGATGGCTTGGACCTTAACAGGGTCCATCTCGATAGTAGAAGGGGAAAAGATAAACCCCAAAAATGAAACCTTCTGAACACCAAAGAGACACTTTGATCCCTTCACAAACAAAGAATTAGCACGCAGGACCTGAAACACCGTTCTGACCTGCTTCACATGAGACTCCCAATCATCCGAGAAGATCAAAATGTCATCCAAGTACACAATCAGGAATTTATCCAGGTACTCTCGGAAGATGTCATGCATAAAGGACTGAAACACTGTGATGGAGCATTGGCAAGTCCGAATGGCATTACTAGACACTCAAAATGGCCCTCGGGCGTATTAAATGCAGTTTTCCATTCATCGCCTTGCTTAATATGCACAAGATTATACGCACCACGAAGATCTATCTTGGTGAACCAACTAGCCCCCTTAATCCGAGCAAACAAATCAGATAACAACGGCAAGGGGTACTGAAATTTAACCGTGATCTTATTTAGAAGGCGGTAATCTATACAAGGTCTCAGCGAACCATCCTTCTTGGCCACAAAAAAGAACCCTGCTCCTAATGGCGACGATGACGGGCGAATATGCCCCTTCTCCAAGGACTCCTTCACGTAACTCCGCGTAGCGGCGTGCTCAAGCACAGATAAATTAAACAGTCGACCCTTTGGGAATTTACTACCAGGAATCAAATCGATAGCACAATCACAATCCCTATGCGGAGGTAGGGTATCGGACTTGGGCTCATCAAATACATCCCGGTAATCAGACAAGAACTCTGGAACCTCAGAAGGGGTGGATGACGAAATAGACAGAAATGGGACATCACCATGTACCCCCTGACAACCCCAGCTGGACACAGACATGGATTTCTAATCTAATACTGGATTATGGACTTGTAGCCATGGCAACCCCAACACGACCACATCATGCAGATTATGCAACACCAGAAAGCGAATAACCTCCTGATGTGCAGGAGCCATGCACATGGTCAGCTGGGTTCAATACTGAGGCTTATTCTTGGCCAAAGGCGTAGCATCAATTCCTCTCAATGGAATAGGACACTGCAAGGGCTCCAAGAAAAACCCACAACGCCTAGCATACTCCAAGTCCATCAAATTCAGGGCAGCGCCTGAATCCACAAATGCCATGACAGAATAAGATGACAAAGAGCAGATCAAGGTAACAGACAAAATAAATTTTGACTGTACCGTACCAATGGTGGCAGACCTAGCGAACCGCTTAGTGCGCTTAGGACAATCAGAGATAGCATGAGTGGAATCACCACAGTAGAAACACAGCCCATTCAGACGTCTGTGTTCTTGCCGTTCAACTCTGGTCAAAGTCCTATCGCACTGCATAGGCTCAGGTTTATGCTCAGATAATACCGCCAAATGGTGCACTGATTTACGCTCACGCAAGCGTCGACCGATCTGAATGGCCAAAGACATAGACTCATTCAGACCAGCAGGCATTGGAAATCCCACCATGACATCTTTAAGGGCTTCAGAGAGACCCTTTCTGAAAATAGCTGCGAGCGCACCTTCATTCCATTGAGTGAGTACGGACCACTTTCTAAATTTCTGACAATATACCTCTATCTCATCCTGACCCTGACACAGAGCCAGCAAATTTTTCTCTGCCTGATCCACTGAATTAGGTTCATCGTACAGCAATCCGAGCGCCAGGAAAAACGCATCGATATTACTTAATGCAGGATCTCCTGACGCAAGAGAAAATGCCCAGTCCTGAGGGTCGCCACGTAAAAAAGAAATAATGATCCTAACTTGTTGAACTGGGTCACCAGAGGAGCGAGGTTTCAAAGCCAGAAATAGTTTACAATTATTTTTGAAACTCAGAAATTTAGTTCTATCTCCAAAAAACAAATCAGGAATAGGAATTCTTGGTTCTAACATAGAATTCTGAACCACAAAGTCTTGAATATTTTGTACTCTTGCCGTGAGCTGATCCACACATGAAGACAGACCTTTAATGTCCATCGCTACACCTGTGTCCTGAACCACCCAAATGTCTAGGGGAAAAAAAAGGCAAAACACAGTGCAGAGAAAAAAAAATGGTCTCAGAACTTCTTTTTTCCCTCTATTGAGAATCATTAGTACTTTTGGCCTCCAGTACTGTTATGATCTGGTAATTCAGTACCGCAATGGACATAGAAGTCAGAGCACATACAGTGACCTGACAATAACCCAAAGACATAGAACGAGCTCTGAGACGTGGGAACTCCGCCGACCGCAATCCCCAATCCTCCCCAACCACACCAGAGGCAGCCGTGGACTGCGCCCAACGCCCCCCATGCAACCCGGCACAGCCCGAGAAACCAGTCAACCCGAAGATAGAAAATAAGCCTACCCTGCCTCAGAGAAATACCCCAAAGGAAAAGGCAGCCCCCACACACAATGACTGCGAGTTAAGATGAAAAGACAAACGTAGAGATGAAATAGATTTAGCAAAGTGAGGCCCGAATTTCTGAACAGAGCGAGGACAGGAAAGGTAACCCTGTGGTCAACACAAAACCCTACAAACAACCACGCAAAGGGGGGCAAAAAGACCCTCCGTACCGAACTAACGGCACGGAGGTACACCCTCTGCGTCCCAGAGCTTCCAGCGAGCAAGAAAAAAACAAACAAGCAAGCTGGACAGAAAAAAACAGCAAACAAATAGCAAAAGCGAACTTAGCTATGCAGAGCAGCAGGCCACAGGAACGATCCAGGAGGAAACAGGTCCAATACTAGAACATTGACTGGAGGCCAGGATCAAAGCACTAGGTGGAGTTAAATAGAGCAGCACCTAACGACTTCACCACATCACCTGAGGAAGGAAACTCAGAAGCCGCAGTACCACTTTCCTCCACCAACGGAAGCTCACAGAGAGAATCAGCCGAAGTACCACTTGTGACCACAGGAGGGAGCTCTGCCACAGAATTCACAACAGAGGCCATAACGTTTGTGCAGCAATATATGGGGCCATAACAATTGTGCAGCACTGTATGGGGCCATAATGTTTGTTCAGCACTACATGGGGCCATAACGTGTGTGCAGCACTATATGGGGCCATAATGTTTGTGCAGCACTATATGGGGCCATAATGTTTGTGCAGCACTATATGGGCCCATAACATTTGTGCAACACTGTATGGGGCCATAACGTTTGTGCAGCACTGTATGGGGCCATAACCTTTGTGCAGCACTATATGGGGCAAGTGTCTCTATGGGGCCATAACGTTTGTGCAGCACTATATTGGGCTATAATGTTTGTGCAGCACTATATGGGGCAAGTGTCTGTATGGGGCAAGTGACTGTATGGGGCTATAATCAACATTTGTGCAGCATTATATTGGGCAAATGTGTCTATGGAGCATCTTATGGGGCCATTATTAACCTTTATGCAGGATTATATGGGGCATATTTTGTATGGAGCATCTTATGTTGCCATCATGAACTGTATGTAGCATTATATGGGGCTCCTGATTCAATATGGATATTCAAAAACACTTAGCCTACTGATGTCTCAATTAATTTTACTTTTATTGGTATCTATTTTTACTTTTGACATTTACTGGTAGCTGCTGCATTTCCCACCCTAGGCTTATACTCGAGTCATTAAGTTTTCCCAGTTTTTTGTGGCAAAATTAGAGGGTCGGCTTATACTCGGGTCGGCTTATACTCAAGTATATACGGTACTTATATATATCACATCTGTCAGATAAAAATACAATTTGGCCTGGTATGGGTGTAGAAATTGGGTCACACAGTGAGTGCTTGGTCCCCAAGCGCCACTATTTCTTCCGTTGTGTTCCCTTACCAACGCAGAACCTGGGATTGTCCACACTTAACTACCGACACCTAAACAACCGCTTGTGTCTAGGGAAGCCACATTTTCCTGACAGCACACTGGGTGAACATTGTGGAGGCTGGGGCCAAGTCCCAACCTGGCACAGCACATGTTCTGCCAATGCCAAGGATTGCTGTGCCTACTTCCATCAGGGTTTCCTCCATCGCCCAAACCAGTTCCTGCAGCCCGTCCTGCTTCTTCTCAACATCCATATTCAATGTGTTATTGCAGAACACATCGCTCACATTACCTGGAAGCTCTGCAGCATTGCGTCAGTGAAGAGCCACAAGCTCTGCTGAAGTTAACTTGTTTGGAGACAAACTGCACACCCCGGCAGAGTTACTTAAAGGAATAACATACCAGACAGATCTGTGTTTTTTGCCGCTGAACCTCCAACCAGGCATGGTCGTGTGTGATAATGGGTGTAACCTGATGGCAGATGTGAAGCTTGGCAAGCTCACAAACATACTAAGCTGGGCACATGTGCTGAACTTGGTAGTGCAGCAGTTTCTGAAAACCTACCCAGATTTGACAGAGATTCTGGTCAAGGTACATCGTGTCAGCGCCTATTTCCGCAAGTCGCCTACAGCTGTCGCTGATCTGGCACTGCTGTGGCAGAGAATGCAAGGGCCAGCTCACCGACTGGTGGGCAACATGCCCACGATCTTGAATTACACACTGCATATGCTTGCAAGGCTTTGTTCCAGCAGATGCCTGTTGTGGAATACCAGCTCCAACATGCCCATCGATATTCTGGTCAGCCTCCCCTCATAACAACTGAAGAGTGGGCATGGATCTCTGACATTTGTGCGGTTCTCCAAGGCTTTGAGGACTGAACAAAGATGGTGAGCAGCGATGACGCCATAATCAGCTCAACAATCCCACTTCTGTGCCTGCTTAAAATGTTGTTACTGACGATTAAACATGAAGCTTTGCATGAGGACAAGATGAAGATGGAGAAAGACATTAGACAGGGAAATACTGCCCAGCCTTATCTCAACTGTTCAGCTCAGATTGGGTAACAATGAGGAAGTGAAGGCTGAAGAAGAGAAGGAGGAGGAAGAGGAGCTGGCTGAGCGCAAAAGAGGCCAGTACCCACAGAAACTTTGCTCAGTCTCACGTGGATGGGCTGAGGGTATGTGCACACGTCAGGTTTTTTTCCTGACAAAATCCTGAGAATTCTGCCAGAAATCCGCGTTTTTTTCTGCGCGGATTTCTCACGGAATTTGCGCGGTTTTTGCGTGGATTTTTTGCGTATTTTTAGCGTTTTTTTTTTTTTCCTGAATGTCATTTTTGCCATGGAATCCGCAAAAAATCCGCTAAAAGAATGAGCATGTCCGTTCTTTTTGCGGAATGCGTTTTTTTTGCGGAAAAAAACGCTAACATATGCACAAAAAATGCGGAATGCATTCTAAAAGATAGGATGCATAATGTTAGCGGTTTTTTACTGGATTTATAGCGTTTTTATAGCGAAAATCCACAAAAAAAATGCTGAAAATCCGGACGTGTGCACATACTCTTAGAAGGGGAATGAGGAGGAGATGGAGAGTAGTCATCATGGTGGAGACAGGCAAGTGTTGGCTGTAGAAACCTTGGCACATAAGGCACACCTTATGTACTCCTGCCTTTCCCGTAATCCTCGCGTTACATTCATCTTGGCCAAAAAAGAGTACTGATTGTTCACCCTTCTAGACTCACGCTACAAGGAGAACTTTGCATTTCTTCTTTCTGAGGTGAAGAGGTTTTCTTAAATGATGCTTCAGGTGCATCTCACAAAATTAGAATATCATCAAAAAGTTAATTTATTTCAGTTCTTCAAAACAAAAAGTGGAACTCATATATTATATCGAGTCATTACAAACAGAGTGATGTATTTCAAGTATTTATTCCTGTTAATGTTGATGATTATGGCTTACAGCCAAAGAAAACTCAAACGTCATTATCTCAGTAAATTAGAATACTTTATAACACCAGCTTGAAAAAATGATTTGATGAGCAGTGCCACAGACTGATCACCTCCATGCCACGCTGCATTGATGCAGCAATTGATACCAAAGGAGCCCGGACAAAGTATTGAGTGCATTTACTGAACATATATTTCAGTAGGCCAACATTTCGGATTTTAAAATCATTATTTCAATCTGGTGTTATAAAGTATTCTAATTTACTGAGATAATGCCTTTTGGGTTTTCATTGGCTGTAAGCCATAATCATCAACATTAACAGAAATAAATGCTTGAAATAGATCACTTTGTTTGTAATGACTATGTAATATATGAGTTTCGCTTTTTGTATTGAAGAACTGAAATAAATTAACTTTTTCATGATATTCTAATTTTGTGAGATGCATCTGTATATCAAAAGGCCATTGTGGAAAATATGTTGAAAAAAATTCCCAGCAGAAAATGCTAGCAGCAGGGGGCAAATATCCTGGCACAACCAAGGAGGACAGCTGAGGGAGAGACACATCAGGTATAGCAGAGGCAGAGGTACACTGTCAAAGGCCTGGGTCAATTTCATGACACCCTCCCAGTGTCCATGCCCTCTTGACCGGGTATTTTTTATGAGGGAAAAGTTATAAATGACGGTTAATCAATACCTGTCAGACCAAATCAGTGTAGTCACTAATTCCTTTAAACACCCTCAGCTATTGAGTTTCAAAACTGATCAACTGTGGCTATCCTGAAGCAGAAGCAATTATGCTTCGAAACGCATTGACAAATAAGCCACTACCCTTGGATTGGCATCATTCTTCCTTTCCACATACTAGCACAGCTTTAACCCATTTGCTTCTCTATTACCTGCACTTTCATCCTTTTGTGAGTATGCAGCAGCCTAAGCGTTATCAATGGTTGTGTGAACACAACCCGACCAGGTGAGCACCATTAGACAATTCCTTTTGTCTTTGTGTCTTTCCAGTATTCTTTTATTAAAAGCTACAATGACTGAAGAAAATGATGGATGGCACTCACCAATATGGTTTTCACTTGCTTTATTGAACGCTGTGCGGCTCCGGCACGGGAGACATGTGCAAAGTACGGACTACAGCGTTGAAACGCTTAAGAGCGAAACAGCTGTAGTCCGTACTTTGCACATGTCTCCCGTGCCTGAGCCGCAAGATATGCACATACCAAGATATGTACTTACTTCATTAAGTATGCAGGTGCACAAGTATCATAATAATCATACAGCAACTTATTAGTGATGTTTATAGAGGAGTTCTTTTACCTAACAAGGGAGCAGTCCACGACCCAGAGAAATAAATATCACTAATAAGTAGTTTTTTTCCTTTGTCACCTTAATCACACTGATACTTGTCATTTTGTCATCAACTGGTGCTTGAACAGGTTCTTATTTGTGATAAACGGCTGTAGTCCTGTAGTACCACAACTACACTTTATTCATAATATTTGAACGAGACAATACAGTTGCCTTCAAGGGTGTATGGATGACCCTGCTTGTAATGTTTGGCAGGATTTGCACTTAGGGCATAGAGTTTATAAATCTAGGAGTACCAATAGAAATGTCCTAGTCTTTAATAAAAACAAATCAATTTTTGTTTACTTAAATTATATTTTTTTAATCATTTTTAAATGTTGCCTTATATACAATAATAATAATTTTATTTATATAGCACCAACATATTCCGCAGCACTTTACATTATAGAGGGGACTTGTACAGACAATAGACATTGCAGCATAACAATAAACACAGATCAAAACAGATACCAAGAGGAGTGAGGGCCCTGCTCGCAAGCTTACAAACTATGAGGAAGAGCGGAGACACGAGAGGTGGATGGTAACAATTGCTTTTGTTGTTCTGACCAGCCATAGTGTAAGAATTGGGTGGTCATGTAAAGCTGCATGAACCAGTTATCAGCCTATGTATATAACAGTACAGACACAGAGGGCTATTAAATGCATAAAGCGTATGAGACATGATGCAAGGAACCTGATTATGGTTTAAGTTTTTTGAATGGGCTGCGCAGGGATAGTTAGGTTAATGCGTTGAGGCGGTAGGCTAGTCTGAACAAATGCGTTTTTAGAGCACGCTTAAAACTGTGGGGATTGGGGATTAATTGTATTAACCTGGGTAGTACATTCCAAAGAATTGGTGCAGCACATGAAAAGTCTTGGAGACGGGAGTAGGAGGTTCTGAGTATTGAGGATGTTAAACTCAGGTCATTAGCAGAACGGAGAGCACGGGTAGGGTGGTAGACTGAGACCAGGGAGGAGATGTAGGGTGGTGCTGAGCCATGGAGTGCTTTGTGGATGAGGGTAATAAGTTTGTACCGGATTCTGTAGTGGATGGGTAACCAGTGTAATGACTGGCACAAGGTAGAGGCATCGGTATAATGATTAGTGAGGAATATGATCCTGGCTGCTGTATTCAGGACAGACTGGGGAGGGGAGAGTTTGGTAAGAGGGAGGCCGATTAGTAAAGAGTTACAATAGTCCAGACGAGAATGAATAAGAGAAACAGTAAGTCATTATAGAGGAATAATTTTTTTTCCTGTAAAATGCAATTTCTCATTGATTTGAAATGTTTTATTGTCACTCTTTAAAGTGGAGTAAAAGTGTGACCCCATTGTTCTCAGCAGCAATCTGTGAGTAAGAGATACTTAGAGAGGTGTCTTCCCCATGCTGATTTCCCATTGACTCACATTATACTGGTTACTCGAAATGAGCCTTTAAGCATTAGGAATTGCTTGGTTTGAGCAACGAGCACCTGATGACGATCTGTGAATCACTCTTCCATGCCATCTCTAAAAAGGTGGAATGGATTGTGTTAACGATTTGGTAAAAAAACATTAAATATCACCAGACAACTGTCAGAATCTCCTGTGTACAGATACACTACCATTCAAAAGTTTAGGATCACTTAGAAATGTCCTTATTTTTGAAAGAAAAGCACAGTTTTTTCCAATGAAGCTGACATTAAATGATTCAGAAATACACTCTATACATTGCTAATGTGGTAAATGACTATTCTAGCTGCAAATGTCTGGTTTGTAATGCAATATCTTCATAGGTGTATAGAGGCCCATTTCCAACAACCATCACTCCAGTGTTCTTATGGTACTTTTTGTTTGTTTTTGTTCATCCTACAACAGGACAATGACCCAAAGCACACCTCCAAATTATGCAAGAACTATTTAGGGAAGAAGCAGGCAGCTGGTATTCTATCTGTAATGGAGTGGCCAGCGCAGTCACCAGATCTCAGCACATTGAGCTGTTGTGGGAGCAGCTTGACCGTATGGTGCAAAAAGTGCCCATCAAGCCAAACCAACTTGTGGGAGGGGCTTCTGGAAGCATGGGGTGAAATTCCTCCATATTACCTCACCAAATTAACTGCTAGAATGCCAAATGTCTGCAATGCTGTAATTCCTACAAAGGGAGCATTCTTTGACAAAAGCAAAGTTTGAAGGAGAAAATTATTATTTCAAATAAAAATAATTTTTTCGAACCTTGTCAGTGTCTGGAATAGAATTTCAATTCATTTGGCAACTCATTTGATTAATAAAGTATGAGTTTTCAAGGAAAACACAAAATTGTCTGGGTGACCCTAAACTTTGGAACGGTAGTGTAAGTTAATTAATTAGCGAATAACTGATAGTTTCTGCAAGTGCAAACTTTTATTTTATAGCAGGAAAAATTGCACTCACCGTCCTTTAAAACGTTTCTTCTTTTTGGGTTTGCAGGACTACAGCCGTTTCTCACCAATAAGGACCTGTTAAAGCGCCAGTTGATGAGAAAATGACAAGTATCAGTGTCATTAAGGTGACAAAGGAAAAAAGAACAATTTTGGAATGAGAAAGGAGAAGAGGAGTAGGAAAAAAATTATAGTACATACGATATTGAAGAAGTGGCAAAGAATGATGGAGGGGAATAGAAAGAAAAAGAGACGAAGAGGTATTGATACAAAAAAAGAAGAGAAAAAGAAAGATCAGCTAAAAGAGATTAAAATGGCAAGGAAACATGAGTGGGTCAAAAAGGAAAAGGATGAATGAGGAAAAGGAAGAGCATAGAACAATGAGAGGAAATACAAAGAGAAACAATAGTTAGAGGGAGGATATGAGAGAAAGGAAAATATAAGGAGGTGACAAAAAAGAGAAATACATGAAAAGAATGCAAGGAAGTAACAGTTAGACCAGGTTCATACTGCGTTAAAGCAGCACTTTCAACGCATAGCGTTGATGGGCTGCATTAACACTATAGCATACACGCCATCGCGTTATGCTATACCGCTAGCGCAGATGATTCATCTGTGCTAGCAGTGACGATCCGGAGCCTCAGATGCTGCAGCCCGCGTCCAAGGCTCCGTCACTGAATGACGGCACATCGCTAGCGCATGCCGATTATGGCATGTGTTGTCGATGCGCCTGATAATAGGGGTAAATAGCAGCGTTAACTTACTGCATTACACCACGTTATACCGCGGTGTAACGCAGTCCATCTTACAGACTGCCATAACGCAGTGTGACCCCAGCCGAAGAGCAAAAGAAGTTTTAGGACAAAGAAGTGGAGGATGAGAAAAGTTAAAAAGCTAAATGAGAAGAGAAAAAAAGGAAGATGAGTGGAGAAGTATTAACAATAAGAGGAACAGCTCAGTTGAGGGACAGCTGTGATTGGAGGAAGATAGTAGTTGTCCAGGCCTGTGTGTGCACAGTTTCATTAATGGTGCTACTGGGGCTGGTGCTGAATCGCACTTAAAGTCCTTCTAAGGGCTCATCTTGTTGTTTCTCTGTATGCTATACATTCTGTATTTAGCCTAGGAACAACTGCTGGAGCACAGAGAGTGGCTGAATACAGCCTCTAGGCAGAGCTTAGGGCTTTGCAGTCCATTGCTAAATATATATCTGCTGCAGTTGATCACATTTTTTTGGTGAAAAAATTGACCATATTGTTGTCCATACAGTTTAATATGTTTGGCGAAAAATTACAGTGGTTTAAAATGTTCAAAAACCACTTGGTCTGCTACAGGTGGAAAAAATTTTTGTTCCAAAAATTGACTATTGTCATCCATACAGTTTAACGTGCTTTGTGTGCAATTACAGTGGTTTTAAATTTTGGAAAACCTCTTGGCCTGCTACAGTTCACAAAATGTTTGTTCCAAAAATTGACTACTGTCATGCATACAGTTTTGTGTAAAATTACAGTTGCTTAAAATGTTTTAAAACAGCTTAGCCTGCTACAGGTGACAAATGTTTTGGTTCCAAAAATTGACTGTTGTCATCCATACAGTTTACCGTGCCATGTGTGAAATTATGGTGGTTTAAAATTTTGAAAAACCGCTTGGCCTGCTACAATTCACAAAACTTTTATATTGTTATCCATACAGTTTAACGTGCTTTGTGTAAAATTATGGTGGTTCGAAATTTTTAAAAACCACTTGGCTTACTAAAGTTCACAATATTTTTTTTCTTGGAAAAACAGTATCTAAAAAATTCTACAAACCTGTAGCACAAATGTAGACAGACTTGTAAGGTGAAAGTTTATATTTTATTATAAAGTGTACAACAGAACCCAACGTTTTGGCCCGTTCGCGGCCTTTATCAAGATTATCTCTATAATGCAGGCAGGTAGTAGTGCAATCTTAAGTGCAGGAACATATGAACCACAGGAAAGCCTCTGTAAAGGTGGCTGGTGAGTCTAGTGTTCTGTTGTACACTATATAATAAAATATAAACTTCCCTCTTACAAGTCTGTCTACATTTGTGCTACAGGTTTTTAGATTTTTTTTTAATGCTCTCATCAGCCACGCCTGCTCACGCTGTTATTAGCGGCAGCAGGCATAGGCTGATGGGAGTAGTACTCACATCAGCCGATGCCTCTGTGATCGGAATGTAAATTTTTACTGCCAGTCATAGCTGTTGACGCTCTGAACGGCGGTAATAATCTTACTGCCAATCAGAGCCGCCGGTGTTTCTCGCCCTGTCGTGCAGAATACAATGTGGGAAACACACAATGCTTGTGATGCTGAACCAAAACAGTAACACGGACTTCCTGGAGTAGTCTGTATTCAGGGTCTGTGCCCAAATAGTAGGTGTTCTGTATGGACCTCAAACTTTACTGTTTGGTTCGCTAATCACTATCTAGGAGTACCACTACATGACAATTTGAACAGAATATGCAGCTCTAGCAAAAATTAAGAGACCACTGTAAATTGTTCAGTTTGTCTGATTTTTCTCTTTATAGGGATATTTTTGAGTAAAATGTAAATTGTTCATTTATTCTATAAACTTCTGACAACATGTCTCCGAATTTCCAAGCAATAAATTTTGTATTTTTTTTCTAAAAGAAGAAATGGTCAAAATTAAAAAACCCAGTGCTTTCAGACCTCAAATAATGCAAAGAAAACAAGTTCATAATCATTTAGAAACAACAATACTAATGTTTGAACTCAGGAAGAGTTCAGAAACCAATATTTTGTGGAATAACCATGATTTTTAATCCCAGCTTTCATGCGTCTTGGCTGCTTTCCACCAGTCTTTCACACTGCTTGTGGCACAAATATTTGAGCAGTTGTTCTTTGTTTGATGGCTTTTTTCAGTGAATATGGCCATCTGAGGACTTGTTTTTTGCAGGGTGAGTTGTACTTTTGAACAACACCGTTGGTTTTAACATACTGGGTGCGGTGAAATTGCAAAAAAAAGTGCAATCCCACAGTTTTTTTTAGTTTTGCTTTTTTACTATGTTCACTAAATGCTAAAAGTGACTTGCCATTGTGATTCTCCAAGTCATTACGAGTTCATAGACACCAAACATGTCTAGGTTATTTTTTATGTAAGTGGTGAAAACAAATTCCAAACTTGTTTTAACCCCTTAAGCCCCGAGGGTGGTTTGCACGTTAATGACCGGGCCAATTTTTACAATTCTGACCACTGTCCCTTTATGAGGTTATAACTCTGGAACGCTTCAACGGATCTTGGCGATTCTGACATTGTTTTCTCGTGACATATTGTACTTCATTTTTGTGGTAACATTTATTCGATATAACTTGCGTTTATTGAAAAAAACGGAAATTTGGTTAAAATTTAGAAAATTTCGCAATTTTCCAACTTTAAATTTTTATGCCCTTAAATCACAGAGATATGTCACGCAAAATACTTAATAAGTAACATTTCCCACATGTCTACTTTACATCAGCACAATTTTGGAACCAAAATTTTTTTTTGTTAGGGAGTTATAAGGGTTAAAAGTTGACCAGCAATTTCTCATTTTTACAATACCATTTTTTTTTAGGGACCACATCTCATTTGAAGTCATTTTGAGGGGTCTATATGATAGAAAATACCCAAGTGTGACACCATTCTAAAAACTGCACCCCTCAAGGTGCTCAAAACCACATTCAAGAAGTTTATTAACCCTTCAGGGGTTTCACAGGAATTTTTGGAATGTTTAAATAAAAATGAATATTTAACTTTTTTTCACACAAAACTTATTTCAGCTCCAATTTGTTTTATTTTACCAAGGGTAACAGGATAAAATGGATGCCAAACGTTGTTGTACAATCTGTACTGAGTACGCTGATACCCCATATGTGGGGGTAAACCACTGTTTGGGCGCATGGCAGAGCTCGGAAGGAAAGGAGCGCCATTTGACTTTTCAATGCAAAATTGACAGGAATTGAGATGGGACGCCATGTTGCGTTTGGAGAGCCCCTCATGTGCCTAAACATTGAAACCCCCCACAAGTGACACCATTTTGGAAAGTAGACACCCTAAGGAACTTATCTAGATGTGTGGTGACCACTTTGACCCACCAATTGCTTCACAGAAGTTTATAATGCAGAGCCGTAAAAATAAAAAATCATATTTTTTCACAAAAATGATCTTTTCGCCCCCAATTTTTTATTTTCCCAAGAGTAAGAGAAGAAATTGGACCTCAAAAATTGTTGTCCAATTTGTCCTGAGTATGCTGATACCCCATATATGGGTGTAAACCATTGTTTGGGCGTATGGCAGAGCTCGGAAGGGAAGGAGCGCCATTTTACTTTTCAATGCAAAATTGACTGGAATTGAGATGAGATGCCATGTTGCGTTTGGAGAGCCCCTGATGTGCCTAAACATTGAAATCCCCACAAGTGACACCATTTTGGAAAGTAGACCCCTTAAGGAACTTATCTAGAGGTGTGGTGAGCACTTTGACCCAACAAGTGCTTCACAGAAGTTTATAATGCAGAGCCGTAAAAATAAAAAATCATATTTTTTCACAACAATGATCTTTTCGCCACAAATTTTTTATTTTCCCAAGGGTAAGAGAAGAAATTAGACCACAAAAGTTGTTGTGCAATTTGTCCTGAGTGCGAAGATACCCCATATGTGGGGGTAAACCACTTTTTGGGCGCATAGCAGAGCTCGGAAGGGAAGGAGCGCCATTTGACTTTTCAATGCAAAATTGACTGGAATTAAGATGGGACGCCATGTTGGTTTGGAGAGCCCCTGATGTGCCTAAACATTAAAACCCCCCACAAATGACACCATTTTGGAAACTAGACCCCCTAAGGAACTTATCTAGATGTGTTTTGAGAGCTTTGAACCTCCAAGTGTTTCACTACAGTTTATAACGCAGAGCCGTTAAAATAATTTTTTTTTTTTTTTTGCAAAAATTATTTTTTAGCCCCCAGTTTTGTATTTTCACAAGGGTAACAGAATAAATTGGACCCCAAAAGTTGTTGTCCAATTTGTCCTGAGTACGCTGATACCCAATATGTGGGGGGGAACCACTGTTTGTGCGCATGGCAGAGCTCGGAAGGGAAGGAGCACCATTTGGAATGCAGACTTAGATGGATTGGTCTGCAGGAGTCACGTTGCATTTGCAGAGCCCCTGATGTACCCAAACAGTACAAACCCCCCACAAGTGACCCCATATTAGAAACTAGACCTCCCAAGGAACTTATCTAGATGTGTTGTGAGAACTTTGAACCCCTAAGTGTTTCACTACAGTTTGAGAGCCGTGAAAATAAAAATTCTTTTTTTTTCACAAAAATGATTTTTTAGCCCCCAGCTTTGTATTTTTACAAGGGTAACAGAATAAATTGGACCCCAAAAGTTGTTGTCCAATTTGTCCTGAGTACGCTGATACCCAATATGTGGGGGGGAACCACTGTTTGGGCGCATGGCAGAGCTCGGAAGGGAAGGAGCGCCATTTGGAATGCAGACTTAGATGGATTGGTCTGCAGGCGTCACGTTGCATTTGCAGAGCCCCTGATGTACCCAAACAGTACAAACCCCCCACAAGTGACCCCATATTAGAAACTAGACCTCCCAAGGAACTTATCTAGATGTGTTGTGAGAACTTTGAACCCCTAAGTGTTTCACTACAGTTTATAACGCAGAGCCGTGAAAATAAAAATTCTTTTCTTTTTCACAAAAATGATTTTTTAGCCCCCAGCTTTGTATTTTTACAAGGGTAACAGAATAAATTGGACCCCAAAAGTTGTTGTCCAATTTGTCCTGAGTACGCTGATACCCCATATGTGGGGGGGAACCACTGTTTGGGCGCATGGCAGAGCTCGGAAGGGAAGGCGCGCCATTTGGAATGCAGACTTAGATGGATTGGTCTGCAGGCGTCATGTTGCATTTGCAGAGCCCCTGATGTACCCAAACAGTACAAACCCCCCATAAGTGACCTCATATTGGAAACTAGACCTCCCACGGAACTTATCTAGATGTGTTGTGAAAACTTTGAACCCCCAAGTGTTTCACTACAGTTTACAACGCAGAGCCGTGAAAATAAAAAATCCTTTTTTTCCCATAAAAATGATTTTTAGCCCCCCAAATTTTTATTTTCCCAAGGATAACAAGAGAACTTGGACCCAAAAAGTTGTTGTCCAATTTGTCTCGAGTACGATGATACCCCATATGTTGGGGTAAACCCCTGTTTGGGCGCATGGGAGAGCTCGGAAGTGAAGGAGCACTGTTTTACTTTTTCAATGCAGAATTGGCTGGAATTGAGATCGGACGCCATGTCGCGTTTGGAGAGCCCCTAATGTGCCTAAACAGAGGAAACCCCCCAATTATAAATGAAACCCTAATCCAAACGCACCCCTAACCCTAATCCCAACTGTAACCCTAACCACACCTCTAACCCAGACACACCCCTAACCCTAATCCCAACTGTAACCTTAACCACACACCTAACCCTGACACACCCCTAATTCTAATCCCAACCCTAATCCCAACCGTAAATGTAATCCAAACCCTAACCCTAACCCTAGCCCTAACCCTAGCCCTAACCCGAATGGGAAAATGGAAATAAATACATTTTTTTAAATTTTATTATTTTTCCCTAAGGCTAGGTTCACATTGCGTTAGGGAAATCCGTTTAGCGCTAGCGGATTGTGCTAACGCAATGTCTTTTTAGGTGTCGTGTTTAGTGGTCGCGTTAACGTCCCCGCTCTGGAAGATCGGGGATCGGACCTCGGGCGCGCCGTGGACGCTGCAAGCAGCGTCCGAGGCGCGCCACAAAAGAACGGCACCTTGCTAGCGCGAGCCGAAAATGGCACGCTCTAGCGATGCGCTACACCCGAAAATCACATTGCTGTCAATGGGTGTGCTAACGGACCCATTGCACGGCGTTAATTGTGACATTTTCGCCGTGCAACGCTGTCCGTTAGCGTTAACCCATTAACGCAATGTGAACCTAGCCTATCTAAGGGGGTGATGAAGGGGGGTTTGATTTACTTTTATAGCGTTTTTTATATCGGATTTTTATGATTGGCAGCTGTCACACACTAAAAGACGCTTTTTATAGCAAAAAAGTTTTTGCGTCTCCACATTTTGAGACCTATAATTTTTCCATATTTTGGTTCACAGAGTCATGTGAGGTCTTGTTTTTTGCGGGACGAGTTGACGTTTTTATTGGTTACATTTTCGGACACGTGACAGTTTTTGATCGCTTTTTATTCCGATTTTTTGTGAGGCAGAATGACCAAAAACCAGCTATTCATGAATTTCTTTTGGGGGAGGCGTTTATACCGTTCCGCGTTTGGTAAAATTGATAAAGCAGTTTTATTCTTCGGGTCAGTACGATTACAGCGATACCTCATTTATATCATTTTTTTTATGTTTTGGCGCTTTTATACGATAAAAGCTATTTTATAGAAAAAATAATTATTTTGGCATCACTTTATTCTGAGGACTATAACTTTTTTATTTTTTTGGTTATGATGCTATATGGCGGCTCATTTTTTGCGGGACAAGATGTCGCTTTCAGAGGTATCATGATTATTTATATCTGTCTTTTTGATCGCGTGTTATTCCACTTTTTGTTCAGCGTTATGATAATAAAGCGTCGTTTTTTTGGCTCGTTTTTTTTTTTTTTTGTTACGGTGTTCACTGAAGGGGTTAACTAGTGGGCCAGTTTTATAGGTCGGGTCGTTACGGACGCGGCAATACTAAATATGTGTACTTTTATTGTTTTTTTGTTTTTTTTTTAGATAAAGAAATGTATTTATGGGAATAATATTATTTTTTTTTCTTCTTTATTTAGGATTTTTTTTTTTTTTTTTTACACGTGTGGAAATTTTTTTTTCTACTTTTTCACTTTGTCCCAGGGGGGGACATCACAGATCACCGATCTGACAGTGTGCACAGCACTCTATCAGATCGGTGATCTGACATACAGCCGGGCAGGATTAGAGCTGCAGCTGCAGCCTGATCCTGACCCGGAAGTGCTCCCTGCAGGACCCGGATGCAGCCCGGCGGCCATTTTGGATCTGGGGACTGCAGGGAGAAGACGCTCGGTACACGGTGAGTACATCACCGTGTACCGATCGTCTCAGGGAAGCACGCAGGGAGCCCCCTCCCTGCGCGATGCTTCCCTGCACTGCCGGCACATCACGATCATCTTTGATCGCGGTGTGCCGGGGGTTAATGTGGCGGGAGCGGTCCGTGACCGCTCCTAGCACATAGTACCGGATGTCAGCTGCGATAGGCAGCTGACACCCGGCCGCGATCGGCCGCGCTCCCCCCGTGAGCGCGGCCGATCGCATATGACGTACTATCCCGTCACTGGGAATTAAGTCCCAGGTCACCTGGACGGGATAGTACGTCTTATGGGATTAAGGGGTTAAAAAAATTGCACCATTTTCAGATACCTGTAGCGTCTCCATTTGTCGTGTTCTCAGGTTGGTTGAGGGCCTCTTACTGCACACCTTGCGCATTTTAAATTAGGTATATAACATGCCTACAAGCTTTACGGTACTAATAAGGATTAAAAAATGTAGTCCTGAAAAGGGCTTTTGTTTTTAGGTTGCAGCAGCATTATACCTATAGAAGGACTGTTAAGCAATAAACACTGCCTATAAGCCTCCAATCCAAAACTATCCCTCCTTCACCAGCTATCCCTACACTAAATGCAGGTACCAGTGGGTTTACTAGAGAAGGGACAGTATGTAGCCCTGAAAAAGACTTTTGGTTTAATGGTGCATCATCAGTAAACAAGTAATACAATAGTAATTAAACACTGCCTATATGTCTACTCTAATCTAAGCTCTCCATCCTCTATCAATGCTCCCAGAGGAGAGTGTGCCGAGCATCACGTCACCGGGTCTTGTAAGACCTGTTGACGCAATGTGGCTGGCCAGTCACAGTAATGCAAGTAGCCAATAAGGCTACACATTATTGTGTATGGCAGGCAATCCCCGCATGTTCCAAGTCAAAAGAAAAGAGGTGGCACTCCCCGGAATAAAATCCAAACTTTATTGGTCCAAAAACTGTTTAAAACATCTCAGGCAGGTGGTGGGCTGGAGAGTGCAAAGACGGCGGCCATTTCGCGCTCTGTTGAGCTTCTACGAGTCTGGATTATGCACTTTGCTCTGGCGTGCACCTAAAGGAAAAAGGTTTATACCTGCGGTAATTTTGTTCAGCTGAAGGTGTTGGCTCCGTGGATCGCCGGTGGTGCTCGGCTTCTTCTACTATTGTGAATCCCCGCATGTTTATTGGCTGTCCAACAGCCATGAAACATGCAGAGTGGGGACTCGAGCATGGCTCTTGAACACTCGCTATACTTGATCGAGTAATGAGAGTACCCAAGCACCTCGAAGCGCGATCAAGCACACCCGCTCATTACTAATATAACTTTGTTTTTAGAAAGTGGCTAACTAAACATAACTACCATATATACTCGTGTATAAGCCAAGATTTTCAGCACAATTTTTTGTGCTGAAAACGCCCCCCTCAGCTTATACACGAGTCAATTGTCCAGAATGCTGGTGGGGAGGGGGAGTGGCATAGCATAGGCAGGAGCCGGCGGCTGTGGCACAGTGACAGCTGCAGCCGCCAGCTAACAGAAGACATCATACTCTCCGTCGCTGCATCTCCGTCCCTGCATCTCCGTTGTCATGGTGCCGGCTCTCCTCTCCTGTGCTGAGCGGTCACGTGGTACCGCTCATTCAGGTAATGAATATGGACGCATCTCCACTCCCATGGGCGTGGAGCGCATATTCATTACCTTAATGAGCGGTACTACGTGACCGCTGAGCAGAGGAGAGGAGAGCTGCTGGTGCCAGGACAATGGAGATGCAGGCACGAGGATGGTGAGTATGACGGTGAGGGGGTCACATACCAGGACAGGGGGAGCCACGCATAGAAGGATAGGGATGAGGGGACAATGCATACTCGGCTTATACTTGAGTCAATAAGCTTACCCAGTTTTCTGTGGCAAAAGTAGGTGCCTTGGCTTATACTGGGGTCAGCTTATACTCGAGTATATACGGTACTCTCATTAAATACTCAAACACAACTGTCCTCACTGGCGATATATATCTGCACATATTGTAAATCTTCTGAATCCATAGATTTAGATTATTACAAATAGATTTATAACTCAGCACATCTTATGTGTCTGCTGGAGGAGATCTTTTAGAAGTACATGTTTGTATTTTTTCCCTGTGTCACTAGAGTCCATTTGTGAGTGAATCACTAATAAATTAGAAGTAGCTTGTTTTGGATTAAATGTATTAAGGGCATGTTTCTGGTCCCTACAGACTATCTATGAGATGGAAGTGATGGAGTGTGTAATCAGAGTAAACTGGTATATATAACAAAAGGTCGCAATCCTACACAAGCAATAAAAGCGGAGTAGAGTTCTTGAACTCCAGCCACAAAAGAAGACTTTTAAATACAAACTCTATGATAGGGTGCAATAATTCATCTTTATTAAGCGTTGGTGCTTCTATCCATGGTCGTTTGATGATGTCTGGAAGCAAATTACAAATGTAAAGGCTTATCCCCACAATCACGATATATTTTCAGAAAGCACAGTAAATGCATACTTATTGATAATACATAGAGGGAGATCAAAATAAACATTATTTCTTGGACCCTTCTGTCTCTTTTTCATTCGTATCTGTAAATCCAGCTTCACATACTGTAGCTATATGGGAGGTTCTATTATTACGCTCCTAAAACTACATTTTTCAGCAGGATCCTGCTGTTCCTCAGTGCTGCAGACCCCTTCCCTCCCTCTCTTATGTGCTCCTTACTAAACTTCATCTGTTTGAGTTGTTGAGCTGAGCTAGAAGCTTGCTGGCAAATTAATGTGTAAAATAGCATATTTTTCCAGCATATCTCTGCTATACTGTGCTCAGCCCAGCTGCATCCAGTACAAACATCTGACACATCGTCATGCTAATCTATGGAACGCATTCTATTTTTTTCCACTTTATGGTCTGCCATATACTTCAATATACTTGTAGCTACATGGGTGGTTTACATCCTTGGTCTGCTAGCTGGTTTCCAGCAAGGCTCAACAGTGCTACATTCCACTCTCTGCTCTGTCTGCACAACACAGCTTGTAATAATGGACATAACAGAGCTGACCTGTGTTTGATGCCTGCTGCTGAAATTTTAGTGATGCAAAATTGCAAATACTGCTCTGTTGATGGATAGTTCTTTGTGTGGAAACTTCCTGAAGAAGAAGCCTTTGAGCTTCGAAACGCGTTGAATAAACCACCCGAACACCCTAACAGTATATCTGGATCTATTATTTGTCGCAGCAGCGCAGATGTAATCCACATTTCATTTATTATAACTGTTGATGGATATGGCAGAGGATACCGTATATACTCGAGTATAAGCCGAGATTTTCAGCCCAAATTTTTGGGCTGAAAGTGCCCCCCTCGGCTTATACTCGAGTCACGGTAGCGGTGGGGTCGGCAGGTGAGGGGCTGAGGGCGCTGGGGTATACTTACCTAGTCCCAGCGATCCTCGCGCTGTCCCTGCCGTCCCACGGGCTTCGGCGCTGCAGTTTCTTCCTCTCTTCAGCGGTCACCGGCACCGCTCATTACAGAAATGAATAAGCGGCTCCACCTCCCATAGGGGCGGAGCCGCTTATTCATTTCTCTAATCAGCGGTGCCGGTGACCGCTGATAGAGAAAGAAGCTGCGGCACCGAAGACAGGAGGGGACAGCGCGAGGATCGCCAGGACTAGGTGAGTATAGCATATTCACCTGTCCTCGTTCCAGCCGCCAGGCGCCGATCCATCTTCCCGGCCGGCGCCTCCATCTTCCCGGCGTCTCTGCTCTCTGACTGTTCAGGCAGGGGGCGCGATGACGCATATAGTGTGTGCGGCGCCCTCTGCCTGATCAGTCAGAGCAGAGACGCCGGGAAGATGGAGGCGCCGGAACGAGACGCTGGGAGCTGCAATCAAGGGAGGTGAGTATGTGTTTTTTTTTCTTTATTGCGGCAGTAGCAGCGGCAGCACAAATTTATGTGGAACATCTATGGGGCACAGTGAACGGTGCAGAGCACCGTATATGGCACAGCACAGCTATGGGGCACAGTGAACGGTGCAGAGCACCGTATATGGCACAGCACAGCTATGTATGGGGCACAGTGAACGGTGCAGAGCACCGTATATGGTACAGCACAGCTATGGGGCACAGTGAACGGTGCAGAGCACCGTATATGGCACAGCACAGCTATGGGGCACAGTGAACGGTGCAGAGCACCGTATATGGCACAGCTATGGGGCACAGTGAACGGTGCAGAGCACCGTATATGGCACATCTATGGGGCACAATGAACGGTGCAGAGCACCGTATATGGCACAGCTAGGGGGCACAATGAACGGTGCAGAGCACTATATGGTTCACACCTATGGGGAAATATGAACGGTGCAGAGCACTATATGGCACAGCTATGGGGAAATAATGATCTATTTTTATTTTTGAAATTCACCGGTAAATGCTGCATTTCCACCCTAGGCTTATACTCGAGTCAATAAGTTTTCCCAGTTTTTTGTGGCAAAATTAGGGGGGTCGGCTTATACTCGGGTCGGCTTATACTCGATTATATACGGTAATCAAAAGTTTAACATAACTGATCTGTCAGCAGCAGTCATCAAACAGATCAGCCATGATTATCTCAGCTTTGCAGTATTCCATTGTGCAGGCAGAGCAGAGTGGAGTGCAGGGCTATTGATCTCTGCTGGAAAGCAGCTAACAGAGCAATGATGTGAAACACTGTAAATGTGTGTTTGAGGAAGGGATAAATTCTGTAAATACACTGCTCAAAAAAATAAAGGGAACACATACAGAGCAGAATATACAGTAACTCCAAGTAAATCAAACTTCTGTGAAATCATACTGTTCACTTAGGAAGCAACACTGATTGACAATCAATTTCACATGCTGTTGTGCAAATGGAATAGACAACAGATGGAAATTATTGGCAATTATCAAGTCCCCACATCTCAGTGCCAATGCTTTCTGGCTGATGTTTTGGTCACTTTTGAATGTTGGTTGTACTTTCACACTCGTGGTAGCATGAGACAGACTCTACAACCCACACAAGTGACTCAGGTAGTGCAGCTCATTCAGGATGGCACATCAATGCGAGGTGTGGCAAGGTTTGCTGTGTCTGTCAGCGTAGTGTCCAGAGGCTGCAGGCGCTACCAGGAGACAGGCCAGTACACCAGGAGACATGGAGGGGGCGGTAGGAGGGCAACAACCCAGAAGCAGGACCGTTACATCAGCCTTTGTGCAAGAAGGAACAGGAGGAGAACTGCCAGAGCCCTGCAACATGACCTCCAACTGTTAGAATCTGTTTTGTTTTTGACCATCCGCCATCTTGTTGTAGTTTTCTGGCTGCTGGTCTTTTTCCCCTGGTGCTGGATTGCCTTAGGTCAGGTGATTGCATCACCCTTTATTACCCAGCACCTGCCTCCCATTCCTTGCTGGACAGCAGTGTTAATCTGCTAGAGTTCTGGCTAGGTGCTTTGATAGCTTTCTGTGTTTGATATCGTGCAGTTCTTGGATCTCTGGTTCTGCTATCTTTAGTTTCTGTTTTCAGTTGGTTTCTGCAGCCATCTCTGTGTTTTCTATTAGGAGGTGACATGTTTTTATACCCAGTCCTTAGATCTTTCAGGGACCTCCTTCCCCCTATCTATACGTCTTTGCTGAGATTAACCTAGGATCGTTGGTTGGTCTATTTGAAAGGAATGGGTCACCCACTCCATTGTAGGGTATCAACCTAGTCTCAGTGCAGGGTCAGTTTTCCCCCTTCTGTCCTAGTTCTGCGTTACAGTTCTGTAACACCAGCAGGCCACAAATTTGCATGTGTCTGCAAAAACGGTCCACAGATGGTGGTTGTGCTCACAGCCCAACACTGTGCAGGACGCTTGGCATTTGCCACAGAACACCTTGATTGGCAAATTCACCACTGGCGCCCTGTCCTCTTCACAGATGAAAGCAGGTTCACACTGAGCACATGTGACAGACGTGACAGAGTCTGGAGACGCCGTGGAGAGTGATCTGCTGCTTGCAACATCCTTCAGCATGACCGGTTTGGCAGTGGATCAGTAATGGTGTGGGGTGGCATTTCTTTGGAGGGCCGCACAGCCCTCCATGTGCTAACCAAGGGTATCCTGACTGCCAATAGGTACCGAGATGAGATCCTCAGACCCCTTGTGAGACCATATGCTGGTGCGATTGGCCATGGGTTCCTCCTAATGCAGGATAATGCCAGACCTCATGTGGCTGGAGTGTGTCAGCAGTTCCTGCAAGATTAAAGCTATGGACTGGCCAATCTGTTCCCCAGACCTGAATCCGATTGAACACATCTGGGACATCATGTCTCGCTCCATCCATCATTGTCACGTTGCACCACAGAGTGTCCAGGAGTTGGCAGATGTTTTAGTCCAGGTCTGGGAGGAGACCCTTCAGGACACCATCTGCCGCCTCATCAGGAGCATGCCCAGGCATTGTAGGGAGGTCATACAGGCAAGTGGAGGCCACACACAATACGGAGCATCATTTCCTTGTCTTGAGGCATTTCTACTGAAGTTGGATCAGCCTGCAATATGATTTTCCACTTTGATTTTGAGCATCATTCCAACTCCAGACCTCCATGGGATATTAGTTGAGATTTACTTTGATCATTTTTAGGTTTTACTGTTCTGTTAATTCAGTGATATCTAGGATGTGGGATTTTTGTGTTCCCTTCATTTTTTTGAGCAGTGTATTTTTGAGTAGGAGGGGACAGGAGACGGTAAGGGCTTAGATATGTGATTTGAAGGACCAGGCAGAGTCAAAGCAGACTTGTGATTCAGAGGGAAGTGTGATTTAATTCATTGCATTTCTTGTGATAGATAAATTGGGTTGAGTGAGATGGAAAAAAGGTGATTAGGTTGGTTTTGGCCATATTAAGTTTTAGAAAGCATGAAGAGAAAAAGGAGGGTATGGCTGATACAACTCTGGGATTCTGGTCATTCAAAGGACATCTGAGCCAGAAAGGTAGATTTGAGTGACATAATCATAAAGTTGATACTGGAAGCCATGGGACTTTATGAATTGTCCCAGGCCAAAAGTAAAGAGGGAGAAGAGTAGAGGACAGAATCTTGAGGGAGAGAGAGGGTGGGATGAGTAAGTAAATGGAGACACTAAATGAGTGGTTAGTGAGGTATGAGGAGATCCAGGAAAGGGAATAAGATCCTGTTGTGATTCTGGTAATAACACTTTCAAATTGCAATGCTATCTATCTATCTATCTATCTATCTATCTATCTATCTATCTATCTATCTATCTATCTATCTATCTATCTATCTATCTATCTATCTATACAGTGGGTATAGAAAGTATTCATACCCCTTTACATTTTTCACTATGTGTTTCACTGCAGCTATTCGGTAAATTCAAAAAGGTCATTTTATTCACATTAATGTTCACTCTGCTCTCCATCTTGACTAAAAAAAAACAGAAATGTAGAAATTTTTGCAAATTTAATAAAAAAAAACTGAAATATCACACGGTCATAAGTATTCAGACCCTTTGCTCAGACACTCATATTTAAGTCACATGCTGTCCATTTCCTTGTGATCCTCCTTGAGATGGTTCTACTCCTTCATTGGAGTCCAGCTGTGTTTAATTAAACTGATAGGACTTGATTTGGAAAGGCGCACACCTGTCTATATAAAACCTCACAGCTCACAGTGCATGTCAGACCAAATGAGAATCATGAGGTCAAAGGAACTGGCCAAGGAGCTCAGAGACAGAATTGTGTCAAGGCACAGATCTGGCCAAGGTTACAAAAGAATTTCTGCTGCACTCAAGGCTCCTAAGAGCACAGTGGTCTCCATAATCCTTGAAGAAGTTTGGGACCACCAGAAGTCTTCCTAGACCTGGCAATCCAGCGAAACTGAACAATCGTGGCAGAAGAGCCTTGGTGAGAGAGGTAAAGAAGGACCCCAAGATCAATGTGGCTGAGCTCCAGAGATGCAGTAGGGAGATGGGAGAAAGTTTCACAAAGTCAACTATCACTGCAGCTCTCCACCAGTCGGGCCTTTATGGCAGAGTGGTGCAACGAAAGCCTCTTCTCAGTGCAAGACATATGAAAGCCCGCATAGAGTTTGCTAAAAAACACATGAAGGACTCCCAGACTATGAGAAATAAGATTCTCTGGTCTGATGAGATGAAGATAGACCTTTTTGGAGATAATTCTAAGTGTTATCTGTGGAGAAAACTAGGCACTGCTCATCACCTGCCCAATACAATCCCAACAGTGAAGCATGGTGGTGGCAGCATCATACTATGGGGGTGTTTTTCAGCTGCAGGGACTGGAAGACTGGTTGTCATTGAAGGAAACATGAATGTGGCCAAGTACAAAGATATCCTGGATGAAAACCTCTTTCAGAGTGCTCTGGACCTCAGACTTGGCCAAAAGTTAACTTTCCAACAAGACAATGACCCTAAGCACACAGCTAAAATAACAAAGGAATGGCTTCAGAACAACTCTGTGACCATTCTTGACTGGCCCAGTCAGAGCCCTGACCTAAACCCAATTGAGCATCTTTGGAGAGACCTGAAAATGGCGTCCACCAACATTCACCATCCAGCCTGACGGAACTGGAGAGGATCTGCAAGGAAGAATGGCAGAGGATCCCCAAATCCATGTGTGAAAAACTTGTTGCATCATTCCCAGGAAGACTCATGGCTGTACTAGCTCAAAAGGTGCTTCTACTCAATACTGAGCAAAGGGTCTGAATACTTATGACCATGTGATATTTCAGTTTTTATTTTTGTATAAATTTGCAAAAATTACTACATTTTTGCTTGATTGAGTATAGTGGGTGTCCGAGCGTCATGCTCGAGTCCCCACCCCTGTCATGTTAGACAGCCAATAAACATGTGAGGATTGCTTGCCATACACGATAATATTGTAGCCTGTAAGCTGTAAGCCTTAATCATGAACATTGACAGAAATAAACACTTGTAATAGATCACTCTGTTTGTAATGACGTTATATAATATATGAGTTTCACCTTTTGTTTTGAAGAACTGAACTAAATTAACTATTAATATTAATATAAATTAACCTTTTTTTTAATATTCTAATTTTAGGAGAAGCACTTATATATATATATATACATACTGTATACAGAGGGGAAAATAAGTATTTGATACACTGATGATTTTGCAAGTTTTCCCACCTACAAAGAATGGAGGGGTCTGTAATCTTTATCGTAGGTACACTTCAACTGTGAGACAGAATCTTAAAAAAAAATCCAGAAAACCACATTGTATGATTTTTACATAATTAATTTGCATGTTATTGCATGAAATAAGTATTTGACACAATAGAAAAACAGAACTTAATATTTGGTACAGAAAAGTTTGTTTACAATTACAGAGGTCAGACGTTTCCTGTAGTTCTTGACCAGGTTTGCACACACTGCAGCAGGGATTTTGGCCCCCTCCTCCATACAGATCTTCTCCAGATCTTTCAGATTTCAGGGCTGTTGCTGGGCAACATTGAGTTTCAGCTCCCTCCAAAGATTTTCTATTGAGTTCAGGTCTGGAGACTGGCTAGGCCACTCAGGACTATGATATGCTTCTTACGGAGTCACTCCTCAGTTGACCTTGCTGTGTGTTTCGGGTCCTTGTCATGCTGGAAGGCCCAGACATGACCCATCTTCAATACTCTTACTGGGGGAAGAAGGTTGTTGGTCAAAATTTTATGACCCATCCATCCTTCTTTCAATACGGTGCAGTCATCCTGTCTCCTTTGCAGGAAATCACCCCCAAAGTACAATGTTTACATCACCATGCTTCTTGGTTGGGACTATGTTCTTGAGGTTGTACTTTACTCATCCTTCTTCTTCCTCCAAACACGGAGAGTGGAATTGATACAAAAAAATATGCGGATTAACTCTTGGATTGGTGGCTACAGCGATTCCACTTTTCTTATACTGGCTGTCACATGGCACCATTATGCTCACTGACCCCATTTTGGCATGAAACGCTGAATAAATACCACCTCTCAGTCCTAAATCCATCAACCACAACACACACCTGTTTATCACCTACCTACCATTCCAACATGGGGTGAGTTCAGACGAAACATATATATTTATATAAATCATTCTGACAGAGGTAGTCCGGTCCCTATACAACCAAAAGACAACTGGTAAGAGGGTGGCTTGGGAAGACTCCCCAAATTTCTTACAAAATCAAAACAGTTATCTAACACAAAAATTTACACATTAAAAAGTAAGTGCCCCTCTTCAACATTTTTTGAACATCCGATTCTAGCAAAGAATGGAAGGAATTTTAGGCCGCGTTTCTTTGAATATCTTTGTTAGATCCTGGTTCAGATGGTTTCTTATATTGCTTCTATTCACTGTGATCTGATTCACATTTCACATTTTATGATGACTTTCAAATCCTCACCTCCCAGTGATTAGCTGTGATCCATTCTGATTAGTTGGTTTATCCCCAGCAGATAAGTCACTGAAGATAAGACGGAAACTTACTTATGTCAAGATAAAGAACGATGGCTGATTCTACACACATCCTCCTCTCAGATGTTCCTCCACGTCTTTATTACTCACCTTTGTTTCCAGCATCATGAAGTCTTTCGATTCTAAGAGTGTGAATATATAAGATGAAGCGTAGTTCTGAATGTAAATCAGTATACATCTGATAACAACTCTATACACGGATTCTCATCACACTTATCAGTTTCTGTCCACAATGGGATTCACAATTTAATTGCCTATATCAGAAACCTGTATTAAGAAGCAGTGAAATTCCTGGAGAGCTCTTGCATGATGTGCCATTAATGAGGATAGACTACCATCTGCTGGCCTGGTGAAATCAAGAGGAACCAAATTGTGATGGAAGGGGGAGCGACTTTGTGTGCCGGATCAGGTGACCCACAGGAAGGACTTCCTTGATATAAAAGCCCCACGTGCCAAACTGCAAGAGGAGAGAGGAGCAGATGTGCTCCAGGGATGCCACTGAGGCTAGCATAACAGGCCTCAGCAGAAAGTTTGCGACATTAAGGCCATCACCTGTCAAGGCCCAGATTCTGCACAGGAGGACTCGGAGTTCCACTTGTGCTAGTTAGGACCAGGATTCGTGCCTCACGCCAGTAAAACTCAAGGGACCAGAAGTTGCTCATCAAGAACTGAGGCCTTGACCACTTAATTCCAATCCCAAGAGACTTCTATCAACTTTCAAGCCAAGAAGACCCATGAGGAGAGTGCAACAGGCTGAACACGAATGCGACTGTGGAAAGACAGTGCTTGTGACCAGGGCCATGACTTCCAGCTATTACCTACGGTACAGGGGTCTCAGGTTGGGAGGGAGGCCGGTTGGTGCGTGGGAGGCTCAACGGGCTTCGATAGACTACTTCAGAGAGAGACTTGCAGCCTAGCAGGAAAATCTGTTGAACCCGACTAGGGCCAGATTTGCAGGGAGATAACTTATGTAGTGGCTCCCGTGACTGGGCTCATCACTGTTGTGAACAGAACATTAACTTTAAGGGTTTCAGCATCGCGCCTCTGTGAGTTGCATCCAGACACCTAACCCTAGAGGATAGACTTGCAAATACAGGCAAAATATGCAAAATTCTATTGGATAACATCAATATATCATCGTATCCAATCCAAGTATGCTATAGTTTGTTTCTTTTTCATATTTCTGTCGGGATCCAACAGAGAAAAAGCATTGGCGCAATGAGATTTACTTCTGTGGGTGCCATATTATCACCGGGTTTGATGTAAATATATATATGGCATATCTATATTATTTTTTTTGTAAACAGATTTCTGCATGGCAATTACAAGTGAAATATGTTAAAACCATTAGGGCTAAATTGGATAGAAAAATGTGTGAAGTTGTAGTAAACATACTCACCCTAATAATTATGAGATCACTCTGCTGAATCTACCCCAGTCTACATATTAATGCTGATAGTGAGCTCTAGTGTGTGCTCCAAAAAAATAAAGCCACCAATAAAAATATTTTGTAATAAATATCTGATTAGAAGAACAAATAAATCTATTTTGGAACAAATCAAGACATACATGTCCCTGGAGGCAAGGTTCGCCAAGCTACGACTTGCCTACTTTGCATAGATTATACAAAGAGAGCGATCACTGGAGAAGGACATCATGGTCGGACAAATAGAAGGAACAAGGTGAAGAAGAAGACCAGCAACCCAATGACTTGCATATTATCAAAATTACTGTGGAGAAGACCCAGGTGGACCTATTTAGGCTTGTGTAAGATCAACCTTGGTACTTAGAATTCATCCATCAAGTCACAATATCTGGAGATCGAGCTGAAGGTCATTAAATAGATAAATATATGATTTAACTGATATGGAATTTTTTGACAATATTATAAATTATCAAAGTCTGAAAAACTTAAAGGCTTCATTTTCTTCTAGGTTAATAAAGCTTCCCTGTTATTAAAGTACTTTTTTTTAATAATTGAATAACTATTGGTTAATTATAAACCAGACTCTTTAACTTGAAAGGTTCACTTTTCCGTTCTATATCAGATTTTGAGTAACATGACATCAAGATTAATGAAAAACTCATTATAAATGAGAAAGCCACGTGTGTCTTATGGATTTGGATGGGCATGTGAGATTCTGTACAGTAAGTAATGATGTTCTCCAGGCAGGACTTCAGCAGTGTAACCTATGTGAGTCTTAACTCACAGACTAAAAGGTTTCTTAAGTGTTTGCTATTTTATATGTTTATTAACTAGTATGCGTGACATCAGAAATCTTCATATTACCGTATTGGGGGCCTCTTAGACCCCCATGCAAATCATATGGAAAAACACACTTCTATAACTTTTACAAGTTTATTTTAAAACTGCTAAATAAATATATGATTAGTAAACAAAATTTTCATTATAATTTTTCACCGAGAACACCCCCCAAATTTTTGTTTTCAAAATTTCACACAAACATATGAAAAAATGCACAAACACGCATAGAAATCTATACCAAACTAGCTGCAGCTACATTTCTATTATGTTTCTTTTCTATTATATTAGTCTTCCAAACAATTTTGACAAGTTATTTTTTCGGAAGAATCTTCTTTGCAGACATTTTCCTTACAAATTGAACAAAATCTCTCAGTTTTCCTTTCTATGTTTCTTGGACACATGAAACAGCGCTTTCTTTTTCTTTCTCCTGGCCCTGGAATCATCTGAAACTGTACGCCACACTGTTTCATTGCTTCTTTAGTTTGCTTTAACAAGCCTTTCACGTTGCTTCGCTGTATCATGTGAGGCATTTGACAAGTTCATGACAAAGGTCCTACAAAAATAGGCGTCCCCTGTCCTTCCTCCGCGCATGGAATTCTGGATGAGTTTCTGTATAAATGATGAATGAATTTAGGGCTGCTACATCAAGCATATTTGAAAAAAGTACTACAGGCCATCGTTTTGTTTGCCTCTTGCATGAATATTCTCCCACCATCTCATCCATTTTGTCTACACCTCCTTTTGTTTTATTGTAATGCAGGATGATTTCTGGTTTTAATTTTCTGTCATTGCTGTCAATACTGCAATTGTGATGCATGGTACTGAGTAAAATCACTGATTTCTCCTTCTTCGCTTTGTAAGATACCAAAGTCGCTTACTGAATCCAAAGACACTCTCATAAAGTGCTCGCTGATGATTGTGTTTCAGTGCTTCTGGAATTTCTCGTCTGTTTTGCTTTATAGTACCAACAAGTGTAATAGCTTTTTGAAGCAGAAAATTGCCTAGTTCAACATTGGTGAAATAATTGTCCATGGTAATGTTTCTACCTGAATTGAATATTGGAATAGCAAGAGTTTTGACAATTTCAGACCCCAGATCCTTCTGTACTGGTGCACCAACCTCTTTGCCACAGTAGATTACGCCATTTATGCCATAATAATTTGCAGAATCACACGTCCAGAAGATTTTGATTCCATATTTGGCTGGCTTGCTGGGCATGTATTGTATGAACTTGCAGCGTCCTCTAAACAGTACAAGTTGCTCATCTACTGTAACATTAGTACTAGGATTGTAAAGTTTGGTGCAATTTTTGATAAATATGTTCCAGATATAACTGATAGGGGCTAATTTGTCTGTTTCAAACCTCAATGCATGTGTTCGCTAGGGTTGAGCGACCTTGACCTTTTTAGAGTCGAGTCGTGTTTCGCGAAACCCGACTATCTTAGAAGTCGAGTCGAGTGGAATCGGCCGATTATTGCGAAAAGTCGGGTATCGCCCGAAACACGAAACCCAATGCAAGTCAATTGGGGAGCATAGTCGGCAGTGAGTGGAGGCCAGGAAAACACCTACACTGCCCATTTTAATGGCAAAAACATCCATTCTTTTTACTGAAGCTTGTCAATCGTAATTTAGCTTATAATAATTGGAAGGCATTTGAAATTGGGGGTCATTTGGCTAAAGTTGTGGGCGGTAGGGCTCGTTCAAGTAAGTAGTGGGCCCAGGAAATCTGGAACGCGTCACGGCAGTGGAGCAGGGAGAGGAAAGTATTTCAACTTTGCAAGTGCTGTGATCCTGAGCAAGCAGGGGGGGCCCACTTGTTGGCACTGGCACTGGCACAGGGCCCCTCAAAGTACAGCGGTGTGTTTGCACGTCGGGGGCGCCTCCCACCGGCAGCAACACTTTTGCGTACTATGAGAGGCCCTGTGCCAGTGATGTCGCCAACTAGTATTCCTCCCCCCACCTGATGAAGGAACCTGCACTTTCATCTGCACCTTCCTCTTTGTCCCCGTGTAAGGTGGTATGGTATGCGGGAAGAGGAACCTGACTTTCAGCAGGGTCACAATCTTGCTGTGTAGCGTGCACGGGGAATTTAGCGTTATGGGTTAATGTACCAGCAGACTCATCTATCACTGGCTGGGCAATGGGCAGGATGAGGAGGAAACACAGATATAGGCCCAAAGAATAAAGTGGGCTAAATGCAGTTCAAAATTGGTAACACAGGACTAACCAGGGGGCATTGCAGTGGAGGACAACTGGAATGAGAGGCTGACACAGAGAGTAGGCCCAAATCAGTAAGTAGTCGAAATGCAGTTCAAAATTGGCAACCGTAGTAAACAGGCGGCACAGCTTTGTTCAGTGGAGGAGAACAGCAAGGAGTGGCAGACACCGATAGTAGGCCCCAACCCAACTAGTAGGCCAAATGCAGTCTAACATTAACAACTACTTAACGAGAGCCTGAAAATGGAATTTCAGGACAGGAAACCAGGAGAACAGCAAGGAGTGGCAGACACCGATAGTAGGCCCCAACCCAACTAGTACGCCAAATGCAGTTGTTCCATTTAACCACAATTTAATGAGAGCCTGAACATAGAAGCTCAGGAAAGGCAACCTGGAGAACACCTTGTAGTGTAACACACCATCTCTCTACACCCCATACCCAATTTGTAGGCCTAATGCAGTGTAGTTTCCAACAACTACTAAACGAGAGCAGGAAGATCGAAGCAATGGCGAGGAAACCTGGGGAACACCTTGGAGTGGAACACACCATCTCTCTACACCCCATACCCAATTTGTAGGCCTAATGCACTGTAGTTTCCAACAACTACTAAACGAGAGCATTAAGATCGCAGCAATGGCGAGGAAACCTGGGGAACACCTTGGAGTGGAACACACCATCTCTCTACACCCCATACCCAATTTGTAGGCCTAATGCACTGTAGTTTCCAACAACTACTAAACGAGAGTCGGAAGACCGAAGCAATGTGGATGAAACCTGGGGAACACCTTGGAGTGTAACACACCATCTCTCTACACCCCATACCCAATTTGTAGGCCTAATGCAGCGTAGTTTCCAACAACTACTAAACGAGAGCGTTAAGATCGAAGCAATGGCGAGGAAACCTGGGGAACACCTTGGAGTGAAACACACCGTCTCTACACCCCATACCCAATTTGTAGGCCTAATGCACTGTAGTTTCCAACAACTACTAAACGAGAGCAGGAAGATCGAAGCAATGGAGAGGAAACCTGGGGAACACCTTGGAGTGTAACACACCGTCTCTCTACACCCCATACCCAATTTGTAGGCCTAATGCAGTGTAGTTTCCAACAACTACTAAACGAGAGCAGGAAGATCGAAGCAATGGCGAGGAAACCTGGGGAACACCTTGGAGTGGAACACACCATCTCTCTACACCCCATACCCAATTTGTAGGCCTAATGCACTGTAGTTTCCAACAACTACTAAACGAGAGCATTAAGATCGCAGCAATGGCGAGGAAACCTGGGGAACACCTTGGAGTGGAACATACCATCTCTCTACACCCCATACCCAATTTGTAGGCCTAATGCACTGTAGTTTCCAACAATTACTAAACGAGAGCAGGAAGATCGAAGCAATGGAGAGGAAACCTGGGGAACACCTTGGAGTGTAACACACCGTCTGTCTACACCCCATACCCAATTTGTAGGCCTAATGCAGTGTAGTTTCCAACAACTACTAAACGAGAGCATTAAGATCGCAGCAATGGCGAGGAAACCTGGGGAACACCTTGGAGTGGAACACACCATCTCTCTACACCCCATACCCAATTTGTAGGCCTAATGCACTGTAGTTTCCAACAACTACTAAACGAGAGCAGGAAGACCGAAGCAATGGAGAGGAAACCTGGGGAACACCTTGGAGTGTAACACACCATCTCTCTACACCCCATACCCAATTTGTAGGCCTAATGCAGCGTAGTTTCCAACAACTACTAAACGAGAGCATTAAGATCGAAGCAATGGCGAGGAAACCTGGGGAACACCTTGGAGTGTAACACACCGTCTCTCTACACCCCATACCCAATTTGTAGGCCTAATGCAGTGTAGTTTCCAACAACTACTAAACGAGAGCATTAAGATCGCAGCAATGGCGAGGAAACCTGGGGAACACCTTGGAGTGGAACACACCATCTCTCTACACCCCATACCCAATTTGTAGGCCTAATGCACTGTAGTTTCCAACAACTACTAAACGAGAGCAGGAAGACCGAAGCAATGGAGAGGAAACCTGGGGAACACCTTGGAGTGTAACACACCATCTCTCTACACCCCATACCCAATTTGTAGGCCTAATGCAGCGTAGTTTCCAACAACTACTAAACGAGAGCATTAAGATCGAAGCAATGGCGAGGAAACCTGGGGAACACCTTGGAGTGTAACACACCATCTCTCTACACCCCATACCCAATTTGTAGGCCTAATGCAGTGTAGTTTCCAACAACTACTAAACGAGAGTCGGAAGACCGAAGCAATGTGGATGAAACCTGGGGAACACCTTGGAGTATAACACACCATCTCTCTACACCCCATACCCAATTTGTAGGCCTAATGCACTGTAGTTTCCAACAACTACTAAACGACAGCAGGAAGATCGAAGCAATGGAGAGGAAACCTGGGGAACACCTTGGAGTGTAACACACCATCTCTCTACACCCCATACCCAATTTGTAGGCCTAATGCAGTGTAGTTTCCAACAACTACTAAACGAGAGCAGGAAGATCGAAGCAATGGCGAGGAAACCTGGGGAACACCTTGGAGTGGAACACACCATCTCTCTACACCCCATACCCAATTTGTAGGCCTAATGCACTGTAGTTTCCAACAACTACTAAACGAGAGCATTAAGATCGCAGCAATGGCGAGGAAACCTGGGGAACACCTTGGAGTGGAACACACCATCTCTCTACACCCCATACCCAATTTGTAGGCCTAATGCACTGTAGTTTCCAACAACTACTAAACGAGAGCATTAAGATTGCAGCAATGGCGAGGAAACCTGGGGAACACCTTGGAGTGGAACACACCTTCTCTACACCCCAGACCCAACTTGTAGGCCGAATGCAGTGTTGTTTTCAACAACTACTTAAGAAGAGCCTGAAGATCAAAGCACAGAAAAGGCAACCCGGGGAACACCTTGGAGCGGCAAACACTGGTAGTAGGCTGTAAACCCCAAATTTTGGTCAATGGAGTTTATGAAATGTTCCAGGGGTACACAGGCAGCATTGGTGTGGTAAGCGGAGGACAATTTATATTTGGGACTGCAGACAGACTTTGTAGGCTGTCCCCTGTGGACCATGCATCCACAACATTAACCCAGTGCGCCGTAATGGACATCTAACCTTTCGTGGACATGCCTACTGCTCCATGCATCTGTTGTCAGGTGCACCTTTCTACTATTAGATAGCCAGAGAGCATGGACAATGCAGATTTTTACATGATGCTGTAGTGCTGGGATGGCTTTTCTCGCAGAAGAAGTGACGACTGGGTAGCTCTTACCGTGGTACAGCGTAGTCCATCTGGGCTTTATAATTGTAAAATAGAGAATAAAAATTGGCTGTATGCACTTTAAAATAGGTTACAGGGGTACACGGGCGGCAGTGGTCTGGTCAGTGTAGTTGTAGTAGAAAGAAGGGACCGCAGACAGGCTTCGAAGGCCTAACATAACAAATTGGACAGGCTGTAGGCACTTTTACATTGGTTCCAGGGGTACACGGGCAGCAGTACAATGGTCAGTGGAGGCCAAGTGGAAGGAGGGAACGCAGACAGGCTTCGAAGGCCTAACATAAAAAAATAGGGCTGTTGGCAATTTACAATTGGTTCCAGGGGTACACAGGCAGCAGTACGATGGTCAGTGGAGGCCTAGTGGAAGGAGGGACCGCAGACAGGCTTCGAAGGCCTAACATAACAAAAATAGGGGTGCAGGCAATTTAACATTGGTTCCAGGGGTACACGGGCAGCAGTGGTCTGGTCAGTGTAGTAGTAGTAGAAAGAAGGGACTGCAGACAGGCTTCGAAGGCCTAACATAACAAAATTGGGCTGTTGGCAATTTAAAATTGGTTCCAGGGGTACACGGGCAGCAGTACAATGGTCAGTGGAGGCCTAGTGGAAGGAGGGACCGCAGACAGGCTTCGAAGGCCTAACATAACAAAAATAGGGGTGCAGGCAATTTAACATTGGTTCCAGGGGTACACGGGCAGCAGTGGTCTGGTCAGTGTAGTAGTAGTAGAAAGAAGGGACTGCAGACAGGCTTCGAAGGCCTAACATAACAAAATTGGGCTGTTGGCAATTTAAAATTGGTTCCAGGGGTACACGGGCAGCAGTACAATGGTCAGTGGAGGCCTAGTGGAAGGAGGGACCGCAGACAGGCTTCGAAGGCCTAACATAACAAAAATAGGGGTGCAGGCAATTTAACATTGGTTCCAGGGGTACACAGGCAGCAGTGGTCTGGTCAGTGTAGTAGTAGTAGAAAGAAGGGACTGCAGACAGGCTTCGAAGCCCTAACATAACAAAATTGGGCTGTTGGCAATTTAAAATTGGTTCCAGGGGTACACGGGCAGCAGTACAATGGTCAGTGGAGGCCTAGTGGAAGGAGGGACCGCAGACAGGCTTCGAAGGCCTAACATAACAAAAATGTCAATACAATGGTATTGTCAGTGCCAGGCATTGAAGGATGTCAGCGCATAGACTAAACATTGGTGGAGCTGTGAGAGATAATTTTGCAAGTGGTAGAGCACTGTTTGAGCTGGGGGGGGGAACTGTCTTGTGGCCGGCGGTACAGGCCCAGGGCCCCTCATATTACAACGGTGTGTCTGACGTTGGGTGCGCACCACCACCGCCAGAGACACTTTATTGTACTATGAGGGACCCAGTGGCAGTGCCGTCGACCAAAAGCGGGCACACCCACCTCTTCAGACAAACAGCACTCTCACGGGTGCTGGCGCCAAGTGGCGATACCACGGCCCCGTGTGGGGAGTTTGGCCATTTAGGGAGGTGTAAACATGTCGTATGCTGGACAATCAGGTACAGCAAATTACGATATTGGAAAAGTCATTCATAATAGTCCACAGGCAAGACCTTTTCATAGGAAAGCTAGGTGTCAGCCGGGCAAGGTGGGGCAAAAGATTTCGAAATCCAGTTGTGGTTCATTTTAATGAAGGTTAGATCATCTACATTTTGGGTAGCCAGACGAGTCCTTTTTTCTGTTAGTATTGAACCTGCAGCACTGAATACTCTTTCTGATAGGACACTAGCTGCCGGGCAAGCAAGCTCCTGCAATGCATATTCTGCCAATTCTGGCCAGGTGTCTAATTTGGATGCCCAGTAATCAAATGGGAATGACGGTTGAGGGAGAACGTCGATAAGGGATGAAAAATAGTTTGTAACCATACTGGACAAATGTTGTCTCCTGTCACTTTGAATTGATGCTGCAGTACCTGTCCTGTCTGCGGTCATAGCAAAATCACTCCACAACCTGGTCAGAAAACCCCTCTGGCCAACGCCACTTCTGATTTCTGCCCCTCTAACACCTCTGGTCTGCTGGCCCCTGCAGCTCGTGTGAGAACGATCACGGGCGCTGTGTGCAGGGAATGCCAGAAGCAAACGGTCAACAAGAGTTGATTGTTTGGTTGCTAATATTAGTTCCAAGTTCTCATGTGGCATTATATTTTGCAATTTGCCTTTATAGCGAGGATCAAGGAGGCAGGCCAACCAGTAATCGTCATCGTTCATCATTTTAGTAATGCGTGTGTCCCTTTTGAGGATACGTAAGGCATAATCCACCATGTGGGCCAAAGTTCCAGTTGTCAAATCTGCGGTTGTGCTTGGTTGAGGGGCAGTTTCAGGCAAATCCACGTCACTTGTGTCCCTCAAAAAACCAGAACCCGGCCTTGCCGCGCCAACAATTTCCAGTGGCCCCGGAAAAGCTTCCTCTTTAAAAATATAATCATCCCCATCATCCTCCTCGTCCTCCTCCTCCTCTTCGCCCGCTACCTCATCCTGTACACTGCCCTGGCCAGACAATGGCTGACTGTCATCAAGGCTTTCCTCTTCCTCAGCTGCAGACGCCTGATCCTTTATGTGCGTCAAACTTTGCATCAGCAGACGCATTAGGGGGATGCTAATGCTTATTATGGCGTTGTCTCCACTAACCAGCCGTGTGCATTCCTCAAAACACTGAAGGACTTGACACATGTCTTGAATCTTCGACCACTGCACACCTGACAACTCCATGTCTGCCATCCTACTGCCTGCCCGTGTATGTGTATCCTCCCACAAAAACATAACAGCCCGCCTCTGTTCGCACAGTCTCTGAAGCATGTGCAGTGTTGAGTTCCACCTTGTTGCAACATCTATGATTAGGCGATGCTGGGGAAGGTTCAAAGAACGCTGATAGGTCTGCATACGGCTGGAGTGTACGGTCGAACGGCGGATATGTGAGCAAAGTCCACGCACTTTGAGGAGCAGGTCGGATAACCCCGGATAACTTTTCAGGAAGCACTGCACCACCAGGTTTAAGGTGTGAGCCAGGCAAGGAATGTGTTTCAGTTGGGAAAGGGAGATGGCAGCCATGAAATTCCTTCCGTTATCACTCACTACTTTGCCTGCCTCAAGATTTACAGTGCCCAGCCACGACTGCGTATCTTTCTGCAAGAACTCGGACAGAACTTCCGCGGTGTGTCTGTTGTCGCCCAAACACTTCATAGCCAATACAGCCTGCTGACGTTTGCCAGTAGCTGCCCCATAATGGGAGACCTGGTGTGCAACAGTGGCAGCTGCGGATGGAGTGGTTGTGCGACTGCGGTCTGTGGACGAGCTCTCGCTTCTGCAGGAGGACCAGGAGGAGGAGGAGGGGGTGCGAACGGCTACAGCCAACTGTTTCCTAGACCGTGGGCTAGGCAGAACTGTCCCAAAATTGCTGTCCCCTGTGGACCCTGCATCCACAACATTCACCCAGTGTGCCGTGATGGACACGTAACGTCCCTGGCCATGCCTACTGGTCCATGCATCTGTTGTCAGGTGCACCTTTGTGCTCACAGATTGCCTGAGTGCATGGACGATGCGCTCTTTAACATGCTGGTGGAGGGCTGGGATGGCTTTTCTGGAAAAAAAGTGTCGACTGGGTAGCTCATAGCATGGTACAGCGTAGTCCATCAGGGCTTTGAAAGCTTCGCTTTCAACTAACCGGTAGGGCATCATCTCTAACGAGATTAGTCTAGCTATGTGGGCGTTCAAACCCTGTGTACGCGGATGCGAGGCTAAGTACTTCCTTTTTCTAACCATAGTCTCATGTAGGGTGAGCTGGACTGGAGAGCTGGAGATCGTGGAACTAGCGGGGGTGCCGGTGGACATGGCAGACTGAGAGACGGTGGGAGATGGTATTGTTGCCGCCGGTGCCCTAGATGCAGTGTTTCCTACTACGAAACTGGTGATTCCCTGACCCTGACTGCTTTGGCCTGGCAAAGAAACCTGCACAGATACTGCAGGTGGTGCGGAAAATGGTGGCCCTACACTGCCGGAAGGGATGTTGCGTTGATGACTAGCTTCATTGGCCGAGGGTGCTACAACCTTAAGGGACGTTTGGTAGTTAGTCCAAGCTTGCAAATGCATGGTGGTTAAATGTCTATGCATGCAACTTGTATTGAGACTTTTCAGATTCTGCCCTCTGCTTAAGGTAGTTGAACATTTTTGACAGATGACTTTGCGCTGATCAATTGGATGTTGTTTAAAAAAATGCCAGACTGCACTCTTTCTAGCATCGGATACCTTTTCAGGCATTGCAGACTGAGCTTTAACCGGATGGCCACGCTGTCCTCCAACAGGTTTTGGCTTTGCCACGCGTTTTGTGCCAGATACGGGCCCGGCAGATGGAACCTGTTGCGATGTTGATGCCTGCTGCGGCCCCTCCTCCACCTCCGCTTCTGAACTACTGCCGCCTGCACCCTGTTCCCCCAATGGCTGCCAATCGGGGTCAAGAACTGGGTCATCTATTACCTCTTCTTGTAGCTCGTGTGCAACTTCGTCTGTGTCACCGTGTCGGTCGGTGGTATAGCGTTCGTGATGGGGCAACATAGTCTCATCAGGGTCTGATTCTTGATCATTACCCTGCGAGGGCAATGTTGTGGTCTGTGTCAAAGGACCAGCATAGTAGTCTGGCTGTGGCTGTGCATCAGTGCACTCCATGTCAGATTCAACTTGTAATGGGCATGGACTGTTAACTGCTTCACTTTCTAAGCCAGGGACGGTATGTGTAAAGAGCTCCATGGAGTAACCCGTTGTGTCGCCTGCTGCATTCTTCTCTGTTGTTGTTTTTGCTGAAGAGGACAAGGAAGCGACTTGTCCCTAACCGTGAACATCCACTAACGACGCGCTGCTTTTACATTTACCAGTTTCACGAGAGGAGGCAAAAGAGCTAGAGGCTGAGTCAGCAAGATAAGCCAAAACTTGCTCTTGCTGCTCCGGCTTTAAAAGCGGTTTTCCTACTCCCAGAAAAGGGAGCGTTCGAGGCCTTGTGTAGCCAGACTTAGCCAGCTCCAGACTTAGGTGCAATATTTTTTTTCCCACGACCACCTGATGCTCCACCACTACCACTACCCTCATTACCAGCTGACAATGAACGCCCCCGGCCACGACCTCTTCCACCAGACTTCCTCATTGTTTTAAAAACGTAACCAAACTAACGGTATTTGTTGCTGTCACACAACTTACACGGTGAGCTATAACTTCAGTATGATTTAGCTACCCCTTTACAGGTGGGTGAGACCACAACGAAAATCAGGCACAATGTTACACACTCTGTTTTTGGTGGCACCAAATGAGAGAGATGCCACACACGCAGGACTGTCACTGGAGCACAAATGTAAATATTAATCTCCCACTGTTTTTTTTTATTTTTTTTTATTTTTTTCAGGGAGACTTTAGAAACCAAATAAAATAAAATGATTTTTTCAGGAAGAATTTAGAAACCAAATAAAATAAAATGATTTTTTCAGGGAGAATTTAGAAAACAAATGAAACAAAAAATAGGCTTTCTATGGCCCACTGAGTGAGAGATGACGCGCACAGGAGTCAGGAGTGGCACACAAGCCCAGAGGCCAATATTTTTCTCCCAATGATTGATGTAGTGATTTTTTCAGGTTGATTTTGGAACCCAAATCAAGCTACAAAAATAATAGGCTTTCTATGGCCCACAATTGGAGAGAGAGAGAGAGATGGCACACCCAGGAGTCAAGACTGGCACACAAGCAGAAAGGGCAACATTAATCTCCCACTGATTTTTTTTTTTTTCAGGGAGACTTTAGAAAAAAAAAATAAAAAAAAAAGATTTTTTCAGGAAGAATTTAGAAACCAAATAAAATAAAATGATTTTTTCAGGGAGAATTTAGAAAACAAATAAAACAAAACATAGGCTTTCTATGGCCCACTGAGTGAGAGATGACGCACACAGGAGTCAGGAGTGGCACACAAGCCCAGAGGCCAATATTTTTCTCCCAATGATTGATGTAGTGATTTTTTCAGGTAGATTTTGGAACCCAAATCAAGCAAAAAAAATAATAGACTTTCTATGGCCCACAATTGGAGAGAGAGAGAGAGAGATGGCACACCCAGGAGTCAAGACTGGCACACAAGCAGAAAGGGCAATATTAATCTCCCACTGATTTTTTTTTTTTTTCAGGGAGACTTTAGAAAAAAAAAAAATAGAATAAAATGATTTTTTCAGGAAGAATTTAGAAACCAAATAAAATAAAATGATTTTTTCAGGGAGAATTTAGAAAACAAATAAAACAAAAAATAGGCTTTCTATGGCCCACTGAGTGAGAGATGACGCACACAGGAGTCAGGAGTGGCACACAAGCCCAGAGGCCAATATTTATCTCCCACTGATTGATTTATTGATTTTTTCAGGTAGAATTTAGAACCCAAATCAACCAAAAAAATAAATAGGCTTTCTATGGCTCACTATCTGAGAGAGAGAGATGGCACGCTTAGGACTGGCACACAAGCCCAAAGGCCAATATTAATCTCCCTTTTTTTTTCAGGGAAAATTTATAAACCCAATAAAAAAAATAATAAATAGACTTTCTATGGCCCACTATCTGAGAGAGAGAGAGATGGCACGCTTAGGACTGGCACACAAGCCCAAAGGCCAATATTAATCTCCCACTTTTTTTTTTTTTTTCTGGGAAAATTTATAAACCCAATAAAAAAAATAATAAATAGGCTTTCTATGGCCCACTATCTGAGAGAGAGAGATGGCACGCTTAGGACTGGCACACAAGCCCAAAGGCCAATATTAATCTCCCTTTTTTTTTTCAGGGAGAATTTATAAAACCAAAAAAAAAAAAAAAAAGGCTTTCTATGGCCCACTATTTGTGAGAGAGATGGCACGCTCAGGACTGGCACACAAGCCCAGAGGCCAATATTAATTTCCCACTTTTTTTTTTCAGGGAAAATTTATAAACCCAATAAAAAAAATAATAAATAGGCTTTCTATGGCCCACTATCTGAGAGAGAGAGATGGCACGCTTAGGACTGGCACACAAGCCCAAAGGCCAATATTAATCTCCCTTTTTTTTTCAGGGAGAATTTATAAATCCAAAAAAAAAATAAATAAATAGGCTTTCTATGGCCCACTATTTGTGAGAGAGATGGCACGCTTAGGACTGGCACACAAGCCCAAAGGCCAATATTAATCTCCCACTGATTGATTTATTGATTTTTTCAGGTAGAATTTAGAACCCAAACAAAGCAAAAAAAAAAAAAAATAGGCTTTCTATGGCCCACTGAGTGAGTGATGATGCACACAGGAGTCAGGAGTGGCACACAAGCCCTGAGGCCAATATTTTTCTCCCACTGATTGATGTAGTGATTTTTTCAGGTAGATTTTAGAACCCAAATCAAGCAAAAAAATAAATAGGCTTTCTATGGCCCACTGAGTGAGAGATGGCACAGACAGGGATGGCACTCTAGCAGAAATGCCAATCTTAATCTCCCACAAAAAAAAAAAAAAAAAGGAGCTGTCCTTCAATTACTATCTCCCTGCAGTAATCTCAGCCAGGTATGGCAGGCAGCAATAAGGAGTGGACTGATGCACAAATTAAATAAAAAGTGTGGACAAACAAACAAGATAGCTGTGCAGAACAACAGGATTTGTGCTTTGAAAAAAGCAGTTGGTTTGCACAGCGGCGTACACACAGCAATGCAGCTATCAGGGAGCCTTCTAGGGCAGCCCAATGAGCTACAGCGCTGAGGGAAAAAAAAAAATGTAGCTTCCACTGTCCCTGCACACCGAAGGTGGTGTTGGGCAGTGGAAATCGCTACAGCACAAGCGGTTTGGTGGTTAATGGACCCTGCCTAACGCTATCCCTGCTTCTGACGAAGCGGCAGCAACCTCTCCCTAAGCTCAGATCAGCAGCAGTAAGATGGCGGTCGGCGGGAACGCCCCTTTATAGCCCCTGTGACGCCGCAGACAGCAAGCCAATCACTGCAATGCCCTTCTCTAAGATGGTGGGGACCAGGACCTATGTCATCACACTGCCCACACTCTGCGTTTACCTTCATTGGCTGAGAAATGGCGCTTTTCGTGTCATTGAAACGTGACTTTGGCGCGAAAGTCGCGTACCGCATGGCCGACCCCGCACAGGGGTCGGATCGGGTTTCATGAAACCCGACTTTGCCAAAAGTCGGCGACTTTTGAAAATGAACGACCCGTTTCGCTCAACCCTAGTGTTCGCTTATCATCAAATCGAATGTGTCTTCTAATTTCCTCATATCTGTGCACTGACATTTTCGTCTTATAGTGTGGATCAGAAAGTGGGTCCAGAAATAATTCTCGTATTGGAACATCATACGATTTTTGACTCCCTGCCAGCAGTAAAAGTCCAATGTATGCATAAAGTTCCTCTTTTGAGATATTTTTTAAGGACGTATTTTTTGCAGAAGCGATACGTCTTCCTTCTAGGTTTGAACATAAAAGGACCTCTTCTGCAATATTGTCAGGAAAAAAAAGAACAGAATACGTCTTTAGGGGAAAAGTAACTGGGACTTCCCACAGCCCCTTGAGCCTGTCTCACAATATTATGGATTGCAGTATGTCCGACTAATGTAGGATTACTGTTGCAAAAAACATTCGTTTTGGATGTTCTACTTATCACTTCTTGAGGATTCACTTCATCATCAGAAGAAGAATTACTTGAGGATGTTTGATTCTCTGGTGGCAGGTTCTTGTCATCGGACTAAGATAGTTCACTTTCATCATCACTTTGAAACACAATTGCTTCAATCTCTTGGTCACTCAGACACTTGGAGGAAGACTGTGCCATTGCTGACTAGATGTTAGCAAACTAAAAGAAAAACAATGAACACAATCAGGGTTGTCCACTCTTTGATTGTGTGTGACACACTGTAAGTGTAAAGTGCCCCCTCCCTCCTCTCACCCTCAGCACCTCTTACCTTTTATACTTTCTTTTAGGTGTTGTACAATTCTCTGGATGTCTGTAGCTCAATAGCTTTACCCTTTGCAGACTTCTTAGAATCAGAGAAACTGAAACTGACTCAAACTTCCTCTCAACATCTTATCTCAGGTCCTTCACAATTAGCTCACAGTGTATACTGTCCTCATTAATCTCTACACAGCTCATTACTGTGTTCAGAAGGACCTGAGGTGATGTCATGGCCTTATCTCTCCCTCCAAAAATCACATGACATCCTGATATGGCATTATCCACACCCTGGCCCCTCCACCAGCATTACTGAGTACAAACAAAGTAACTTGAGACACAAACACTACTGAGAAATGCCTATGAAAAAAATTATATGAACAACTGGATATTACCAACAACGACATACTTGAGGAATACCTGGAGTTTCAAAATTATAACTTAAGTAATTTTGCAGATAATAGCAAAAAAGTAAGCATGGGGACCTAAAAGGCCCCCAATATGCATGCTAGGGTTAAAATTATTATTACATTTTTTTTAGTATTATCTTGCTGCCTATACTAATTACTTGGTCACATTATTTAATCATATTTCAATTTCAGTAATTGTGGATTTTAAATACAAATCCAATAGTTCAGCAGGAGAACACTCAGCAGCGAGGTGTCTCACGATATCCGTAAAGGGAATCTGTCAGTAAGTTTTTCCTATGTAATCTGATGATAGTATAATTGAGTAGTTGAGACACAGATTTCAGGGATGTGTAAATTATTAGGTTGTGTGCTGTTGTTTCAATACCATGAAAGTTTTTTCAACAGGGGATTATCACTTCCTAGACTACAGCTCATGTGAGCCCTGGTCTGACCATGCCTCCTCCTGTGATAAGCAGCTCACTGTCAATAGACAATGTAGACAGAAAGTTGTAGTGTGGGCGGGTTTACCTTTCTGAGCTCTGTTATATGCTATATTTATGGACGCTAGGATCAAAAAAAGGGCAAATAATGTCTTATCCAAGTAATAATTTAAAAGGTTTTTGTAAAGGTTATGCTAACCTGGTAGCGTTGTGTTCACACAACAATGCCAAGTCATAGAATTACAGCTGCTGCAGGTCTACGGGTCTTCTGACTGGAAATATTTTTAAAAGGAAACAATTGTGAATTTTCCATGATGCTATAAATGTAAATCCAGGATACCCAAATATAGTATTGCGGTTATTATTCGACGCGTTTCAAAGTTTTTAGCTTTTCAAATCAAATTTTGATTCACACAATCGGCTTTATTTTGCTTTATTCTTTTGAGGGTTGAGAAGAGGTAAAAAGTAATAAAAGATTATATTCACCTATCCTAGGCCCACCCATCATTATCCTGCCACAACTCCTTGCCAGGTCGTCCAGTCTTTGCTTACAGTCTCATGTACGATGCAATGGTACTTATTGACCAAAGGACCAGTCAGGGATCTGTGCTGGCAGGATACGTAAGGGACCACATAGGAAAGGTGAGTATAATGTTTTATTATTTTTTTAACCCCTTCCATATCCTTCATCATTTATTATGCTTAGGGTTTAGAGAGCATATCAAAAGTTTTTTGCGGCACCTTCAATCAGTGATCCAGTCCGAATCACATTTTTCATCCAACTTGGACTAATAAACCCCCAAACTATTTTTTCTAAATGTTCACTCATCTCTATCTTTGTGGTAATTGTTTTTTGAAGACCACAAGATTGCACAAAGCCAAGCCTATAAAAGTACTTTTTAAGTTTGGGGCACAGAAACTAAACTAGTGTGGCTGTACAAAGCCCCAACCTCAGATCCCTCCAACTCCTTTGGAATTAATTGAAGTTCCGATTTTGAACCCAAACATCTTGTCCATCATCAGTGTCTAACCTCACAAATATTTTTCTATATGATTGAATACATATTCCCACAGAAGCACTCCAAAATCTTGAAGAAATCCTTCCCAAAAGATTGAAAGCGGAAAGGGCGCAGTCAGATGGTCATACAAATTGGATCAAAATCGGAATACATGGAGTCTGGGAGAGCATCGGCCATTGCTAGCATTGTTGTCCCATCTCGGTCTGATTTATATGGTCTTCAGTCTGCACCCTTATAACTGCAAACAGAGACTTGACAACAAGCTCCTGCTTTTAAAATATCATGTTCAAGAAGGTCATGTAGATGTGATGGGCAGGTGTCCACACCATGTCCCCAATGTGTCAAGTTCTTAAAATCTATATTATCATATAATACTTACAGTATGTCAAAGCCGAATGATCCAAACTATGAATCTCCAGTCTAGAGCTGGTATATTTTATTCCACGCATAATAAGCTCAAGCCTTCAACTATAAAATGTCTTCTCTCTGCCTTCAGTTTGCCCTTTTTTAGCAGCACAGGCCTCGTTTTACACCGCGTAGAGGACACAAGCTGTGAGTGAGCGTCAGAACTTCCTAAGCTGCCGTATTTAAAAAGATGAACACATCAAAGTTATAGTCCTCAAGGCCAAGAAAGGAAGATGGTATAATCCTGGGAAAGTGCGCTGCGTGAGGATGCCACCCAGCATGTGGAAGGTTAACATTTCTAAATGTAGTTTGAGAGGCAATGGCACAGGGACAGCCGCAGGAATTCCCATTTGCTTTTTCATGCAGGCCCTTATTTAAAACAGTATGACACCCAGTAATTGGTGCACTTGAAATGTACACTGAACCACGTGAAAAGTACATTAAAAAAATGTTAGGTTTGCTGGGAATACATGTCTTGTTATAGGGCAGAGACGCGTAAAAAAAATGGAAGAAAAATACAAACTAAAAGTGAATTAAAACAAATAACAGTAGTGTTCCTTCTGGAAGTAAAATGTTTGTTGTGGGTCTACGCACGTCGGATTCAACATTCGAATGAGGAAATGCCGTGCATGGTATTTATTAAACAATATGTTGTTTAGAAAGGTCAGAGGAACATGGAACAATGACTGGAAAGACTTCTGAAAAAGTAAGACACGGTCAAAATTATATATATATATATATATATATATATATATATATATATATATATATATACCGTATATTATATATATATATATATATATATATATATTATGGAGAATAGAGATAATATAGCAGTAAAGTTATATATATAGAACCATTTAGAAAAGAGTGTCTATTGTAAAGGAAGCCAATATGGCTGAAAGAAGGAGGCCAAGCCTGCGTTGGCTATAGATATACTTATTGAAAACTTTTGTTGGCAACAATCTCAATCATTTAAAGGAAAATGAAGAAAAATCCAGCTTCCACGATGCAAATAAAATTAAAGATGAATTACTGAATAATCGACAAAAAAGATGAACAAGACAAAGAGTGTAGATATGCAACATGTTTCAATTATGATCCTTCTTCATGGGACGGATGTGGATTGGGGATCTGGATTTTTCTTCATTTTCCTCTAATTACACACAGACTTTGAGAACCATGCACATGGTGGTGAGTTAGCTGGACATTGATTTTTCATTGTTCATTTAATTACAAATCCCTATATATCCCTTTCCTGCAGCTTTTCCTCTTCACACTTCCCCACATCTACATGTCTTGTTCGCTGCCTCCATGATTGAAGAAACTTAGCTTGGAGCTTGTTCCTGAGAGGTTTTCGCCAGGTTTGGTGGGGCTTGGGAGATTATCTAACTCTTCTGGGAGTCCAGGGCAAGTCACCATGTATATATACAGCATATGGAAAGTTTCCTCCAAACCTTTGTAGCTACTGAGTAGGTCTGTCTGGAACATTTATATTGTATCCACTGTTTATCCAAACACCATTAACCATAAGCTCAGCTGCATCCAACATGTCAAAAGCAAAAACTGAATGATGAGAAAAAAAAAGGATTGGCAGGTGAGCAAAGTTACCATTACCCATATCAACATGCTATGAAATTGACTGGTTACAATTTGTATAATTTTAAAAAAGGCAACAAAAGCAATCCATAAAATTGCATCCAAGTTATATGTGTGTATTGTGTCACTTACAGAAAGTGGTTGTGCACATGAGCATTTAAATCAGACCAGTGCTATCCATGGTTTTGACGTTGTTGTGATGCTATTCGATGGGGCTGTGCACATGTCTGATTTTTCCCCTGACCATTCCTACGAGAATGGCACTCGTCCATTCAAGTCTATGGGTCCATGAAAAAATTTGGACTTAACTTGGATTAAACTTTTTTTTTTCTCTCCACCTCCGAGAAAATTAGACCCCATTCCGGTCAACTCTAACCAAACTCTGATCAGCATAATCAGATCTCGGCTGGAGAGAAAACGGTCGTGTGACCCTAGCCAAAGAGTTACTGGAATTACAAAGCTGTGTTTTCGTGTGTTTTGTCCTGTGAGGATGTGGAGAGAAGAGTGGAGCCGATTGGGGATAATGGATAGCCTTCTAGATTCTTCTTACCGTAGTCTATCAGAAAACATCTGCTTTAGCTTTTGGCTTTCAGCATCCAGGCAGTAACAAGCCAAAAGCAATAGAGGGACAAAAAATGCTCAACTTTCTGAGAGGATGATCAATCTTGTGCTGATCCGCTCCTACAGGCCAATCCCATAGTTCTGTTGTGGCACCCGGTGGACCAAATTGGCAACCGACGAGAGGATCAGATTGTCCAGTTAAACTTACAGAGGGGCAAAACTATTAACCCATAGTCATCAATATTAATCGCAAAACTCCCGACCATAATATGTTTCTGGATTGTTTGGCATTTTCTAGCCCATCTCACCAGTTCCATATTTTTCTCCAATTAGGTGTGATTTACTAATGAATAGAGATGAGCAAACCCGAACTTAAGAGTTAAGGCCCCTTCACATTAAGCGACGCTGCAGCGATACCGACAACGATCCGGATCGCTGCAGCGTCGCTGTTTGATCGCTGGAGAGCTGTCACACAGACCGCTCTCCAGCGACCAACGATGCCGGTAACCAGAGTAAACATCGGGTAACTAAGCGCAGGGCCGCTCTTAGTAACCCGATGTTTACCCTGGTTACCATCCTAAAAGTAAAAAAAACAAACACTACATACTTACCTTCCCCTGTCTGTCCTCCAGCGCTGCGCTCTGCACTCCTCCTGTACTGTCTGTGAGCACAGCGGCCGGAAAGCAGAGCGGTGACGTCACCGCTCTGCTTTCCGGCTGACCGACGCTCACAGACAGTACAGAAGGAGTGCAGAGCACAGCGCTGGAGGACAGACGGCTGTAGGTAAGTATGTACTGTTTGTTTTTTTTTACTTTTAGGATGGTAACCAGGGTAAACATCGGGTTACTAAGCGCGGCCCTGCGCTTAGTTACCCGATGTTTACCCTGGTTACCAGTGAAGACATCGCTGAATCGGTGTCACACACGCCGATCCAGCGATGTCAGCGGGAGTCCAGCGACCAAATAAAGTTCTGAACTTTCCTCAGCGACCAACGATCTCCCAGCAGGGGCCTGATCGTTGGTCGCTGTCACACATAACGATTTCATTAACGATATCATTGCTACGTCACAAAAAGCAACGATATCGTTAACAATATCGTTATGTGTGAAGGTACCTTTAGTTAGTGCCTGGCACTAAACCCCCCAGCACGGACTTTCCCTGAACAATATTCTGAGTTCTGGTGGAACAATGGGAGAGAGAAAGAAAGAAAGAAAGAAAGAAAGAAAGAAAGAAAGAAAGAAAGTTAGAGAGAGAGATTCCGTGAGTCCGCTTATCCCTATTAATTAGGATAAGACCAACAAAGAAAAAAGATGTGAAAAAATATTCCTCCTGTCTAGGGTTTTGGTAGCCTGTCGTGATAATTGGATTGATTTAGTAAAGTCCTTAACAAAATGTGTGCAATGGTAAAAATGGACCTGTCTGTAAAATAGAAATAACAAACATGTTGCATAATAAAGTTTTCATTGGTTCAGTTTTCGTAGTTGAAGTCTAATGTTTGTCCAGACTTGGGATAAATTCATTATTGCTGCCACTTCTGCCACTGCATCCTCATTGCTCAGCATTGGAATTTTTAATTGACCCTTTTTATGTCTTTGTTCATGGTTTCATTTTGTTAACATTTGCATAGCCTTCCATTGGTAATGTAGAGCCATTGCTGTCATATTACAAGCACACTTTTTCTCCCCCCCCGGAGATTGTGTGTATCTTCTGAATTGTCGTTGGCTATTAATTATCTTCTACAACTTCCATTAATTCTAGGTAAAAATAATTACTGCAATATCAAGAAACTCGATTCAATCTTATACACAACTAATAAAGTCTTAACCCCTTAGTGACAGAGCCAATTTGGTACTTAATGACCGGGCCAATTTTTGCAATTCTGACCACTGTCACTTTATGAGGTTATAACTCTGGAACGCTTCAACGGATCCCGCTGATTCTGAGATTTTTTTTCGTGACATATTGTACTTCATGTAAGGCCGGCTTCACACTCAGCGTATGAAAATACGGTCCGTATATTACGGCCGTAATACGCTGAAATGTCCCGAAAATAGTGGTCCGTAGCTCCTCCGTAGGCAGGGTGTGTCAGCGTTTTTTGCGCATGGCATCCTCCGTATGTAATCCGTATGGCATCCGTACTGCGTGGTTTTCTCGCAGGCTTGCAAAACCAACATACCGCTATAGAAATGATCCATGTGTCCCAAAAAGAAAAAAATATATATATATACTGTCTATATATATATATATATATATATATATATATATATATATGTCAGTAGACACATATATGTATATATATTACTATTTTTTCCACTGCTATACAGCTTGAAAGCCGGTAATTCAATTACCGGCTTTTTCTTTCTCCTTCCTAAAACCCGACATGATTTGAGACATGGTTTACATACAGTAAACCATGTCTTCTCTCCATTTTTTTTGCAGATTCCACACTACTAATGTCAGTAGAGTGTATCTGCAAAATTTGGCCGTTCTAGCTCTTAAAATAAAGGGTTAAATGGCGGAAAAAATTGACGTGGGCTCCCGTGCAATTTTCTCCGCCAGAGTAGTAAAGCCAGTGACTGAGGGCAGATATTAATAGCCTGGAGAGGGTCCATGGTTATTGGCCCCCCCCTGGCTAAAAACATCTGCCCCCAGCCACCCCAGAAAAGGCACATCTGTAAGATGCGCCTATTCTGGCACTTGGCCACTCTCTTCCCATTCCCGTGTAGTGGTGGGATATGGGGTAATGAAGGGTTAATGCCACCTTGCTATTGTAAGGTGACATTAAGCCTAATTAATAATGGAGAGGCGTCAATTATGACACCTATCCATTATTAATCCAATTGTAGTAAAGGGTTAAATAAAACACAAACACATTATTTAAAATTATTTTAATGAAATAAAAACAATGGTTGTTGGAGTATTTTATTTTACGCCCAATCCAGTCACTGAAGACCCTCGTTCTGTGAAAGAAAAAACATAATAAACCAACAATATCCTTACCCTCCGCAGATCTGTAACGTCCAACGATGTAAATCCTTCTGAAGGGGTTAAAACATTTTGCAGCAAGGAGCTTTGCTAATGCAATGCTACTCCTCGCTGCAAAACCCCGGCGAATGAGTCTAAATATAGATCAATGAGCTATATTTAGCTTCATTTGCGGTGAGGCGCCCTCTGCTGGATGTTCATAGATCGTGGGAACTTACCTAGAAAGCCTGGGAGCTGGGAGCTTTCTAGGTAAGTTCCCACGATCTAGGAACATCCAGCCTGGGAGCTTTCTAGGAAAGTTCCCACGATCTATGAACATCCAGCAGAGGGCGCCTCACCGCAAATGAAGCTAAATATAGCTCATTGATCTATATTTAGACTCATTCGCCGGGGTTTTGCAGCGAGGAGTAGCATTGCATTAGCAAAGCTCCTTGCTGCAAAATGTTTTAACCCCTTCAGAAGGATTTACATCGTTGGACGTTACAGATCTGCGGAGGGTAAGTATATTGTTGGTTTATTATGTTTTTTCTTTCACAGAATGAGGGTCTTCAGTGACTGGATTGGGCGTAAAATAAAATACTCCAACAACCATTGTTTTTATTTCATTAAAATAATTTTAAATAATGTGTTTGTGTTTTATTTAACCCTTTACTACAATTGGATTAATAATGGATAGGTGTCATAATTGACGCCTCTCCATTATTAATTAGGCTTAATGTCACCTTACAATAGCAAGGTGGCATTAACCCTTCATTACCCCATATCCCACCGCTACACGGGAATGGGAAGAGAGTGGCCAAGTGCCAGAATAGGCGCATCTTCCAGATATGCCTTTTCTGGGGTGGCTGGGGGCAGATATTTTTAGCCAGGGGGGGGCCAATAACCATGGACCCTCTCCAGGCTATTAATATCTGCCCTCAGTCACTGGCTTTACTACTCTGGCGGAGAAAATTGCGCGGGAGCCCACGCCAATTTTTTCCGCCATTTAACCCTTTATTTTAAGAGCTAGAACGGCCAAATTTTGCAGATACACTCTACTGACATTAGGAGTGTGGAATCTGCAAAAAAAATGGAGAGAAGACATGGTTTACTGTATGTAAACCATGTCTCAAATCATGTCGGGTTTTAGGAAGGAGAAAGAAAAAGCCGGTAATTGAATTACCGGCTTTCAAGCTGTATAGCGCTGGAATAAATATTAATATATATACATATATGTGTCTCACTGACATATATATATATATACCTATTCTATGTGTACACATTTATTCTACCTATTCTACTGTAAGCTGTCAGTGTGATTTTACTGTACACCGCACTGAATTACCGGCTTTTCTCTCTAACAGCGCTGCGTATTTCTCGCAAGTCACACTGCTTGTCCGTGTGTAATCCGTATTTTTCACGCTTCCATAGACTTTCATTGGCGTATTTCTTGCGCAGTACGGTGACAAACGCAGCATGCTGCGATTTTGTACAGCCGTAGAAAGCCGTATAATACTGATCAGTAAAATACGGCAGATAGGAGCAGGGGCATAGAGAATAATTGTGCCGTATTTTTTGCGAGTTTTACGGACGTAGTTTCTGCGCTCTTACGTCCGTAAAACTCGCAAGTGTGAAGCCGGCCTTAGTGGTAACATTTCTTCAATATTACTTGCGATTATTTATGAAAAAAACGGAAATATGGCGAAAAATTTTAAAATTTTGCAATTTTCAAACTTTGTATTTTTATGCGCTTAAATCAGAGAAATATGTCACGAAAAATAGTTAATAAATAACATTTCCCACATGTCTACTTTACATCAGCACAATTTTGGAAACAACATTTTTTTTTTGCTAGGGAGTTATAAGGGTTAAAGGTTGACCAGCAATTTCTCATTTTTACAACACCATTTTTTTTTAGGGACCACATCACATTTGAAGTCATTTTGAGGGGTCTATATGATAGAAAATAATGAAGTGTGACACCATTCTAAAAACTACACCCCTCAAGGTTCTCAAAACCACATTCAAGAAGTTTATTAACCCTTTACGTGCTTCACAGGAACTGAAACAATGTGGAACGAAAAAATGAACATTTAACTTTTTTTTGCAAACATCTTAATTCAGAACCATTTTTTTTATTTTCACAAGTGTAAAAACAGAAATGTAACCATAAATTTTGTTATGCAATTTCTCCTGAATACGCCAATACCCCATATGTGGGGGTAAACCACTTTTTGGGCGCATCGCAGAACTTGGAAGTGAAGGAGTGCCGTTTGACTTTTTCAATGCAGAATTGGCTGGAATTGAGATCGGACGCCATGTCACGTTTAGAGAGCCCCTGATGTGCCTAAACAGTGGTAACTCCCCACAAGTGATACCATTTTGGAAACTAGACCCCTTAAGGAACTTATCTAGATGTGTGGTGAGCACTTTGAACCCCCAAGTGCTTCACAGAAGTTTATAACATAGAGCCGTGAAAATAAAAAAATTGCTTTTGTTTACACAAAAATGATCTTTTCGCCCACAAATTCTTATTTTCACAAGGGTAACAGGAGAAATTAGACCACAAAAGTTGTTGTGCGATTTCTCCTGAATACGTCGATACCCCATATGTAAGGGTAAACCACTGTTTGGGCGCACCGCAGAGCTTGGAAGTGAAGGAGTGCCGTTTTACTTTTTCAATGTAGAATTGGCTGGAATTGAGATTGGACGCCATGTCGCGTTTGGAGAGCCCCTGATGTGCCTAAACAGTGGAAACCCCCCACAAGTGACACCATTTTGGAAACTAGACCCCTTAAGGAACTTATCTAGATGTGTGGCGAGCACTTTGAACCCCCATGTGCTTCACAGAAGTTTATAACGTAGAGCCGTGAAAAAAAAAATTGCATTTTTTCTACAAAAATGATCTTTTTGCCCACAAATTTTTTTTTGATTTAAATAGATTTTTATTAACAATCTAAAAAAGAACATCAGAATGCCATTTACATTGCATTATATCACATACACATTTTCTTATTTTAATAAACCCCAACATTACCCCAACTACCCCCCTCCCCCCTACGACAGCTCAGTCTCAATCTTCACCCCACTGAGGCCTTCTCTGCCTCGTGTAATTTATCCTCATCCAGGTCTTAGGAAACTCGACGACTATACTCCTCAATCCAAATCAAGCCAAGGAGACCATATTTTATTAAACATTTCTATTTTCCCCCTTTTTTTGTACACCCCCTTTTCCAATTTTAGACCTTGTTGAACATATTGGAGAAATTCCCTTCTCACAGGTGGTTCCGCATTTATCCAATTTCGTGCTATTACTCTCCTGGCCATGTATAGTAGCCTAGCGATTGCAATCTTCCAAGTATTGTCAACTCCAATTTCTTCCACATATCCCAGCACGCATACTATCGGGTCTCTAAGAACTCTGCACTTATACGCTGCTTCAACTCGGCTCAAAACCACCACCCAAAAGGCAGCCAGTCTCGGACACATCCACATCATGTGATATATTCCTGCATTCTCACTCGCACACCTCGGACACTCAGAATTGGCACGCAATCCCGCTTTGTATAGCACTTCCGGAGATTTATATACCCTATGCAGAATGTATAGCTGCGAGAGCCTATATGGTTCACTCAAGGATAGTCGCGGAACCCACTCCATCACCGATTCCCAGGTTTCATTTTCCATCGGTCCCACTTCTCTCTCCCACTTAGCTCTCGCCTTTATAGGGAAATCTAGCAGGAACGTGTGCATAAGGTCCTTATACAGAGTGGAAATAACTCCCCTTGTAGTTCCATCACCACACACATACTCCAACACTATATCATCTTGAACCCTGATATCAACCTTCTTATTCTGAGCTCTAAAGGCATGTCTCATCTGCGCATACTGATATTCCCCTGTGGATCGCAAACCAAATTCTTCCTGCAATTGGGAGAAGGACTTCAGTTCCTGTCGCTGGATTATCTGGTGAACAAAGCAAATTCCCTTATTCTGCCATTCCATCAGTCCTCCCAAGGCCTCAAATTCCTTTAAATTGTGGTTAGACCATATCGGTGTGAATTTAGTCAACCCTGTAACCTCACGAATCTGCCTTAGTCTATTCCACAATTTACGAATCAGGAACAGGGTTGGGTATACTTTCCCCAGAGCGCTCAAACAGCCATCTTCCAAACACCTGGCCATCGGTCGTCGGTCCGTCACCTCTTCCATTAGCTGTTGTACTGCACTGGATGACGCCCCTCGCGCCCAGCCCTTCAAATGCTGGCTCTGGGCCGCAAGGAAGTATATTTCCGGGTTGGGCAAAGCCAAACCACCATCTTCCTTGGGTCGCTGAAGCGTCTCCAGGCTAATACGTGGATATTGTCTTCCCCATATCAAACTTCTAAAAAGGGCGTTAATCTGCCTGAACTTCCCCCGAGGGATCCAAATTGGTGCGTTATGTAGAACATAAAGAATTTTAGGCATCAGGACCATTTTAATAAGGTTTACCCTACCGACGACCGATAGATGTAGCTTATTCCAGGCATCTACCTTTGCCTTGAGTACCCCCATAACAGGAGTCAAATTTCTTTGCAGGAACTCCGCAATTGGCACCGAAATCCATATTCCAAGGTATTTAAATTGGGAAACCACCTTCAGCCTCTCATCCCCAACATCCTCACTCACATTCTCTCCTACGTCATCCACTCTAAAATGAACTGTCTTATCCCAATTAATTGTTAGTCCCGACACAGTACCAAATCTCTCAACAATTTCAACGGCCCCTCTTAGTGGATCGTCTGGATCCGCCAGGAACAGCAAAACATCATCCGCGTATAACGCTATTTTTTCCTCTACTATCCCATACCTAAACCCAGGGACCCCATCCGACTGCCGGATCTTAGCAGCAAGAGGTTCTACAGCCAACGCGAACAGGAGGGGTGAAAGCGGGCATCCCTGCCTAGTACCCCTAGCCAGCCCTATAGGTCGAGATAGCTCCCCGTTTACTCTAATTCTAGCGGACGGTAATGAGTACAACAGCTGTATCCAGGCCACAAACTGCGGACCAAACCCCATACATTCCACCACCTGCCAGAGGTACCCCCATTCGAAACTGTCAAACGCCTTATGTGTATCTAGCGATACAATCACTCTTCGACCACAGTTATCAGACTCTACCTGCAAATTTACATATAACCTCCGCAAATTGATCGCCGTTGATCTATCCGGCATAAAGCCAGATTGGTCCGAATGCACCAGACTCGCAATAACACTAGAGAGGCGGAGAGCCAACACCTTGGCCAGAAGCTTGACATCAATAGTTAGTAAAGAAATTGGGCGGTACGACTCCGGTTTCCCCAAGTCCTTATCCTCCTTTGGAATGACCACTATTATGGCCTCTCTCATAGAGGCTGGCAAGCGCCCACAGGACCTAGCTTCCTCCAATACCATTTTTAATCTAGGAATCAACACTTCTGCCAACCCTTTATAGATCTCAGCGGGCAGCCCATCGACCCCAGGCGCCTTCCCATTAGCCATAGACATCAATGCCCGACTCAATTCCTCCTCAGTGATAGGGGCCTCAAGGCTCTCCCTAGCTGCCTCACTCAGTCTCGGCAGATCCAGACCTTCCAAGAAAGTCAGTGTGTCCTCGACCGATTCACCAACCCGAGAGGAATACAAATCTGCATAGAATCCGCGAAGGCTCTCAAGATTTCAGGCGTTTCCGTTATTTTACCTCCACTAGCAGAGTCCAAAGAGTGTATATATGAAGAACCTCTCTGAGCAGCAGCCACTACCGACAGCATATGTCCCACTGTTTCTCCCTCCTGATAGAACAATACCCTTTGGAAATCCCGCTTCCTCTCGTCTTTGCCTAACAGAATTTTTTCCAAATGATTTTGTGCGTTTTTCATCCTTCTCTCTGCCTCAGGGGTTCCCAGTGTAGCCATCCCGTCTTCTACTTCCTTCAACTCCTCAACTGCCACTTTTTCTGCCTCTCTCGTCCTCCGCTTACACCTACTAATGTCCCTAAACAGTAGTCCCCTCAGATACGCCTTCATTGCATCCCAAATCGTAAGAGCATCAGTACTTCCATCATTTAAGAGAAAGAATTCCGCTACCTCCCGTTCTATACTTTCCAACTCAATACTCTGTAACCAATTAGGATGAATCTTCCATTCTCTCCCACTTAGCGAGTGAGCCCCCTCCAATCTAACCTCTACTTCAATTGGACTATGGTCCGACAAGGCCCTTGGCAGATATCTCACCTCCCCAACCAATGTGTCCAAAATCCTGTTACCCAGAGCCATATCAATCCTAGAGAGGGTGGCATGCGCCGGTGAATAACATGAGTACCCTCTCTCCCCAATATGTCTAACCCTCCAAAGATCAATCAAACCTATCTCCTGTATATAGGTGCCAAATGTTGTTATGTGTCCCTCCGACCTATTCTGAGTATTTTTATTTTTATCCCAATATTCATCACAGATATTGTTTAGATCCCCGATAATTATTAACGGTGCCGGCCCCCATCTTTCCACTCGCTCCATTACTTCTCTAATTTTCCTGCTAGAGTAGGGAGGCGGAATATACATCGCTGCAACACACAACATCACTCCATACAGTATACACCGTATTAGTACGTACTGCCCATCCACATCCACACATACCTTCACCTCCTCATACTGAACTCCCGCTGGAACCAAGATTGAGACTCCTCTTGCATACGTGGAGAAGGTAGAATGATATCCCTTCTGGATCCACCGTCTATTCAGAACATCCACCTTTTCCCTTACCAAATGCGTCTCCAGCAAGCATATCATTGAGGCCCGTTGGTCTCTTGCATATTGCAAACACGCGGCACGTCTAGATTTCTCCCCTAGGCCTCTCACATTCCAGCACAAAATCTTAAAACGGGTCCCCATCACTTGGCTCATCTTCACTATAAGTATCGTCAATTTTGAGCCCAAGCTGTCTAACTACCCTCCCCCCCCCCTCCCAACTCCCCCTCCGACCCTTCCCCCCTCACATCTAACCATTCCACCTCTTTTCAAGAGTGGGGCATCATCGCCCATAGCGAACACTCCGTTTGGCATTACCTTCCCAACCCTCCTCCCACCACTGTACATAACAGGATTTCAGACATTTTGAAAAATAACGTATCTCAAAACATTTTAACGTAGAATTATTTACACACGCAAGAAACCTGCATACACTTAAAATATGCCGCATACCCTTCCTCCCCCTTTCCCAGCAACCATTACACCATCCCTTTAACTTTAACTGAATACAATCCAGCTCCCTTCTTCACCCCCCACACCCCCTGAGTTGTCAATCACATGACTCTTTGCCAACTGACAGATAAGTAACCAAGATCAGACTCTTCCCACAGTTTCAGTCTCCTTTTCCTTTAAGCTTTTTAGCATTAATATCGATCCACTGGGTAGCGTCCTCCGGCTTCTGAAAAAAATGAATTTTATCAAACGCCACCACCCTCAGTCTTGCTGGAAACATCATTGAGTACTGTACTCCCAACTCCCTCAGCCGTCTCTTGATACCCGTGAACATCATCCGTTGTCTCTGCACCAAAGTAGAATAGTCTGGGTATATAGCAATCTTTTGGCCTTCAACTGTCAGATCCGTCATGTCTCTGGCCTTCCTCAGGATAATGTCTCTGTCTCTATAGTTTAGAATTTTGGCGAGCATGGTACGGGGATTCGCTCCAGGGACAGGTGGTTTCGGCGGGACCCTATGCGCTCTTTCTACCGCGAACACTTTTGTTAGCGCCATATCTCCAAATGTCTCTAACAGCCATTTTTCAATATATTCCGTTGGATTCCTTCCTTCAGCTTTTTCAGGGATGCCCACTATGCGAATATTGTTTCTTCTGGACCTGTTCTCAAGGTCCTCATTTTTCGCAGCCAATTCAGCTATTGCTTGAGTGAACTTTTTCTCTGCTTTTTGCAGCTGCACTATATGGTCTTCTACAGTGCTCACTCTCTCCTCTACCTCCCCCACACGTTTGTCAATCTTCTGCATGGCTGCGTTTATCTGGGCTGTGTCTCCCTTAACCTCCTGTATCTGTAAGGTCAGAGACTGTTTACATGAAGAGACTAGCGCAAAAACGTCTCTTAGGGTAGGCTCAGCTTCTGGCGCCATATCCTCGGGTCCCCCTTCTGCCACCGCCATTTTACTCTCCTTTCTCCCCTGTTGTACCTCATGTTCTCCTGCTGGGCTCTCCTCCTCCTCCTCCTCTTCGGTATCAGCTCCGGCTCCCTCCTCTGCGGCCTCCGCTCTCGCAAACTGCTGGAGCTTTGCCGCTACCTCCATGCGCTTTCTACATGCGGCGTTCTCCTTGTCTGCCTTCTCCCTCGTGTCGGCGCCATCTTGGATTGCGCCTGCATCCCCGGCTCCCGCGTCCTTCTGCCGTCTCCTGGTCATGTTCGCCGGCTCCAGCACCACCGCTCAGCACCGCCGGACCCTCCAAGTCTCCCCGCAGCCGGTAAGCCCCCGCAGGGACCAAACAGCAGCGGCTCTGCAGGATTTTAGAATGTACAGCGGCGGGAGCTCACAGCCGCACGTCCGCTCACATGGACTCTCAGGCCACGCCCCACCCACAAATTTTTATTTTCACAAGGGTAACAGGAGAAATTAGACCACTACAGTTGTTGTGCAATTTCTCCTGAGTACGTCGATACCCAATATGTGGGGGTAAACCTCTGTTTGGGCGCACCGCAGAGCTTGGAAGAGAAAGAGTGCCGTTTTACTTTTTCAATGTAGAATTGGCTGGAATTGAGATCGGACGCCATGTCGCGTTTGGAGAGCCCCTGATGTGCCTAAACAGTAGAAATCGCCCACAAGTGACCCCATTTTGGAAACTAGCCCCCCTATGGAACTTATCTAGATGTGTGGTGAGAACCTTGAATGCCCAAGTGCTTCACAGAAGTTTATAATGCAGAGCCGTGAAAATAATTTTTTTTTTTTCCACAAAAAAGATATTGTAGCCCCCAAGTTTTTATTTTCACAAAGGTAACAGGAGAAATTGGACTGCAATAGTTGTTGTCCAATTTATCCCGAGTACGCTGATGTGCCATATGTGGGGGTAAACCACTGTTTGGGCGCACGGCAGAGCTCGGAAGGGAAGGAGCGCCTTTTTGGAATGCAGACTTTGATAGAATGGTCTGTGGGCATTATGTTGCGATTGCAGAGCCCCTGATGTACCTAAACTGTAGTAACCCCCCACAAGTGACCCCATTTTGGAAACTAGACCCCCCAAGGAACTTATCTAGATGTGTGGTGAGAACTTTGAATGCCCAAGTGCTTCACAGAAGTTTAGAATGCAGAGTCGTGAAAATAAAAAATATTTTTTTTTTCCACAAAAAAGATATTGTAGCCCCCAAGTTTTTATTTTCACAAGGGTATCAGGAGAAATTGGACTGCAATAGTTGTTGGCCAATTTATCCCGAGTACGGTGATGCCCCATATGTGGGGGTAACCCACTGTTTGGGCGCACGGCAGAGCTCAGAAGGGAGGGAGCACCATTTGACTTTTTGAGCGCAAAATTGGCTGTCGTGTTTGGAGGCCCCCTGATGTACCTAAACAGTGGAAACCCCCCAATTCTAGCTCCAACCCTAACCCCAACACACCCCTAACCCTAATCCCAACCTGATCCATAATCCTAATCACTAACCCTAACCATAATCACAACCCTTACCCCAAAACAACCCTAATGTCAACCCTAACCCTAATCAAAACCCTAAATCCAACACACCCCTAATCCTAATCTCAACCCTAACCTCAAACCTAACCCTAATCCCAATACACCCCTAATCACAACCCTAACCTTAACCCTAATCCCAAACCTAACCCTAATCCCAAGCGTAACCCTAATGCCAACCCTAACCCTAATACCAACCCTAATCCAAACCCTAACCCTAATCCCAGCTCTAACCCTAACTTTAGCCCCAACCCTAGCCCTAACTTTAGCCCCAACCCTAACCCTAGCCCTAAGGCTACTTTCACACTTGCGTCGTTTGGCATTCCGTCACAATCCGTCGTTTTGGACAAGAAACGGATCCTGCAAATGTGCCCGCAGGATGCGTTTTTTGCCCATAGACTTGTATTGCCGACGGATCGTGACGGATGGCCACACGTCGCGTCCGTCGTGCACTGGATCAGTTGTGTTTTGGCGGACCGTCGACACAAAAAAACGTTCAATGAAACGTTTTTTTGTACGTCGCATCCGCCATTTCTGACCGCGCATGCGTGGCCATAACTCCGCCCCCTCCTCCCCAAGACATAGATTGGGCAGCGGATGCGTTGAAAAACTACAGCTGCTGCCCACGTTGTGCACAATTTTCACAAAGTGCGTCGGTATTTCGGGCCGACACATTGCGACGGCCCCGTACCGACGTAAGTGTGAAAGAAGCCTAACCCTAAATTTAGCCCCAACCCTAGCCCTAAATTTAGCCCCAACCCTAACCCTAAATTTAGCCCCAACCCTAGCCCTAACCCTAGCCCTAACCCTAGCCCTAGCCCTAACCCTAACCCTAACCCTAGCCCTAACCCTAGCCCTAACCCTAGCCCTAAACCTAGCCCTAACCCTAGCCCTAACCCTACCCCTAACCCTAACCCTACCCCTAACCCTACCCCTACCCCTAACCCTACCCCTAACCCTAAACCTACCCCTAACCCTACCCCTAACCCTACCCCTAACCCTAACCCTAGCCCTAACCCTACCCCTAACCCTACCCCTAACCCTAACCCTACCCCTAACCCTAACCCTAATTTTAGCCCCAACTGCTGTTCTCCTGCCGGCCGGTAGATGGAGACAGATGGCGGGCGCACTGCGCATGCGCCCGCCATTTTCTTCCGCCGGCGGCCAGGAGGAGCAGCAAGAGGATCCAGGGACACAGGTGAGTATTGTAGGGTCCCCGAATCCCCCTATTTCTCTGTCCTCTGATGTGCGATCACATCAGAGGACAGAGAATTACACTTTACTTTTTTTTTGCGGTCGCCGGTAAACAGTTAATTACCGGCGATCGCAAAACAGGGGTCGGTAAAACCGACCCCGATCATGCTCTTTGGGGTCTCGGCTACCCCCGGCAGCCGAGACCCCAAAGATTCTCGCGGGGCCGGCCGGCGGGCGCACTACGCATGCGCCCGCCATTTTGAAGATGGGAGACACGAGGAGCATCGGGGGAGATAGGTGAGTATTGGGGGGCTACCTGGGACCCCTTTTCTCTGTCCTCCGATGTGCGATCACATCGGAGGACAGAGAAATTAAAAAGAGATCGTGTTTTTTTTTTTTGCGATCGCCGGTTAATTACCGGCGATCGCAAATGCAGGGTGGGTTAAAAAACCCCCGAATCATGTTCTCTGGGGTCTCGGCTACCCCCGGCAGCCGAGACCCCGGAGAAAATCGGCCTCTGGGGGGCGCTATTTACTTTTTCCACAGCGCCGTTAATTAACGGCGCTGTGGTTTAAGTACCCTTAGCGGCCGCCGTTAAAAGGCGTATCGGCGGTCGCTAAGGGGTTAATAGAAAACAAAGTTCTGAAAAAAAAGACTTGTATGGGTGCGTGTGGTCCGACTCTCGGGTGCAATCGCATCTTCTTTAAAGGGACTCTGTCACCTGAATTTGGAGGGAACAATCTTCAGCCATGGATGCGGGGTTTTTGGGTGTTTGATTCACCCTTTCCTTACCCGCTGGCTGCATGCTGGCTGCAATATTGGATTGAAGTTCATTCTCTGTCCTCCGTAGTACATGCCTGCACAAGGCAATCTTGCCTTGCACAGGTGTGTCCTAAAACATAAACATTTTAGCAGTACCCTCACAGAGAATGAGGCTTGCTACTTCCAGTCCAGTTAAAAATTTCACCCACAGAGCATGGGGCACAGTACCCCTACAGTAACAGCTTATAAATTTCACTCACAGACTATGGGGCACAGTACCCCTACAGTAGCAGCTTATAAATTTCACTCACAGACTATGGGGCACAGTACCCCTACAGTAGCAGCTTATAAATTTCACTCACAGACTATGGGGCACAGTACCCCTACAGTAGCAGCTTATGAATTTCACACACAGAGCATGGGGCACAGTACCTCTACAGCAGCAGCTTATAAATTTCACTCACAGACTATGGGGCACAGTACCCATACAGTAGCAGCTTATAAATTTCACCAACAGACCATGGTGCACCATACCCCTATAGTAACAGCTTATAAATTTCACTGACAGACAATGGGGCACAGTAACATAGTAACATAGTAACATAGTTAGTAAGGCCGAAAAAAGACATTTGTCCATCCAGTTCAGCCTATATTCCATCATAATAAATCCCCAGATCTACGTCCTTCTACAGAACCTAATAATTGTATGATACAATATTGTTCTGCTCCAGGAAGACATCCAGGCCTCTGTTGAACCCCTCGACTGAGTTCGCCATCACCACCTCCTCAGGCAAGCAATTCCAGATTCTCACTGCCCTAACAGTAAAGAATCCTCTTCTATGTTGGTGGAAAAACCTTCTCTCCTCCAGACGCAAAGAATGCCCCCTTGTGCCCGTCACCTTCCTTGGTATAAACAGATCCTCAGCGAGATATTTGTATTGTCCCCTTATATACTTATACATGGTTATTAGATCGCCCCTCAGTCGTCTTTTTTCTAGACTAAATAATCCTAATTTCGCTAATCTATCTGGGTATTGTAGTTCTCCCATCCCCTTTATTAATTTTGTTGCCCTCCTTTGTACTCTCTCTAGTTCCATTATATCCTTCCTGAGCACCGGTGCCCAAAACTGGACACAGTACTCCATGTGCGGTCTAACTAGGGATTTGTACAGAGGCAGTATAATGCTCTCATCATGTGTATCCAGACCTCTTTTAATGCACCCCATGATCCTGTTTGCCTTGGCAGCTGCTGCCTGGCACTGGCTGCTCCAGGTAAGTTTATCATTAACTAGGATCCCCAAGTCCTTCTCCCTGTCAGATTTACCCAGTGGTTTCCCGTTCAGTGTGTAATGGTGATATTGATTCCCTCTTCCCATGTGTATAACCTTACATTTATCATTGTTAAACCTCATCTGCCACCTTTCAGCCCAAGTTTCCAACTTATCCAGATCCATCTGTAGCAGAATACTATCTTCTCTTGTATTAACTGCTTTACATAGTTTTGTATCATCTGCAAATATCGATATTTTACTGTGTAAACCTTCTACCAGATCATTAATGAATATGTTGAAGAGAACAGGTCCCAATACTGACCCCTGCGGTACCCCACTGGTCACAGCGACCCAGTTAGAGACTATACCATTTATAACCACCCTCTGCTTTCTATCACTAAGCCAGTTACTAACCCATTTACACACATTTTCCCCCAGACCAAGCATTCTCATTTTGTGTACCAACCTCTTGTGCGGCACGGTATCAAACGCTTTGGAAAAATCGAGATATACCACGTCCAATGACTCACCGTGGTCCAGTCTATAGCTTACCTCTTCATAAAAACTGATTAGATTGGTTTGACAGGAGCGATTTCTCATAAACCCATGCTGATATGGAGTTAAACAGTTATTCTCATTGAGATAATCCAGAATAACATCCCTCAGAAACCCTTCAAATATTTTACCAACAATAGAGGTTAGACTTACTGGCCTATAATTTCCAGGTTCACTTTTAGAGCCCTTTTTGAATATTGGCACCACATTTGCTATGCGCCAGTCCTGCGGAACAGACCCTGTCGCTATAGAGTCACTAAAAATAAGAAATAATGGTTTATCTATTACATTACTTAGTTCTCTTAGTACTCGTGGGTGTATGCCATCCGGACCCGGAGATTTATCTATTTTAATCTTATTTAGCCGGTTTCGCACCTCTTCTTGGGTTAGATTGGTGACCCTTAATATAGGGTTTTCATTGTTTCTTGGGATTTCACCTAGCATTTCATTTTCCACCGTGAATACCGTGGAGAAGAAGGTGTTTAATATGTTAGCTTTTTCCTCGTCATCTACAACCATTCTTTCCTCACTATTTTTTAAGGGGCCTACATTTTCAGTTTTTATTCTTTTACTATTGATATAGTTGAAGAACAGTTTGGGATTAGTTTTACTCTCCTTAGCAATGTGCTTCTCTGTTTCCTTTTTGGCAGCTTTAATTAGTTTTTTAGATAAAGTATTTTTCTCCCTATAGTTTTTTAGAGCTTCAATGGTGCCATCCTGCTTTAGTAGTGCAAATGCTTTCTTTTTACTGTTAATTGCCTGTCTTACTTCTTTGTTTAGCCACATTGGGTTTTTCCTATTTCTAGTCCTTTTATTCCCACAAGGTATAAACCGCTTACACTGCCTATTTAGGATGTTCTTAAACATTTCCCATTTATTATCTGTATTCTTATTTCTGAGGATATTGTCCCAGTCTACCAGATTAAGGGCATCTCTAAGCTGGTCAAACTTTGCCTTCCTAAAGTTCAATGTTTTTGTGACTCCCTGACAAGTCCCCCTAGTGAAAGACAGGTGAAACTGCACAATATTGTGGTCGCTATTTCCTAAATGCCCAACCACCTGCAGATTTGTTATTCTGTCAGGTCTATTAGATAGTATTAGGTCTAAAAGTGCTGCTCCTCTGGTTGGATTCTGCACCAATTGTGAAAGATAATTTTTCTTGGTTATTAGCAGAAACCTGTTGCCTTTATGGGTTTCACAGGTTTCTGTTTCCCAGTTAATATCCGGGTAGTTAAAGTCCCCCATAACCAGGACCTCATTATGGGTTGCAGCTTCATCTATCTGCTTTAGAAGTAGACTTTCCATGCTTTCTGTTATATTTGGGGGTTTGTAACAGACCCCAATGAGAATTTTGTTACCATTTTTCCCTCCATGAATTTCAACCCATATGGACTCGACATCCTCATTCCCTTCGCTAATATCCTCCCTTAAAGTGGACTTTAGACAAGACTTTACATAGAGACAAACCCCTCCTCCTCTCCGATTTTTACGATCCTTTCTAAACAGACTGTAACCCTGTAAGTTAACTGCCCAGTCATAGCTTTCATCTAACCATGTCTCGGTTATTCCCACTATGTCAAAGTTACCTGTAGATATTTCTGCTTCTAGTTCTTCCATCTTGTTTGTCAGGCTTCTGGCGTTTGCGAGCATGCAGTTTAGAGGATTTTGTTTTGTTCCAATCTCCTCACTGTGGATTGTTTTAGAAATGTTCTTACCTCCCTTCTGAGTATGTTTTCCTGGGTCGTCTTTGTTCGAGTCTAATGTTTTTCTTCCCGTCCCCTCTTCTTCTAGTTTAACGCCCTCCTGATGAGTGTAGCGAGTCTTCTGGCGAATGTGTGTTTCCCAGGTTTGTTGAGGTGTAGTCCGTCTCTGGCGAGGAGTCCATCATACCAGTAATTCACACCGTGGTCCAGGAATCCAAATCCTTGTTGTCTGCACCATCGTCTTAGCCAGTTGTTTGCATCAAGGATCCTGTTCCATCTCCTGGTGCCATGCCCGTCTACTGGAAGGAGTACCCCTACAGTAGCAGCTTAAAAATTTCACCCACAGAGCAGTGGTGCATCTGGGGGGGGGAGCATTATAATGACACTTGTATCTTTAAGGGCAAAAGAGCGGAGAAGATGGAAGTCTGCAGAGACGGCTGTGGATGAGAAAACTCATCATGGGATCTGGACAAGATGAAGAAAAGAAGGAGAACGACTCCAGAGACTACGTCACCTATGAGGTACCTGGATGTAAATGTTATTTGTGATACTGACTAATTCTCATGTTTTTATTTATGTTAGGAGCATTAAAGGGGATGTCCAGGTTTGTAATGAGTCTGCAGTCATTCTTCGTGACTGCAGACTTCTGAATTCTCACAGTGCGCTCTGCACGCTGTCAGGATTCTCTTGTGCTGGCGATTTACATACATGCGGTCACGTGCTGACTAGACATGTGTGGCCTCACTCAATGAAAATGAACTGAGCGAGGCCGGGCACGTCTAGTCGGAATGTGGTCAGAAGTATACAAATCACATGCTTGTGCTGACATGACCATCCACCGGCAAGGGAGAATCCTAAAAGTGTGCAGTGCATGAGTTGTGAGAATTCAGAAGCTGCGATGTCAGGATTCAGCTCTGCAGGTTCCAGTAGTCGTCACATGGACACGTCACTCATATGCGACTTTCATACTTATGGTCCTGTGACATCGAGCTTCTCTTCTGCTTCTCTGTTTTTCACTGAACATTGAGAGCATTAGGGAGAGGAGCTCGTGGGCACATGACTAAGTGTGCAAATCGAATATATCCTGGGGGGGGCGTCAAAATGAATACTTGCCCCGGGTGCCAGAAACCCTAGATACGCCTCTGCCACAGTAAAATATATAGGCAGGGTGCACTCTAGCTGTATCTCAAATATAAAGCTGGTGCAGAACCTAGTCCACGAATATATATAACCAAAGAAAAAGAGAAAAAGAATGGACTAAACAGGGTCTGCACAACCATATGATATGAAAAATATAACACGACATTTTATTGAACACCACAACAATAAACATAAAAACACTTAAAATACAGCAATGTGTAAATCACCCCTATACATCCAAATAGGTATGCAGCAATATCATAGAATATCCACCTATAGGCTACTATAAACATACATATCCTAACAAATATATGGACGCCCTAAGCAGCAAGACAACAAACATGGTACAACATATGTACAATAAGGTGAAGGACCCTAAATAAGCCAATGTAATACCCACTTCACCAAATGGTGAATAGATAAATAGTGAGTCAATACACCTAGAGTAGCATAAAGGAACACATATATGCTTGAAGCTATTGACACATGGGTGTCTAGGTACAGCTGTTAGAGTACAGCATATGTAGAATGTAGCCCAAAGAAAAGAATCAGAACGCCCCTACTAATAGTAAAAGCGGCATTACACCATCAGATACTCAGCTAAGTCTGGAGTAGAGTAAGAGGAGGTCCAAAAGCCAAAAGGCTAAAATGTCGCTGCAGATACGTGTGTCATAAGTGACTGGCAGGTATCATGGAAGGGGTGTAAAGAGAAGCCCCACGCGTATCGCCGCCGCAGCGGCTTCGTCAGGGGAAGTAGGGTATGTGGTGAACCACATGCGTATAAATAGAGGTTACAATTAATGAAATGCCATACCGGTGTGTTGCTCCCAAGAGGGAGAGAGGTGGCGAAAGTATCGTGCAGCCGCACGTGTAGGGAAAGGAGGGATCAAGATGAAACCAACGGAGGCCTCCGTGGGACAAAAGTCCGCGCATGCGCAAACGCGGCTCAGACAGAGAGCCGTGCTGCGCATGCGCCGGGCATAAATAGACCACATAGTGGGGACAGAGAGCCGGAGAGAGCAGAGCAGCGCCAGCGCTGGGCATAAATAGCCCATATAATGGGGACGGGGGACCAGGGAGTACACACAAAGACCCAGAGGAAAAAGGGACAAAGGGATAGGGGGAATGCACATACGGAGGATCAATAGCAAGTGGTCCCTATGGAGTAAAAGAAATGTTAAACACACAGTATCATACAATGTACGTTACAGAAATATCTCCAATTAAAGGGGATCCATCCGCAGTGGACCCAGACAGAAAGGCTCAAAAAAACAAAAAAAGGGGGGGGGGGAGGAGCACTAATCTGTATACTCTGGACATGGAGAAAAGAGCACGATAAAATGCTGAAAAAATATACATAATTTATTTATTGCCATAAATCACATAAGTCCAGGGAGGCACTAGAGGCCAACCAGTACACGAAATGGGAAACCCTATTAGCCCTGCCAGGGGTGAGCGTCGATAAGGCCAATGTTCCCTTTCCATCCCATATTCTGGCCGAACACACTTGGTTTGGAGTTCCAGAAAAAGCTGCAACACATAAATGTTCTTCGTTTTTTCCTCCCGAGTTACGTAAGTACAGAGAGAGTCTATTCATAGTGCAGCGAGGGGAAGGAACAGGTCATGTACAGAAAAGGGCCAATGATCCATTTGCAATACTGATGAAGAATTGTCCGATTCCAATTAGTCAGATCCTGGTCCAACACCTCATGTGCGGCATGTGCCAATAGCCACATTCTCATAAATGGGAAAAATCCCCATGTCATATGGCTTCGATTTATGGCAGGAGTAGATCATACATGTCCAACCACAGGGTGTAGGAGAAAACGGGGTGAATAGACCCTCGTCTTGATGCCAGGCTGTATAGTGCAGAAGGGCGGATCCGCACCCAATGGGTAACTGGAAACAAGAGAGAGGGGAAGAGAAAAAAAAGAGAGTCTTTAATGTTACAAACCAATATAAAAACAATGACAAAAAAGAGAGAGAACAAAATGTCACCCAATGGATAAATTAACCCCAAAACCCCGTAAAAAGGAGTTATTCGTTTAAGCCCGAAGGGGCCACTGATTGAAGTAGAAAGATCCATCTGGACTCGATTTGCAAAAGATGTTTACGTTTATCTCCCCCTCTCTCATTGGGTACAAGTTTTTGCAGACCCACCACCTCCAAATTAGACGAAGAGCCCCCATGCTTGGTCAAAAAGTGTTCAGCTACCGGGGTGAGGGCCTTGCCCTTTCTCCGGTCCGATGCCGCTAAGTGAATTGTAGAGACGTGTTTCTGGGCCCGCTTTCTTAATTCTTGGGTAGTCTGCCCAACATAAACCATCCTACAAGGACAGATGAGGGCATAGACTACATCCCTAGTTCTACAGTTGATATATGTCCTAATGGGATGTTTACTGAGAAGGACAGGATGCACAAAAAAGTCACGAGTTGGAGCCATGTGGGGACAAATGTTGCAATCCCCACATGGGAAAGATCCCCTCAGGGTGATGCCTCTATTCAGTTTCACCGTAGGTCTTTGGAAGTGACTCCTACTAAGGAGGTCCCTGAGGTTGGGTGCCCGTCTAGCTGTTAACAGGGGTCTATTACTCATGATTTCTGAAGTATGTGTGTCAGCCCGAAGAATCTGCCAGTGTTTGGAAAAAATGTCACTGACCTGTTTCCAGTTACTGTTGAAATCAGTAATAAATCTGGTCTGTGACTCCTGGCTCTGTCTTTTAGAAGATAAAAGAGACTTCTGGTCCTGTGTTCGTGTTGAAAGATCCTCAGATCCAAAAAGGTGGTGTCACTAGCAGAAATGGAATATGTGAGGAAGATATTGTGAGGATTAGAGTTTAGGGTATCAAAGAATACGATACACTCCTCCTTAGTACCCTTCCAGACCATGAAGACATCATCTATGAAACGATACCAGGTGTGTACGTGGGCAGCGAACAGTGGAGACGAATAAACAAATTTATCCTCCCACCAGCCTAAAAAGGTGTTAGCATAGGCTGGTGCACACTTCGCGCCCATCGCCACGCCTGATCGTTGTAAATAGTGGACCCTATCAAAAAGAAAGAAGTTATGATGGAGGACAAAAGACATTAAATCGAGGAGAAACGAGTCATGGCCCCTATCCGTAGATTGCTTCTTATCCAGAAAATAAGCTATCGCCTCCAACCCGTCTTTGTGACCAATGTTCGAATAAAGTGATTCTACATCACAAGTAACAAGTAGGAAATTTGTGGGGAGTGTAACCCGACCACAAATGTCAATAAAGTGTGAAGAATCACGGACAAACGAAGGGAGAGATGAAGCAATAGGCTGGAGAAAGAAGTGCAAGTACTCACCTGCTCTTTCGCACATGCTGCCGACGCTGGACACAATAGGCCTACCAGGGGGCCTCGAGCTGTCTTTATGAATTTTCGGCAGCATGTAGAATGTTGCTGTTACCGGGTTGGCCACCCACAGGTACTGTTTCTCTTGCGGGGAGATGATAGCCAGCTGTGAAGCTCTGCATAGTAGTTTTTCATATTATGAGAGAAAAGTAGAGGTAGGGTCAGAGGGAAGCTTTTGATAATATTGCACGTTATTTAACTGACATCTTGCCTCAGCCTCATAAAGTTGAATAGACCACAAAACCACATTGCCCTCTTTATCTGCCTCTTTGATGGTGAACTCCCTGTTGTTTTGTAGGGCAGTGAGGGCACGTTTTTCCTCTAAACTCAAATTGGATGGACCACCTACCCGAATAGGCATCGCCATGATGTCTTGCTTAACCACCTCGAAAAAAATCTTGATGGCCGGTACCAGGGAGAAAGATGGAGTTTTGAGTGATTTGTTCCGATATGGAAACCTCCTTCTGTTGGAGCCTGACTCGTTCTCCTCTAATAACTCCAATAGATCCTGAAATGTTTGACGTACGTCCATAGGTATAGTCTGTAGGATATCGGGTCTTCTGTACATGACCTGGAAGGTTAACTTTCTGCAAAACAAATATAGGTCTTTTATAAGAGTAAAGGTACTGTCACACTAGACGATATCGCTAGCGATCCGTGACGTTGCAGCGTCCTCGCTAGCGATATCGTCCAGTGTGACAGGCAGCAGCGATCAGGCCCCTGCTGGGAGATCGCTGGTCGGGGAAGAAAGTCCAGAACTTTATTTCGTCGCTGGACTCCCCGTAGACATCGCTGAATCGGCGTGTGTGACACCGATTCAGCGATGTCTTTGCTGGTAACCAGGGTAAACATCGGGTAACTAAGCTCAGGGCCGCGCTTAGTAACCCGATGTTTACCCTGGTTACCATCCTAAAAGTAAAAATACAAACACTACATACTTACCTACAGCCGTCTGTCCTCCAGCGCTGTGCTCTGCTCTCCTTCTGCTCTGGCTGTGAGCGTCGGTCAGCCGGAAAGCAGAGCGGTGACGTCACAGACAGCAAAAGGTAAGTATGTAGCGTTTGTTTTTTTACTTTTTAGGATGGTAACCAGGGTAAACATCGGGTTACTAAGCGCGGCCCTGCGCTTAGTTACCCGATGTTTACCCTGGTAACCGGGGACCTTGGGATCGTTGGTCGCTGGAGAGCTGTCTGTGTGACAGCTCTCCAGCGACCAAACAGCGACGCTGCAGCGATCCGGATCGTTGTCGGTATCGCTGCAGCGTCGCTATGTGTGACGGTACCTTAAACTTATCTGCAACACATGTGGGGACAAAGGATAAACCCTTTTGGAGCACGGACAATTCAAAAGGTGTGAGGACATGTTTAGAAAGGTTTATAACCTGCAGTGTTGCTGGACCAGATGTAGATGCAGGTACAGAGCATGGGGCACAGTACCTCTACAGTAGCAGCTTATAAATTTCACCCACAGAGCATGGGGCACAGTACCTCTACAGTAGCAGCTTATAAATTTCACCCACAGAGCATGGGGCACAGTACCCCTACATTAGCAGCTTACAAATTTCACCCACAGAGCATGGGGCACAGTACCCCTACATTAGCAGCTTACAAATTTCACCCACAGAGCATGGGGCACAGTACCCACAGCTTCAAGGTGTCTGCTCCAGTAATGTACATTACAAATGCTGCCAATGAAAAGCTTGTACTATGATCTTGGATCGAGCTGGCAGTCCTCAGTGAGGCTATTAACTAGTTAAATGCCGCTGTCAAACGCTGACAGTGGCATTTTACAAGTGCTCCTCCTGCAACAAATAAGCCCTCACATGGCCATATTGACGGAAAAATAAAAAAGTTATGGCTCTGGGAAGAAGGGGAGCGAAAAACGAAAACTCAAAAAATAAGGCAGGGTCTCTAAGGGGTTAGAGCAGCAGATGAGTTGCCCCACGGGCCAGGGGTTACTCGGTACCGGGTCCGGTACTTCACAGGGGGATGTCACGATGGCTGTGACCCGGTCCATGGCCCAGGGCACCCATGTAAAAGGGAAAGGTCTTTAAAGGGATAGAGTTTATGTTTGTGACGCCACCTGTGGTATTTGGTCAGGATGACCGATGCTGCTTTAGGGGTCTGCTGGGGTGATGTTATGGCAGCTAGATGGTATATCCCCAGGGCTCCCGGTGTGTAGATACTGATATGGTGAGAGGTGCAGAGAAGAACGAGGACACAAGGTTGCAGTCTCTTTACCTTTACTGAAGTCATCAGCATCCACAGTCCAGGGCACCAGATCACAGGGCAGGCAGAGGAGTCCGGGCAGTCCAAAGACAAGTTCCCCTGAGTAAGTCAGGTGGGAGCCTACCACTCTGCACTTTCTGTCTCTAAGTCCCTGCTGCCACCAAGTGTCTCACCAAGGTCTTTAATCGTTCTGCTGTCCTAGGACAGGTACCTGTATGGCAGGCAGCTTGGGCCGTGTGAACTGGGGTCTGTTCTCGGTGACTCACGGCTCCTAGGTGCTGCTGTGCCACAGATAATTATGGGCAAAGTCCTTGTAGAACAATACCCTCCGGTTCTGCTTTGTGTTTTATAATCCACAAAAGCCTCGGGCTCCCGGTACCCGGATTCTTGCGCTGATACGCTTCAGAGGCCTGCTCGTGGCCTCTTGGAACTTTCACTTTCTTCTGTGCTCCACTCCTGTCTGTCCTCGCACACAGACTTCTACTACAAACTGAGCTGTCTCCACCTCCAAACTAGGATCTTTATTGAGGGAAGTTGCCCTAAAACAAGGCTTGGAGCTCCCCCTCCTGGCCTGGAAGTGGAAGGTGTTGTGTGTGTGTAAACCTACCAAAGGAAATCTCACTTGTCTCCAGACATAGAACTATCCTCCCCGTGAGGAAGACAGCACTACTGTGATACCCGAACTCCTGGGGTGCCACACATGTCAATCCCTTCAGTGTTTTTGCGGTGTTTCGCAGCATTTTTCACCATTGAAAGCAATGAGGAAGTGCAAAAATGCAGCAAAAACGCTATGTGTGAACATAGCCCAAGACGTGTAGGAGGCATTTTTTCTTTTAATTTTGCTTTGTATACAAGTCATTATACAGGAAAGAATTTTTTCCAACATTTTTTCCTGTAAAATCCATTTTATCTTTGGTTTTGTATGGTTTATTATCACTCTGTAAAGTGATGTAATACTCTGCCAATATTTTTACCAGCAGCGACTTGGGAGTTAGAAATGCATCTAGGCATCATCCCCATACTGTTCCCATTCAATTTGAACACTGTTTCCATTTCAGTGATTTTCCTGCCTTCCTCTTAGGGTCTGCCTGAAAAATGCTTGAGTTTCCCTTGACTTCCTTTATACTCATTACTCAACAAGGTGGTTTCTCTTGCTGCAGAATTTTTGTTTCTCCATTGAACAAAGACTGGGGAAATTACAGGGGAATGCAGACAAACTATCAAGAATTCATAGTATAATGGCTCAAAATGCCTAGACCTCTGGTTTGGAAAAGAAGGGGGGGATATGTAGGCGGCTGACAGGGAAGATACTGGACATATTGTATATTTCTCCCAGAAAGGTAAGTTGGGCGAGATATTAAACCAGGTAGTACTGGCCAGTGCAGCAGCTTACGTGCTGAGCTGTTTTATTTACTGGGTGATAGTTTGGTCCGGGTTTTATTGGAGTGATGAGGAGGATTTTGTGGTGGGACTCATCATTCCCACTCCCTTTCCAGTACAAGTTTTGATGGAGGCTTAGCTAGCTTAGCTGAGAGAAGTCATTTCATTACAGACACAGAAAAGACTAAAGAAAAAGCTTCAAAGTATCACAGCCTCCGGACTGATATGATGTGTTTCTGAGGAGAATATGCACAGTAGTTAGATGTGCTAAACGATGAGTGACTGGAGAGCCAAGTCCACATATTTCACCGGTAGCATTAGTCAGAGGTATGGTATGTTAGCTAGTGTCTAGACGGGCAAGTCTTTGTTGTTTTGGTTTCTTTACTGTTTGTTACCTGTTGGCTTAAAATAAAGCCCCACATTTTCCTCATACAGACTGTATATACCTATGTAACAGCCATGATGCCTTACAATGCCCTTGCGTGTTGCAGTTGGTAAATATTCCATAATCAAGACACAGTATAGCAGACCCACTCAATATTTTTTGACCTAAGGAACTCTCCTGAGGTGTGAGTACAATTGGAAAATATTAAACATAAAAACAAGTCCCCTTACTCTCATGATTTAAGGCATATGCTAAGTTTCATCAGACCATATTTTAGAAAAAAGAACAAGCTGTGACTTGTTAAAGATCAAGTGAAGTCAGTGTGTGACATTGATATATTAATAGTGAGAGCAAAAAAGAGCTAAAAATATAAATGGAGTAACTGGACGCTTTTCAATTTCATAATTACCGTATGTCTGGCACATTGTGTCACACTTTGTAGCAGGTAGTTTGCAATTTTTAAAGGGAACCTGTCATCTTCATAAATGCTATTAGCCAGTAGAGTTAAGGGGTGATCTGTTGGTAAATAGCATTAAAACCCTGTACAGATGCCGTATTTGAGCAGCAGATGCAGGGAGAAAATTAAGTATTATTCTCCCTGCAGCTGCTCGCTAACAGTCATGGGTGCGATGCAGAAAACTAATACAATCTTAGATAAGTACACAGTGAGTGCAGCTATAATCACACTCGTAGAGTCACTGGACAAAAAAGATACAAAGTACACATAATAAGACTAAATTCACCCAAAAAATATACCAACTAAAATATACCCTTTAATATTAAATATCTACAAAATCAGTAAAGGGCGATATTATTTTTAAAAATGCATTAAGAAACCACTAACTTCGTATATACAGAGCAGATGAAAGGAAACTATAGGGACTGATTTGACAATGAGACCTTGTAAATAAGATATAGTAAAGGAAATCCCTTACCACATCTCGAAAGGACCCCGCCTTACCACGGAGGTTGGCAGTAGCCCTTTAAATTATGTATATGGCGCCCCCGCACACTGACCCTAGTGTCCCCTAACAGGCCCTAACTCCCTTTAAAAAAACTTGGATCAATTTACTCACAAAATAATAGTTCATATATTCAGTAGCTAGATATTAGAAACCGGAAGTAACATGTAGCTACTGATAAGAATAGAATATTTCCTGGCTAAATACAGCATACAGATGTTGGTAAATATAGAGGTAAAGACTGCTATCCTCTTAACGGTACAGCATCCTTGGGCCACATTGGAGACATTATCAAATGACGTGTGTGCCTGTTGTAGCACGTATCCACCTAAAGTAAGGCTCTGCCGGATGTTGGACAGCCAGTGTGCGTACCATCATTGCGCTCCAAAGTCTAGTGCATATGCATGGGTCCGAGCTCTATTAGAGCTAATGGAGTTTACAATGTATGCTTCCTTCCTATGCCCTTTAAGAATTTAGCTAATCTCAAATGAACAGTTATCAAAGGTACCAATGATTCTCATCAAGAGATTCTCAGGTTCATTCTTTATGGGTCTACACAGTTTCAATCTATTAAATAAGTGGGCATGCCTGAAAGTGTCATTGAGAACGCTCCTTTGGTATCCTCTCGTTAGAAACCTAACCCTCAGTTCTCAGGCCTGAGTATGAAATATTAACGGGGAGAAACAATTCCTCTTTACCAGGAGGTAATGTCCCCTCGGAATTACTTTCTTGAGATTTAGAGGGTGATGGCTGTCCCATTTTAGTAAATTATTTGTCGAAGTGGGCTTCCAAAAGAACTTTGTTTGGAGTTTACCCCAGTGCCAATTTCAATCGTGGTATCTAGAATGTTGATGGACGTAGGATTGATCTAAGATGTGAATTTTAGGCCCAATTTATTTATGTTAAGTTCCTGCATGAATCTACTGAGCGAGATGGCAACGCCTACCAATAAAATGAGAAAGTGGTCCCTCTCCCTGAAATATCCTCCCACCAGCCCAGGAGCAACCCACTTTGACGAACAACAGATTGGAGCTGTTGAGACCCATAAAAAACAAACCTCAGAATCACTTGATGAGAATTAGTGTTAAGGTACCGTCACACATAACGATATCATTAACGATATCGTTGCAACGTCACGCTTTTGGTGACGTAGCAACGATCCCGCTAACGATCTCGTTATGTGTGAAGGCGACCAATGATCAGGCCCCTGCTGGGAGATCGTTGGTCGTTGGGGAATGATCAGGACCATTTTTTGGTCGCTGATCACCCGCTGTCATCGCTGGATCGGCGTGTGTGACGCCGATCCAGCGATGTGTTCACTTGTAACCAGGGTAAATATCGGGTTACTAAGCGCAGGGCTGCGCTTAGTAACCCGATATTTACCCTGGTTACCATTGTGAAAGTTAAAAAAAAAAAAACAGTACATACTCACATTCTGATGTCTGTCACGTCCCCCGGCGTCCACTGTGTCAGCGCCGGCCGTAAAGCAGAGCACAGCGGTGACGTCACCGCTGTTACTGCCGGCGCTGACACAGTGAGTGCAGGGAAGCTCTCGGCAGCAGCGCGTGCATTAGCAGCGCTCTTGCCGAAAGCAGTTTTAACCCCGTGGACGCCGGTAAGGGACGTGACAGACATCAGAATGTGAGTATGTAGTGTTTTTTTACTTTTACAATGGTAACCAGGGTAAATATCGAGTTACTAAGCGCGGCCCTGCACTTAGTAACCCGATGTTTACCCTGGTTACCTGGGTGCTGCAGGGGGACTTCGGCATCGTTGAAGACAGTTTCAACAATGTCGAAGTCGTTCCCCTGATCGTTGGTCGCTGGAGAGAGCTGTCTGTGTGACAGCTCTCCAGCGACCACACAACGACTTACCAACGATCACGGTGAGGTCGTATCGCTGGTCGTGATCGTTGGTAAGTCGTTTAATGTGAAGGTACCTTTAGTGATATCTTTGACGATCATTCATTTAGGTAGCAGATCAAGACAAAGGGGCTAGGCAAAGGGACGGTCAATGCCAAGGAAAAGCCAAGTTTAAAATACAACAACTAAACAACACAGATTAAAATACAAGAACTAAAAGCACAGAGCAAACACATACCAAACTGAGCAGAGCTACAACTGGCAAAAAAAAAAGAGGCAGACAGACCGCTAAACAGCCTGGTATTCATTCAAAGCACGAGATTACTGTAGAAAACTCAACACACTCTGACACTGATTGGGTGACTGCACCACACCGATAGCTCAGCAAGCACAAGCCTCAGGTTGAACGGCTGAGCTGTCAATCATGATACTGACAGTTCAGCGTGCCCCTGCCCAGGATTGGACTGCTGAGCTGCCAGTCACCACACTGAGAGGAGGAATTGTGATAAAAGGATTAAGGTTTTGCAACTGTTTTACCAGTCACATTTAACAATTATATGAGCCAGAACAACACTGCTGTTGCAAATTACTTTCTGTGCATGTACTTAATTTGCAACCTAGATTTATTAGGCTAAAGCTATTTTAATGGATCAATGTAAATTGTGCTCCTACATGTCCAAGTTCCCCATAATCGATGCTGGTGGACCACCTGTATTGTACTGCCTTTTGCAAAAGAATAGCATGCGCTCATGTTCAATGGAAAGTATGTAGTCGCCATTATTTCTGGTATTAAAAAGCGGTCCCTGCCAAGTTTGTGAACAAAATGCTAATTTTTTTTTACAACAAAATATATTTTATTATGCGCAGCAATATTTCAATACAACAAAATCACCTTCTTTCCAATTTTCCCAGTAGCAACCTGATCAGGGTTTTGAAAAGGGCAAAATTGTCAAGAATTATCAAACCAAAATTTTTGCATTCCTTGAGTGAAATTTCCTTTTAAAAAATTATGAATTTTGTCAGAAACTGTTAAGATTTCTTTGGGTTTAGAAAATTGGGGTACTGGGGAAATATAGTCATGGTCGAAAGTGTTGGCACCTTTGAAATTGTTCAACAAAATGAAGTATTTCTCCCAGAATATTATTGCAATTACCCATGTTTTGTTATACACATTTGTAACACAGTTAGCCAGGCTGAAAAAAAATTTGTCCATCCTGTTCAGCCTATATTCGGTCAGAATAAATCCCCAGATCTACGTCCTTCTAAAAAACCTAATAACTGTAAAATACAATATTGTTACGCTCCAGGAAGACATCCAGGCCTCTCTTGAACCCCTCGACCTTCTCAGGCAAGCAATTCCAGATTCTCACCGCCCTAACAGTAAAGAATCCTCTTCTATGTTGGTGGAAAAACCATCTTTCCTCCAGACACAGAGAATATCCCCTTGTGACTGTCACCTTCTGTATAGTAACATAGTTAGTATGTTACATTGTTTCCTTTGTATAGATTGGAACAACACAAAAAAACAAAGGAAAAAAAGTGAAGTTGGATATAATTTCAAACAAAACCCCCAAAAATGGACTTGACAAAATTGTTATCACTTTCCAAAATTGTGGGTAAACAACTTTTACCAGCATTTGACGCTCGTTCAAACTCACATCTGGCAAGTAACAGGTGTGGGTAATATGAAAATCACACCTGAAATCAGATAAAAAGGGAAGAAGCTGACTCAATCTTTTCATTGTGTGTCTGTGTGCCACGCTAAGCATGGAGAACAGAAACGGTAGAAGAGAACTGTCTGAGGACTTGAGAACCAAAATTATTGAAATCTCAAGGTTACAAACATAATGAAGAAGTTTACAACCCATGGCACTGTAGCTCCTTAAGGTGGATGGCAGAGAAAAATTGATGAAAGACTGCAACGCAGGATAATCTAGACGGTAGATAAGTAGCTCCAATGAAGTTCCAAAAGAATCAAACTGTGCTGCAGGCTTAGGGTGTATCAGTGTCAGCGCGAACTATCCGTCAACTTTTGAATGAAATTAAATGCAGGAGACCCAGGGGGACCCCACTACTGACACAGAGACATAAAAAATGGACTGCAATTTGCCAAAATGTATGTAAGTAAGACATCTGAGAAAGCGTCTTCTGAGAAAGCGTCTTGTGGACAGTTGAGACCAAGATAGAGCTTTTTTAGTAAGGTATATCATTCTACTGATTATCGACAATGGAATGATGTCTATAAAGGAAAGAACACAGTACCTACAGTCAAATATGGTGGACGCTCACAGGTATTTTGGGATTGTTTTGCTGCCTCTAGCACCTGGTGCCCTGTCTGTGTGCAACGCATTATGAAATCTGAAGCTTACCAAAGGATTTTGGGTTGAAATATTGTGCCCAGTGTGAGAAAGTTACAGCAGATAAATCGGTGTTTTATCAAACCTACAGCAAAAAGCCCATGGAGTTAAGGGTTCTGCTCTATCTTTGATTTGCTCTTGCCTGGGACAGCGTAAACCTTGTCTTCCAAGTTGAATACAACATCAGCCTTTCTTACATGGAAGCAGAGGTGACTGATGTCACAACTATAATTCGTGACCACTGCAACCAATCACTGGGTCAGTGGTTTTGTGCTGTTTAGTGTGGCATGAAAATAGCGCTCAGTGATTGTTGAAAGCAATTTGTGACATCACAGTTGCTACAATGGCAGCGAAGACAACGGGCTAAGTAGCGCTAATTTTGTTACTTTCACAGAGGATGCTTATGCACTTAAAATAAAGCAAAATGTTTAAGTTTATTTTAACTAGGTAAAAAATAACCAATATTGGAAAGTACAAATATGTATCACTGATATAGAGAGCAAATACTATTTTTATCTGGGTTTTAAAGTAATCTTTTTGAACAGCATCTTAGAAAAGCGGCATGATGAGAAAATAGCAGTCCTGTTTCACAGTCTGAGATGTATAACCTGAGCGGCTTTGCTAAAGAAAAGATGACCACTGTCCAGATCAAGGTGATTTGTTGCTTTGTAAAGATAGAGATTACAGGACCATAAAGAAGTGTGTCTATTCTGAAAGTAAAAATTCCAACTGATCATAAGAGTAGCCTCACATGAGTACAATTTATTTTTTTACTGCAAGCACTTTTAAAGGAAAAAAATGGTTGTAATGGTGCCCTATTCAAATTAATTAGCAACAATGAAATTTACAGTTTACTGGGAACAACAAAGATGCCCCTGGAAGAAGCTAAGTGAAACGCGCGTCGGGGAGGGGATGCTACACCTGACTCTCTCCACTTCTTAGCTATATTTATCTTTAAATACTCTATGGCTCTCTTCGTTTCCTTCTTGGCATTAATCATAGCTGGAATATAAGTTAAATTATTGTTATATGAAGTGATCATAAATATAATTAGTTTGGACGGTAATCTATATTGAGAGATAGCCTCACGCTCTGCACATATCCCTACGTGATGGTTCTCCCTGGAATATGTTCGGTTCGATCTTGATAAGAGACATTTTAAACAAATTGGCAAGAACAAAGTTTTCCCTTCTTTTTGCATAACTTCCTATATAGTATTTATTTTTCTTTTATTACCTTTATTTACTTATTAATAAAATAATATTTAAGCGTTCTTACTGGCATATCCCCTCCTGATGTATCGGTTTTATCCCTGATCACATGTGACTGTATACATCCCTCCCCTCTTTCCTTTGCGCCGTTTTTAAATTTTGTTTCATGCATTTAACCGCATGTATGTTATTCATTGCTTTCATTTGTGAGTGTCCTGATGAAGGGGTCGGAGTGACTCTGAAATGTTGACATTAAATCAACATTTCATTCTCCATTGTGGGTTGTCACTTATCCAGCAGCACAGGATACTTACATCGCCAGAGGCATATTTCATTACAATCAATAGAAGCTGCAGCAGCTGGAAGCAATGCATTTTTACTGGTTGCGTCCTACACAACCCTATAAGGTGAAAATTATTAAACTATTGATCCTGTTTTACTACTTGGATAAGACCCTATTTCCCTTTTGCATTTTTTATCAAAACATTTTCTGGGACAGACATGATAGGGACAATCCATATTTAGGTACACCTTGACGTGGTTGGATGGCTTCTTCACTACTTGATTAAGAAAAAAAGTTAACTAAGTACTTTGCATTTTTAACGAGTATAGCAAGAGATATAATTTTATGCCAATTATTTGTATCCTATCTGGCAGTAGATTATAAAACCTCCTTCAGTGTGCAGCTAGCTCAGCAGCGGGTCAAGCCTCAAAGGCAATGAGTGACAGATCTCACATCTTAAGTCAACTCAGAGCAGAACAAAAGTCTTACTGGTCATGCGGATACCAATGTGGTCTAAACTGCTTTGGTTGGATGGCTTTTGCAGTTTTTGATTTAAAAAAATGTTAACTAAGCACTTTACATTTTTAATGAGTATAGAAAAATTAATGTTTTCATTAGTCGCAGTGTGCTGACGCATCGTGTGTGTCTATGTTTGTATATTGGCCACATAGCGAATCTGTGCCCTTGTACATTCACTTAAACTTAATGGTGTACGGGCCCCATTTTTAATTTTTATTTAACAGCTACGTGACCAAGAAGGAGAGAGATAGAGGCTACGGTCTGTTAGGTGTCGAGTTCCCGCCTCTGCACAGGGGGAATCTCGAACCATGTCTGCTGCGGTCTCCCATTCTTCTCCAGCCGCAGTGGAGCCTGCTCAGCGGAGACGTTGGTCCCAGCGTCTTGCTCAGTCTCACTCTGTGCGTAGGGTTACGGCTGCTTTTCCTGCTTCTGCTATTTAAACCAGTGCTGGGCAGCGGCGAGCAGATGCTTTTGGGACTAAGTCCTGCTTTTTCCCTTCTGAGCATGCCCAGGCTGAGATCTCCCGTTGGAGATCAAGGGTCACATGCTCAGATGCTGCAGCGGTTCTCATTGGTCCTCCAGGAAGGTCCTGAAGGTGCTAAACTTCTGTGGCAGCTTCCTATCGGTCCTTTATTGGAAGGGCTTATACATGCTGCAGCTATATAAGCTTCGCATGACCGCATGGCCATGCGCCAGTGTACAATTGTATACGTGTGTGTGTTGATGAGTGCAAGTCGTTCCTGAAAAAACCCATGCCTTGTGTATGACTGTTCGCGTAAGGTGTATGGCTGCAATCTAGCACCTGGCTGAACTCTCAGGGTTAACACACGAAACAGCGCCTACTGCTGTGACCGCCAGTACAGTGCCATGCGCCATTAGAGCTCTTCTTTAACCCAAGTCAGGGTGGTTAGTGGCGTCCGCCAGTATGGCACAGTTCGCACTCTCGTGCTAATTAATTATTAGTTTTGTTACGTGCGGTACTGCGGTCCTGTGACACAACAGGGTTCGCTTCCTTCACACAGGGTGAAGTTAACCCGTGTGTGTTTTCACATTGTACCGCCATATAGTCCGTCATTACTTGGCAGCAGGTTCCATCTCTGCACGGTGGACCCCGGGCTGCGAACGCACCTTATTCTATCTCATTATTTGGTGCGTTCCACTAGCCCTAACACAGTCAGATGATATGGCCTCCACAATCACCTGATCTCAACCCAATTGAGATGGTTTGGGATGAGTAGGAAAAACAGCAACCAGTGCTAAGTGCCTGTGGGAACTCCTTCAAGACTGTTGGAAGCCATTCTAGGTGAAGACTTTATGAAGTTGCTTCAGAAAATGCAAACGGGGTAAACAGCTGTCATGAGAGTATCAGGAGAGCAATTTGAGGAATCTAAGGTTTAGCACATATTCTGGACTGTTTCCAAAACCAAAATCTCAATTTGTAGGCTGAGATTCTGGTTTGGATTTATCCTAAATCAGGTGACGAGGCTCGGTGGAGAGTCGATATTGACTTTTAGGATTGCTACTTCATACAGGTGGCGCTAGAGATCTAGTTCTCTTTCTCTATGAAGCAACAATTTCCATAGGAGCATTGCAAGGCTTAAAAATCTCCTCACCTTGACATGTCAGTCTCTGCAAGTAGAAATGTTACCCATTGGATCCTGGTCTGACGCCTCTCAGCCAGCCAAATCAGATCTCACACTGTGTACTGATGAGGGACAGTACCCCAAAACACAGTGTCTGCAAATTGAGATTTTCGTTTTGGCTTTTATCCTAAGTCATATGACAAGGCTCGTTAGAGGGTTGATATTGACTTTTAAGAACACTACTTCCTACAGGTGGATCTAGAGTTCTAGTCCTCTTCCTCTCTGAAGAGACAATTTGCATTAAATGCTTTCTGATGGTCTTGACTTGATGGCACCCAATTTGGATGATTTCCTTTCACTGTGGAAGTAACGAGGGACTTGGAAGAAAATGTGTGTTACCATGGGATGTACATGTCAGCTCCACGGATATTGCAGTTGCACCTTCAATTTATTTGTTTAGCAAGTTTTCTTTTATTCCATTTCATGTGATCACAATTATGATATTCTGCTTTTTATATCACAGGAATCGATGTGATGTGTTTGGTTCATCTGGACCAATGGAGTTGATGAGGTCGTCCTGGCAGATTCATGTTTCATGTCTGCCTCCTGCTACATTGAGGCTCATTAATTTAATTGGGGGCATGTAGTAGTGTCAGTCCATACAGTGGGTGCCAACTGACTTGACTATTGCTACATTTACATAACATGTGAGGCGCGCAGTATAAATGGGATTATATGACAGACATATATTTTATTTAATCTTTTTTTATTTTTGCTGGAATTTTGGTTTAATACTTGTGTTACATTATCATACAATTTTTGCTTAGTTTCTGGAGCAGTAAGGCATCACTTAAGGATCGTGTAATTTTACTGGGTGGATAATTCTATTTGTTATATGTCATTTCCACATTCACAAAAACTTTAAAGGAGCCGTCTAAGTTTAGTCAACATTTTTTACCTGTTTTACACTTCAGCCACTATTATGAAAACTTATCCATGGTTACGTCCACTGATAAATTGACAGCTAATTGCTAGTGGTATTATAAAGGATACCAGCGCACTACCAATAATCCTAGTAATGTAAGGGGTGCAAAAGCAGTGGCATGCGAGCATAACAAAAAACAGAGAAAAAAAAGCACCACTCTATATAATTGCACACCACTTATAAATAGTGATTAAAAAGGAAAACTTTTATTGATACACTAATAAAACCAATTAAAATGGCAACATACCATAGTCCCCACACTGACCCACCACAATGGCATAGGTAGGCACAGGCACATATATAAAGCAATGCACAGTAACAGTTAAATACATATTATATTGCAAAAGTGTGCCACATGATATAACACAGCGGCGCAATCAGTACACAAGATACCCCCGGGGTACAGAAACGATGGATAACCCCTAATGTAAAAAAGGAAAGATATGTCCACATACACAATTGATCAATATAGGACATAGAGCAGGTGTGCTAAGCACCAGGGCCGGCTGCCGGTATAGAAAAGCGGTATAAAATATGGGCAATGTGGTGATAAATACCAATCCACAAGGTAGCCCCAATATGGTATAGTAGTTACCACATGAGAAAAGAATGCAACCAGGTCCTAGGTCCAGCCAAATAGGTCACCCACAGACAAAAGGCAAAGAAGCCCAATAGGGGGGACTAAGCACCAGCGGCAGGGCACAGCGTGGGGAGAAGACCCAACGCGAGTCGCCGTCACAGGTACGGCTTCGTCAGGGGAAGATGCAAAGAGGCGATCAATATCAGTTTAAATACCTTTCACAGAAGGCCAGGTGAGGAGCGAGTAGCGCCAGGAGCTGGAACCGGAAGTGACACGGGCAGGGCGGAAGAGTACGCAATGGCAGACGTCTCTGCCAGTACTACGCAATGCGCATGCGCCGGGGTGTCCGGCGCTGTGCAGCGAGTACAGAGCGTATAACAATGAACAAGGGGACTATGTGGAGCAAGGGAACTGGCTAATATACTAAGTGGGGATGCAAACAAATGGGGCCCAAATAATGAGATACATAGAACAGAGACATTACTCACAAAATAATGGGGACACAGGACAGACATAACACATGGAGGGATACACAAAAGGAAAAAGGGGACCAAAAATAAAACAAACCAAAATTATGGGGATATAGCCATAATGGAAATCAGCACATGGCCAGCCCACTGAGGCAACAGTATAAACTACATGACTGTGGAAAATGAAAATCCCCAAATCCAAGAATGTGCCAAAAAGAAAGGCACATAAAAATGAAACCTGCAAAACGAGGGGAACATGATACAGACAAGAACATAAGCATAAATGAATGCAGATAATAAAGAGATTTATTGCAAAAATGCAGCAGAGTTACATAGTGGCTTCAAATATACGTAAACTCCGTACTGCCAACGAGCTGCTGGATGTAAGGAGAGAGGCGACTAGACAAAATAAATATAAACAAATACCAAAACAGAAAATTTACCGAAATTCCAATAACGAGTAGCAAGCACCAAGGAGCCCCATGGTGAAACCTAACTGTAGGGCACTATAGAGAGAGGCCCCCCCAAAAAAGGGGATGAAAACAAGAGTACCTATCACGCGTGCCAAACAAAGCAAGCAGAATGGAGCATGGACAACCCTCCCAAGTAGCCCAAATACATGTAGACTGGACGTCAATAAAGATGTAAATAGTGTCCTTCAAGTATCCCCAGGTACACACAACAGGAGACGCAGATATCTTGATCCAACCGAGGTGCAATAGTTGCTAGGATGTATCATCCACTTGTAGTTCATGTCTTTCTTATCCCGTAGAGGTATCCTTTCATCCATGTATGCAGGGGTAAGCATAGAGGGGCCTAGCATAATAACCGGGTTTAGTTCCATATGTCAAATAGACGTAGATACCCTCCGATGGTCATATACAGATGTGGGAGGTAGCCCCGATGATCACCTGAAGAGGACATCTGGAACAAAAAAATCATTTGTAAAATTCAGCCCAAGAAGCCCGTAAAAAGGAGATCCTCATTTATACCAGAGGGGACTGTGGAATGTAACAAGAAGATCCAGCGGGCTTCTGCTTGCAAGAGCCTATTTTCAAGTGATCCACCTCTACCCGAGCCACGAATGTGCTCCAAACCCACTATTTTGGTACCTAAGTGTTTACCCGCATGATGCAGTAAGAAATGGGCTGCCACTGTTGTAAGCATTTTGCCCTTATGTGAGTCGGCTGCTGCGGTACTAATGGTGGAAAAATGCTTTTGTATACGCTGACGTAGCTCCTGGGACGTCTGTCCCACATATACAAGTGGCAGGGGCATATGATGGCATAGATGACATTCTTTGTCTTACAATTAATGTAGTTCTTAAGCACATGTTTACTCTGATCAACGGGATTAGAAAAATTATCTCTCACCGGATGCATATATTGGCAGATATTACAATCACCGCAAGGAAAGGAGCCCCTCAGTGAAATACCCCTATTCAATTTAACAGTGGGTCTTTCGTAATGACTTCTTGTGAGGATATCACGTAGATTTGGGGCCCTCCTAGCGGTAATCAGTGGACGCTCACTAACCACCTGCGCTGTTGCCAAATCAGTTGTAAGGATGCCCCAATGTTTCTCTAGGATCTGTCTTACCTTAGACCAATGTGTGGTAAACCCAGTGATGAAACGGACGGTTTTATCCGGTGGTTTCTTTCTTGGTTCCAAAAGGGAGACTTGTGACTGCCGCTTGGCTCTTTGGTATGCATGAGAAATATGTTTGTTAGGGTAGGTCCTCTTCTTAAACCTCTGAGTCAGGTCCTGTGCCTCCCTATAGAAGTCTTCGTCACGTGTGCAGTTTCTCCTTGTACGGAGGAATTGCCCAACGGGAATACCCTTCTTCGTATGGAATGGATGGAAGCTGCGAAATTCCAGTAAGTTGTTTGTTGCTGTATGCTTGCGATATAAGCAAGTAGACAAGGTGCCATCCTGACACATCACGTTAAGGTCCAGGAAGCTCACTAAAGAGGGAGAACACGAGGAGGTAAGAAAAATGTTAAACGGATTGTTGTTGAGTGAGTTAATGAGAACCTCAACCTCATCCTGAGGACCTGACCAAATGAAAAACACGTCGTCGATGTATCTGAGCCAACATCGTACCTTAGATTGAAAACATACGGAGTTATAAATTATGGTGGACTCCCACCACCCTAAGAATACGTTTGCCAGGGCTGGGGCACAGCGTGCCCCCATCGCGATGCTGGAGACTTGAAGATAGAAGTTCCTATCAAATAAAAAAAAGTTGTGTCTGAGAATGAAATCAAGGAGGTCAACGATGAAAGAATCATGAAGCCTGTTGGAATTTTGCTGTAAATCAAGAAAAAAAAGTACTGCTTGTAGACCATGATCATGGTCAATGTTTGAATAAAGAGACTCAACATCACAGGTCACCATAATCTCACCTGGTGCAAGAGTGATGTTTTGCAAAGATGAAATAAAGTGTGATGAGTCTTTGATGTATGACGGAAGTTCCAGTACGAGTGGCTGTAAAAAAAAGTCAATATAAGTGCAAGCTTTCTCACAAAGACTCCCTATGCTAGAAACAATAGGACGTCCGGGCGGTGTGTGAATATCCTTATGTACTTTGGGTAACATGTAAAATGTTGATGTAATAGGATGCTTCACCCAGATAAAATCTTGTTCTCCTATATTAATGATACCCAAATCTAAGGCTTTGTCGATCAACGTTCTTAATTTAGTTGAATAAACACCCGTAGACCTTGGATTATCAAGTTGCCTGTGTGCTTCTTTGATGTATAGATCATGTGGCCAGAGTACGATCTTGCCACCTTTATCGGCTTCACGTATAATGACACTATTAGCCTTTAGGCGAGATAATGCGCGCTTCTCCTGTGTGGTCAAATTCTCTGCAATGGGGATCTTAGTAGGCAAACATTCGATATCTTTCTTGGCCATTTTGAAAAAATTTTGCTAGTGGTCGTAACCCTGGATACTTAAGGTTCTACAATGCCGTCACATGAGGAAAGTGACATAGTGAATCAGAAAATCTAAACTACATTTCTAATTGGAGGTATTTGGTAATATTATTATTATTACACCTACTACATATTGGGATAGGCTCTTGGAGATGGGAATGCCCCTTTAATATTAGTAGAGCTGAATGAGGTTTGTGCGGATTGAGGTCTTGAAGGTCTTAGGGTACCGTTACACAGTGACATTTTGATCGCTACGACGGCACGATCCGTGACGCTCCAGCATCGTAACAATATCGCTCCAGCGTCGTAGACTGCTGTCACACTTTGCAATGTACGACGCTGGAGCGATAATTTCATGACGTATGTGAGATGTAGAAGCCGTTGGTTACTATGCGCACATCGTATACAATATCGTGCACACCTTTGTTACACCATGCAATCATGCCGCCACAGCGGGACACTAGACGACGAAAGAAAGTTTCAAACGATCTGCTACGACGTACGATTCTCAGCGGGGTCCCTGATCGCAGGAGCGTGTCAGACACTGCGAGATCGCTGGAACGTCACGGATATATCGCTGGAACATCACGAATCGTGCCGTCGTAGCGATCAAAATGCCACTGTGTGACGGTACCCTTACACTGGAACAAGTTAACAATGCTTTGTGCTGGCAAATCAGATCTCTTGATTTGCACTGACGAGGGTCAAAAACCCTGAAACACGTTTCTGCAAATAGAGTATCTGGTTTGGCTTTTATCCTAAGTCATGTGACAAAGCTCGTTAAAGAGTAAATATTGACTTTCAGGATTGCTACTTCCAATAGGTGGCAATGGAGTTCTAGTCCTCGTCCTCTCTAAAGAGATAAGAGATAATTTGCAAGTCCTCATCAGATGAAATATGGGACAATTGTTGACATCCCCACCAATCAGATTGAAAGGCGGAAATCTAACCCAACATAACTAGCCCCTTTCTATAAATATACTTGAACTGTGACTGCTGGTGAAGTAACTAATGGCCTTTTTAATCTTATGTTCTACTGTAACATGTTTTTTGCTGCCATGTTAAGTCATTATGTTATACTTACTAATATGTCTAATGATAATTTCCCACTTTTAATATTTATAAGTGGTATCTGTATGCTTTTATGGCTGTCACACATGAGGTGGTGATCACAATAAATTACTGAGTCAGTGGTTGTTTGCGCAGGTACAGTAGCAGCTTTTCTCTAGGTGGAGCCACGTTAGGGATAAGGTGAAAGTAAAGCCTTCCTCAATTAGGGCATTTGGATTGCTGTTTAATGAGCATTTTGGCGGAAAGGCGGGCTTCCATATTACGAGTGCTTGCGAAAAACTTCCTGATATTAGCTGGCATCTCGTACATGAAGGTTAAGATAGTAACCTGTATCAGTGATCGTGCCTTCTTGCCGTATTGGAGTGCTTGGAGTGAGTTACACTTGGTCACTACAAAGGATTACACTGCATTATCCTTGAGTGAAGTACCACCCAAACAACTGACCATCTTATAAGCAGAGGTCTGCATCCCTTTTGTTGAATACCCATCACAACCACAAATAATTAGGGAAAAATAGGTAACTTTGTTATCACAAAGGATTAATCAAGCTTGTGAACTTGGGTACTTAAAGGAAATCTCAAGTATGTAATTAAAGAAGCCTTCCATCAAAGTTTTGATCCTCTTAAATTGGTTGTCCACTACTAGGACAACCCTTTCTTAAATTAAATGTTCAGCCCCAATAAAATAATAAAGTCTATACTCACCTCCCGTGCTAGCTCCATTCCATTGGTGAATATAGGCTTTATTATTTTATCGAGGCCGAACATTTAGTTTAAGAAGGGGTTGTCCTAGACAATTGCTCATTTTTGCCTTTCTACCCAGCTTCTCTTTTCCATTAGGTCTATGACATCACGTGATTAAGAACTAACTATCTGATTCCTTCAAAGCTTTATGTAGAACCAGGAGGTCAATTTTCCCTGTGTGAGTCATCAGTCACTTCAAAATTCTCTGACAGGGGGAGGAGGGAGCAGCTGGGTCAGAAGTTGAAGAAGGGGATGAGAAATCCAGTGACAAGAGACTTCCTGTTTCTATATAGAGCAGAGAAAAGAGAAGAATTAATTTGGTAGAAAGGCAAAATGAGCAATTGTATGTACACAGTGCTTTACAATCTGATGATTGCAATATGTTAAGAGGATAAAAACTTTGGAGTGTTTCTATAATTACATGCATTAGGAGCCATGAGATCTCCTTTAAACATCCTGAAAAAGAGACTCAAATAATTGGCCAAACCCAAAGCACCTTCGGGGCATCTACCTTCAGTACAGGTGGCACTAGAGTCTAGTTTCTTTTTTTCCATTTGAGAGTTGTTCTGTATACTCCCATCTCTAGGGTTTTGACTTTAAAGAGTTACTACTCTTTTTTTTCAAATTTAAAAAAAGTCTCATAGCTGTCTCTTTCAGCTTGGATTGGAAGTTACTACTGCAGTCAATCAGTGAGATCAGGTCACTCACTGGAACATGATGAGTGGAGACCGATGAGGGACACCAACAACAGTGTCAAGAAAAGGCTCAAGACCGGTAGGTGAATATGTATGTATTCTTTATTTTTAAGACCACCAATTTCCCACTGTAAAATAAAGAAAGCAATTTGACAACCTCTTTAACACTCCCATACATTACACATAAATATTTTCTATAAGATTTCTATGCATTGTGCACATTTTCCTAAAGCCTTCGACTTGTCCTTTCTTCTGCCGTGATCTCTTCTACATCTCATGTCCAATTAGTATTGAAATGTCATACTGCACTTACATAACAGTCAAAGTGATTGCATGAGGCAGCCGTCAGATGTGGTGGTATTGGACATGCTGAGCTTATCCGACTGAGCCATGGCGCTCGCTATATCGCAATCCAGATTAATCTAAACCATGATTCTCTCCGGCAGAGCTCTGTGTGTATCTATCTTCTTCTCGGTGATCACACAATTGCTTTTTTTAAGTCCATGTCTGCCTGAAAATTGATCATGATTGCTACGAGACATATGTGAAAAACAAGATACAACAGTAATATTGATCTGCAATAGGCAAGTGACTTATGGTGTGAAGGAGGCACAATAAGGACATGGGCTCGGTGCATCTAGTGGTTGAATGGTTTTGCATTGATTTGTAGATTTTCACCATTCATTAAAAATTACTTTAGAGATCTGCACTATACACACACTGCATATACTGTATACACATATGTATATAACAGTACCAAATTTACTGGGATTATCCAAATTTCTTAGACATAATCCTGGCAAATTTAGTGCTGTCCTGTTGAGTGTTCTCCCGAGTGTTAAATGCGACAGTGGAGCCTACAAGTTCCTTCTCTAATTTTTGTAAATATCTACAGTCTGTGCTATTAACATATGACATTGCCCAAATTTTTCCTTCTACAGCTTGAAGTGAGGAGAGAAATTTCAATCCCTACAGCTGCCCTTTCTTCATTGTCAGTGGAATTTTGTAATCTGTGAATGGAGGAAGAAGGTGTCTAAGGGGGGATTGTTTCTCATTGTGGACACTGCCAAGCTGGTGGAAGGAAACTAAGGCTGTGTGCACACGTCGTGTTTTTGCACTTTTTTGCCAAGTGGATTTGTCACAAAACGAGAAGGGATTTTTGATGCCTAAAAAGTATGAGAATCCTGATGTGTCACGCACACGTTGCTTATTTGTTACTGACGTATCCAGAGAGCAGAGTGACCTGGAACGTCTGGAGAGCAGTAACGTTACTGACATTATTGATGTCACCACTCAGCAGAGGCTTTGGGTCAAGTAAAACCCCACCCACACCACTGATTGGCTGCTTTGGTGTACACTGTGCATAGGCAGGAAGCTGCCAATCAGTGGTTGGGAGGGGGTGGGGTTATAAAGAGCAGGAGGTTACATGGCAGCAGATTTACTAGTCCTCTAGTAAAACAGCTGTTTTAGAAAAATATCAGTAAGTAGCCCAGTTAATGACAAATCAGGGCACCTGTCTCTATATTATGCTGCTCTCAAATTTGGTGGCAAAAGCCTGATGACAGATTCCCTGTAACTACATTTGCAGAAAAGTAAGGGTAGACACATCTGCAAATCCATTTGGTAAGAGGGCCATGACCCTTACTGCCCGAGGGACTTTTGATTGCTTCTATCCTAGATTTTTGACCACACATCATTTCAAGTTGAAAACTTCCTAACTAAAAACTTATAAGTATTTATATTTAAAGATGACTTTCTACAGTTCATTTAAATTATTAAAATACAGTTAGGAATTTATTATATTAGAATTCTGCAAAATCCCAGCTGTGCCTGGGTGCAGCCTGTCAAGCAAGGAAAGAAATCTCCGACCTCAACAAGATGCTCAGTGATTGATAAATGCATTGCCCTTCAGAAGGTCATGGAGGAAATAGCATCAAATGAGACTCTCAGCTTCAGTTTCCGTTCTCAGAGTGCTCCATATTAATTTAGTAATTTGCTCCCCTTTGATTAATGTTATGCACCATTTCAAAATCAGAGAAAATTGCCTGCCTGGAGAAGACTTTCTAAAACAGTTTGGTCAACAATGTCACACAGAGGTTACTCTGCTTTCGGTAAACACTCGGAATAGTCAGTGTAAGATTTCTTCAATGAAAACTCCACAGGAAGGGAAATAAAATTACGGTAATTCAGCAGATAGAGTGAAAAAAAGTAAGAACTGTTTTTTTCACAATTAGATCTATTGCGTGGATATCAGTAGAGATCGGTGAATAAATTCGATAGGTATTGCATTTGTCGAATTTTTATGAATTTGATAAACCTTGCAAATTAAAACAATTTGCTATTCGTTTTGTTCAAATCGCCAGACAACCACTTGGGAGCAGGGCCTTCACTTCTCTGGGTATCTGTTGATTTATGTGATTATTGTTATTCTGTAATGTCTTTTATTGTCTGTACAGGTGCCCTTTAAAATGTAAAGTGCTGCGGAATATGTTGGCGCTATAAAAATACAATTATTATTATTGTTATTACAAAGGAGGGCCTCATACACATTATGTTCAAATTGTCATATAGAGGTACTACTAGACTATTAAAGGCTATGCACTAAGTGCAAAGCCAGCCAAAAATTACAAGCAAGATCATCCATACACCCTTCAAGGCATCAACTGTAGTATCTAATTAAAATATTAAGAAAGTGCAGATGTGGTACTCCTACGATCATAAAAGCTCTGTGCACAGTGCAAAGCCTGCCAAAAATTACAAGCAGGGTCATCCATACACACTTCAAGGTACCAACTGGAGGGCCTCATAAAAAATTAAGAAGTGTAGTTCTGGCACATCTGCACTCATAAAGGCTCTGCTCAGGAAAAAATTATAAGGCGTGTCATCCAGTTGAATATAGACTCTTGAAGGCAACAATTGGTGGGCCTCATCCAAATATTGAAGATTAAAAATTCTTTATGTTCTGCTGTCATCTAGTCATGAGGAATAATAGAGACTAATCCTAGCTTTGTTCATTTTTATTAGAGTGAGTCTGTCAGTACTTTTTGTTGACAGGCAAAAGCATCTGTCTGTTAGGACCCCCTGGTAGCAATAAAAATCTGCTCCGACAAGACTTGAGCGACAGGGCAGCACAACACCTCCAAGGCATAGAGGGACAGCTCATACCAAGTATCCAGCTTTGAGACCAAATAGCTGAAGGTTGCAAAGGAATTAGGGAGTGTTTAGATTGTGAGCCCCATCTGGGACAGCGATGATAATGTGTGCAAACTGTAAAGCGCTGCGGAATATGTTAGAGCTATATTTAAAAATAAAGATTATTATTATGCTGGTTTTGTCGGACAGGTATTGCTTGACCAGCCTTAAAAACGTTTCCCTATTTGTCAAAAATACCCTGTCATTAGTGCCTGAACGCTGGAAATGTGTCATGAAATTGGCCCATGCCTTTTACAGTGTACTCCTGCCTCAGCTGTACCTGGGATGTCTCTCCCTTGCCTCTGTTCCTTGGTCGGGCAAGGAAGTTCATCTATGTGACAGCATGAGAAACACCGGCTCTAATCGGCAGTACGTTCACTACCACCTGCCTGAGTGCTGTGGTTCCCATGCTGTCATACAAATGACAGTGTGTGAGCCAGCAGCTGTGACCAGCGGTAAAAAGGTTAGTAATGAGATCAGGCGTACAATGATGAACGTATTCATCAGCTGGCACCTATGCAATAAATAAATAAAGTAAATAAATGGTGTGGGGTACCCTCTATTTTTGATAACCAGAGCAGGCAAAAACAATAGCTGCGGGCTGCAGCCCTCAGCTATTAGCGTTATCTAGCTAAAGAAAATAGTTGGGCATGGATAGTGGCCCTCCCTAGCCTAAAAGTAGCAGCCCGCAGTTGCCCCAGAAAAAGAACATCTATTAGATGCGCCAATTTTGGCACTTTGCCCAACTCTTCCCACTTAGTGTGTTGTGATGGCAAGTGGAGTAATATTTGTGGTGTTGATGTCAGTTTTGTTATGCCAGTTGACATCAAACCCACAAGTTAGCAATGGAGAAAAGTCTATAAGAAGCCCCATTACTAACCCTGTAGTGAAAATGTAACTATAGACATACACAGAAAAAAGTCCTTTAATTTAAATAAGCACACAGAAAAAACACAATGTCTCACACACAGTGTCTCCTGGACTCACGGCTGAGCAGTCATATCATGCCACACAATCCAGATGTAGCAGGGTTCGAGCACATCGCGGGACATATGGATTATCGTCGGACAGGTGAGGAATAGAGTGTTTTATTATTTTTAATTTTACATTAATAAATAGGTGAAAGATGGTGGGAAGTGTTTCTTTCAAATAAAGACTATGTTTTTATTTCAAATAAATGACTTCTGTGCTTTATTACATTTGACTGTGGGGTTAGTAATAGGGGTGTCTTATAGATGCCTCTCCATTATTAGCCCCTGTGATTGATGTCAAAGCGAAAGCATTGTCACGTCTAATAGATGCACCTTTTTTGGAGTTGCTTCAGGCTGCTATTTTTAGGCTGGGGAGAGCCAATATCCATGGCTCCTTCCCAGTCTGAAAATACCAGCCCCCAGCTGTCTGCTTTAGCTTGGCTGGTTGTCAAATTGTATTGCATGCTTTGTGTTAAATTTCGTTGGTATATAACACTCCAAAAAAGCATTCAAATTTTTTTCAAGATTCAATTAGTCATCCATAGAGCATTCTGCCTCTCTCCCTGCACCTGCAACTGTCTCTAGGCTAAAAGCAGAATGTATCTGATAGAAACAGCTAATCACAAAATTAGCCCTTAGATAGACTGTTAAATGCACCAGCCAATGCTCGTCGAGTGCCGAGCAGATCCGAGCACCCAGTCTCACCCAGGAGAACTGTTGTGTTCTTGTCTGAATCTTCTCCTATGACTCCTGCTGCTGCACCTAGGTGGCACTGCATGTTCACTGCCAAAGGTATTTCATGATGCAGGCTCAGTCCTGATTAACATTAGTCTGCCTGAGACTTGTGATACCACTCAGACAGGGAGTCTATGTCTTACTGCAGGGTGCTGATTAATTATTAGTTGTACTTCAGTCACTGCTAAGAACCTTCCTTGGTGCCACTCTCTACTTAAACTCTCAGCAGCTGACTTCTAGCTTCCTGTTATAGTTTGTTGCTATTCTGGTATGTTGTTTTGATTGTCGCTATTCTGAATATCATGAAATTTAGTTCCTGTGCTTGGCTAATTTCTTTGGCTATCCCACTGTCCCTGATTTTGAACTCCTGGTAACTTTAGGCTTAACTATCCTTCTCTCTGCCAGCTCACTTCACCATTCAGCAGGACCCATGGGTTTCTTGTTTAACCCCTTTCTGACCTAGGACGGGATAGTACGTCTGAGGTTAGAAGCCCCTCTTTGATGCGGGCTCTGGCGGTGAGCCCGCATCAAAGCCGGGACATGTCAGCTGTTTTGAACAGCTGACATGTGCCCGTAATAGGCGCGGGCAGAATCGCGATCTGCCAGCGCCTATTAACTAGTTAAATGCCGCTGTCAAACGCAGACAGCAGCATTTAACCACCGCATCCGGCCAGGCGGCCGGAAATGACGGCATCGCCGACCCCCGTCACATGATCGGAGGTCGGCGATGCTTCAGTATTGTAACCATAGAGGTCCTTGGGACCTCTATGGTTACTGATCGCCGGTAGCTGTGAGCACCACCCTGTGGTCGGCGCTCACAGCACACCTGATTTTCTGCTACATAGCAGCGAACAGCAGATCACTGCTATGTAGCAGAGCCTATCGTGCTGTGCCTGCTTCTAGCCTCCCAGGGAGGCTATTGAAGCATGGCAAAAGTAAAAAAAAAAAAGTTAAAAAAATGTGAAAAAAATAAAAAATATATAAAAGTTTAAAGGGAACCTGTCACCCCGAAAATCGCGGGTGAGGTAAGCCCACCGGCATCAGGGGCTTATCTGCAGTATTCTGTAATGCTGTAGATAAGCCCCCGATGTTACCTGAAAAAGGAGAAAAAGACGTTATATTATACTCACCCAGGGGCGGTCCCGCTGCTGGTCCGGTCGGATGGGCGTCTCCGGTCCGCTGCGGTGCCTCCCATCTTCATTACAAGACGTCCTCTTCTGATCTTCAGCCACGGCTCCGGCGCAGGCGTACTTTGCTCTGCCCTGTTGAGGGCAGACAAAGTACTGTAGTGCGCAGGCGCCGGGCCTCTGACCTTTCCGGCGCCTGCGCACTGCAGTACTATCCTCTGCCCTCAAGAGGGCAGAGCAAAGTACGCCTGCGCCGGAGCCGTGGCTGAAGATCAGAAGAGGACGTCTTGTAATGAAGATGGGAGGCGCCGCAGCGGACCGGAGACGCCCATCCGACCGGACCAGCAGTGGGACCGCCCCTGGGTGAGTATAATATAACGTCTTTTTCTCCTTTTTCAGGTAACATCGGGGGCTTATCTACAGCATTACAGAATGCTGCAGATAAGCCCCTGATGCCGGTGGGCTTACCTCACCCGCGATTTTCGGGGTGACAGGTTCCCTTTAAATCATCCCCCTTTCGCCCCAATCAAAATAAATCAATAAAAAAAATTCAAATCTACACATATTTGGTATCGCCGCGTTCAGAATCGCCCAATCTATCAATTGAAAAAAAGCATTAACCTGATCGCTAAACAGCGTAACGAGAAAAAAATCTGAAACGCCAGAATTACGTTTTTTGGTCGCCGCGACATTGCATTAAAATGCAATAACGGGCGATCAAAAGAACGTATCTGCACCAAAATGCTATCATTAAAAACGTCATCTCGGCATGCAAAAAATAAGCCCTCAACCGACCACAGATCATGAAAAATGGAGACGCTACGAGTATCAGAAAATGGCGCAATTTTTTTTTTTTTTTTTTTTTTTTTTACCAAAGTTTGGAATTTTTTTTCACCACTTAGGTAAAAAATAACCTAGTCATGTTAGGTGTCTATGAACTCGTACTGACCTGGAGAATCATAATGGCAGGTCAGTTTTAGCATTTAGTGAACCTAGCAAAAAAGCCAAACAAAAAACCAGTGTGGGACTGCACTTTTTTTGCAATTTCACCGCACTTGGAATTTTTTTCCCATTTTCTAGTACACGAAATGCTAAAACCAATGATGTCTTTCAAAAGTACAACTCGTCCCGCAAAAAATAAGTCCTCACATGGCCAAATTGACGGAAAAATAAGAAAGTTATGGCTCTGGGAATGAGGGGAGTGAAAAACCAACACGGAAAAACGAAAAATCCCAAGGTCATGAAGGGATTAAGATCCCGATGTAGGGGTTGAAAAGAGAATACAAGGATTTCCCTAGGAGCTGCTAAATAAAGTGTCTTGTGTAAATAGTGTGGTAGCCCTATTAAGAATTGTCTGGCCTCCACCGACAGTGCCCCATTACAAAGTTACAGTGCCTGGCACTGGATCCATGAGAGGATGAAGTGGAACAGTTGAGTATTTTTCAAAGAGGATGCATTGCAGTGGAAATGTGCCTAATCTTCTGGGAGATCTTAACGAGAGACTCCCTAAGACATTCTGGGCATATGTTTCAGAGTGATGTATTGGTCACTTTGAAAGTGGCTACAAAATGATAAAGGTATAGGTCTCTCCGTTTTTATGATGTAGACACAGATCACACTATTTACTGTATTTTCTTTTTAGATTTTGTGAGATTATGTAGTATTATTTTCTTCCAGAAATAATGGAGATACAAAAAATACCAGCCTATGTGCAAGGCACAGATAGTGCTGCCTCCTTGTTTCTCCCTGTAAGTTCACTGTTTCTCTGCGTGTATGTGAATATGATGCTTAATGTATAGCCTTAATGGGCAATCTGTTTCCTGTGAATCTATATTTCGCTCTACGTGACGCTGCATCGGGGCTCCCACCAATCAAAACATAGAACATGTCATAATAACAAGTCAAAAGTTGTTTTTTTCAATGATAAGTATGCTTTAATGTGATTAGTTTTTCTCAGGGGACCCATAATATGAATATCATTGACATGTATTGAACAGTTAGTCAGTAATGCCCAATTAGACATAAGTAACAGTCTTATTCAGGTCACAGTAGTAATAAGAGTAAGGTTTACAAGACCTTCACAAAACTTGGCCACTTCTCCTTCCCTTATTGGCCTTGCTGTGATATAAGTATAAAATATGCCACATAGAGAAGTGAGAGCTTATTGATCACTTTAAAATAATTAATTTGATTTCCTTCCCGGATTTTTTGCTCCAACTACTACTAAAGTAGTCATATTGGCAATTGATATCTACTTTCCATAAATCGAAAAGAAGTGGCACACATTCAAGATTTGAAAATTACCTTATTTCCTGGAGTAGGTTGTGATGCACAAAAATGCAATAAATGCTGAATAATAGTTGGAAACTATTGTGAATTGTGGTATAGAGTGTGAGGATGAAGGTCAGTGAACAAAGAAATTGGGAATGGGTAATTCGAAAATGACAAACTATTATATATATTAGGATACTGTGAACATATTTCTTGAAAATATTGTATCTCCATTTACTATCCTCATAAGAAATAAGAATATCTTGAAATATTTCACTTTTCATTCTAGTTGCTATTGTGGTCACAATAAGCTGACACCTCCAGGTTGTAAGTGAAGTGATGGCCGGGGGACCACCACGGTGCAGGAAGACTACTGTACACAAGATGAGGTGCAAACAACAAAGGGTAGATTTATTGGCAGGCAAGGAATGAAGGGAATGAGGAAGATGCAAACAGGGGTTTACCATGGCAAAAGACAATTTACAAGAGTAATAAACTTTATCTTTTCCGTAAAATAGCACGGTGCTCCAGCTATAACAGACTCAAAATATGTCTAACAAGCAAATGTAAACAATAAATGAGTGATGATGCTACTCTACGTATAATCTCCCTGGCCTTTACTAAGCAGGCCACACGGCTCCCATGTACTGACTATTGAAGCCTACACTAGGCCCTAACAGGTGCACCAAACAGGAACAGACTCACGGTGATGTTGGAGAATCAGGTCCAGTCCCAGGGGGGCCCCCAGCAGTCTAATACGGTGGTGCGCACGGCATTCTGTCAGCTCTGTGAAACGTGGTCTTCTCCTTGCTTCTGGATCCTAGGGATGCTCCTGGAAACTGTAAATCCCTTTCTCTGTATCTTCGTGGTGTAAGGAGGTTGCTGTCCCTGCTCCTTACCTGGAACCACTTAGTCAGACAGCTGGGTTGTCGGGGGGAAGACTTTCTGCTCTGGACACAAGGGACCATGTGATGGCTGGGGCAGGGGGGAAGAGACGGAGGTGTGGTCAGAAAAGTGTAGGAGAGCAGAGCACGCCAGACGGAGGGGACAGCGTGCCAGAGAGAAAGCAGGCTGCAGCGCCGCGCTCCCCATGACAGGGTGCTCCCCGTGAGGGCACTAAAGCTGGAGTGAGAGTGGGGACTTGGAAGCCTCCATAATCTGAGAAGACTCTTCCTCTGACAGTGCAGAAACAGTGACTTGAGTGCAGCCCTGGTGACCGCAGTGACAAGCAAAGATCCCTGAGTGTGATAAGTAACTGCCCAGTGTGTGTGTGTGTGACATCCTTACTACAGAGAAGCTGCCAGGCTTACAGAGACTCCTGCAGCAGTGACCTACGAGACTGTGCTATTTCCTGGTTCCAGTTTCACTTTGAGAAGAACAGGCTGCAGAGACTTAACCCTGGAGTTTCCAAGAGACAGAGAAGAGACCAGGATCTCAAGCCCTGCTGGTGACTGTACCCACGTTGGAAAAAGGACCCTCCAGTCAGGACCTCCCTGGGCTGATAAGTTGCAAGAAAACTTGTTAACTCTTTTGATTCCGCTTAACTGTTTACTGTTTGATTTGTCTCTATTAACCCCCGGTTTACTCCCTGCGAGGAGAATTTTACCCCTGTTAATAAATCCCCTTCAACAGTTGGTCTGTCTGTTCCGTGGTGACATACTCAACCCTGCACTCTATTACACTTGGCGTAGTCAGCAGGATATCACACGGTAGTGCGGAAAGGGCAGACCAAGCAGTTGGGGGAGGCCCCAGGTCTAGCATTTCCCTGGGAGCCATGTTAGTTAACTTGCCAAAATTCTCGGGGAGTGATGTCATGTTGTGGAGTTGAACGGAACGCATCCAAGTGATGATGCGGATGCATCCTATGACACCGGCTCTGCAGGCGGAAATAGCGGTGATGGCCCTAGAGGGGGATGCACAGGACTCTGTTATGTTCAGACCCCCCCAGGCGAGAGATACCCTGGACAAAGTATTACGTATACTTGAGGAGACGCATGGGGACCCCACTGACGTAGGGGAGCTGCGTATGCGACTGTTCCGCCGGGTACAAAGAGAGGGTGAGACCGTGACGCAATATATGAATGCACTGCAGGAGTTTCATACTGCGATAATATGGAAGAACGGCGTAGGTGTGGGGTCAATTGACATTGTGCTGTGGGACCAACTGGTGAGAGGCTTGCGAGATGTGTTGGTGAAACAGGCCCTGCGAGAGCGCATGTGTTGTGAATTCTGTGGCAGAGTTCACTCCTCTGGTCACAAGTGGTACTTCGGCTGATTCTCTCTGGGATCTTCCGTTTGTGGAGGAAAGTGGTACTGCAGCTTCTAAGTTTCCTCCCTCAGGTGATCTGGTGAGCTCATTAGCTTCTTCTCTACTTAACTCCACCTGATGCTTTGATCTATGCTTCCTGTCAATGTTTCAGTGTGGGACTTGTTTTTTCCCTGGATCATTCCTGTGGCCTGCTGCTCTGCAAAGCTAAGTTTTGCTTATGTTATTTTGTTGCTATTTTTCTGTCCAGCTTGCTTTATTGGTTTTTCTCGCCTGCTGGAAGCTCTGAGACGCAGAGGGACCACCTCCGTACCGTTAGTCGGTGCGGAGGGTCTTTTTGGTCCCCTCTGCGTGGTTTTTTTATAGGTTTTTGTGCTGACCGCAAAGTTATCTTCCCTATCCTCATTCTGTTCAGCTAGTCGGGCCTCACTTTGCTAAATCTGTTTCATCTCTATGTTTGTGTTTTCATCTTACTCACAGTCATTATATGTGGGGGGCTGCCTTTTCCTTTGGGGAATTTCTCTGAGGCAAGGTAGGCTTATTTTTCTATCTTCAGGATTAGCTAGTTTCTCAGGCTGTGACGAGGCGCCTAGGTTCTGGTCAGGAGCGCTCCACGGCTACCTTTAGTGTGGTTTGATAGGCTTAGGGATTGCGGTCTGCAGAGTTCCCACGTCTCAGAGCTCGTTCTATTATTTTGGGTTATTGTCAGTTCACTGTATGTGCTCTGACCTCCATGTCCATTGTGATTCTGAATTGCCTTTCATAACACGCATGCGCGTAAAGCTAGATATGACTTTCTCTGAGAGAACGAGAGACCGGCCCCCACAGTGAGACTAGTGCTGCTCGGCGAAGAAGACTGCCTACATGCTACAACTGCAGAGCACCCAGTCAAAATGAAGAGGAGGCGATGTGGACCCGAGATTCCCATCTGAAGATAAGAAGAATCTGGGAGGAGATTGAGAGTCTGGGGAAAGCCCTTACTGCCGTTTTGGAGACCAGCGGCATACCCCGAGGTAACATGCGGAAGCCACCAGAAAGAAATCGAGGATAGGTGCGCAGCATGAAGAATGCTTCGGTGGCGGCCCCAGAGTGTAACTCCGTATCCTGGGGTGAAGAGCAACCACAGATGAGAGATGTCCCCCGCCGAGGTCGACGATCCAGACTGAAGCGCCCTCCAGACAGACGCAGACGTGAGTGCTGGTTGTGCAGAAAGGTGGGACACATGTCCAGAAATTGATTTGTCTCTATTAACCCCCTGTTTAATCCCTGCGAGGAGAATTTTACCCCTGTTAATAAATCCCCTTCAACAGTTGGTCTGTCTGTTCCGTGGTGACATACTCAACCCTGCACTCTATTACAGTGGCTCACTTGCAGCTATATCAGGACACAGTTCTTCTCTCTTTCAGCTATCAGCACAAAAAGTCCTCTCTGCAGCAGCCTCAGCTCACACACCCTGCTCCAGCTCCACACCTGCACTCTGCACAGACTAGTTCATTACACCGAATATTGCAGGGGAGAAGCAGAACATTCCATCACGCCTGACAAGGGGGTGCAGCCTTTTAAAGTGACAGTGTGTTTCTTACTGTCCATAACAGCACCACCCTCTTACATAAGTTTTACTGTATATACTGGGCCATGATGAACAGAGTCAACTCATTATTGTTAAATGGAAGGAAGTTCTCAAAATCTCTACTGAACTGCTTGAAACCTATGACAGTAAAACTATACACAGTGATAAGGCTCATATGCAGTTCCCCAGTCACTCCCTGATCTTTGAGATAGGAGGCTAAACTGTGAATGATTACAGCCATGTATGACTCTGACATACTGTGGCATTTAAGAGAAAAACATATGGAACCTTTAAAGCTAGTTGATAGATGGGTCCCTGATGGCTTCTTTCTGACCGACCGCTGTCATTTGACAGACAGATCTCTCCATATACACACATGCAGGGAGAGACCTGTCAGTCTCTGGCAGTGGGAGAGAAGGAGCTGCTGGGGACCCACCTAGCCAACTAGTCTCCAGAGTGAGCATTTCAAAGTCTAACACACATCATGCAGCCCGTGTCAGATACATGCATATACAACATTTTACAGTACCTTTCCAAATCGCTTTTCTTTTTACCTTATATTGAGAGCGCATTCAGAGCTGAAATCAGACTTCTGCAAACTGCCAACCTAAAAAGTTATCTGAGGACACAGGAAGACAGGAAGCAGGAAAGCAGGTATGGAGTAAAAACTTGAAGCACTGGAGGCCGCAGGCAGACAGGACACAGGAAAGCAGGTACACAGTCAGAAAAACAAAACAAGAGAATTAGTGCAAAGACAGAGTAGTGTGCCTTGGTGTGCCTTATAAAGACCTAGGAAGAGTCATATAGGAGCATCCCAGGGTATTTGCAAAACCCAGTGTGGAGCACAGCAGGGGGCAGCTGCCAGAGAAGAAAGTGATGAAGCCCTGCCCAGCTGAGATGCGTTACGTAATGTTTGGTCATGATGATGCTTAGTGCTGGATTCCAAAAATGAATAATTTTCCCGCTTACTATGTTTTGTTGCTGGATTTTTATGGTTATTTCTTACACTTTTACATACCGCAGCAGTGCAGTGGGAAAATAAGTAATTGATACACTAATGATTTTTCCACCTACAAAGAATGGAGAAGTCTGTAATTTTTATCGTCGTACACTTCAACTGTGAGAGACAGAATCTAACACTAAAAACAATGTATGAATTTTACATAATTTGCGTTTAATTGCATGAAATAAGTATTTGATACACTGACAATTTTTCCACCTACAAAGAATAGAGAGGTCTGTAATTTTTATCGTAGGAATCTTAAAAAAAAATCTAGAAACTCACATTGTATGATTTTTACATATTTAATTTGCATTTTATTGCATGAAGTAAATATTTAATACAATAGAAAAGCAGAACTTAATATTTGGTACAGAAGCCTTTGTTTGCAGTTACAGAGGTCAGATGTTTCCTGTAGTTCTTGACCCCAGTTTGCACACACTGCAGCAGGGATTTTGGCCTCCTCCTCCATACAGATCTTCTCCAGATCTTTCAGGTTTCGGAGCTGTCACTGGGCAACATTCAGTGTCAGCTCCCTCCAAAGATTTCTAATGGGTTTAATTTTGTTCCTGGTGTCCTTAGACAGCTCTTTGGTCTTGGCCATGGTGGAGAGGTTGAAGTGTGATTGATTGAGTGTGAGGACATGTGTCTTTTTTACAAATAACAAGTTCAAACAGGTGTAATTAATGCAGGTAGTGAGTGCAGAGGAGGATGGGTTCTTAAAGAGCCATTTATTTCATGCAATAAAATTCAATTTAATTATTTAAATATTTAAAAATCATACATTGTGATTTTCTGATTTTTATTTTTAGATTCTGTCTCTCACAGTTGAAATGTAACTATGATGAAAATTACAGACCTCTCCATTCTTTATAGGTGGGAAAACTCGGCAGAGTATCAAATACTTATTTTCCCCAGTGTACATATTTATGAGCTTTTCATGTAGCCAAGTAAAACTAAACCCTGAGTGCTGCCATATACACTCATTCCTGACTTTGTTTGAAGAACAGTGTATATAAAAATGGTGCAGGACCCTGTAGCTCACCACACTTTCCATTCAGTTCACAGCTATGTATCCACGTTTCATTACAATGAAAAGTCAACCATAGTCAAAGAAGTTGGCCACTACTTTGTTCCATGGTGCTTTACTTGGGAGGAGGGGTATACATAATATAAAACAAGTACAATAATCTTAAACAATACAAGTCACGACTGGTACAGGAGGAGAGAGGACCCTGCCTGCGAGGGGTCACAATCTGCAAGGGATGGGTGAGGATACAGTAGGTGAGGATAGAGCTGGTTGTGCACCGGTTTGGTTGATCAGTGGTTACTGCAGGTTGTAGGCTTGTCAGAAGAGGTGGGTCTTCAGGTTCTTTTTGAAGGTTTCCACTGTAGGCGAGATTATGATGTGTTGGGTTTGAGAGTTCCAGAGAATGGGAGAAGCACGGGAGAAATCTTTTATGCGATTGTGGGAAGAAGAGATAAGAGGGGAGTAGAGAAGGAGATATTGTGAGGATCGGAGGTTGCCTGCTTATAAGTACTGGGAGACGAGGTCACAGATGTATGGAGGACACAGGTTGTGGATGGCTTTGTATGTCATGGTTAGGGTTTTGTACTGGAGCCTTTGGTTAATGGGGAGCCAGTGCAGGGATTGACAGAGGGGAGAAGCTGGGGAATAGCGGGGGACAGGTGGATTAGTCAGGCAGCAGAGTTTAGAATAGAATGGAGGGGTGCGAGAGTGTTCGAGGGGAGGCCACAGAGCAGGAGGTTGCAGTAGTCAAGGCGGGAGATGATGAGGGCATGGACTAGGGTTTTTGCAGATTCTTGGTTTAGGAATGTACGAATCGGGAAATATTTTTGAGTTGAAGTTGGCAGGAAGTTAAAAGAGCTTGAATATGTGGTTTGAAGGAGAGATGAGTGTCAAGGATTACCACGAGGCAGTGAGCTTGTGGGACTGGGGAGAGTGAGAAGCCTTTTACTTTAATGGATAGGTCTGTTGGGGTAGTCGAGTGAGGTGGGGGAAAGATGATGAATTCTGTTTTGTCCATATTAAGTTTTAGAAATCTAGCAGAGAAGAAGGATGAAATAGCAGACAAACATTGTGGGATTCTGGTTAGTAGGGTGGTGATATCTTGTACAGAGATGTAGATCTGTGCGTCGTTGGCATAGAGATGATACTGAAAGCCATGAGCTGTCCAAGGCCAAAGGTATAGATGGAGAAGAGCAGAGGCCCTAGGACTGAACCTTGCGGGACTCCGACAGATAGGGGGCGAGGTGAGGAGGTGGTGTGCGAGTGGGAGACGCTGAATTGTCTGGTCTGTTAGGTACGACGAAATCCAAGATAGGGCCAAGTCATGAGAGGGTATGTAGTAGTAGGGAATGGTCCACTGTGTCAAAGGCAGAGGACATGTCTAGGAGGAAGAGGATAGAGTAGTGATGCTTGGCTTTGGCAGTTAATAGGTCATTGGTGACTTTAGTTAGGGCAGTTTCAGTGGAATGATGCGGCCGGAAGCCAGATTGAAAGCGGTCGAAGAGGGAGCAGGAAGAAAGGTGGGAGAACAGTTCAAGATGGACGTGTTGTTTCAATAGTTTTGAGGCATAGGGGAGAAGTGATATGGGGCGATAGCTAGATGCAGAACATGAGTCAAGAGAGGGCTTTTTGAGGATAGCTGTGATTGAGGCATGTTTAAAGCTTGAGGGGAAAACACCAGTTGTTACTGATATGTTGAAGAGATGGGTTAGGGTTGGGATGAAGACTGTGGTGAAGTTTGGGATGAAGTGGGATGGGATGGGGTCAAGTGCACAAGTGGTGAGATGTGATCTTGAGATTAGAGTGGAGAGTCAATCTTCTGTAATGATGGAGAAGTTGGTCTTGTAAGAGGAGGGCTTGGCAGTTAGGAGGAAGGGCTCTGGGGTTGTCGACCAAAACTGTCTCTGATGTTATTAATCTTCTGCTTAAAAAATTAGGCAAAGTCTTCGACCGAGATGAGTGGAGAGGGAGGGGGCGCAGGGGGACGGAGGAGAGAATTGAAAGTGTTGAATAACTGTTTAGGGGTTCTGAGACAGGGAGGATATGAGAGATGAGAAGTAGGTTTGCTTTGCTGCAGCGAAATAAACAGATAGCAGACAGATAAAATAAAAAAGCTTATACTCACCTCCCATGCCAGTTCTGTTTCAGCGATGTCGACACTTGCGTTCCATGTGGTTGTTATGACACTTGAGCCCAGTGCCTAAACAGTGCTGGTGTCACTTGCCCCATCTTTGGACAGATTGAACCAAAGGCGGAGACATTGATGCCATTATTGATTGGGTGCCAGGCTCACGTGTCATAACCACATGACAGCCCCAGAACCAAGAGTGCCGATATCGCTGGAATGGTGCCAGAACTAGATGTGAGTATAAACTTTTTTTTTATCGGTGCCAAGCAACTAGATCAAGAAGGGGTTGTGCTAGTAGTAGACAACCCCTTTAAGGCTACTTTCACACTTGCGTCGGTACGGGCCCGTCGCTATGCATCGGGCCGACGTACCGATGTATGTTGTGAAATAAATGAACAACGGGGGCAGCGGATGCAGTTTTTCAACGCATCTGCTGCCCTATTGTAATGTCCGGGGAGGAGGGGTCGGCGTTTCGGCCACGCATGCACGGTTGAAAATGGCGGACACGACGCACAAAAAAAGTTACATGTAACGTTTTGTTGTGCCGACGGTCCGCCAAAACATGACGCATTTGTCGCACGACGGATGCGACGTGTGGCCATACATCGCTAATGCAAGTCTATGTAGAAAAAACGCATCCTGTGGGCGGCTTTGCAGGATGCGTTTTTTCCCCAAAACGACGCATTGCGACGTACGTCACACAACGCAAGTGTGAAAGTAGCCTAAGACTATGAATAAGGACTCAGAGAGCACTGGAAATGTGTCAGTCATCACATTCAGTCAGTAGTTTTGAAGAAATAAAGGAATAATGTTTAATTCTTGAATATTTATCTGTTGAACTTGTCTTCATGTGCTCATGTAGGCAAACTAAAATCAAGCCCCTTAAAAAATAGTGAAGGCCCCTTAAAAAATAGTGAGGAAAGAATGGTTGTAGATAACGAGGAAAAAGCTAACATATTAAACACCTTCTTCTCCACGGTATTCACGGTGGAAAATGAAATGCTAGGTGAAATCCCAAGAAACAATGAAAACCCTATATTAAGGGTCACCAATCTAACCCAAGAAGAGGTGCGAAACCGGCTAAATAAGATTAAAATAGATAAATCTCCGGGTCCAGATGGCATACACCCACGAGTACTAAGAGAACTAAGTAATGTAATAGATAAACCATTATTTCTTATTTTTAGGGACTCTATAGCGACAGGATCTGTTCCGCAGGATTGGCGCATAGCAAATGTGGTGCCAATATTCAAAAAGGGCTCTAAAAGTGAACCTGGAAATTATAGGCCAGTAAGTCTAACCTCTATTGTTGGTAAAATATTTGAAGGGTTTCTGAGGGATGTTATTCTGGATGATCTCAATGAGAATAACTGTTTAACTCCATATCAGCATGGGTTTATGAGAAATCGCTCCTGTCAAACCAATCTAATCAGTTTTTATGAAGAGGTAAGCTATAGACTGGACCACGGTGAGTCATTGGACGTGGTATATCTCGATTTTTCCAAAGCGTTTGATACCGTGCCGCACGAGAGGTTGGTACACAAAATGAGAATGCTTGGTCTGGGGGAAAATGTGTGTAAATAGGTTAGTAACTGGCTTAGTGATAGAAAGCAGAGGGTGGTTATAAATGGTATAGTCTCTAACTGGGTCGCTGTGACCAGTGGGGTACCGCAGGGGTCGGTATTGGGACCTGTTCTCTTCAACATATTCATTAATGATCTGGTAGAAGGTTTACACAGTAAAATATCGATATTTGCAGATGATACAAAACTATGTAAAGCAGTTAATACAAGAGAAGATAGTATTCTGCTACAGATGGATCTGGATAAGTTGGAAACTTGGGCTGAAAGGTGGCAGATGAGGTTTAACAATGATAAATGTAAGGTTATACACATGGGAAGAAGGAATCAATATCACCATTACACACTGAACGGGAAACCACTGGGTAAATCTGAAAGGGAGAAGGACTTGGGGATCCTAGTTAATGATAAACTTACCTGGAGCAGCCAATGCCAGGCAGCAGCTGCCAAGGCAAACAGGATCATGGGGTGCATTAAAAGAGGTCTGGATACACATGATGAGAGCATTATACTGCCTCTGTACAAATCCCTAGTTAGACTGCACATGGAGTACTGTGTCCAGTTTTGGGCACCGGTGCTCAGGAAGGATATAATGGAACTAGAGAGAGTACAAAGGAGGGCAACAAAATTAATAAAGGGGATGGGAGAACTACAATACCCAGATAGATTAGCGAAATTAGGATTATTTAGTCTAGAAAAAAGACGACTGAGGGGCGATCTAATAACCATGTATAAGTATATAAGGGGACAATACAAATATCTCGCTGATGATCTGTTTATACCAAGGAAGGTGACGGGCACAAGGGGGCATTCTTTGCGTCTGGAGGAGAGAAGGTTTTTCCACCAACATAGAAGATGTTAGGGCAGTGAGAATCTGGAATTGCTTGCCTGAGGAGGTGGTGATGGCGAACTCAGTCGAGGGGTTCAAGAGAGGCCTGGATGTCTTCCTGGAGCAGAACAATATTGTATCATACAATTATTAGGTTCTGTAGAAGGACGTAGATCTGGGGATTTATTATGATGGAATATAGGCTGAACTGGATGGACAAATGTCTTTTTTCGGCCTTACTAACTATGTTACTATGTTACTATGTTACTAATAGCAAGGATCTATTAGTAAGGCTTACAAAAGCATTTTGTAACTGCTGAAAGAGCAGTGGTGATCTGGGAGTGATCTCTGCTCCCCGGGAAGATGAATCATGTAGTCTTTTGGCAACTTATTAGAGAGCAGGAGGATCTAAACAGATTGATGTAGATCTGTGGGAAAATATTCCACACAATTGAGTTTTTGAAAAAAAATTCTTGTTCACTCTGTCTCATGAGTCCAGTCGGCCATCTTAGTAACAGTAGACGCCACCTGGATTCCTAAGCTGTAAATAAGCAGAAATATTATTGAATGCATCACAAGTTACTCTGAATACGTTCTCTTAAACCTGATTATCAATACGCTCACTTTCTCCTGCTCTTTATCATAATGTTCAGTATGACTACATTGATTTCACGGTTAATGGTCCTTTGTCCACCAGTAGAGCTTTGATATAAATATAATACATTGAATTAAAGGTAACCTTTCATTCAATTCATGCTGCCCAAAGCACAAACAACATGCTTCAGAGTCTGGCTGTACTATTGCTCTCGATTTTCAGAGACAATATAGTATTAACATCAGGTAACGAAGCGGTAGCGAAACGTGCGTTGGAGTGGTGTGTGAGGGGGCTGTGGCGCGCATTCCTGGTTGGTATTCACGGCTTTTTTCTTTGTGCTTTGTTCATTTTTTCTTCCGTTAACTACTTATGTGCATATCCATTGGAGTATTTATGCTAAAGATAAATTGAACCGTCTGTCATATATGTCATTTATGATATATGGTTGGTTACTGATCTAGATTATTTCTTTTTTCACATGTTATATTTATCACATATATATTGTTCACTTTATACTTCAGCATAGATTCTGTTATTTAATTGTCAGAATTTCTCACTTTTTCATTATATTACATTGTTTCACTGCATAATACAACACATACGGTATACAGTTACCACTCACTATTACATACATTTCACGGTTTTATTTATTATATTTTTTATTTCTTTGATTTATTTGACACATATATATGTTTTGACACTTATGCTTTGCACACTAGTTTTATGAATTTGGATAGCTCATAACATTATTTTACACAGCTGTTGTATTTATTTCTCACGTTATTTATTTATATTATTTTTTATTTATTTCTTCACCAATCATATATCAATTACAGGCTCATTATATATGGATATACGCATGATTAGTTTTGGATTTTTATTAAATCTTTGTATTCTTTTATGCACAATTATTTAATTGATTTGTTATTAATTATTTATATCATCACATGAAATATTATTTATGTAATATTATTTATATATACAGTGTTTATATATTTCATTGTGAATGGTTGTTTATTTATACTTTTAGCCGTGGTATCATTTAATTGTATATATTTTTACTTAATTATATGTCTTCATTATTGACTTGATATATATTATTGTTGTCCTGCCAGTCAGTTTTTTGTGCGCCCTAGCCCCCCCACATACTGATCTATACTGTACATGTGCGTTTATTTTTTCTATTTTAGATTACACGTGTTTGCATATGTATATGTATATGTTAATAAAAATGTTATTGGTTGTGCTATGTCTTTTTAATAATAAAACTTATTAATTTTAACCCCTTAATGACCGCCAATACGTCTTTTAACTGACCTTAGATATAAGAGAATAGTATCCCCATACAGATGACAATCCATCGTCTGTCGGCTGTACACTATAGCTGACAACTTGCTGCACCAGCCACGATCAGTATTTGCACCTTCTAAATCTATTTAACCCCTTAGATGCTGCTGTCAATAGTGACTACATCATTATAAATGGTTAACAGAGTGTGGGGGCTTCCTCTTTATCCCAATTGGTGCCCTCAGATCATGATTTTGCGGTCCTGAGGTTTGCCGTGGCAATTCATGACCAAATAGCGGCCTTAGAGTCTGACGGCTGTAGTAATCGGTTTAGAAGTTAGCAACATTTAGGTGGTAAAAATACACATTTTCATTTCTGTCATACCAATTTGCATTAATTCCTGTAAAGCACCTGAAGGGTTAATAAACTACCTGACAGCAGTTTTCAATATGTTTAGGGGTGCTGTTTTTAAAATGGTATCACGTTTGGGGGTTTCCCAATATATGGGACCCCTAAAGTCACTTCAAACATGGATAAGTCCCTAAAAAAATAAATTTTGTAAATTTCTTTGAAAAAATGAAAAATTGCTGCTACATTTTTAAACCTCCTAAAATGCTAACAAAATAAAATAACATTTTACAAATGGTCCTGATGTAAAGCAGACTTGTGGGAAATGTTATTTATTAATGGTTTGCTGTTGTATGACTATCTGGATTAAAGGGATAATCATTCAAATTTAGAAAATTGCTAATTTTTTAACATTTTTCTCAAATTTTTGATTTTTTTTATAAATAAACACAAAAAATGTTGAACTAAATTTACCATTATCATAAAGTATAATGTGTCACGAAAAAACAATCTCAAAATCACTGGGATTTGTTGAAGCGTTGCAGAGTTATTACCACAAAAAGTGACACTGGTCAGATTTCAAAAATTTGGCTCGGTCACTAAGGGGTTAAATCAATTGTTTTGGTATTTGTTGTTAGTAAATATTTTCTTTGAGGTATTTGCTTGTTGTGGAATATTTACTTTTTTTGGATATTTTTCAATGTTATTTGGTATTTCTTTTCTGTATAGGATTTCTTAGTGACAAGACTAGTCTGGTGCCACCCCTGGATAGCTTCTCCCAGCGCTATTCCAGTTTAGTGACAAGACTAGTTTGGTGCTGTCCCTGGCTTCTCTCAGCGCCATTCCATTTGATTGGCATGACTAGTCTGGTGCCTCCCCTGGCTGGCTTCACCCAGGACCAGTTCAGTTGATTGACAAGACTAGTCTGGGGCAGTCCCTGGCTGGCTTCTCCCAGTGTCATTCCACTTGATTGAGAACACTAGTCTGGTGCTGTCCCTGGCCGGCTTCTCCCAGCACCATTCCAGTTGACTGACAAGACTAGTCTGGTGCCATCACAGGTTGGCTTCTCCCAGCGACATTCCAGTTGATTGATAAGACTAGTCTGGTGATGCCCCTGGCTGGTTTCTCCCAGCATCACTCCACTTGACTGACAAGACTAGTCTGGTGCCGTCCCTGGCCAGCTTCTCTCAGCACCATTCCACTTGATTGACAAGATTAGGCTGGTGCTGAACTTGGCCGGATTCTCCCAGCGCCATTCCAGTTGAGTGACAAGACTAGACCGGTGCCGCCCCTCGTTGGCTTCTCTCACTGCCATTCCATTTGATTGACAAGATTAGTTTGGTGCTGATCTTGGCCGGATTCTTCCAGCGCCATTCCAGTTGAGTGACAAGACTAGTCCAGAGCCGCCCCTGTCTGGCTTCTCTCAGCGCCATTCCATTTGATTGACAAGACTAGTCTGGTGATGCCCCTGGCTGGTTCCTCTCAGCATCACTCCACTTGACTGACAAGACTAGTCTGGTGCCGTCCCTGGCCAGCTTCTCTCAGCGCCATTCCACTTGACTGACAAGATTAGTCAGGTGCTGAACATAGCAGGATTCTCCCAGCGCCATTCCAGTTGAGTGCCAAGACTAGTCCGGTGCCACCCCTGGCTGGCTTCTCTCAACGCCATTCCATTTGATTGACAAGACTAGTTTGGTGCTGATCTTGGCCGGATTCTCCCAGCACCATTCCAGTTGAGTGACAAGACTAGTCCGGTGCCGCCCCTGGCTGGCTTCTCTCAGCGCTATTCCATTTGATTGACAAGACTAGTCTGTGCTGCCCCTGGCTGGCTTCTCCCAGCACTACTCCAGTTGATTGACAAGACTAGTCTGGTGCAGCCCCTGGCTGGCTTCACCCAGTGCCATTCCAGGTGATTGATAGGTCTCTTGGTAAGTGCAGACAGTGAAGAGACCTATCAATCACCTGGAGCGGTACAAGTAGAAGCTGGCTATGGGTTTTGCTGAAGTATTCATATCTTTGCCTATGGTCGCCAGCTGGCTCTTCAGACTTTTAGATGCTTTCTTTGAAATGTTGGAGTGTTTCAGTGAAAAATATAACTGCAATCATGCAGCCAGGGTCTGCTTCATGCTGCCTGTGGTTTGGGCAGTATGAAAAGAGTGACAGGTTGCCTTTAAGGGAGCAGTTTGCACTGAAAAAGAGGCAATTGTGATGCTTTAGACACACTCCCTTGGGCAGTTCCAATGGTCTGTCTACCACTGGCCATTACATTAAATGTGTGTGATAAGACTTGAGAGCAGGGAATTACGGTAAGTCACACAGAATGTTTCAAGGACAATAGTACATTTTTTAACTTGGGAATGTGGTTTATCAATAATTAATACAAGCCATTGGAAAGTTGGCAGGTAAAGCCATGATGCACTTGAGTCATGAGATGAGAATCTTCTCTACCTTATTAAAGTGAAAAATGCTGGAACTTACTTTACAGAGAATAATCCTCTACATTTCACACCGTCCGCACTCATGCATACCAAGGATTATTAAGAACGGTCGTTTTCTTAAGGTTTTCCACCTGCAATGTAACAGCGCTAAAGTGGAATGTAACACTTCTTGTTTACATGAAATATTACCGTATGCTGCAAACTCCGCTGTTACATTAATTATTAATTCCGCACTTGTAATATTTACAATAAACATTGTAACAAGAAGCTTGATTTATCGCCCTGAGCTAAAAGGTGGTTGTGAATAATATTATTATGCGCATTGAACCCATCGTATAAATCAGGAACCAGTGCTCAGTGCAGAATAGAATTAAATCTAAAAACGACACACATAGGGATTTTTGGTTTGAACCAGCAAATATAAATCTTTATGGTTTTAGTAGATTGAAATGTCTGGGTCTGTAAAGGTTTTGACGATGGATCAATTCTATTTTAAGGGAACATGTCATCATAAAATGACCTTTACTTTAAATCAAGTTTTTATGTTAACCATTTTTGTAAGAATTTGCTGTTCTGTAGAGATTACTTCTCCTCATTAATCTCATTGCCGGAAGCATTACAATGATAGATAAAACCCACAAGTAGATAACACAGGACTAGTGTTGAGCATTCCGATACCGCAAGTATCGGGTATCGGCCGATATTTGCGGTATCGGAATTCCGATACCGAATTCCGATACTTCCCGCGTATCGGATACCGGAATCGGAAGTTCCCAGAATTCAAATTGAACACAGCAGCCAATGAGGAATGAATGAAAGTGTGGGCACATCCTGTTTAGCATGGTGGGCATGTAAGTACTGGCAAGGCTTGGATTGGCTGCTGAAATGATGTCACTCTGCACTATAAAAAAGCGCTGCCGCCATTTTGCGCTCACTCTGCTGTGATTTCAGTTAGGGACAGGACGCTGTGTTCTAACTGAGGGCCAGTTGAGCTAGCTAATTGCTTTATTTTCCTTTCCAAAGGCTAATTTAGCAAAACGCTGTGTGTTCTTCACTGTTCACCTTGCTCTTGCCTTGCAGCGCTGTTTTAACAGCGTTCTGCAAGGTCTCTGTGTGTGTGTGTGCAGCTCACTCTGTAGTCTGTGTGCAGCCATATACCCGGTTGTATTCAGCTCAGGGGGGGTTCACACTGCCTCACACAGTTGTTCTTTTTTGCTCTTAGTGCAGCCTGCTGCACATTTTTTCTCAAATTTCCTATTAGTGTTTTTCCACCAGTCTCCAGCTCTATTGTGGAAAAACACTACATAGGATAACCTAGAGGGGGGTTTTAGGGCCTTGCAGCGCCGTTTACGGCTGTCTGCACGGTCTCCGTGTGAGCCCAGCTCGCCCTGTAGTCTGTGTGCAGCCATAGCCGGTTGGATTCAGCTCAGGGTTCGTTACTGGCTCATACCTTGAGAAAAATTTTCCTTTTTTTCAAATAGTGCAGCCTGTTTAAAATTTGAAAAAAAAAATTCCTATTAGTGTCTTTCCACTCGTATCCAGCTAAATAGTGGAAAAACACTATATAGGATAACCTAGAGGAGGGTTTTTTGGCCTTGCAGCGCCGTTTACGGCTGTCTGCACGGTCTCCGTGTGAGCCCAGCTCGCCCTGCAGTCTGTGTGCAGCCATAGCCAGTTGGATTCAGCTCAGGGTTCGTTACTGGCTCATACCTTGAGAAAAATTTTCCTTTTTTTTCAAATAGTGCAGCCTGTTTAAAATTTGAAAAAAAAAAATCCTATAAGTGTCTTTCCACTCGTATCCAGCTAAATAGTGGAAAAACACTATATAGGATAACCTAGAGGAGGGTTTTTTGGCCTTGCAGCGCCGTTTACGGCTGTCTGCACGGTCTCCATGTGAGCCCAGCTCGCCCTGTAGTCTGTGTGCAGCCATAGCCGGTTGGATTCAGCTCAGGGTTCGTTACTGGCTCATACCTTGAGAAAAATTTTCCTTTTTTTGAAATAGTGCAGCCTGTTTAAAATTTGAAAGAAAAAAATTCCTATTAGTGTCTTTCCACCAGTCTCCAGCTCAATTGTGGAAAAACACTACATAGGATAACCTAGAGGGGTTTTTTTGGGCCTTGCAGCGCCGTTTACGGCTGTCTGCACGGTCTCTGTGTGAGCCCAGCTCGCCCTGTAGTCTGTGTGCAGCCATAGCCGGTTGGATTCAGCTCAGGGTGCGTTACTGCCTCATACCTTGAAAAACAATTTCCTTTTTTTCAAATAGTGCAGCCAGTTTAAAATTTGAAAAAAAAAATTCCTATTAGTGTCTTTCCACTTGTATCCAGCTAAATAGTGGAAAAACACTATATAGGATAACCTAGAGGAGGGTTTTTTGGCCTTGCAGCGCCGTTTACGGCTGTCTGCACGGTCTCCGTGTGATTTAAACTAGCTCTGTAGCCCGATCTGCACCAAAAAAAAAGTTAAGTTCACCAAACACAACTTAACACTTGTGTAGGCCACATTTGAAAAATAATAAAGTTTAGTCCACAATTTACAACATTAGTGTTTTTTACCAGCATGGGTTTATGAGAAATCGCTCCTGTCAAACCAATCTAATCAGTTTTTATGAAGAGGTAAGCTATAGACTGGACCACGGTGAGTCATTGGACGTGGTATATCTCGATTTTTCCAAAGCATTTGATACCGTGCCGCACAAGAGGTTGGTACACAAAATGAGAATGCTTGGTCTGGGGGAAAATGTGTGTAAATGGGTTAGTAACTGGCTTAGTGATAGAAAGCAGAGGGTGGTTATAAATGGTATAGTCTCTAACTGGGTCGCTGTGACCAGTGGGGTACCGCAGGGGTCAGTATTGGGACCTGTTCTCTTCAACATATTCATTAATGATCTGGTAGAAGGTTTACACAGTAAAATATCGATATTTGCAGATGATACAAAACTATGTAAAGCAGTTAATACAAGAGAAGATAGTATTCTGTGTTGTGAATTCTGTGGCTGAGTTCACTTCTGTGGTCACAAGTGGTATTGCAGTCTCTGGGCTTCCTCCCTCAGGTGTTTTGGTGAGCTCGTTGGCTGCCTTGCTATTTAGCTCCACCTGAGTCTGTCTTCCTTGCTCCTTGTCAATGTTCCAGTGTTGGATCTGAGCTACTGCATCTTTCCTTGGGCCTGCTGCTCTGCTAGATAAGTGCTTCTAGTTTGTTTTCTGTTTTTTCTGTCCAGCTTGTTATTATCTTTTGCTGGAAGCTCTGAGTAGCAAAGGGGTGCACCGCCGTGCTGTTAGTTCGGCACGGTGGGTCTTTTTGCCCCTTTGCGTGGTTTTCGTTTTAGGGTTTTTTGTAGACTGCATAGTTCTCTTTGCTATCCTCGCTCTGTCTAGAATATCGGGCCTCACTTTGCTGAATCTATTTCATTCCTACGTTTGTCTTTTCATCTTGCTAACAGTCATTATATGTGGGGGCTGCCTATTCCTTTGGGGTATTTCTCTGAGGTAAGTCAGGCTTGTATTTCTATCTTCAGGCTAGTCAGCTCCTCAGGCAGTGCCGAGTTGCATAGGTAGTGATAGGCGCAATCCACTGCTGCTTCCAGTTGTGTGAGGATAGATCAGGTACTGCAGTCTACAGAGATTCCACGTCTCAGAGCTCGTCCTATTGTTTTGGGTTATTGCCAGATCTCTGTATGTGCGCTGATTACTGCACACTGTGTTGCCTGATTGCCAGCCATAACAGTACAAGGAGCCATTCAATGATTTCCAATAGAGGGAAAAAAGAAATCCTGACATCATTTTTTTTTCTTAGCTCTGTCTTCAGTCTTTTTTTTCCCCTAGACATTAGAGTGCTTCAGGACACAGCTGTGGACATGGATATTCAGGCTCTGTGCTCCTCAATGGATAATCTCGTTGTAAATGTACAAAAGATTCAAGATACTATTGATCAGAAATCGATGCTAGAACCAAGAATTCCGATTCCTGATTTGTTTTTTGGTGACAGAACTAAGTTCCTGAGCTTCAGAAATAATTGTAAGCTATTTTTGGCCTTGAAACCTCATTCTTCTGGTAATCCTATTCAACAGGTTTTGATTATTATTTCTTTTTTGCGCGGCGACCCACAGGACTGGGCGTTTTCTCTTGCACCAGGAGATTCTGCATTGAGTAATGTTGATGCATTTTTCCAGGCGCTGGGATTGCTTTACGATGAGCCTAATTCAGTGGATCAAGCTGAGAAAAATCTGCTGGCTTTATGCCAGGGTCAGGATGATGTAGAAGTATATTGTCAGAAATTTAGAAAATGGTCAGTACTCACTCTGTGGAATGAATCTGCACTAGCGGCTTTGTTCAGAAAGGGTCTCTCTGAAGCTCTTAAGGATGTAATGGTGGGATTTCCTATGCCTGCTGGTTTGAATGAGTCTATGTCCTTGGCCATTCAGATCGGTCGTCGCTTGCGCGAGCGTAAATCTGTGCACCATCTGGCGGTATTGTCTGAGAGTAAGCCTGAGCCTATGCAGTGCGACAGGACTATGACTAAAGTAGAACGGCACGAACACAGACGTCTGAACAGACTGTGTTTCTATTGTGGTGATTCTACTCATGCTATTTCTAATTGTCCTAAACGCACTAGGCGGTTCGATACCTCTGCCGTTATTGGTACTGTACAGTCCAAATTCCTTTTGTCCATTACCTTAATGTGCTCTTTGTCATCATATTCTGTCATGGCGTTTGTGGATTCAGGCGCTGCCCTGAATCTGATGGATTTGGATTATGCTAAACGTTGTGGATTTTTCTTGGAGCCTTTGCGGTGTCCTATTCCGTTGAGAGGAATTGATGCTACACCTCTGGCCAAGAATAAGCCTCAGTACTGGGCCCAGCTGACCATGTGCATGGCTCCTGCACATCAGGAAGTTATTCGCTTTTTGGTACTGCATAATTTGCATGATGTGGTCGTGTTGGGGTTGCCATGGCTACAAACCCATAATCCAGTATTGGATTGGAACTCTATGTCGGTAACCAGCTGGGGTTGTCAGGGAGTACATGGTGATGTTCCATTTTTGTCTATTTCGTCATCCATTCCTTCTGACATCCCAGAGTTCTTGTCGGACTTTCAGGATGTATTTGAAGAGTCCAAGTCTGATGCCCTTCCTCCGCATAGGAATTGTGATTGTGCTATCGATTTGATTCCTGGTAGTAAATTCCCTAAGGGTCGTTTATTTAATTTGTCCGTACCTGAACACACCGCTATGCGCAGTTATGTGAAGGAGTCCCTGGAGAAGGGACATATTCGCCCATCGTCGTCACCATTGGGAGCAGGGTTCTTTTTTGTAGCCAAGAAGGATGGTTCGCTAAGACCGTGTATTGATTACCGCCTTCTTAATAAGATCACTGTTAAGTTTCAGTATCCCTTGCCATTGATTTCTGACTTGTTTGCTCGGATTAAGGGGGCTAGTTGGTTTACTAAGATTGATCTTCGTGGTGCGTATAATCTGGTGAGAATCAGGCAGGGAGATGAATGGAAAACGGCATTTAATACGCCCGAGGGTCATTTTGAGTATCTGGTGATGCCGTTCGGACTTGCCAATGCTCTATCTGTTTTTCAGTCTTTTATGCATGACATTTTCCGTGAGTATCTGGATAAATTCTTGATTGTTTACTTGGATGACATTTTGATCTTCTCAGATGATTGGGAGTCTCATGTGAAGCAAGTCAGAATGGTTTTCCAGGTACTGCGTGCTAATTCCTTGTTCGTGAAGGGATCAAAGTGTCTCTTCGGTGTGCAGAAAGTTTCATTTTTGGGGTTCATCTTTTCCCCTTCTACTATCGAGATGGATCCGGTTAAGGTTCAGGCCATCCAGGATTGGACTCAGCCGACATCTCTAAAAAGTTTGCAGAAATTCCTGGGCTTTGCTAATTTTTATCGTCGCTTCATCTGTAATTTTTCTAGCATTGCCAGACCATTGACCGATTTGACCAAGAAGGGTGCTGATTTGGTTAATTGGTCTTCTGCTGCCGTGGAAGCTTTTCAGGAGTTGAAGCGTCGTTTTTGCTGTGCCCCTGTGTTGTGTCAACCTGATGTTTCTCTTCCGTTCCAGGTCGAGGTTGATGCTTCTGAGATTGGTGCAGGGGCGGTTTTGTCACAGAGAGGTTCTGGTTGCTCAGTGTTCAAACCATGTGCTTTCTTTTCCAGGAAATTTTCTGCTGCTGAGCGTAATTATGATGTGGGCAACCGAGAGTTGCTGGCCATGAAGTGGGCATTCGAGGAGTGGCGTCATTGGCTTGAGGGTGCTAAGCATCGCGTGGTGGTTTTGACTGATCATAAGAACCTTACTTATCTTGAGTCTGCCAAGCGCTTGAATCCTAGACAGGCCCGTTGGTCGTTATTTTTTGCTCGTTTTGATTTTGTGATTTCATACCTTCCGGGCTCTAAAAATGTGAAGGCGGATGCTCTGTCTAGGAGTTTTGTGCCCGACTCTCCGGGGTTATCTGAGCCGGCGAGTATCCTCAAGGAAGGAGTCATTGTGTCTGCCATCTCCCCTGATTTGCGGAGAGTGTTGCAGAAATTTCAGGCTAATAAACCTGATCGTTGTCCGGCCGAGAAACTGTTCGTCCCTGATAGGTGGACTAGTAAAGTTATCTCTGAACTTCATTGTTCGGTGCTGGCCGGTCATCCAGGAATCTTTGGTACCAGGGAGTTGGTTGCTAGATCCTTCTGGTGGCCATCTCTGTCACGGGATGTGCGTGCTTTTGTGCAGTCCTGTGGAATTTGTGCTAGGGCTAAGCCCTGCTGTTCACGTGCCAGTGGGTTGCTTTTGCCCTTGCCGGTCCCGAAGAGGCCTTGGACACATATTTCGATGGATTTCATTTCTGACCTTCCCGTTTCTCAAAAGATGTCTGTCATTTGGGTGGTCTGTGATCGCTTTTCTAAAATGGTCCATCTGGTGCCCTTGGTTAAATTGCCTTCCTCCTCTGATTTGGTGCCTTTGTTCTTCCAGCATGTGGTTCGTTTACATGGCATTCCTGAGAATATTGTTTCTGACAGAGGTTCCCAGTTTGTCTCGAGGTTCTGGCGAGCCTTTTGTGGTAGGATGGGCATTGACCTATCTTTTTCCTCGGCCTTCCATCCTCAGACTAATGGCCAGACCGAACGAACCAATCAGACCTTGGAAACATATCTGAGATGTTTTGTTTCCGCTGACCAGGATGATTGGGTGTCATTTTTGCCGTTGGCTGAGTTCGCCCTTAATAATCGGGCCAGCTCGGCTACCTTGGTCTCTCCATTTTTCTGCAATTCTGGGTTCCATCCTCGTTTCTCTTCAGGACAGGTTGAGTCTTCGGACTGTCCTGGTGTGGATTATGTGGTGGACAGGTTGCAGCAGATCTGGACTCAGGTAGTGGACAATTTGACCTTGTCCCAGGAGAAGGCTCAGCTTTTCGCTAATCGCAGACGCCGTGTGGGACCCCGACTTCGTGTTGGGGATCTGGTTTGGTTATCTTCTCGTCATATACCTATGAAGGTTTCCTCTCCTAAATTTAAACCTCGTTTTATTGGTCCGTATAGGATTTCTGAGATTCTCAATCCGGTGTCTTTTCGTCTGACCCTCCCAGACTCCTTTTCCATACATAATGTATTCCATAGGTCGTTGTTGAGGAGATACGTGGCACCTATGGTTCCATCTGTGGAGCCTCCTGCCCCTGTTTTGGTGGAGGGGGAATTGGAGTATATTGTGGAGAAGATTTTGGATTCTCGTGTCTCTAGACGGAAACTCCAGTATCTGGTCAAATGGAAGGGTTATGCTCAGGAAGATAATTCCTGGGTTTTTGCCTCTGATGTCCATGCCCCAGATCTTGTTCGTGCCTTTCATGTGGCTCATCCTGGTCGGCCTGGGGGTTCTGGTGAGGGTTCGGTGACCCCTCCTCAAGGGGGGGGTACTGTTGTGAATTCTGTGGCTGAGTTCACTTCTGTGGTCACAAGTGGTATTGCAGTCTCTGGGCTTCCTCCCTCAGGTGTTTTGGTGAGCTCGTTGGCTGCCTTGCTATTTAGCTCCACCTGAGTCTGTCTTCCTTGCTCCTTGTCAATGTTCCAGTGTTGGATCTGAGCTACTGCATCTTTCCTTGGGCCTGCTGCTCTGCTAGATAAGTGCTTCTAGTTTGTTTTCTGTTTTTTCTGTCCAGCTTGTTATTATCTTTTGCTGGAAGCTCTGAGTAGCAAAGGGGTGCACCGCCGTGCTGTTAGTTCGGCACGGTGGGTCTTTTTGCCCCTTTGCGTGGTTTTCGTTTTAGGGTTTTTTGTAGACTGCATAGTTCTCTTTGCTATCCTCGCTCTGTCTAGAATATCGGGCCTCACTTTGCTGAATCTATTTCATTCCTACGTTTGTCTTTTCATCTTGCTAACAGTCATTATATGTGGGGGCTGCCTATTCCTTTGGGGTATTTCTCTGAGGTAAGTCAGGCTTGTATTTCTATCTTCAGGCTAGTCAGCTCCTCAGGCAGTGCCGAGTTGCATAGGTAGTGATAGGCGCAATCCACTGCTGCTTCCAGTTGTGTGAGGATAGATCAGGTACTGCAGTCTACAGAGATTCCACGTCTCAGAGCTCGTCCTATTGTTTTGGGTTATTGCCAGATCTCTGTATGTGCGCTGATTACTGCACACTGTGTTGCCTGATTGCCAGCCATAACAATTCTGCTACAGATGGATCTGGATAAGTTGGAAACTTGGGCTGAAAGGTGGCAGATGAGGTTTAACAATGATAAATGTAAGGTTATACACATGGGAAGAGGGAATCAATATCACCATTACACACTGAACGGGAAACCACTGGGTAAATCTGACAGGGAGAAGGACTTGGGGATCCTAGTTAATGATAAACTTACCTGGAGCAGCCAGTGCCAGGCAGCAGCTGCCAAGGCAAACAGGATCATGGGGTGCATTAAAAGAGGTCTGGATACACATGATGAGAGCATTATACTGCCTCTGTACAAATCCCTAGTTAGACCGCACATGGAGTACTGTGTCCAGTTTTGGGCACCGGTGCTCAGGAAGGATATAATGGAACTAGAGAGAGTACAAAGGAGGGCAACAAAATTAATAAAGGGGATGGGAGAACTACAATACCCAGATAGATTAGCGAAATTAGGATTATTTAGTCTAGAAAAAAGACGACTGAGGGGCGATCTAATAACCATGTATAAGTATATAAGGGGACAATACAAATATCTCGCTGAGGATCTGTTTATACCAAGGAAGGTGACGGGCACAAGGGGGCATTCTTTGCGTCTGGAGGAGAGAAGGTTTTTCCACCAACATAGAAGAGGATTCTTTACTGTTAGGGCAGTGAGAATCTGGAATTGCTTGCCTGAGGAGGTGGTGATGGCGAACTCAGTCGAGGGGTTCAAGAGAGGCCTGGATGTCTTCCTGGAGCAGAACAATATTGTATCATACAATTATTAGGTTCTGTAGAAGGACGTAGATCTGGGTATTTATTATGATGGAATATAGGCTGAACTGGATGGACAAATGTCTTTTTTTGGCCTTACTAACTATGTTACTATGTTACTATGTTACTAGGAGGAGCATTACAGGAATAAGCACACTAAGGCCTTAGTACTTTTCTGCTTATCTTTATCTGTCAACCAAGATGAAGAGGGCAGGGAGTAAGGCACGTGGGCGTGGGCGCGGAGCAGGGAGAGGAGCAGGGAGAGGACGTGGTGATTCTGTGCCTGCTGCGGGCGCCGGTGACTCGTCGTCACTCAGTTTCAGCAGGGAACAGTCCTTCATGGGCAGCTTTGTCGGAGAGCGCCGTGCACCGCTGCTGCGTGAAGACCAAATTGAAGCCGTTGTCGGGTGGATGGCAGCTAACGCCTCGGCATCGACTTCAGTTAGTGCCACATCCTCTCAGGCACAGAGCACTGGAGAGCAGCCATCTGTTTCTTCACCACCTGCCAAATTGGCCAGGCAGTCAGAGAGCCCAGGACAGGAGCCGTCTCTACTTCTGTTCTCTGAATCTCTTGGCTTGGAAACAGGGGGCCAGCCAAGCAGCATTGGAGAAATGGAAGAAGAGGCAGTGTGCAGTGATGCCCAACACCTTTTTCTCTCTGACTCTGAAGAGGCAGGTGGGCCAGTGCCTCCGGTGACCACAGCGCAGTACGCATCTGATGATGAAACTCAGGTGCCGCTTTCTCGTGCGTACTGTACTGCTGAGACTACCCAGGAGGAGCAGTTGGTGGCAGAGGGTAGTGGAGATGATGAGGTCCTTGACCCATCGTGGCGTGAGGAACAGGAAGGTGGTGGGAGCAGCTCAGAGGAAGAGCTTCCTCTTACGGGCCAAAGAGGGAGAGGGAGGGGGAAGACCGCGGAGCCTGTAGCCTCCACTTTGGCACCCGTTAGGAGCCTGTCTCTTTCCAAAGCCAAAAAGGGCGCTCCCAAGACTTGCAGTGCCTGGTCCTTTTTTGACACAGTTGCAGATGACATTTGTTTTGTCAAATGCAAGCTGTGTCATCATAAAGTAAAAAGAGGGAAAAATGTCAGCAACCTCAATACCACAAATATGTGGAAACATGTGCGGACCAAGCACGCGGTGGAGTTACAGAAACACACTGAAGATGTAGGCCAACCAACAGCGGCAGCTACCACCTCTTCAGCTCGTGTTGCCTCTTCCTCCAGCTCACGCACAGCTGGTTTGGCTTCCTCCCAGAGACCTTGTGTAATTCCACCCACAGCACCACCTTCCCAGTCATCCTCACACTCCCAGTCTACTCTACAGCCATCGGTAGTACAGGCATGGGAGAAAAGGCGGGCATTCTCGGCCAACCACCCCCGAGCACAGGCTCTGAATGCAGGCATTGCCAAACTGTTGTCCCTGGAAATGCTCTCGTTCAGGCTGGTGGAGACTGACAGCTTCCGTGACTTGATGGCATTGGCAGTCCCACAGTACAAGGTGCCCAGCCGCTTTTACTTCAGCAGGCAGGCTGTCCCTGCCCTGCACAGGCATGTTGAGGCAAACATAAAACATGCGCTACTGAACGCCGTCAGTAGCAAGGTCCACCTCACCACCGATGCGTGGACCAGTCAGCATGGACAGGGGCGATATGTTTCCCTCACTGCCCATTGGGTTAATGTTGTTGAGCCAGGTACAGATCGTGCGAGTGGCGCAGGACGTGTCCTGCCCACTCCAAGGATTGCAGGAATCCAGTCTGTACGCATCGACTCCTCCTCTTACACCAGTTCCTCTGATTCCTCTCTGCAGGATCCGTCACAGTCCACCCCCACATGGACCCGTGAACGTTTACCTATGACCGACATGAGCACAGCCGTGGCCAAACGTCAGCAGGCCGTCTTGAAACTAGTTTCATTGGGGCATCAAAGCCACACAGCGCAGGAGCTCTGGAATGCCATCAAGCAGGAGAGCGATGTGTGGTTACTGCCAGCGAATCTCCAGCCAGGCATGGTAGTGTGTGACAATGGCCGAAATCTGGTGGCAGCTTTGGCCCTTGGCAACCTCACTCACATCCCATGTCTGGCACATGTGCTCAATTTGGTTGTGCAGAGTTTTCTGAGGGACTATCCGGATCTTGATGCCCTGCTGCACAAGGTCCGCCTAGAGTGTGCTCACTTGCGGCGTTCCAGCTTGGCCAGATCCCGCATTGCTGCTCTGCAGCGCAGATTCCGCCTTCCGGAACACCGCATCATATGTGACCTACCTACCCGGTGGAATTCCACGTTACATATGTTGGAGCGGTTGTGTGAGCAGCAGCAAGCAGTTATGGAGTACCAGCTGCATCAGGCGCAAAGAAGTCGCAGTCAGCGCCGATCAGACTTCACAACCACAGAGTGGGCCACTCTGAAGGACGTCTGCCAGGTTTTGCGTCCTTTTGATTATTCCACGCGGATGGCAAGTGCAGATGATGCACTTGTCAGCATGACTGTCCCCCTTATCTGCCTGCTTCAGCAAACTTTGCAAGGGTTAAGGGATGATGTGGTGGAAGAGGTGGAGGATGAGGAGTCACCTTTTCCATCAGCTTCTGGAGAGTCAGCGCCACGTGGTTCCTCACAAAGGGGTACGCAGGGGCCAATTTGTGAGGAGGATGAGAAGGAGTCAATGGACGAGGAAGAGCTCCGTCCAGAGGAGGGAGCGACACAATTGTCCAGTGGTCAGTGTGTACAGCGAGGGTGGGGTGATGACGAGTGGGCAGAGATCATGTCTCAAGCAGGGGACAGCGTTTCTGGGCCGGTTGGCACTCTGCAGCACATGGTGGATTTTATGCTGCAGTGCCTGAGAAATGACCGCCGCATCGACCACATTCTCAACATGCCTGATTATTGGGTGTTCACCCTCCTCGATCCTCGCTACCGGGACAACGTCCAAAACCTCATCCCTGCGTTGACCCGGGAACGTAAATTGCGGGAGTACCACGACACACTGGTGAATTCCATCATCTTCTCCTGTCCAACTGAGAGGAGTGCTGCTAGTGCTTTACAAAGCATCTCAGTGCGTCGAGGCAGTGGGGGAGGCTCTGCCCAAAGAGGGAGCAGAAGCAGTGCCTCTGCCCAAGGCAAGCCGAGTATGGCACAACTCTGGCACACTTTTGTGTGCCCGCCCCAAATGTCTACACCATCACCGACGGCTCCAGTCAGCAGGAGGCAACGGTTCCGTCAGATGGTGACAGACTACATGGCTTGCCCTCTTACTGTACTCCCCGACGGCTCTTCCCCGTTCAAGTTTTGGGTCTCTAAGCTGGATACATGGCCAGAGCTAAGTCAGTATGCATTGGAGGTGCTGGCTTGCCCTGCGGCTAGTGTCTTATCGGAACGTGTCTTTAGTGCCGCAGGTGGTGTACTAACAGACCGTCGCATTCGACTATCCTCCGATAACGTTGACCGGCTTACTTTCCTGAAAATGAACCAGGCCTGGATCTCGCAGGAATTTGCCACTCCTCTGCCTGATTAATTAATTGGGTGTCATCCAGGTCTTCTGCTGTGTTCATCTTTCTACCACCTGAAATGCTATTCCTGGGCTCCAACACCGCCAGTTGCGGCTCAGAAGTGCAGGCTGCACAGTCAAAACATACGACCCAGTGTTATTGGGTTTCAGTAACGTCAGCTGATCCCCAGCTGTGTAGCCGGCAATGTGTCCTGCGACCGCTACGCTGGCACAACAACCTGAATGTAAGGGAACCTGCCCCCCCCCCGTCGTTTGTTACTGAAAGAGCCATCTTGTGCAGCAGTAATTCTGCACAAGGAAAAGGTAGCTATTTTTTTTGGGCTCCTTGCACACGCAGAACTTAACACTTATAAAATGTGTTCACTGATACCGTTATACCGTCCCAGAGCTGGGACTTTCCTTCGTAATGTGACGCAGCACAGCCGTCATTCCTACCCCCTTGGTGCCATGCGCTGCCTCCTCAGCGTTGTTTTAAGCTGTCACGGAGCCTGCGCTGTTCTGTTATCCCTTGGCCATGCCCTATTTGCGCTGCCTGTCTTCTGACATAATTTGGTGTCAGGCTGGCTGCGCCTGTGTGGCCACGCTGCCATAGATCCCGCCTCGCAGTGTCTTCTGATTGAGTCACACTGCGGGCCTGGGATCCATGGGCATGCGCAGTGCATATCTTCCCCTCGGGCTCTCGCTCATTTCCCTCCGCCTTCTTTAGACTGTGCGCCGTCAGCTGATCCCTAATAGCATGCCACGGCCGTGACAACGCACAGTCTGAAGAAGAGGGAAGGAGGGGAGTGAGAGTCGAGGATATGCACTGTGCATGCCCATGGATCCAAGGCCCGCAGTGGGATTACGTTAGACGAGACTGCGAGGTGGGATCTGGAGCAGCGTGGACGCACAGGCACTGACAGCCTGACACCAAATTATGTCAGAAGACAGGCAGCGCTAATTGGGCATGGCCAAGGGATAACAGAACAGCGCAGGCTCCGTGACAGCTTAAAACAACGCTGAGGAGGCAGCACACGGCACCAAGGGGATAGGAATGACAGCTGTGCTGTGTCCCATTACGAAGGAAATTCGCACCTCCGTGACGGTTTAACGGTATAAGGGGACACATTTTTAGTGTTTACTTCTGTGTTTGCAAGGAGCATAATTAAGAGCAACCTTTTCCTTTTGCATCCTTAGCGCTGCACAAGATGGCTCTTTCAGCTACAAACGTCTTGGGGGGGGGTAAAGGTTCCCTTTCAACTTGCTCCAATCAGGCTTCGGCCTACACTCTGTTCCTCTGCTCCTCCTGCTGTCCCTGGGCTCTAACACCGCCAGTTGGTGCCTGGAAGTGCTGTGTGCACAGTCAACAGTCGCTCCTCTGTTATTGGGGTTCAGTAACGTCAGCTGATCCCCAGCTGTGTTTCCGGCAACGTGTCATGCGACCGCCACGCTGGCACAACTAAAATGTAAGGGGACCTGTCGTCCCCCCCCCCCTAGGCGTTTGTTACTGAAAGAGCCACCATGTGCAGCACTAATACTGCACAAGGGAAAGGTCGCTCTTGAAATTATGCTCCTTGGAAACGCTGAACTACACACTCATGTAATGTGTCCCCTCACACCGTCCAACCATCCCAGAGGTGGGACTTTCCTTTGTAATGTGACGCAGCACAGCCGTCATTGCTACCCCCTTGGCACCGTGCGCTGCCTCCTTAGCGTTGTTTGATTCCGTCATGGACCCTGCACTGTTATGTTATCCCTTGGCCATGCACAGTTTGCGCTGCCCGTCCTCTGACATCATTTGTTGTCGTCCTGGCTGCGCCTGTGCGTCCACGCTGCCCGAAATCCCACCTCGCAGTGTCGTCTAATGTGATCCCACAGTGGGCCTGGTATCCATGGCCATGCGCAGTGCATATACTAGCCTCTCATTCCCCTTCTTCATGCTTCTTCAGACTAGGCGGCGTCAGCTGATCCCTAATAGCATGCCACGGCCGTGACGCCGCACAGTCTGAAGAAGCATGAAGGAGGTGAGTGAGAGGCGATGATATGCACTGCGCATGCCCATGGATCCCTGGCCCGCAGTGGGATTACATTTGATGACACTGCAAGGTTGGATCTCGGGCAGCTTTGACGCACAGGCACTGCCAGCCTGACACCTAAATGATGTCAGAGGACGGGCACCGCTAACTGTGCATGGCCAAGGGATAACATTACAGCGCGGGCTCCGTGACAGAACCAAACAACGTTGAGGAGGTGGCGCACGGCACCAAGGGGGTTGGAATGACGGCTGTGCTGTGTCACATTACAAAGGAAAGTCCCACTTCCGGGATGGTTTGACGGTGTGAGGGGACACATTATATGAGTGTGTACTTCAGCGTTTGCAAGGAGCATTATTTTCGGAGCCACCATTTAACATGTGCAGTATTACTGCTGTACAAGATGGCTCTTTCAGCAACAAATGCCTGGGGGGGGGTAAAGGTTCCCTTTACACTTGCTCCACTGCAGGCTTCTGCTCCTCTTTGATTCCCTGGGTTTCAACACTGTCAGTTGACACCTGGAAGTGTTGTCTACACAGAAAAAACACTAGGTGATGTGTCAGTGGGGTTCAGCACCGCCAGCTGTTCCCCTGCTGTGTAGTCGGCATCGTGTCCAGCACAAGCCACGCTGGCACAACCGACCAAAAGCTTCCACCAGTGCAGGCTTCGGCCTACACTTTGCTCCTCTCCTCCTCCTGCTGACCCTGGGCTCAAACACCGCTAGTTTTTGCCCGGAACTGCTAGCTGCACAGAGAAAAACACCAGCCAATGTGTTAGTGGGGTTCAGCAACGCCAGCTGTTCCCCTGCTGTGTAGCTGGCAACGTGTCCTGCAAACGCCACGCAGGCACATGAACTGAAATTGAAGGGAGCCTGGCCCCCTCTCCCCCAGGTGTTTCTATGTATAACAGCCACCTTGTACAGCAGTACTGCTGCATTTGTACAAGGTGGCTGACTTTTTATCCTTGCCCACGTGGAACTCAACACGTACAAAATGTGTCTCTTTGAGACCATTCCACTGTCCCTTAGATGTGACTTTCCTTTCTAATGATACGCAGCACCCCCCTTGGTAGCGCTTCCCGTCTTCTGACATCATCGGTTGGCTAGTTGCGCCTGTGCGTCCGCCCTGCCTGAATAAAATGCTCCTCGTTGTCTTAATTATTTTGACTGCGAGGGTGTGATTGATGGGCACGAGCAGTGCATATCTTCGCCTGTCTTAACTCATCTCCTTCCGCCTTCTTCAGACTGTGCAGCCTCATGGCCGCGGCATGCGAGAAGGGATCAGATGAGGCCGCCCAGTCTGAAGCAGGTGTAAGGACATGTGTGAGCGGCAAACATATTTAGTGCACCAGGGCACGAATCCCAGCACCGCAGTGTGATTTTTTAAAAACACACTGTGGGTCTGGGATTCATGTCCACCGCTAACCGCAACGGCCAACATGAAATGAGGTCATAAGACAGGAAGCGCTCACAGCGCATGGCCAAAGGATCACAAGAGCGCAGACTCCTGTACAGCAACTAACAACGCTCAGGAAGCTGCGTCCATGCAAAAAGGTGTTGTTTTCGACACCTGTGCTGCTTTTCTTTAAAAAGACAAGTCACGCCTCCACTACTGTTTAACAGTATAATGGGCTAAATAGTGTACGTGTTGCATTCAGCGTGTGCAAGTAGACAAATTAATAGAGCAACCTTTTACTTGTGCAGCATTAATGCTGCAGAAGGAGTGGCTCTTGTACTTTGTAACACCTGAGGGGGGGTTAAAGGTAACCTTTGAAATTGGTTCAACTAGGCTTCGGCCTACACTCTGCTCCTCTCCTCCTCCTGCTGACCCTGGGCTCTAACAACGCTAGTTTTTGCCCGGAAATGCTAGCTGCACAGAGAAAAACGCCAGCCAATGTGTTAGTGGGGTTCAGCAACGCCAGCTGTTTCCCTGCTGTGTAGCTTGCATCGTGTCCAGCACAAGCCACGCTGGCACAACCGACCAAAAGCTGCCACCAGTGCAGGCTTCGGCCTACACTTTGCTCCTCTCCTCCTCCTCCTGCTGACCCTGGGCTCTAACACCGCTAGTTTTTGCCCGGACATGCAATCTGCACAGAGAAAAACACCAGTCAATGTGTCAGTGGGGTTCAGCAACGCCAGCTGTTCCCCTGCTGTGTAGCTTGCAACGTGACCTGCAAACGCCACGCAGGCACATGAACTGAAATTGAAGGGAGCCTGCCCCCCACCCCCAGGTGTTTCTATGTATAACAGCCACCTTGTACAGCAGTACTGCTGCATTTGTACAAGGTGGCTGACTTTTTCTCCTTGCCCACGTGGAACTCAACACGTACAAAATGTGTCTCATTAGAGACCATTACAATGTCCCTGAGGTGTGACTTTCCTTTGTAATGACACGCAGCACCACCCTTGTTAGCGCTGCCCGTCTTTTGACATCATTGGTTAGCTGGCTGCGCCTGTGCATCTCCCCTGCTCGAAACAACGCCCCTCGGTGTCTTATTTTTTTGGACAGCGAGGGTGTGATTGATGGGCATGTGCAGTGCATATGTTTGCCTGTGTTCACTCATCTCCTTCCGCCTTCTTCAGACTGGGTGTCCTCATGGCCGCGGCAGGCGATAAGGGATCAGATGAGGCCGCCCAGTCTGAAGCAGGTGTAAGGACATGTGTGAGCGTCAAACATATTTACTGCACAAGGCCACGAATCCCAGCCACGCAGTGTGATTTTTTGAAAACACACTGTGGGTCTGGGATTCATGTCCACCGCTAACCGCAACGGCCAACATGAAATGAGGTCATAAGACAGGAAGCGCTCACAGCGCATAGCCAAGGGATCACAAGAGCGCAGACTCCTGTACAGCAACTAACAACGCTCAGGAAGCTGCGCCCATGCAAAAAGGTGTTATTTTCGACACCTGTGCTGCTTTTCTTTAAAAAGACAAGTCACGCCTCCACTACTGTTTAACAGTATAATGGGCTATATAGTGTACGTGTTACATTCAGCGTGTGCAAGTAGACAAATTAATAGAGCAACCTTTTACTTGTGCAGCATTAATGCTGCAGAAGGAGTGGCTGTTGTACTTTGTAACACCTGAGGGGGGGTTAAAGGTAACCTTTGAAATTGGTTCAACTAGGCTTCGGCCTACACTCTGCTCCTCTCCTCCTCCTGCTGACCCTGGGCTCTAACAACGCTAGTTTTTGCCCGGAAATGCTAGCTGCACAGAGAAAAACACCAGCCAATGTGTTAGTGGGGTTCAGCACCGCCAGCTGTTCCCCCGCTGTGTAGCCGGCATCGTGTCCAGCAAAAGCCACGCTGGCACAACCGACCAAAAGCTGCCACCAGTGCAGGCTTCGGCCTACACTTTGCTCCTCTCCTCCTCCTCCTGCTGACCCTGGGCTCTAACACCGCTAGTTTTTGCCCGGACATGCGATCTGCACAGAGAAAAACACCAGTCAATGTGTCAGTGGGGTTCAGCAACGCCAGCTGTTCCCCTGCTGTGTAGCTTGCAACGTGACCTGCAAACACCACGCAGGCACATGAACTGAAATTGAAGGGAGCCTGCCCCCCACCCCCAGGTGTTTCTATGTATAACAGCCACCTTGTACAGCAGTACTGCTGCATTTGTACAAGGTGGCTGATGTTTTCTCCTTGCCCACGTGGAACTCAACACGTACAAAATGTGTCTCTTTGAGACCATTCGACTGTCCCTGAGGTGTGACTTTCCTTTCTAATGATACGCAGCACCCCCCTTGGTAGCGCTTCCCGTCTTCTGACATCATTGGTTGGCTACTTGCGCCTGTTCGTCCACCCTGCCTGAATAAAATGCTCCTCGTTGTCTTACTTATTTTGACTGCGAGGGTGTGATTGATGGGCATGTGCAGTGCATATGTTTGCCTGTGTTCACTCATCTCCTTCCGCCTTCTTCAGACTGTGCAGCCTCATGGCCGCGGCATGCGAGAAGGGATCAGCAGAGGCCGCCCAGTCTGAAGCAGGTGTAAGGACGTGTGTGAGCGGCCAAAATATTTACTGCTCAAGGCCACGAATCCCAGCACCGCAGTGTGGCTTTATGAAAAGACACTGTGGGTCTGGGATTTATGGCCATCGTTAACCGCACCGGCCAACATGAAATGATGTCATAAGATGGGCAGCGCTAACAGGGCATTGCCAAGGGATAACACAAGAGCGCAGACTCCTGTACAGCAAATAACAACGCTCAGGAAGCTGCGCCAAGCACCAAGGCGTTCTTTTGGACACCTGTGCTGCGTCTCATCAAAAAACCAAGTCACGCATCCACTACAGTTTGACTGTAGAATGGGGTAAATTGTGTATGTCTTTCATTCAGCGTGTGCAAGTAGACAAATTAATAGAGCAACCTTTCACTTGTGCAGCATTAATACTGCACAAGGTGTGTCTCTTGTACTTTGTAACACCTGAGGGGGGGGGTTAAAGGTTTCCTTTGAAATTGGTTCAACTAGGCTTCGGCCTACACTCTGCTCCTCTCCTCCTCCTCCTGCTTCAACACGGGCTCTAACATCGCTAGTTTTTGCCTGCAAGTGCTAGCTGCACAGAGAAAAACACACGCCATTGTGTTAGTGGGGTTCAGCAATGCCAGCTGTTCCCCCAGTGTGTAGCCGGCAAAGTGTCCTGCAAACGCAACGCAGACACAAAGCTGCCTCCAGTGCAGGCTTCGGCCTACACTGATCTCCCCCTGCTTACCCTTTGCTCCAACACCGCTAGTTGGGGCTCTAGGAAGACAATCTTTAATAGGCAACGCATCTGGGTTCCAGCACCGCCAGCTGGTTCTCGGCAGTGTTCTTGTCACAGGTACTCCCTTGTGCCAAGCCTGGTTTCAGCACCGTCAGCTGTTTCCGGGTTGTGTCAACTTCACTGAGACGCCTATGCTTGCCCCGTCGTGGTGCGGTCGAGTTAGCCAACTCCAGGGTGCCTCCAGTTTAGGAGCTTCCTATGTGGGCTGCGTGAACTGGTAGTCAAGGCTGGTTCTGTAGTGCCAGTAGGCCCTGCTCCCCCTGTAGGACTGTTGGGGTTCGGTAACTGCGGCTGCCTCGCGGCCTAGCTGTTCTCTCCTCTCCTGTGGACCTTCGGGTCCACCACCTGGTTCCAGCACCGTCAGCTGGTTCCGGGCCGAGCCTTTGGCTTAGGTGCCTCCTCCTGGGTATCCGAGTTCCGCCAACGCCAGGCGGTCCTTGGTAGTGCTTTTAAGCGCGGGCACCTACAGCTTAGTAACCGGGTTCCAGCACCGTCAGCTGGTCCTCGGTCGTGCCATTGGCTCTTGCACACTGGGGCAACGCATCCGGGTTCCAGCACCGCCAGCTGGTTCTCGGCAGTGTTCTTGTCACAGGTACTCCCTCGTGCCAAGCCTGGTTTCAGCACCGTCAGCTGTTTCCGGGTTGTGTCAAGCTCACTGAGACGCCTATGCTTGCCCCGTCGTGGTGCGGTCGAGTTAGCCAACTCCAGGGTGCCTCCAGTTTAGGAGCTTCCTATGTGGGCTGCGTGAACTGGTAGTCAAGGCTGGTTCTGTTGTGCCAGTAGGCCCAGCTCCCCCTGTAGGACTGTTGGGGTTCGGTAACTGCGGCTGCCTCGCGGCCTAGCTGTTCTCTCCTCTCCTGTGGACCTTCGGGTCCACCACCTGGTTCCAGCACCGTCAGCTGGTTCCGGGCCGAGCCTTTGGCTTAGGTGCCTCCTCCTGGGTATCCGAGTTCCGCCAACGCCAGGCGGTCCTTGGTAGTGCTTTTAAGCGCGGGCACCTACAGCTTAGTAACCGGGTTCCAGCACCGTCAGCTGGTCCTCGGTCGTGCCATTGGCTCTTGCACACTGGGGCAACGCATCCGGGTTCCAGCACCGCCAGCTGGTTCTCGGCAGTGTTCTTGTCACAGGTACTCCCTCGTGCCAAGCCTGGTTTCAGCACCGTCAGCTGTTTCCGGGTTGTGTCAACTTCACTGAGACGCCTATGCTTGCCCCGTCGTGGTGCGGTCGAGTTAGCCAACTCCAGGGTGCCTCCAGTTTAGGAGCTTCCTATGTGGGCTGCGTGAACTGGTAGTCAAGGCTGGTTCTGTAGTGCCAGTAGGCCCAGCTCCCCCTGTAGTACTGTTGGGGTTCGGTAACTGCGGCTGCCTCGCGGCCTAGCTGTTCTCTCCTCTCCTGTGGACCTTCGGGTCCACCACCTGGTTCCAGCACCGTCAGCTGGTTCCGGGCCGAGCCTTTGGCTTAGGTGCCTCCTCCTGGGTATCCGAGTTCCGCCAACGCCAGGCGGTCCTTGGTAGTGCTTTTAAGCGCGGGCACCTACAGCTTAGTAACCGGGTTCCAGCACCGTCAGCTGGTCCTCGGTCGTGCCATTGGCTCTTGCACACTGGGGCAACGCATCTGGGTTCCAGCACTGCCAGCTGGTTCTCGGCAGTGTTCTTGTCACAGGTACTCCCTTGTGCCAAGCCTGGTTTCAGCACCGTCAGCTGTTTCCGGGTTGTGTCAAGCTCACTGAGACGCCTATGCTTGCCCCGTCGTGGTGCGGTCGAGTTAGCCAACTCCAGGGTGCCTCCAGTTTAGGAGCTTCCTATGTGGGCTGCGTGAACTGGTAGTCAAGGCTGGTTCTGTAGTGCCAGTAGGCCCTGCTCCCCCTGTAGGACTGTTGGGGTTCGGTAACTGCGGCTGCCTCGCGGCCTAGCTGTTCTCTCCTCTCCTGTGGACCTTCGGGTCCACCACCTGGTTCCAGCACCGTCAGCTGGTTCCGGGCCGAGCCTTTGGCTTAGGTGCCTCCTCCTGGGTATCCGAGTTCCGCCAACGCCAGGCGGTCCTTGGTAGTGCTTTTAAGCGCGGGCACCTACAGCTTAGTAACCGGGTTCCAGCACCGTCAGCTGGTCCTCGGTCGTGCCATTGGCTCTTGCACACTGGGGCAACGCATCCGGGTTCCAGCACCGCCAGCTGGTTCTCGGCAGTGTTCTTTTCACAGGTACTCCCTCGTGCCAAGCCTGGTTTCAGCACCGTCAGCTGTTTCCGGGTTGTGTCAAGCTCACTGAGACGCCTATGCTTGCCCCGTCGTGGTGCGGTCGAGTTAGCCAACTCCAGGGTGCCTCCAGTTTAGGAGCTTCCTATGTGGGCTGCGTGAACTGGTAGTCAAGGCTGGTTCTGTAGTGCCAGTAGGCCCAGCTCCCCCTGTAGGACTGTTGGGGTTCGGTAACTGCGGCTGCCTCGCGGCCTAGCTGTTCTCTCCTCTCCTGTGGACCTTCGGGTCCACCACCTGGTTCCAGCACCGTCAGCTGGTTCCGGGCCGAGCCTTTGGCTTAGGTGCCTCCTCCTGGGTATCCGAGTTCCGCCAACGCCAGGCGGTCCTTGGTAGTGCTTTTAAGCGCGGGCACCTACAGCTTAGTAACCGGGTTCCAGCACCGTCAGCTGGTCCTCGGTCGTGCCATTGGCTCTTGCACACTGGGGCAACGCATCCGGGTTCCAGCACCGCCAGCTGGTTCTCGGCAGTGTTCTTGTCACAGGTACTCCCTCGTGCCAAGCCTGGTTTCAGCACCGTCAGCTGTTTCAGGGTTGTGTCAAGCTCACTGAGACGCCTATGCTTGCCCCGTCGTGGTGCGGTCGAGTTAGCCAACTCCAGGGTGCCTCCAGTTTAGGAGCTTCCTATGTGGGCTGCGTGAACTGGTAGTCAAGGCTGGTTCTGTAGTGCCAGTAGGCCCAGCTCCCCCTGTAGGACTGTTGGGGTTCGGTAACTGCGGCTGCCTCGCGGCCTAGCTGTTCTCTCCTCTCCTGTGGACCTTCGGGTCCACCACCTGGTTCCAGCACCGTCAGCTGGTTCCGGGCCGAGCCTTTGGCTTAGGTGCCTCCTCCTGGGTATCCGAGTTCCGCCAACGCCAGGCGGTCCTTGGTAGTGCTTTTAAGTGCGGGCACCTACAGCTTAGTAACCGGGTTCCAGCACCGTCAGCTGGTCCTCGGTCGTGCCATTGGCTCTTGCACACTGGGGCAACGCATCCGGGTTCCAGCACCGCCAGCTGGTTCTCGGCAGTGTTCTTGTCACAGGTACTCCCTCGTGCCAAGCCTGGTTTCAGCACCGTCAGCTGTTTCCGGGTTGTGTCAAGCTCACTGAGACGCCTATGCTTGCCCCGTCGTGGTGCGGTCGAGTTAGCCAACTCCAGGGTGCCTCCAGTTTAGGAGCTTCCTATGTGGGCTGCGTGAACTGGTAGTCAAGGCTGGTTCTGTAGTGCCAGTAGGCCCAGCTCCCCCTGTAGGACTGTTGGGGTTCGGTAACTGCGGCTGCCTCGTGGCCTAGCTGTTCTCTCCTCTCCTGTGGACCTTCGGGTCCACCACCTGGTTCCAGCACCGTCAGCTGGTTCCGGGCCGAGCCTTTGGCTTAGGTGCCTCCTCCTGGGTATCCGAGTTCCGCCAACGCCAGGCGGTCCTTGGTAGTGCTTTTAAGCGCGGGCACCTACAGCTTAGTAACCGGGTTCCAGCACCGTCAGCTGGTCCTCGGTCGTGCCATTGGCTCTTGCACACTGGGGCAACGCATCCGGGTTCCAGCACCGCCAGCTGGTTCTCGGCAGTGTTCTTTTCACAGGTACTCCCTCGTGCCAAGCCTGGTTTCAGCACCGTCAGCTGTTTCCGGGTTGTGTCAAGCTCACTGAGACGCCTATGCTTGCCCCGTCGTGTTGCGGTCGGGTTAGCCAACTCCAGGGTGCCTCCAGTTTAGGAGCTTCCTATGTGGGCTGCGTGAACTGGTAGTCAAGGCTGGTTCTGTAGTGCCAGTAGGCCCAGCTCCCCCTGTAGGACTGTTGGGGTTCGGTAACTGCGGCTGCCTCGCGGCCTAGCTGTTCTCTCCTCTCCTGTGGACCTTCGGGTCCACCACCTGGTTCCAGCACCGTCAGCTGGTTCCGGGCCGAGCCTTTGGCTTAGGTGCCTCCTCCTGGGTATCCGAGTTCCGCCAACGCCAGGCGGTCCTTGGTAGAGCTTTTATGCGCGGGCACCTACAGCTTAGTAACCGGGTTCCAGCACCGTCAGCTGTTTCCGGGTTGTGTCAACTTCACTGAGACGCCTATGCTTGCCCCGTCGTGGTGCGGTCGAGTTAGCCAACTCCAGGGTGCCTCCAGTTTAGGAGCTTCCTATGTGGGCTGCGTGAACTGGTAGTCAAGGCTGGTTCTGTAGTGCCAGTAGGCCCAGCTCCCCCTGTAGGACTGTTGGGGTTCGGTAACTGCGGCTGCCTCGCGGCCTAGCTGTTCTCTCCTCTCCTGTGGACCTTCGGGTCCACCACCTGGTTCCAGCACCGTCAGCTGGTTCCGGGCCGAGCCTTTGGCTTAGGTGCCTCCTCCTGGGTATCCGAGTTCCGCCAACGCCAGGCGGTCCTTGGTAGTGCTTTTAAGCGCGGGCACCTACAGCTTAGTAACCGGGTTCCAGCACCGTCAGCTGGTCCTCGGTCGTGCCATTGGCTCTTGCACACTGGGGCAACGCATCCGGGTTCCAGCACCGCCAGCTGGTTCTCGGCAGTGTTCTTGTCACAGGTACTCCCTCGTGCCAAGCCTGGTTTCAGCACCGTCAGCTGTTTCCGGGTTGTGTCAACTTCACTGAGACGCCTATGCTTGCCCCGTCGTGGTGCGGTCGAGTTAGCCAACTCCAGGGTGCCTCCAGTTTAGGAGCTTCCTATGTGGGCTGCGTGAACTGGTAGTCAAGGCTGGTTCTGTAGTGCCAGTAGGCCCAGCTCCCCCTGTAGGACTGTTGGGGTTCGGTAACTGCGGCTGCCTCGCGGCCTAGCTGTTCTCTCCTCTCCTGTGGGCCTTCGGGTCCACCACCTGGTTCCAGCACCGTCAGCTGGTTCTAGGCAGTGTCTTTTGCTCTTGTACCTTCTGCTCCCCATCCTGGTTCCAGTAACGTCAGCTGGTTCCGGGCAGAGCCTTTGGCTTAGGTGCCTCCTTCTGGGTATCCAAGTTCCACCAACGTCAGGCGGTCCTTGGTAGTGCTTTTAAGCGCGGGCACCTACAGCTTAGTAACCGGGTTCCAGCACCGTCAGCTGGTCCTCGGTCGTGCCATTGGCTCTTGCACACTGGGGCAACGCATCTGGATTCCAGCACCGCCAGCTGGTTCTCGGCAGTGTTCTTGTCACAGGTACTTCCTCGTGCCAAGCCTGGTTTCAGCACCGTCAGCTGTTTCCGGGTTGTGTCAACTTCACTGAGATGCCTATGCTTGCCCCGTCGTGGTGCGGTCGAGTTAGCCAACTCCAGGGTGCCTCCAGTTTAGGAGCTTCCTATGTGGGCTGCGTGAACTGGTAGTCAAGGCTGGTTCTGTAGTGCCAGTAGGCCCAGCTCCCCCTGTAGGACTGTTGGGGTTCGGTAACTGCGGCTGCCTCGCGGCCTAGCTGTTCTCTCCTCTCCTGTGGACCTTCGGGTCCACCACCTGGTTCCAGCACCGTCAGCTGGTTCCGGGCCGAGCCTTTGGCTTAGGTGCCTCCTCCTGGGTATCCGAGTTCCGCCAACGCCAGGCGGTCCTTGGTAGTGCTTTTAAGCGCGGGCACCTACAGCTTAGTAACCGGGTTCCAGCACCGTCAGCTGGTCCTCGGTCGTGCCATTGGCTCTTGCACACTGGGGCAACGCATCCGGGTTCCAGCACCGCCAGCTGGTTCTCGGCAGTGTTCTTGTCACAGGTACTCCCTCGTGCCAAGCCTGGTTTCAGCACCGTCAGCTGTTTCCGGGTTGTGTCAACTTCACTGAGACGCCTATGCTTGCCCCGTCGTGGTGCGGTCGAGTTAGCCAACTCCAGGGTGCCTCCAGTTTAGGAGCTTCCTATGTGGGCTGCGTGAACTGGTAGTCAAGGCTGGTTCTGTAGTGCCAGTAGGCCCAGCTCCCCCTGTAGGACTGTTGGGGTTCGGTAACTGCGGCTGCCTCGCGGCCTAGCTGTTCTCTCCTCTCCTGTGGGCCTTCGGGTCCACCACCTGGTTCCAGCACCGTCAGCTGGTTCTAGGCAGTTTCTTTTGCTCTTGTACCTTCTGCTCCCCATCCTGGTTCCAGTAACGTCAGCTGGTTCCGGGCAGAGCCTTTGGCTTAGGTGCCTCCTTCTGGGTATCCAAGTTCCACCAACGTCAGGTGGTCCTTGGTAGTGCTTTCAGGCACGGGTACCTCCTGCTTTATAACCGGGTTCCAGTAACGTCAGCTGGTCCTCGGTAGTTCCATTGGCTCTTGGACCTTCGGCTACCCATCCGGGTTCCAGTACCGTCAGCTGGTTCTCGGCAGTGTCTTTTGCTCTTGTACCTTCTGCTCCCCATCCTGGTTCCAGTAACGTCAGCTGGTTCCGGGCAGAGCCTTTGGCTTAGGTGCCTCCTTCTGGGTATCCGAGTTCCGCCAACGTCAGGCGGTCCTTGGTAGTGCTTTTTAGCACGGGTACCTCCTGCTAGGAACCGGGTTCCAGTAACGTCAGCTGGTCCTCGGTAGTTCCATAGGCTCTTGAACCTTCGGGTAGCCATCCGAGTTCCAGTTCCATCAGCTGGTTCTTGGCATTTTCTCAGCCTTCTTGTACCTTCTGCTACATTTCCAAGTTTAAGACCCTAAAGTCGACGACCCGGAAGACCACCCCGATGACGACGACGACGACGACCCGGAAGACCACCCCGATGACGACGACGGCGGAGACGACGACGGCGGAGACGACGACGGCGGAGATGACGACACTGAAGACGACGACCCTGGAGACGACGACATGGAAGACCGAGAAGCAGAAGAACAAGAGGCTGCAGAACAAAGAGCAGAAGAACATTAAGCATAACACTTAATATCAGAGCAAAAGATATTATCTAAATTATATGCAGAAGAAGACTAACCAGTGTATGGGGGTGAGTCCGTTCCTCCTCGTGGTGCCCCTGGATAAAGCCTGATGCTGCAGGCCAAACTGAACGCGGACAAATGTAACTTTTGTGACTGGCAGAACGGAAGGTGTAATCTTCCAACTTTTATAGATAACAACTACGGGAATGCCTGTCACAAATGAGAATATGATGAAGAAGTAGAATAGGAAGAATAATAACAGTGGAATAAAAAGAATATGTAGAATAGGAAGAATAATAATAGTTGAAGAAAATGAATATGAAGAATGTAATAAAAAAAAATAGGTAGAAGATGAAGAAGAAGATGAATAAGGTGAAGAAGTTAATGTCAAAGATGCTGATGATGATGAAGATGAAAGTGTGGGAAAAGGAAAAAAAAGAAGGGGAAGGTCGTGGAATAGTGAAACATCAATATCTGACAAAATAAAAAAAAATTTACATAGTCAATATCTTTTTCAATCCGAACGTCTTTAAAAAAAAAAAAATCATGCTATTCTATTTGATTGGGCTAATCCTCATTGCCTTTAATGTCTCCGCCACCTCCCCCAATACATCCTACATTATTCTTAGTTGTTTTCCTTCATGTAGAATGAACCTACAAGGAAAGAAAGGGTTTATTTTAATTCCGATATTTTGGTCCCATTGACTTGCATTGGGATCGGGTATCGGTATCGGCGATATCCGATATTTTTTGAATATCGGCCGATCCAAACCGATACCGATACTTTCCGATATCGGAAGGTATCGCTCAACACTACACAGGACCCACCATTAACAACAGGTGATGTCACAGCTCACCTCATCCCCCTCCTGTACAATGACTGATAACATCTCTATATACAGTAGATAACACAGGATCCACCATTCACAATAGATAATGTCACAGCTCACCTCCTCCTCCTGTACAATGACTGATAACACCTCTATATACAGTAGATAACACAGGATCCACCATTCACAATAGGTGATATCACAGCTCACCTCCTCCTCCTGTACAATGACCTGATAACACCTCTATATAAAGTAGATAACACAGGATCCACCATTCACAATAGATGATGTCACAGCTCACCTCCTCCTCCTACTGTACAATGTCTGATAACACCTCTATATAGAGTAGATAACACAGGATCCACCATTCACAATAGATGAATAGATGATGTCACAGCTCACCTCCTCTTCCTCCTGTACAATGACTGATAACACCTCTATATAAAGTAGATAACACAGGATCTACCATTCACAATAGGTGATGTCACAGCTCACCTCCTCCTCCTGTACAATGACTGATAACACCTCTATATACAGTAGATAACACAGGATCCACCATTCACAATAGATGATGTCACAGCTCACCTCCTCCTCCTGTACAATGACTGATAACACCTCTATATACAGTAGATAATACAGGATCCACCATTCACAATAGGTGATGTCACAGCTCACCTCTTCCTCCTGTACAATGACTGATAACACTTCTATATAGTAGATAACACAGAATTCTAATTCACAATAGGTGATGTCACAGCTCACCTCCTCCTCCTGTACAATGACTGATAACACCTCTATATAGAGTAGATAACACAGGATCCACCATTCACAATAGATGATGTCACAGCTCACCTCCTCCTGTACACTGACTGATAACAACTCTATATACAGTAGATAACACAGGATCCACCATTCACAATAGATGATTGTGAAAATATGGTTGGTAAAATATTTGAAGGGTTTCTGAGGGATGTTATTCTGGATTATCTCAATGAGAATAACTGTTTAACTCCATATCAGCATGGGTTTATGAGAAATCGCTCCTGTCAAACCAATCTAATCAGTTTTTATGAAGAGGTAAGCTATAGACTGGACCACGGTGAGTCATTGGACGTGGTATATCTCGATTTTTCCAAAGCGTTTGATACCGTGCCGCACAAGAGGTTGGTACACAAAATGAGAATGCTTGGTCTGGGGGAAAATGTGTGTAAATGGGTTAGTAACTGGCTTAGTGATAGAAAGCAGAGGGTGGTTATAAATGGTATAGTCTCTAACTGGGTCGCTGTGACCAGTGGGGTACCGCAGGGGTCAGTATTGGGACCTGTTCTCTTCAACATATTCATTAATGATCTGGTAGAAGGTTTACACAGTAAAATATCGATATTTGCAGATGATACAAAACTATGTAAAGCAGTTAATACAAGAGAAGATAGTATTCTGCTACAGATGGATCTGGATAAGTTGGAAACTTGGGCTGAAAGGTGGCAGATGAGGTTTAACAATGATAAATGTAAGGTTATACACATGGGAAGAGGGAATCAATATCACCATTACACACTGAACGGGAAACCACTGGGTAAATCTGACAGGGAGAAGGACTTGGGGATCCTAGTTAATGATAAACTTACCTGGAGCAGCCAGTGCCAGGCAGCAGCTGCCAAGGCAAACAGGATCATGGGGTGCATTAAAAGAGGTCTGGATACACATGATGAGAGCATTATACTGCCTCTGTACAAATCCCTAGTTAGACCGCACATGGAGTACTGTGTCCAGTTTTGGGCACCGGTGCTCAGGAAGGATATAATGGAACTAGAGAGAGTACAAAGGAGGGCAACAAAATTAATAAAGGGGATGGGAGAACTACAATACCCAGATAGATTAGCGAAATTAGGATTATTTAGTCTAGAAAAAAGACGACTGAGGGGCGATCTAATAACCATGTATAAGTATATAAGGGGACAATACAAATATCTCGCTGAGGATCTGTTTATACCAAGGAAGGTGATGGGCACAAGGGGGCATTCTTTGCGTCTGGAGGAGAGAAGGTTTTTCCACCAACATAGAAGAGGATTCTTTACTGTTAGGGCAGTGAGAATCTGGAATTGCTTGCCTGAGGAGGTGGTGATGGCGAACTCAGTCGAGGGGTTCAAGAGAGGCCTGGATGTCTTCCTGGAGCAGAACAATATTGTATCATACAATTATTAGGTTCTGTAGAAGGACGTAGATCTGGGTACTTATTATGATGGAATATAGGCTGAACTGGATGGACAAATGTCTTTTTTCGGCCTTACTAACTATGTTACTATGTTACTATGATGTCACAGCTCACCTCCTCCTCCTGTACAATGACTGATAACACCTCTATATACAGTAGATAACACAGGATCCACCATTCACAATAGATGATGTCACAGCTCACCTCCTCCTGTACACTGACTGATAACACCTCTATATACAGTAGATAACACAGGATCCACCATTCACAATAGGTGATGTCACAGCTCACCTCCCCCTCCTGTACAATGACTGATAACACCTCTATATACAGTAGATAACACAGAATCCACCATTCACAATAGGTGATGTCACAGCTTACCTCCTACTCCTGTACAATGACTAATAACACTTCTATATATAGTAGATAACACAGAATTCTAATTCACAATAGGTGATGTCACAGCTCACCTCCTCCTCCTGTACAATGACTGATAACACCTCTATATACAGTAGATAACACAGGATCCACCTGTTGTGAATTCTGTGGCAGAGCTCCCTCCTGTGGTCACAAGTGGTACTTCTGCTGGTTCTCTCTGTAAGCTTCCGTTGGTGGAGGAAAGTGGTACTGCGGCTTCTGAGTTTCCTTCCTCAGGTGATGTGGTGAAGTCGTTGGGTGCTGTTCTGTTTGACTCCACCTGGTGCTTTGATCCTGGCTTCCAGTCAATGTTCTAGTATTGGACCTGTTTCCTCCTGGATCGTTCCTGTGGCCTGCTGCTCTGCATAGCTAAGTTCCTCTTTGCTATTTGTTTGCTGTTTTTTTTCTGTCCAGCTTGTCAATTTGTTTTTTTCTCCTTGCTGGAAGCTCTGGGACGCAGAGGGTGTACCTCCGTGCCGTTAGTTCGGTACGGAGGGTCTTTTTGCCCCCTTTGCGTGGTTTTTGTAGGGTTTTGTGTTGACCGCAAAGTTACCTTTCCTATCCTCGCTCTGTTCAGAAAGTTGGGCCTCACTTTGCTAAATCTATTTCATCTCTACGTTTGTCTTTTCATCTTAACTCACAGTCATTATATGTGGGGGCTGCCTTTTCCTTTGGGGTATTTCTCTGAGGCAAGGTAGGCTTATTTTCTATCTTCAGGCTAGCTAGTTTGTCAGGCCGTGCCGAGTTGCATAGGGAGCGTTAGGCGCAATCCACGGCTGCCTTTAGTGTGTTGGAGAGGATTAGGGATTGCGGTCAACAGAGTTCCCATGTCTCAGAGCTCGTTCTTGTTTTTTGGGTTATTGCCAGGTCACTGTATGTGCGCTGACCTCTATGTCCATTGTGGTACTGAATTACCTCTCATAACAGTACTGGAAGCCCAAAGTACTAATGATTCCCAATAGAGGGAAAAAAGAAGTTCTGAGACCATTTTTTTTTCTTTGCACTGTGTTTTGCCTTTTTTTTCCCCTAGACATTTGGGTGGTTCAGGACACAGGTGTAGCAATGGACATTAAAGGTCTGTCTTCATGTGTGGATCAGCTCACGGCAAGAGTACAAAGTATTCAAGACTTTGTGGTTCAGAATTCTATGTTAGAACCGAGAATTCCTATTCCTGATTTGTTTTTTGGAGATAGAACTAAATTCCTGAGTTTCAAAAATAATTGTAAACTATTTCTGGCTTTGAAACCTCGCTCCTCTGGTGACCCAGTTCAACAAGTTAGGATCGTTATTTCTTTTTTGCGTGGCGACCCTCAGGACTGGGCATTTTCTCTTGCGTCAGGAGATCCTGCATTAAGTAATATCGATGCATTTTTCCTGGCGCTCGGATTGCTGTACGATGAGCCTAATTCTGTGGATCAGGCAGAGAAGAATTTGCTGGCTCTGTGTCAGGGTCAGGATGAAATAGAGGTATATTGTCAGAAATTTAGAAAGTGGTCCGTACTCACTCAGTGGAATGAAGGTGCGCTCGCAGCTATTTTCAGAAAAGGTCTCTCTGAAGCCCTTAAGGATGTCATGGTGGGATTTCCTATGCCTGCTGGTCTGAATGAGTCTATGTCTTTGGCCATTCAGATCGGTCGACGCTTGCGCGAGCGTAAATCTGTGCACCATTTGGCGGTATTACTTGAGCTTAAACCTGAGCCTATGCAGTGCGATAGGACTTTGACCAGAGTTGAACGGCAAGAACACAGACGTCTGAATGGGCTGTGTTTCTACTGTGGTGATTCCACTCATGCTATCTCTGATTGTCCTAAGCGCACTAAGCGGTTCGCTAGGTCTGCCACCATTGGTACAGTACAGTCAAAATATCTTCTGTCTGTTACCTTGATCTGCTCTTTGTCATCGTATTCTGTCATGGCATTTGTGGACTCAGGCGCTGCTCTGAATTTGATGGACTTGGAGTATGCTAGGCGTTGTGGGTTTTTCTTGGAGCCCTTGCAGTGTCCTATTCCATTGAGAGGAATTGATGCTACGCCTTTGGCCAAGAATAAGCCTCAGTACTGGACCCAGCTGACCATGTGCATGGCTCCTGCACATCAGGAGGTTATTTGCTTTCTGGTGTTGCATAATCTGCATGATGTGGTCGTGTTGGGGTTGCCATGGCTACAAGTCCATAATCCAGTATTAGATTGGAAATCAATGTCTGTGTCCAGCTGCGGTTGTCAGGGGGTACATGGTGATGTCCCATTTCTGACTATTTCGTCATCCACCCCTTCTGAGGTTCCTGAGTTCTTGTCTGATTACCGGGATTTATTTGATGAGCCCAAGTCCGATGCCCTACCTCCGCATAGGGATTGTGATTGTGCTATCGATTTGATTCCTGGTAGTAAATTCCCAAAAGGTCGACTGTTTAATTTATCTGTACCTGAGCACGCCGCTATGCGGAGTTATGTGAAGGAGTCTTTGGAGAAAGGGCATATTCGCCCGTCATCGTCGCCATTAGGAGCAGGGTTCTTTTTTGTAGCCAAGAAGGATGGTTCACTAAGACCTTGTATAGATTACCGCCTTCTAAATAAGATCACGGTTAAATTTCAGTACCCCTTGCCATTGTTATCTGATTTGTTTGCTCGGATTAAGGGGGCTAGTTGGTTCACCAAGATAGATCTTCGTGGTGTGTATAATCTTGTGCGTATTAAGCGAGGCGATGAGTGGAAAACTGCATTTAATACGCCCGAGGGCCATTTTGAGTATCTAGTAATGCCATTCGGACTTGCCAATGCTCCATCAGTGTTTCAGTCCTTTATGCATGACATCTTCCGAGAGTACCTGGATAAATTCCTGATTGTGTACTTAGATGACATTTTGATCTTCTCGGATGATTGGGAGTCTCATGTGAAGCAGGTCAGAACGGTGTTTCAGGTCCTGCGTGCTAATTCTTTGTTTGTGAAGGGATCAAAGTGTCTCTTTGGTGTTCAGAAGGTTTCATTTTTGGGGTTCATCTTTTCCCCTTCTACTATCGAGATGGACCCTGTTAAGGTCCAAGCCATCCATAATTGGAATCAGCCGACATCTCTGAAAAGTCTGCAAAAGTTCCTGGGCTTTGCTAATTTTTATCGTCGCTTCATCTGCAATTTTTCTAGTATTGCTAAACCATTGACCGATTTGACCAAGAAAGGTGCTGATTTGGTCAATTGGTCTTCTGCTGCGGTGGAAGCTTTTCAAGAGTTGAAGCGTCGTTTTTCTTCTGCCCCTGTGTTGTGTCAACCAGATGTTTCGCTTCCGTTCCATGTCGAGGTTGATGCTTCTGAGATTGGAGCAGGGGCTGTTTTGTCGCAGAGAAGTTCTGATTGCTCGGTGATGAAACCATGCGCCTTCTTTTCCAGGAAGTTTTCGCCTGCTGAGCGAAATTATGATGTGGGCAATCGAGAGTTGCTGGCCATGAAGTGGGCATTCGAGGAGTGGCGTCATTGGCTTGAAGGAGCTAAGCATCGCGTGGTGGTATTGACTGATCATAAGAACTTGACTTATCTCGAGTCCGCCAAGCGGTTGAATCCTAGACAAGCTCGTTGGTCGCTGTTTTTTGCCCGTTTTGACTTTGTGATTTCATACCTTCTGGGCTCTAAAAATGTGAAGGCGGATGCTCTGTCTAGGAGTTTTGTGCCCGACTCTCCGGGTGTATCTAAGCCGGCGGGTATCCTCAAAGAGGGAGTAATTGTGTCTGCCATCTCCCCTGATTTGCGGCGGGTGCTGCAAAAATTTCAGGCTAATAAACCTGATCGTTGCCCAGCGGAGAAACTGTTTGTCCCTGATAGGTGGACGAATAAAGTTATCTCTGAGGTTCATTGTTCGGTGTTGGCTGGTCATCCTGGAATCTTTGGTACCAGAGAGTTAGTGGCTAGATCCTTTTGGTGGCCATCTCTGTCGTGGGATGTGCGTACTTTTGTGCAGTCCTGTGGGATTTGTGCTCGGGCTAAGCCCTGCTGTTCTCGTGCCAGTGGGTTGCTTTTGCCCTTGCCGGTCCCGAAGAGGCCTTGGACACATATCTCTATGGATTTTATTTCAGATCTTCCCGTCTCTCAAAAGATGTCAGTCATTTGGGTGGTCTGTGATCGCTTCTCTAAGATGGTCCATTTGGTACCCTTGTCTAAATTGCCTTCCTCCTCTGATTTGGTGCCATTGTTTTTCCAGCATGTGGTTCGTTTACATGGCATTCCAGAGAATATCATTTCTGACAGAGGTTCCCAGTTTGTTTCGAGGTTTTGGCGAGCCTTTTGTGGTAGGATGGGCATTGACTTGTCTTTTTCCTCGGCTTTCCATCCTCAGACTAATGGCCAGACCGAACGAACCAATCAGACCTTGGAAACATATCTGAGATGCTTTGTTTCTGCTGATCAGGATGACTGGGTGTCCTTTTTGCCTTTGGCTGAGTTCGCCCTTAATAATCGGGCCAGCTCGGCTACCTTGGTTTCACCGTTTTTCTGCAACTCTGGGTTCCATCCTCGTTTCTCTTCAGGGCAGGTTGAGTCTTCGGACTGTCCTGGTGTGGATACTGTGGTGGACAGGTTGCAGCAGATTTGGACTCATGTAGTGGACAATTTGACTTTGTCCCAGGAGAAGGCTCAACGTTTCGCTAATCGCAGACGCTGTGTGGGTCCCCGACTTCGGGTTGGGGACTTGGTTTGGTTATCTTCTCGTCATATTCCTATGAAGGTTTCCTCTCCTAAGTTTAAACCTCGTTTTATTGGTCCGTATAGGATTTCTGAGGTTCTTAATCCTGTGTCTTTTCGTCTGACCCTTCCAGATTCTTTTTCCATACATAACGTATTCCATAGGTCATTGTTGCGGAGATACGTGGCACCTATGGTTCCATCTGTTGATCCTCCTGCCCCGGTTTTGGTGGAGGGGGAGTTGGAGTATATTGTGGAGAAGATTTTGGATTCTCGTGTTTCAAGGCGGAAACTCCAGTATCTGGTTAAGTGGAAGGGTTATGCTCAGGAAGATAATTCCTGGGTCTTTGCCTCTGATGTCCATGCTTCCGATCTTGTTCGTGCCTTTCATATGGCTCATCCTGGTCGTCCTGGGAGCTCTGGTGAGGTTTCGGTGACCCCTCCTCAAGGGGGGGGTACTGTTGTGAATTCTGTGGCAGAGCTCCCTCCTGTGGTCACAAGTGGTACTTCGGCTGGTTCTCTCTGTGAGCTTCCGTTGGTGGAGGAAAGTGGTACTGCGGCTTCTGAGTTTCCTTCCTTAGGTGATGTGGTGAAGTCGTTGGGTGCTGTTCTGTTTGACTCCACCTGGTGCTTTGATCCTGGCTTCCAGTCAATGTTCTAGTATTGGACCTGTTTCCTCCTGGATCGTTCCTGTGGCCTGCTGCTCTGCATAGCTAAGTTCCTCTTTGCTATTTGTTTGCTGTTTTTTTTCTGTCCAGCTTGTCAATTTGTTTTTTTCTGCTTGCTGGAAGCTCTGGGACGCAGAGGGTGTACCTCCGTGCCGTTAGTTCGGTACGGAGGGTCTTTTTGCCCCCTTTGCGTGGTTTTTGTAGGGTTTTGTGTTGACCGCAAAGTTACCTTTCCTATCCTCGCTCTGTTCAGAAAGTTGGGCCCCACTTTGCTAAATCTATTTCATCTCTACGTTTGTCTTTTCATCTTAACTCACAGTCATTATATGTGGGGGCTGCCTTTTCCTTTGGGGTATTTCTCTGAGGCAAGGTAGGCTTATTTTCTATCTTCAGGCTAGCTAGTTTCTCAGGCCGTGCCGAGTTGCATAGGGAGCGTTAGGCGCAATCCACGGCTGCCTTTAGTGTGTTGGAGAGGATTAGGGATTGCGGTCAACAGAGTTCTCACATCTCAGAGCTCGTTCTTGTTTTTTGGGTTATTGCCAGGTCACTGTATGTGCGCTGACCTCTATGTCCATTGTGGTACTGAATTACCTTTCATAACATCCACCATTCACAATAGATGATGTCACAGCTCACCTCCTCCTCCTGTACAATGACTGATAACACCTCTATATACAGTAGATAACACAGAATTCTTATTCACAATAGGTGATATCACAGCTCACCTCCTCCTGTACAATGACTGATAACACCTCTATATACAGTAGATAACACAGGATCCACCATTCACAATAGGTGATGTCACAGCTCAACTCCTCCTCCTGTATAATGACTGATAACACCTCTATATACAGTAGATAACACAGGATCCACCATTCACAATAGGTGATGTCACAGCTCACCTCCTCCTCCTGAACAATGATTGATAATACCTCTATATACAGTAGATAACACAGGATCCACCATTCACAATAGGTGATATCACAGCTCACCTCCTCCTCCTGTACAATGACTGATAACACCTCTATATACAGTAGATAACACAGGATCCACCATTCACAATAGGGGATGTCACAGCTCACCTCCTCCTCCTGTACAATGACTGATAACACCTCTATATACAATAGATAACACAGTATCCACCAATCACAATAGGTGATGTCACAGCTCATCTCCTCCTCCTGTACAATGACAGATAACACTTCTATATACAGTAGATAACACGGGATCCACCATTCACAATAGGTGATGTCACAGCTCACCTGCTCCTCCTGTACAATGACTGACAACACATCTATATACAGTAGACAGTGCAGCAGATGGAATGATTGACCTGCACTCCATTCATTCATTATGGGGCAGCCAGTCCCATAGGGAATGAGTGTAGCACAGATTGTATATAGTGGGGAAAATAAGTATTTAATACACTATTTTGCTAGTTTTCCCACCTACAAAGAATGGAGAGGTTTGTAATTTTTATCGTAGGTGCACTTCACCTGTGTGAGACAGAATATAAAAATAAAAACAGCAAATCACATTGTATGATGTTTACATAATGTGCATGTTATAGCATGAAATAAGTATTTGATATAATTGAAGCGCCCCCAAGGGCTAGGGGTTACTCGGATCCGAGCCCTTCTTCTGTACTCAGTGGGGATGTCACGGTGGCTGACCTGGTCCGTAGCCCTAGGGGAACGTCCGTTGATAAAATGGGAGAAAGGTCTTTAAAGGGATAATGTTTGTGATGCCACCTGTGGTATTCAGTCAGGGTGACCGACGCTGCTTAGGGGTCCGCTGGGGTGATGTTATAGCAGCTAGATGGTATACCTTCCCACAGGTGAAGTATGTCCCCAGGGCTTCTCAGAGTGTAGATGGTGGATGGTGGATGATGTAAGGCGTAGTGAATAAAAAGGACACAGGGTTGCAGTCTCTTTACCTTTACTGAAGGCTTCAGCATCCACAGTCCAGGGTAGGGATCACAGGGTAGGCAGAGTCCGGCCGGTCTGAAGGCAAATCCAGAGTTCCCTTATCCAGGTGGAATTCAATAGCCTTCCTCTAGCGCCTGGGCGTTGTAGTACCTCCCTGCTGAGCAACTCGGTAAGGTCCTCACAACTATTGTAGATGTTAAGTCTCTTCCTCTCTGTCCCCCTGACGGATAGGACAAACCCGTATGACTTGTGGCCTGAGGCTTTTTATAGGGACCCTAGAGATGCCCCGGCCCCCACAAGTTGCCACCCTGCCTCCTGGGTATATGGTCAGGCAGCCAACGTGGAATCAACTGTCCTGCCAGTCTCTGAAGTAACGGCATAGAGATCCTTACTCCCTCGGTGTTCTGGCTACCAGTACTGCGCTTCAGAAGGAGGCAGCCTGCTTCTAGCTGCTTTCCCGCTGATGTTCCTCTCCTGTTGCTATGACTTCATTTCTCACTCACTGCAACACAATTCCTTTCAATGTCTCTTTCTTGGGATGCTGCTGAATGGGATACAGGCGCAGCTCTGTGTACCCTCGCCTTCTGCAGGCCGCAGTCTGGAGCTGGTTGGAACCCACTCCAACCAGCCTCTGCCAAACTTGGTTGGGACTCACTGACTATCTCCTATTCCTTCCAGTCAGCTTCTGTCTAACTTCCTAACCAAACCACCAGTTTTACCTAAGTGTGAGGAGTGCCCTAATGGGTAGAAGCATGGCTCCCCCTGGCAGACTGGAGTGTGAAGTGTGTTTTGTGGTTGTGATACCTGGACAAAAGATCTCCTTCATTGCCTTCAGACGTAACATCACTCCCCCTGGGGAAAGAACAACATTACTGCAACGACCAGGACTCTGGGGCGCTTCATAATAGAAAAACAGATCTTAATATTTGGTACAGAAACCTTTTCTTGCAATTACACACTGCAGCAGGGATTTTGGCTGCTCCTCCATACAGATCATCTTCAGATCTTTCGGGTTTCGGGGCTGTCACTTAGCAACATTGAGTTTAAGCTTCCCAAAATATTTTATATTGGATTCAGGTCTGGAGACAGGGTAGGTCACTCCAGGACCTAGAAATGCTTCTTACAGAGTCACTCCTTTGTTGCCCTGACTATGTGTTTCAGGTCATTTTCATGCTGGAAGACCCAACCACAACTCATCTTCAGTGCTCTTACTGAGGGAAGGAGGTTGTTGGACAAAATGTCACGACTCACGATACATGACCCCATTCATCCTCCCTTCAATATCCTGCAGTTGTTCTGACCCCTTAGCAGAAAGGCACCTCCAAACTATGATGTTTCACCCACCATGCTTCCCAGATGGGATGGTGTTCTCTGCATTGTACTCATACTTCTTCCTCCAAATATGGCGAGTGAAGTTGATACCAAAAAGTTCTATTTTGGTCTCATCTGACCACTTCACCTTCTCTCATGCCTCCTTTGGATTATCCAGATGGTCAGTAGTGAACTTCAAATGGGTTTGGACATGTGCTGACATGAGCACGGGGACCTTGTGTGCCCTGCAGGATTTTAATCCATGATGGTGTAGTGTATTACTAATGGTAATGTTTGAGACTGTGGTCCCAGCTCTCTTCAGGTCATTGACCAGGTCCTCCTGTATAGTTCTGGGCTGATTCCTGACTTTTCTCAGACTCATCTTTACCACACGAGGTGAGATCATGAATGGAGCCTCAGAACGGGGACGATTGACAGTCATCTTGTGTTTCTTCCATTTTCTAATAATTGTTACAACAGTTTCTCATCAAGCTGCATGAATAATGTGATCAGTTACTTACTGTATATACTCAAGTATAAGTTGACCCCAGAATAAGCCGAGGCACCTAATTTTGCCACGAAAAACTGGGTAAAATTATTGACTCGAATATAAGCCGGGTATGCATTGTCCCCTCATCCCTATCCTGGTATGCGTGGCTCCCCATCCCGTACTTGTACGCATGGCTCCCCTGTCCCTGTCTTTATATGCATGGCTCCCCCGTCCCTATCCTTGTATGCATGACTCCTTATCCCCTATCCTTTTATGCATGGTTCCTATAAAAAAAACAAAAAAAACACATCCTACTTACCTCCCTGCGTGCCCTCGCTGCATCTCGTTCCGGCGCCAGCATCTCTTCCTGCCAAGTGATCACGTGGCCCCGCTCATTAAGGTAATGAATATTCACTAAACGCCTATGGGAGTGAAGAGGTGTGAATATTCATTACCTTAGGCCGGTTTCACACGTCAGTGGCTCCGGTACGTGAGGTGACAGTTTCCTCACGTACCGGAGACATTGACTCACGCAGACACATTGAAATCAAAACCGCAAAAATGCACGTTTTTTTCTGCTTTTTTTTCATGGGTTTTTGGTGACGATTTTTTTCCCCATTCACTAGTATGGGTGAAATCTGCAGCAAAAATGCTAAAAGGCTATGTTCATATGCAGCTTTTTTTGTTGTTTTTTGCAGCCAAAACCTGATCTCTTGGCAGTAAAAATGCTGCAGACAAAAAGCAGGTTTTGCTGCTTTTCTTACTGCATTTTTGTTGCGATTTTTAAGATTCCAAAGTTCAGCTTGACTTCCACCATACATGCAATACGTATGGAAAACCATAAAACATTTTTGGGAAAAAAAGGGCAATTTGTTTAAATTAATTAGTGAAAAGAGATTTTTTTTTTGTGAAAAAATATTGACTATTCTGAGCAAAACATTTCATCTGAGTTTATGAAAAAATATACACAATTGCAAATGTAAAAACAGCAGGGGAGTTGAATTGGTCAGGCATTGATTACTTAACATATTGGTCGGGCATTGTTTACTTAACATATTGGTAGGGCATTGTTTACTTAACATATTGGTCGGGCATTGTTTACTTAACATATTGGTAGGGCATTGTTTACTTAACATATTGGTCGGGCATTGATTACTTAACATATTGGTCGGGCATTGTTTACTTAACATATTGGTAGGGCATTGTTTACTTAACATATTGGTCGGGCATTGTTTACTTAACATATTGGTCGGGCATTGTTTACTTAACATATTGGTCGGGCATTGTTTACTTAACATATTGGTCGGGCATTGTTTACTTAACATATTGGTCGGGCATTGTTTACTTAACATATTGGTAGGGCATTGTTTACTTAACATATTGGTCGGGCATTGTTTACTTAACATATTGGTAGGGCATTGTTTACTTAACATATTGGTCGGGCATTGATTACTTAACATATTGGTCGGGCATTGTTTACTTAACATATTGGTAGGGCATTGATTACTTAACATATTGGTCGGGCATTGTTTACTTAACATATTGGTCGGGCATTGTTTACTTAACATATTGGTCGGGCATTGTTTACTTAACATATTGGTAGGGCATTGTTTACTTTCTTATATTGATAGGGAGCTGAATTACTTTCACAAATATCACTAATTTCTTTAACCTGTACTAACCCTAACATCCATTCTCATGTGAGGACACCAAGACATTATTGTTTAAACTTGGGAAAATCACAAATATAAATGTGTTTCACAACCACCCACAAAACTGATGGCAATGTTTTTTGCTATGTTTTTTTTGCACTTTCTCATTGCTTCCTATGGGTGAAAACACTGCAAAAGTGCTGAGAAAATTGACATGCTGCAGTTTTCCAATTCAGTCAAGGAAAAAAAAAACCAAGTGCAAGTGTGTGCATGAGATTTCTGAAATCGCATAGCTTTTGATGGTACTGTAAAAAGCAGCATTTAATATACATAAAAAAAAAGTGCAGCAAAAAAAAAAAACACAGCAAAAGCGCATCGTGTGAACATTGCCAAGGAATTGACATGCTGCTGATAAGTCACAAATAAACAACGTGTTCGTGAGACTTCAGGATTTTCATTCATTTTGCACAAGGAAACCATTCAGGTTGTGACAAATCTGCGCAAAATTACAGAAAAAATGCATCGTTTGCGCACAGCCTTTCAGTATGTAGAGGGAGGCAATGCACTGAAACGGTGTCTAATGCATGAATAATGGGCAGATCTGGAACAGTGCAGTGATGTCCCATATGTCTGATCTTTATGACCCCTCTTTGCAAAAGTTAACCAAAAAGTAATCATCTGCAAAAACAAGCTTATGGAGATCCATCAGCTCATTCAAGGCTGAACCCTTAACGTGAGTCTGGGATTTGTGCTACATATTTAATGATATAGCGCCATTATTTCTAGTGTCTCTGGAGTGTGGGAGGAAACACCTGCAAAGATGGAGAGAACGTGCAAACTCCTTGCAGATATTGTCATCTGGAGAACACCTTACAGATCACAAATGTGCAGATGTCAGATGTTACAGAGATAGGAAGCCAAGACTAGAGATGAGCGGTGTTCGAGTCGAACTGTTCGCCAATTTCAAATTCGAGCTGTTTTGGGCGGTGTTTGAGTCATTCTACGAACTCGAGCAATTTGCTTAAAATTCGGCTGTTCCAGTTTCTGTTCGATAACTGTTCGTTCATCAAAAGCCTAACTTGATTTTCACATTAAAACTGTTTATCAATGTTAAAAGACTGCTTCAGTGTATAGTGGGTGGGGGGAAAAGGGATAGATCTGTGCTGAAATAACGCCGATCTCCATTTTTTTTTCTTTCCCGCATTTACTGTGGGACGGTACAGTCTCTCAGCCTATCAGCAGTGCACACACACACAGCAATGTGCATGTGATGCACACAAGCAAGGGCATGTGTCATTGGCTGTGTATGTCACATGTCCTTGCCCTATGAGAACCAGCTATTTGCCCCATGGCCACCATTTCCTCACTGCTGCAGCTTAGTGTTCGACGGCACCGTTGCTGCTGTGGGCGCTATACAGTCTAAGGCTGCCATCACACTAGCAGTATTTGGTCCGTATTTTACATCAGTATTTGTAAGCTTTTCCTCTATTTGTTCCACTCCTGGTTTTGGCTTACAAATACTGATGTAAAATACTGACCAAACACTACTAGTGTGACAGCAGCCTAAGAGAGAATTTGCAGTTAGATAGAGAGAGATAGGTTTAGGGAGTGCTGTGCAAGTGTTTGTCACAGCATTTGGTGTAATCTAGCTCAGCCAATCCTTTTGGGCTAGTAGCATTGTCTGGTAGTCATCTGAGTAGCCCACCTGTGAAGCTAGCTACACCACCTGTGTATCTAATAATTTTTTACTGCATCTAACCCAGTAAATCGTTTTGGGCTAGTACCACAGTTTGGCCACTCAGCTCTGCTCGGTTTCAATCCATCGTTTTTTGTGCCAGCAACTACAGAGTTGCCAATTAGTTAAGCACCAAAAAGAGTGGCAAAAGGCCTGCTGCTGGTGGAAAGGGGAATAGGCGTGTTGGAAAGGGAAAAAAAGGTTGAGTCCGTGGGATAGGTGGTAAAGCAACAGTAACATCTGCAGAAGAAAGACCATCTTCCAGCCAAAGTAAGATGTCTGCTTCTTTTCGTGGACAATCTGATATCCCTTTCTTACGAACATCGCTACGAGCATCGCTACAAATTCCAGATGAGGCACAAAAAGAGCAGGTGCTTGAACGGATATCAAGTGCTCCTTCAAGCGGGCTCTCCTCCATGTCAACTTCAACATCACAACTACTCCAGTCCTCAGAGGTGTCACCCCAATCGCACTTGCTTCCTCACAGCTCCTAAGTCTCCAGCCGCCCGTCTGAGTATGGGGTAACACAGATGGTTGAGTCTGCAGAGTTGTTTACTCATACTATAGTCTGGAAATCAGAGGTCTGCTCCAGAGCTTCTGTGAATCCAGACGAGGAAATGTTCTGCACTGATGCCCAGAATCTTTGTGAGTTGGGTCCAGGCCCAGATGAAGAAGGTTCTGAGCATAATGTAGACCCTCGTTCCCAAACTGTATCTCCTGTTGGTGGAGACAATGAGGAAGATGATGATGAGACTGAGATACCTGATTGGAATGAAAGCTTGACTTTTCGTCAGGGCAGGAAGAGTTTGGCTCTGAGGTCGACGGGTGTGAGAACACACAGGGTGAGGATGACGAGGTTGGAGACCCCACTTACTGTCAACCCACAGTCCGCCAGTCCATGAGGTCAGCAGAGGAGGTGGAGGAGGATGCTAGTGATGACGAGGTAAGGTTGCGCATTCCTGGACAGAGACAGAGTACTGGAAGCACGTCAACAACTACATCCTCAACCACAACTGTGCCTCTGGGCACAAGTCGTGGTTGCTCTTCAGGTCGCATGGGCTCTAAGCCTTGCATACCTGAGCATTTTTTGAGATCACAAAGGATGACCCAACTCATGTTGTCTGTAAGATTTGTCACCAAAATCTCAGTAGAGGCCAAAAAATGAATATTTTGAGTATTTCATGCATGAACCATCACATGGATATGAGGCATAGGTTGCAGTGGGAAGCTCACTGTGCTACAATGCGGCCTAGTGGGCCGGGTCAACCACCGTCTGCCCCATCAAGTGCATCCACGTTCTCTTCATCCTCTGTGACTGTGGGGACAGCAGTCGCACATGGTTTTGGATGCAGACCTTCCACCTCTTTACCCGCAACAGCCAGTGTGATTGGCAGGTCATCAGTACATTTACAAGTGGAAACACCTGCTGGTGTTGAGCGCTCTCCGACATCGAGACCACCTCATTTTGATCAAGGCAACATAATATCTCCACCTGCACCTTCCTCACAGACCAGCAGTTTGCCGGCGACACCCTACTCAACCCCGTCTAAGCACGGCAGCCAGCACTCGGTCCCTCAGATGTGGGCAAGTAAAAGACCATTTCCTCCTAGCCATGAAAAAGCTAAGAGGTTAAATTTCACCATCTGCAAGCTGATGGCTACAGAAATGCTGCTTTTCTGCCTAGTGGACACAGAGGATTTTTGCCACTACTTCTCAAAGAAAGCTGTGCCTGCGCTGCACCAGCATGTCGCACACAACATCACTGCTTCCTTGAGAAACTCTGTGTGTGACAAGGTGCATTTCACGACAGACACTTGGACGAGTTGACATGGACAGGGGCGTTACATGTCGGTGACTGGGCACTGGGTAACTATGGTTCTAGCAGGAGAAGGGGCTGCTGTCCAAGTCTTGCCGTCCCCACGAGTTGCGCGGCGATCCTCTGTATCTATATGTTCCTCCACTGCTTCTGCCTCCTCAAACTCCTCTTGGTCCTCAACCTGCACCCAAAGCCTATCTGGTAATGCCACCCGCGTTCTAACTGCGCAAAAGACATCCTGCACACCTCCTTAATATGCTGTCACAAGGGCTCAATGGCATCAGGCGGTGTTTACCTTGAAATGTGTGGGAAATGTGAGTCACACAGCTGAGGAGTTGTGGTCAGCTCTGGAGACCGAGTTCCATCAATGGTTGTCTCCACTGAACCTGCAGCCAGAGAAGGCCGTGTGCGACAATGCTGCAAACCGGGGTGCGGCACTTCGCCAGGGCAATGTCACACATGTGCCTTATATGGCTCATGTTTTGAACCTGGTTGTCCAGCAATTTTTATCCCACTATCACGGACTAGATGGGCTTCTGCAGAGGGCACGGTCGCTGTGTTCTCACTTCCGCCGTTCGCATCCCGCAGCTCAACGACTTACATCTCAACAGAAGTCGTTGGGCCTGCCAGTTCACCGGCTGAAATGTGATGTGCCCACACGGTGGAGTTCAACTCTGCACATGTTGCAGCAACTGTGGCAGCACTGACAAGCCCTGGTTCAATACGTTATGATGTATAGCCTGCAGGAGTGGTCTCAGATCAGGGACCTATGCACCCTTCTGCACAGTTTTGAAATAGCGACGAAAATGTTTAGTGCTGAAGATGCCATTATCAGCATGACTATTCCGGTCATTTACATGCTGGAGCACACCTTAAACAGTATTCGGAGTCAGATGGTGGGACAAGAGGAGGAGGAGGAACAGGAGGAGTCGTATGCGGAAGGGATAATATCTCCAAGGTCCAGACGATCGGCAGCACCAAGGCGGGTGGCATTGGAGGGTGGGTGAGAGGGATTATCAAGGGCGCATGGTAGCAGCCAAACTGTTGAGGAAGGTGCAGGAGCCTAGGAAGAAGTGGAGGACGAACTGGTGCTGGGCATGGATGACTCATCAGTTGAGGGAGACCTTGATCAAATTTCTGTTGTGCAAGGTTGGGGGGAGGGTGCAGAGGAAGGAAGCATGATTCTCACCTCGCCGCCACCAAGAGAACAAGGACTTGGTCCTCCTGGATGAGCAAGACACATGATTGCCTTCTTGCTGCATTACCTGCAACATGACCCTCGGATTGACAGAATCCGAAGTAATGCCGACTACTGGGTTGCCACACTCTTAGATCCCCAGTACAAAAGTGAATTTGTCGAAATAATTCCTGCCATAGAAAGGGATTTACGCATGCAGGAGTATCAGCAGAGACTGTTGCAGAATCTTACATCTGCTTTTCCACAAAACACCAGTGGTGCACGTAGTGAATCTCTGAGTTCTAACTTGCCAACCGTGGGACTGTCGAGTCATCACTCAAACCATAACAGTAACATCATATCTGGTGGTAACAGCAATTTTTTCCAATCATTTCAAGAATTTTTTAGACCATCCTTTGCAAGGCCACAGGAGACAAGAAGTCTGACGCATAGCCAACGCCTAGAGAGGGTGGTGTTATGATCCAGTGACCTTGGAGCCGCATGGAACTTTCTCTGGAGTTGGTGTAAACTGTACTGACCGCAAATCCTGAACTTAACACCGCAACTAGAAGTAGTCGTGGGGTGTGCCTAACAAATCCTAGACACCTCGACACAGCCGGAGGACTAAATACCCCTATAGATGGAAATAGGAATTCTACTTTGCCTCAGAGCAGAACCCCAAAGGATAGGCAGTAGACTGTGAGTAGTAGAGGAAAAGACACACACAGGCAGGAAACAGGATTTAGCAAAAGAGGCCACTCTAGCTAAAATAGGAAAGGATAGGACAGAATACTAAGCGGTCAGTATTAAAATCCTTCCAAAAATATCCACAGCAGAAAATACAAAAAATTCCACCATCTAACTAAAGATGTGGAGCGTATATCTGCAACTCCAGCGAATCCAACAAGACAGAGAAAACACTGACACAGTCTAAGCTGGACAAGAGAAAACAAATGAATAGCACAGAATTATTAAGCACACAGCATGTGTGCCACAGAAACAAAAAACAGACACTTATCTTTGCTGAAATGGCAGCAAGGCAGGAGGAACCAGACACAGATCCAAAACCTCCCAGAACCATGGACAACTGGCAAGGACTAATGAATCCTACACACCTAAATACCCCAGTCAGAACTGCAATCAGCAGAAACACCTGACCAGGACTGCAACTCAGGGACAACTGCATTACCACCTACAACCACTGGAGGGAACCCAAAAGCAGAATTCACGACAGTACCCCCCCTTGAGGAGGGGTCACCGAACCCTCACCAGGGCCCCCAGGACGATCAGGACGAGCCAGATGAAAGGCATGGACCAAATCAGCAGCATGGACATCAGAGGCAAAAACCCAAGAATTATCCTCCTGGCTATAACCCTTCCATTTGACAAGGTACTGAAGCCTCCGCCTCGAAAAACGAGAATCCAAAATCTTCTCAACCACATACTCCAACTCCCCATCAACCAACACAGGGGCCGGAGGATCAACAGAGGGAACAACGGGCACCACATATTTCCGCAATAAAGATCTATGGAAGACATTATGGATAGCAAATGAGGCCGGAAGTGCCAATCGAAAAGACACCGGATTAATAATCTCAGAAATCTTATGAGGACCAATAAACCGAGGCTTAAACTTAGGGGAAGAAACCTTCATAGGAACATGACGGGAAGACAACCAGACCAGATCCCCAACCCGAAGCCGGGAACCAACACACCGACGACGGTTAGCAAAACGTTGAGCCTCCTCCTGAGATAACACCAAATTGTCCACCATATGAGCCCAAATCTGCTGCAACCTGTCAACCACAGAATCCACACCAGGACAGTCAGAAGGCTCAACCTGCCCAGAAGAAAAACGAGGATGAAAACCAAAATTAGAAAAGAAAGGCGAAACCAAAGTAGCCGAACTAGCCCGATTATTAAGGGCAAACTCGGCCAATGGCAAGAAGGCCACCCAATCATCCTGATCAGCAGACACAAAGCATCTCAAATAAGTCTCCAAAGTCTGATTAGTTCGCTCGGTCTGGCCATTTGTCTGAGGATGAAATGCAGAAGATAAAGACAAATCAATGCCCAGCCTAGCACAAAAGGCCCGCCAAAACCTAGAAACAAACTGGGACCTCTGTCGGACACAATATTCTCCGGAATACCATGCAGACGAACCACATGCTGAGAAAACAACGGAACCAAATCTGAAGAGGAAGGCAATTTAGGCAAAGGCACCAAATGAACCATCTTAGAGAACCGGTCACAAACAACCCAGATAACAGACATCTTCTGGGAAATCGGAAGATCAGAAATATAATCCATAGAAATATGCGTCCAGGGCCTCTCAGGGACTGGCAATGGCAAAAGCAACCCACTAGCACGGGAACAACAAGGCTTGGCCCGCGCACAAGTCCCACAGGACTGCACAAAAGAACGAACATCACATGACATAGAAGGCCACCAAAAGGACCTACCAACCAAATCTCTGGTACCAAAAATACCAGGATGACCAGCCAACACAGAACAGTGAACCTCAGAAATCACTCTACTAGTCCATCTGTCAGGAACAAACAATCAAAACAGGAAAAAAACAAGGACCATCGAGCCTGTCTAGGATTCAGCCGTTTGGCAGACTTGAGGTAAATCAGATTCTTATGATCGGTCAAGACCACAATACGGTGCTTAGCTCCCTCAAGCCAATGTCGCCACTTCTCAAATGCCCACTTCATAGCCAACAACTCCCGATTGCCAACATCATAATTGCGTTCAGCAGGCGAAAACTTACGGGAAAAGAAGGCACACGGTTTCATCAAGGAAGCAACAGGATCCCTCTGAGACAAAACGGCCCCTGCCCCAATCTCAGAAGCGTCAATCTCAACCTGAAATGGAAGAGAAACATCCGGTTGGCGCAACACCGGAGCAGAAGTAAATCGGCATTTAAGCTCCTGAAAGGCAGCGACAGCCGCAGAGGACCAATTCGCCACATCAGCACCTTTCTTCGTCAAATCGGTCAAGGGTTTAATCACGCTAGAGAAGTTAGCAATGAAACGGCGATAAAAATTTGCAAAACCCAAAAATTTCTGAAGGCTCTTCACGGATGTGGGTTGAATCCAATCATGAATGGCCTGAACCTTAACCGGATCCATCTCCATAGATGAGGGAGAGAAAATGAAGCCCAAAAAAGAAACCTTCTGCACCCCAAAGAGACACTTAGACCCCTTCACAAACAAAGCATTGTCACAAAGGATTTGAAATACCATCCTGACCTGTTGCACATGAGACTCCCAATCATCAGAAAAAATCAAAATATCGTCCAAATATACAATCAAGAATTTATCAAGATAAGTCCGGAAGATATCATGCATGAGGGACTGAAAAACAGATGGAGAATTAGTGAGCCCGAATGGCATCACAAGATATTCAAAATGACCTTCGGGCATATTAAACGCAGTTTTCCATTCATCACCTTGCTTAATACGAACAAGATTATATGCCCCCCGAAGGTCAATCTTAGTAAACCAACTAGACCCCTTAATCCTAGCAAACAAATCAGAAAGCAAAGGTAAAGGGTATTGAAACTTGACCGTGATCTTATTCAAGAGGCGATAATCCAAACAGGGTCTCAAGGAGCCATCCTTCTTAGCAACAAAAACGGTGAAGAAGATGGCCGAATATGCCCTTTCGCCAAAGACTCCTTAATATAATTCCGCATGGTGGTATGTTCAGGCACAGACAGGTTGAAAAGTCGGCCCTTAGGAAACTTACAGCCTGGAATCAAGTCAATAGCACAATCACAGTCCCTGTGCGGTGGAAGGGAACTGGACTTGGGCTCATCGAATACATCCTGAAAATCATACAAAAACTTAGGAATTTCAGAAGAGGAAGAAGAGGAGATTGACATCAAAGTAACATCATTATGAATCCCCTGACAACCCCAACTAGTCACAGACATAGACTTCCAGTCCAACACAGAATTATGTACCTGCAACCACAGAAAACCCAGCACGATAGCATCATGCAAATTATGCAACACCAGAAATCGACAATCTTCCTGATGGGCTGGCGCAATGCGCATGGTCACCTGTGTCCAAAACTGGGGCTTATTTTTTGCCAGAGGTGTAGCATCAATGCCCCTTAAAGGGCGCTGCCATTGAGTTCAAGGCGGCGCCTGAATCCACAAACGCCATGACAGAAAATGATGACAATGAGCAGATCAAGGACACAGATAACAGAAATTTAGGTTGTACAGTACTGATGGTAAATGAACTGGCGATCCTCTTTGTCCGCTTAGGGCAGACAGAAATGATATGAGAAGCGTCGCCACAATAATAACACAACCTATTCTGACGTCTGAAACCTTGTCGTTCCGCTCTAGACCGAATCCTATCACACTGCATTGGCTCAGGGATTTGCTCTGAGGACAACGCCACAGCGCGCACAGTTCTGCGCTCCCGCAAGCGCCGATCAATCTGAATGGCCAGAGACATAGAATCACTCAGACCGAAAGGCGTGGGAAACCCCACCATAACATCTTTAACGGATTCAGAAAGACCCTTTCTGAAAATTGCCGCCAAAGCATAATCATTCCATTTAGTCAACACAGACCATTTTCTAAATTTCTGACAATACAATTCTGCCGCCTCTTGACCCTGAGACAAGGCCAACAAGGTCTTCTCCGCTTGATCCACAGAATTAGGTTCATCATATAATAATACCAAAGCCTGAAAAAAGGAGTCTACATTAAGCAAAGCCAGATTCCCAGATTCCAGGGAAAATGCCCAATCCTGTGGATCGCCACGCAGCAGGGAGATGATGATTTTAACCTGCTGAATGGAATCACCGGAGGATCGAGGTCTCAGAGCAAAAAACAGTTTACAGTTGTTTTTAAAACTCAAAAATTTGGACCTGTCACCAAAAAACAAATCAGGAGTAGGAATCTTCGGCTCTAAAACAGGAGTCTGAACAATATAATCAGAAATACCCTGTACCCTAGCAGCAAGCTGGTCCACATGAGAAGCTAATTCCTGAATATCCATGCTAGCACAAGACTCCTCAGCCACCCAGAGAAAAAGAGGGAAGAGAAGACAAAACAGAGTGCAGAAAAAAATGGCTCAACACCTTTCTTCCCTTCTTCTGAGATGCATTTAACTCATTATTGACCAGTTGTACTGTTATGATCCGGTGACCTTGGAGCCGCATGGAACTTTCTCTGGAGTTGGTGTAAACTGTACTGACGGCAAATCCTGAACTTAACACCGCAACTAGAAGTAGCCATGGGGTGTGCCTAACAAATCCTAGACACCTTGACACAGCTGGAGGACTAAATACCCTTATAGATGGAAATAGGAATTCTACCTTGCCTCAGAGCAGAACCCCAAAGGATAGGCAGCCCCCACAAATATTGACTGTGAGTAGTAGAGGAAAAGACACATGCATGCAGGAAACAGGATTTAGCAAAAGAGGCCACTCTAGCTAAAATAGGAAAGGATAGGACAGAATACTAAGCGGTCAGTATTAAAATCCTTCCAAAAATATCCACAGCAGAAAATACAAAAAATTTCACCATCTAACTAAAGATGTGGAGCGCATATCTGCAACTCCAGAGAATCCAACAAGACTGAGAAAACACTGACACAGTCTAAGCTGGACAAGGGAAAACAAATGAATAGCACAGAATTATTAAGCACACAGCATGTGTGCCACAGAAACAAAAACCAGACACTTATCTTTGCTGAAATGGCAGCAAGGCAGGAGGAACCAGACAAAGATCCAAAACCTCCCAGAACCATGGACAACTGGCAAGGACTAATGATTCCTGCACACCTAAATACCCCAGTCAGAACTGCAATCAGCAGAAACACCTGACCAGGACTGCAACTCAGGGACAACTGCATTACCACCTACAACCACTGGAGGGAACCCAAAAGCAGAATTCACAACAGGATGGTACAGGAGTATCTCCAAGTTAACATCGATACCATGACTGTGGAACTGGACCCTTGCTCATTGTGGGCTTCCAATCTGGAAAAATGGCCTGAGCTCGCCACTCACGCCTTGGAGATCTTGTCGTGCCCCACAGCCAGCGTTCTCTCTGAACGTGTGGTGATGTGCTGACAGATAAGCGAACGCAGCTGTCCAGTGAGAATGTAGACAGACTAACGTTCATCAAGATGAACAAATCCTGGATCCGCAAGGACTTTCCTACCCCTGTATCATCCTGGGGAGACTAAAAACTTGATGATTTTTGAAAATCACCTCACCAACCATTTTAAGAAACTCTAGGGAAATTGATGCCACTTAAGTGGTGTCTGTGGCCCAATTTTTGGAAAAAATGGAGACTCTTTTTGGAGTCCCCTTGCTGTGTTTTACATGACGTTGGCATCGTCAATTCCAGGTGGGTGGGGTCGCTCCCCTCCTTTTAACCTTTAGAAACTACATACACTATGGTTTGGGGTAACACAGATGATTGAGTCTGCAGAGCTGTTTACTCATACTATGGCCTGGGATTCAGAGGTCTGCTCCAAAGCTTCAGTGTCTGCTAGTCAGCAGAGTAGCCCACCCATGAAGCGAGCTACACCACCTGTTTATCTAATTACTAATTTTTAACTGCATCTAGCCCAGGCAATACTTTGGGCCTAGTAGCAGTGTCGGCTGCTCAGCAGAGTGCCCCACCCATGAAGCAAGCTACACCGCCTGTTTATCTAATTAATAATTTTTAACAGCATCTAGCCCAGTCAATACTTTGGGCCTAGTAGCAGTGTCTGCTACTCAACAGAATACCCCACCCATGAAGCAAGAAACACGGCCTGTAGATCTAATTGCTAATTTTTAACTGCATCTAGCCCAGGAAATCCTTTTGGGACTTGTAGCAGTTTCTGCTACTCAGCAGAGTACCCCACCCATGAAGCAAGCTACACCGCCTTCTTCCTTTCTCAATCTAATCTCTCGGCTCTGGGGTGTCCGCTCTCCCTCCAGCTCTCTTCTTCTCACAGGTGGACTACCGCATGTATTCACACTGTGGCGAATCTTTTGGGCCCAGGCATAAGAAGTCATCAAGGTAATGGATAATATGTGCCCCCTTAGAAACGTCCATGACGACCCATTCGAGGAAACAACTAAACGCCTCAAATAGTGAGCAGGAGCACCCCATGGCAAACAGCGATTTATGTAGTATGCTCCTTCACAGAAGTAGCCCAATAGGCGGACAATATTTGGAGGCACAGGTAGTAACCGGAACGCCCCCTCAATGTCTGTTTTGGCCATTAGGGTGCCCCTTCCCAACTTCTTGACCTGCCTGATTACCTCGTCAAAGGAGGTACAGTATGTAGTACTGTACTTGGTTCCGCATCGATGTTGTTGTTTACTGACCTGCCCCTTGGATATGACAATACAAAGGGGACATCAACCCCACAAATATGAATCCCACTTGCCACCACAACAGGGCAAGTGGGAAGGGCCAGGAAAAGTGCCAGAATTGGCGCATCTAATAGATGCACCTTTTCTGGAGTGGTTGCGGACTGCTATTTTTTGGCTGGGGGGCTAATATCTAAGGCCTCTTACCAGTCTGAGAATTCCAACCCCCAGCTTTAGCTTGGCTGGTTGTCAAAAATGAAGGGGACCCAATGTCACTTTTTTAAATTGTTTATCCTTGATAACCAGCCTTGTTGAAGCTGACATCTAAAGCTTGCAGCCTGCAGCTGTCACGTCTGCCTGGCTGGTTATCAAAAGTACAGGGGAACCACACGTCATTTTTGGGGGGATCTCCCATTTTAATAACCAGGAAAGAATAAGTATACATCTGTAACCTGATATTAATCACCTCGGAACCTTTATGAGTATTGTCTCGTTCCCAGAATATTAACATCATCCCTAGTGTTGAGCGATACCGTCCGATATTTGAAAGTATCGGTATCGGATAGTATCGGCCGATATCCGAAAAATATCGGATATCGCCGATACCGATATCCGATACCAATACAAGTCAATGGGACACAAATATTGGAAGGTATCCTGTAATGGATCCCAGGGTCTGAAGGAGAGGAAACTCTCCTTCAGGCCCTGGGATCCATATTCATGTGTAAAATAAAGAATAAAAATAAAAAATATTGATTTACTTACCCTCTGACGCGCCCTGGTCATGTGACCGCTCAGCGACCAATCACAAGCCGCGACGTCATCGAAGGCCCTTTACACGCTCATTCTTCGGAACGAAAGCAAGGCGGTTGCAGCGGTGACGACCAGGGGGCGTCAGAGGGTAAGTATATCAATATTTTTTATTTTTATTCTTTATTTTACACATTAATCTTAATCCCTATACCGATTCCCGATATCACAAAAATATCGGAACTCAGTATCGGAATTCCGATACCGCAAATATCGGCCGATACCCGATACTTGCGGTATCGGAATGCTCAACACTAATCATCCCCCAACTATCACCTTTCCCTCTGTTGATTATGAAAATTACAGAGGACCCTCAAGCGGTTTATTTCAATTTCTTTTTGAATTGGTAACAAGAATAGTAAGGTCATCTGAGTTCATAACAGCTGTTTCTCTTGCTTTGCAAACACCAGTGCTGGACTGATCAACAGCCGCGAGTCCGGCACTCCCGGCACTCGGCATTACTGCATTCAACAATCTGGCACTGGAGTTACCAAGAGACCCGGTGGCTTGAACTCAGGTAACATGGAAGGTTACCTGAGTTCAAGCCGCCAGGTCACCCGGCAACTCCAGTGCAAGACTGTTGAATGCCGTAGTGCCAGACTCACAGATATTAAATTTTGAGTGACATTTTAAAGTTACTGAAGTTTCAGGCTGCCGGTACAACTGAATGCTGTAAATTAAGATTACCTTGGGTGTATATATTACTGTACCTGTTAATAAATAAAAAAAATAAGTGAAAAGTGCTTTGCTCCACCCTCAGCAGGACATGAAGAAGTGTGCGTGCACAGGAGTGGAATGGGGCACACTGTGTGAACGACGTAGGACATGTCAGTCACATAAAGCAGAGAAGGAGGACGGTGATCATAAGAAGAGAGGAAGTGCCGGATCAAGACCAGAGACGCCCATCAGACCGGACCTCGTAGTCTGGGAGTGTAATAAAAGTTTATTTTTGGGATCTGCAGAGTGGATTGGGACCTTTTTTAAAATCATTCTAAAATACTGTAAAAGTTGCCTTATTGGTGGTCACCATTCTTTATATTGGAGGAAGCATGGTGACAGGTTCCCTTTAAACAGAGCTACCCAGGAGTTATCCATGTGTCATTGCAATAGTTCTGTTTGGTTTTTATGTTTTTTAAAATTGAATAAAGTAAAAAATTGATCTGTTGCATAACTAATTCAAATGGAGGTAGGTGGTCGCCATTAAATATTATTGAGTCTGTCTGGGTTTCTTAAAGTGTATTTTTTAAATAAAAGAAAGAAAATGCTCATCATATAGAACATGTTCTTCTGTTTTAACAATTGACACATAACGGGACCCAGAAAGATGCCATAAAAATCAATGGAGTCTCAATGATTTAATTTGTGTTTTTTTTTTTTACATTATTCCATTCCAGTCCATTTGTCTATTTCTAAAAATACATCAAACAAATGAAATGTCAAACAGAAGTGTGAATTTAGCCTTACTGATTTGACTCGGCTTGACTCCTGAGTTTGTTTCTGAATGATGCCTGCGCTGGCCCTGTGCCTGGTTACTGACCCCAGCTTATGCATGACTACACGCAAGAAATACATTCTGTATGGGGATAAGTGACTGGCAGAGAGGTTTTGAGACTTTCAATCATTCATCGATGTAAAGGCAGTACATCTGTGTATACTACTAAGTCATTGCAGACCACTTACAGACCACTTACAAGGACAGAGTAAAGTCCAAGGCTGCAGTGTGCCCAGCATTTGCCTGATAAGTCACTATAAATTGCTTTATAACAACCAGTCAGATAGCCAGAGTGATTTAGTGAACTAGTGAATGTGGTGGGCAGAGTGTCACCCAGAAAAGGTGCATGTGCTATAGGTTATTTTCATTGGGGTATATTGTATTTATTTTTGAAGTTGGGCCTGCTGTGAGAAGTAGATACCCTGAGTCACAGCCAGAAGAGTGATTTTTGAGCTTCCTGGACTGCTCTTACTTTTGCCTGCTTGAGTGAGTACTTTGTGAATAAATGTTTCCCCTACTTGGCATGTGGTAGAAGGTGCTCTGGCCAGATGAAACCCATTTAGAACTTTTTTTCCCAAATGCAAAACTAACACTACACATCATCCTGAAAACACCATCCCCACCATCACACATGGTGGTGGTACCATCTTGCTGTTGGAAGACTTTTCTTCAACAGGAACAGGGAAGCTGGTAAGAGTTGATTGGAAGATGTATGGATCGAAATATAGGGCAATCCTTGAGAAAAACCTGTTAGACCCCTTTCACACATCAGTGTTTTGCCGTCAGTCACAATCCATTGGCTCGACGGATCGACGGATCCGTCACAGATTGTGAAAACTGATGCAACGGATTTGTTTTTTGATGGATCTGACTAGCGCATCTGGCTAATTGGATCATAAATAAATCGGACCATGCTCAGTTAAAAAAAAACAGAATCCGTTGCCGGATTCCGTCATTTGACGGATCCGGCGCCCATAGGCTTCCATTTGAGCAGATGATGGACGGCGATGGATTTTTCGACGTACACAAAAAACGTTACTTTGTCCATTGTCTCCGGCCACCGGACAAACAATTTTCGATGGATCCGGCGAACGACGGATGAAACGTGATGCCATCCGTCTCAATCCGTCGCTAATACAAGTCTATGAGAAAAAATGGATCCGGCAGAATCAGTCGACTGATTATTTTTTTTTCAAAATTCGAAAGATTGCGACTGATAGCAAAAAACTGATGTGTGAAAGGGGCCTTAGAGGCTGCAAAAGACTTAAGACTGGGGCATAGGTTCATCTTCCAGCAGAACAATTACCATAAACATCCTGCAAGTGCTACAGTGGGTGGTTCAAATCAAAGCATATTCATGTGTGTGAAAGATCCAGTCACAGTCCAGACCTCAATCTTATTGAGAATCTGTGGTAAGACTTGAAAATTGCTGTTCGCAGACATCTTCATCCAATCTCACTGAGAAGGAGCAAAGAATGGGCAAAATGTCACCTCTAGTTGTGCAAAGCTGGTAGAGACTGACCCCAAAAGACTGCAGCAGTAATTGCAGTGAATCGTGACTGAATCGTGAAGTATTGACTTGGGGACTGAAGTGAATACTAATGCAAGTAACAATTTTTAGTTTTATATTTTTAAAATATTCAGAAGACCATGAATCATTTCCTTTAGGCAGTGTGCCAACGTTGCGTATTTTATGCGCTTCCGCTGCGCTTTTTGCCACAGCGGAAACGCTTAAAAAATGCTTAAAAACGCATTCCCATGCAATCCTATGGGATTCCGCAGTTGCTGTGCCCATGCTGCAGATTTTCCCACTGCGCAATCGCATAGCGGTAAAATCTGCAGCATGTTCATTATTTCTGCCGAATCGCTGCGATTCCGCCACCATGGGATTGCATTGAAACGCTCACTTTACGCATGTGGCTATGCCCACCATGCGTAAAGTGAGCGCTTCATGTGCGGATGGTACCCAGGGTCTGGAGAAGAGGAGACTCTCCTCCAGGTCCTGGGTACAATATTCTTGTAAAAAAAAGAATTAAAATAAAAAATATGGTTATTCCTACCTTCCGACGGCCCCAGATCTCCTCAGCGGTGCACGCGGCGGCTTCCGTTCCCAGGGATGCATTGCACGAATCACCTGAGATGATGTCGCAGTCATGCGACCGTGACGTCACAAAGGTCCTTTGCGCAAAGCATCCCTGGGAACGGAACTTCCCGGGAGCGCCGCTGAGGAGATCGGGGGCCGTCGGAAGGTGAGAATAACCATATTTTTTATTTTTTTATTATTTTTAACATTTTATATTTTACTGTTGATGCTGCATAGGCAGCATCAATAGTAAAACGTTGGTCACACTTGTCAAGCGCTATGCTTGACAAGTGTGACCAACCTTTCAATCACTTTTCCAAGCGATGCTTCAAATCGCTTGTAAAGCGCAAGCATTCTGCAAGCTAAAAACGCTTGCAAAACGCTTGTGTTTTGCGGGAAAACGCATGCGAATTCTGCATGCGTTTTACCAATGGAAGGGAGGTGCGGAAATTCTGTGGACATTTCCGCATCATTTCTGCAACGTGGGCACATAGCGTTACACTTCACAAATACTTGCTCCTCTGTGTTGGTATATTGCATAAAATGTCAATACAATACAGTTAAATTTCTGGGTGTAACATGAAATAATGTGGAAGAGTTCACCTGGTGTGAATACTTTTTCAAAGGACTGATAAATGACAAGCTCTCTGCCTCAACACAGATGTGTAAACACCAAATATTGTGCCTCAAATCTAATATTCAACCCCTTATGATCTGTATCTTTATTCTGTTGTATAACAACTGACTCTGTATCTCCACTCTGATATGTAACCACCAAGCTCTGAGCCTTTTTTTATTTGTAACCACTAAGCCCTGAACCTTTCTTCTATATTTGTAACCACCAAGCTCTGAGGCTTTCTTCTAAATTTGTAACCATCAAGCTCTGTGCCTTTCTTCTATATGTGTAACCACCAAGCTCTAAGCCTTTTTTCTAAATTTGTAACCATCAAGCTCTGTGCCTTTCTTCTATATTTGTAACCACCAAGCTTTAAGCCTTTTTTCTAAATTTGTAACCATCAAGCTCTGAGCCTTTCTTCTATATTTGTAACCACCAGGCTCTGAGCCTTTCTTCTATAGTTGCAACCACCAAACTTTGATACTATCTTCTGTATTTGTAACCACTAAATTCTGAGCATTTCATCTATATTTGTAACCTCTAAGCCTTTTTTCTAAATTTGTAACCATCAAGCTCTGAGCCTTTCTTCTATATTTGTAACCACCAGGCTCTGAGTCTTTCCTCTATATTTGCAACCACCAAACCCTGATACTATCTTCTGGATTTGTAACCACCAAACTCTGAGCCTTTCATCTATATTTGTAACCACCAAGCTCTAAGCCTTTTTTCTAAATTTGTAACCACCAAGCTCTGAGCCTTTCTTTTATATTTGTAACCACCAAGTTCTGAGCCTTCCTTCTATATTTGTAACTACCAATCTTTGAGTCACAGTATTTTACAGAACATAACTGCCAAGATTTTACCCTCATTGAGACTTTAACCGTGACTCTAGTTGTTTCATGCAACCTTGAACCTTGACGAGTCCGGGTGAGTTACTGTATCATACTTGAGTGGGATACCCAATTAAGGGTCCTTGACCCCATATGCAGAAATGTCCCTCTTACGAACCACCACAACAATTTAATGAAAAATACAATCAAATATATGAATACATGTAGAAACTTACTGCACTAGGTTTACAGTTTAATATATGGCTAACTTCCAAGTTTCTCGCAGACTTGTTTCTGGGTGATTGGGTCACTCCAGCTGCTAACTGGTATCTGTAAAAAAATCTCCTAATATATTTCAATAGGTTCAACAAAGGTGAACTGCCATTGTAAGTAGCAGAAGCCTTTGCGGACTGAGATTTATAACTTCTGTGAGGCTGAAATTGAACTGATATTAATTACTTAAGAATACCGCAGTCTAAGAAAAGCATCACAGACCCAGCTCTTGACATATGTAGCAGAAAGCCCGAATCTTTATGTAACCGCTTGTGGTTGCCTCGGGGAATCGAGTCACATTCTAAACATATCCTTGTGGTGACATCTGAAGGTTTTTGAAAGACTGAGGAGGAGATTTTATGTTTAAAAACAGGCAGCAGCTGTGACCCTGCTGCTTACAGCCGACTTCCAACCCTCCAATTCCCCTGCCGTGCTGTGCAATATGCAGCCGGCAATGCATCAGGGATTCTCACTTCCGTCACAACACGCACTTTGCATATGTGAAAAACATCATCTTTCTAAGTATATAGCACTCATATAATGTGAATAGGAGTTTATTATTAGCAACTTACAGCGTTCACTCGTTATTGAACATGTCGAAGCACCTATCACCATAGTGATAGTAACACTGAAGCAATCCGGCAGGTTACCAACTGCTGGAGACCGGCCGGAGCAGCACCAAAAACAAATGAAGATGGAAGGAAGATCGATCTTGTGCAACCCTTGATAGGTCCATCAGAGTCTTCTCTGGCGTTATCTTGATAGTATCAAGCCATCAGGTTGCTGGTCTTCCTTGTAGTCTTATTCCTTCTGTTCTTCTGATCATATTGTCCTTCTCCAGTGATTTTTCTCTTTGTATGATATGTCCCAAGTAGACAAGTCGTAGCTCGGTGATCCTTGCTTCAAGTGACATGTCTGGCTTGATTTGTTCCTTGGTTTGTTTTTCTTGTCATCCATGGTATTGATAGCATCCTTCTCCAGCACCACATTTAGAAGGCATCAATTCTTCATTTATGTTGATTCTCTATCATCCAGGTTTTGCATTCATATGTTACCACAGCAAAATACTATAGAAAATACCAAACTGTGTCTTCGATGCCAGTGAATGTTCCTCAACTTGAAGACATTGAATTTATTTTCTCAAGTGCAGCAAAGTTCTCCCATAAAGTTCAAAGACAAGGATATATGTTATTTCTATTTATTGTAATTCTTGTGATTGGTTGATAAGGGTTCTTTGCCTCAAATCATCACCCTTTTTTTAGGCAAAGTTTTATGATTAATCTCTGGTTCCTCAAACCTTTTAAAATCTTTGATATTTCTAATGATTGAGAGGAAGGTCACCCCAAGCTCAGTACAAATGCAAGTCCAATGTGGTATATGACTGCATATGAATTATGAGCCCAATTTATTATTGAATTTGCTCCAGATTTTTTACGTGAATACAAGTGATGATCCAGCCAAAATACACTAGGTACTCGATTGAGTATCGCGGGTGCTCGAGTCCCGCCTTGCATTTTTTGTGCTTGTTAGACAGCCAATAAACATGGGGGATTGCCTGTCATACACAGTAATGCAGCTGCCATGTTGGCTACTGGCATCACTGTGATTGGCAGGTCGCATTGTGTTATTGGGTCTTATATACTAATAAGGGAAATAAAGGGAACACTAAAATACCACGTCCTAGATATCTCTGAATGAAATATTCCAGTTGCAAATTTTTATTCATTGCATAGTGGAATGTGTTCAGAACAATAAAACATAACAATTATATCAATGTAAATCAAAATGAATATCCCATGGAGGTCCGGATTTGGAACGATACTCAAAATCAAAATGGAAAATCAATTCTCAGGCTGATCCAACTTCAGTGGAAATGCCTCATGACAAGGAAAATATGCTCAGTATTGTGTGTGGCTTCCACGTACCTGTAAGACCTCCCTACTGTACAATGCCTGGGCATGCTCCTGATGAGACGGCGGATGGTCTCCTGAGGGATCTCCTCCCAGACCTGGACTAAAGCATCTGCCAACTCCTGGACAGTCTGTGGTGCAACGTGACGTTGGTGGATGGAGCGAGATATGATGTCCCAGATGTGCTCAATCGGATTCAGGTCTGGGGAACGGGCGGGTCAGTTCACAGCTTCAATGCCTTCATCTTGCAGGAACTGCTGACACACTCCAGCCACATGAGGTCTGGCATTGTCCTGCATTAGGAGGAACCCAGTGCCAACCACACCAGCATATGGTCTCACAAGGAGTCTGAGGATCTCATCTCAGTACCTAATGGCAGTCAGGCTACCTCTGGCGAGCAAATGGAGGGCTGTGCGTCCCTCCAAAGAAATGTCACACCACACCATTACTGACCCACTGACAAACTGGTCATGCTGAAGGATGTTGCAGGCAGCAGAACGTTCTCCATGGGGTCTCCAGACTCTGTCACGTCTGTCACATGTGCTCAGTGTGAACTTGCTTTCATCTGTGAAGGGCACAGGGTGCCAGTGGCGAATTTGCCAATCCTAGTGTTCTGTGGCAAATGCCAAGTGTCCTGCACAGTGTTGGGCTGTGAGCACAACCCCCATCTGTTGATGTCGGGCCCTCAGACCATCCTCATGGAGTCCGTTTCTAATCGTTTGTGCAGACACATGCACATTTGTGGCCTGCTGGAGGTCATTTTGCAGGGCTCTGGCAGTGCTCCTCCTGTTCCTCCTTGCACAAAGGCAGAGGTAGTGGTCATGCTACTGGGTTGTTGCCCTCCTACGGCCCCCTCCATGTCTCCTGGTGTACTGACCTGTCTCCTAGTAGTGCCTCCAGCCTCTCGACACTTCACTGACAGACATAGCAAACCTTCTTGCCACAGATCGCATTGATATGCCATCCTGGATGAGCTGCACTACCTAAGCCACTGGTGTGGGTTGTAGAGTCCATCTCATGCTACCACGAGTGTGAAAGCACAACCAGCATTCAAAAATGACCAAAACATCAGCCAGAAAGCATTGGTACTGAGATGTGGTCTGTGGTCCCCACCTGCAGAACCACTCCTTTATTGAGGGTTTCTTGATAATTGCCAATAATTTCCATCTGTTGTCTATTCCATTTGCACAACAGCATGTGAAATTGATTGTCAATCAGTTTTGCTTCCTAAGTGGGCAGTTTGATTTCACAGAAGTTTGATTTACTTGGAGTTATATTCTGTTGTTAAAGTGTTCCCTTTATTTTTTGAGCAGTGTATAAGACCCTGTGATATGATGCTCGGCAAACACTCTCCTCTGGAAGCAGTTCAGGTAGAGTTGATATAGGAGAGAAAGCTTATTTTTAGAGCAGGCATATAGGCAGCGTTTAATATTGCTATAGCAGTACTTGTTGTTACACACGTGGTTGTGGAACCACTGTGCCATGTTCCAGGGAGAGCCTGGAGGAGTGTAACTAAGTGGCCACCTGGTTCTTCACTAGAGTCCTTGATGGTGTGGTTAGACTTAAACTCAGGTGGAAGCAAGGTGCTTCTCCAGGACAGACCCAAGAGCCGCAGCAGCTATTCCCCAAAAGGGGCAGGAAAGCAGGACCAGCCATGAATTGGTTAACTGAAGGAGGTGCGACTGATTGGACAAAGCAGATTCAGGAAAGAACTGCATGGCTGGTAGACAGAAAAGGTTCTGGATAAGGAACGGACTGGATAGTTAAATGAACACAGGGCGGACTCGGGTGCAGGATCACAGGTGCTGATTCAGACTGGAAAGGTGATTATATCGGTACAGGTGTGGATCAAGCTCAGGACTTGAAGAGGCAGGACAGGCTCAGGAACAGGTTACAAGCAGGACAGACAGGATCAAGTTCAGACAGGATGGGCAGGTTCAGATTCAGGGAGCAGGACCTTACAACTAGGTAGCAGGATAGCACATCGAATACTATTGTTACTAAGGCATCTCCTAATAGGGGAGGGTGGCTTAAATAGTAGATGTCTCCAAGCTACTGGTTGGGGACATTTTCAGAAGCTCGTGCTGCCCCTTTAAGAGGCAGGGAGCCCGTGCCCTAAGCACATTCCCAGGACACCTACATGCCATGCGCAGGTCCTGGGAGGAATTAGACGATGTGGGGAGTGGAGCAGTGCTGTAGGGTAAGCAAACAGGGGACATTATTAAAGGATTGGGGCCAGGGTGGAGGACATTGCTATAGGATGGGGGCCAGAATGGGGTACATTATTAAAGGATGGGGGCCAGGGCAGAGGACATTATTACAGGATGGGGGCCAGGGCAGAGGACATTATTACAGGATGGGGGCCAGGGCAGAGGTCATTACTACAGGATGGGGACCAGGGTGGAGGACATTACTACAGAATGGTGGTCAGAATGGGGGACATTATTAAAGGATGGGGGTCAGGGCAGGGGACAATATTATGGAATGGGGGATATTATTACAGGAGAGGAGACTGTATAGTCATGGTAGGTTTTGTTCAGTTATAGGATGGTGGTTAAACTCAGACACTATGTGCTGATAATATATAGTCAGTGAGTGTGGCATTTATCTCTTTTCTTTGGTTTATTATTGGTATATTAGTTTTGGAATAGAGGACTTGTTCAGTAACAATATGGTGATATTTTTCATTTGGTAACTGTATGACTTCTATTTAGAAGTATTACTTAGAAAATTATCTTATTGATGTGCTTTCTGTGCAATTTGTATATTTTATATGTATATTTTTTTTCCTAATGGGGATGAGCATATGTCTTTATACAATATAGAACTCTACAGGGGCCCATACATCTGACCCACAGGCAGGTGGGGACCCTTTTCCAAATTTTGCTCCGGGGCCCATTGTGCTCTGGTAATGCCTAGCTACGCCTTGGGATGTCAGAAACCCAACAGGATTGTTAATGATTGGTCTCCAGTCATCATGACCAAAATAATAAGTGCAAATTTTCTCATTTTAAATATTTTTCATATTTGCTTTTTTTGGGGTGGTGGAAATATTTGTTTTTGCTTTTACTTGGGCAAATTTAGCGTTCAACTTCTCCTCCCTACTATTATATTATTGGTATTCACATCCATACTTCTGTTAAATCCTTTAATATTTACAAAAGAGAAGACAGATTAAGACAAAGTTGTCAGTAATCATGTTCTGGAAGAAATGGGTTGAGAGATCCCTAGTGGTCTTTTTTCCCATCTGTTGGTGTCGTCTTTTTTGACCATTAGACCCGCTTAGTAACCAAGACTTGGGTGCAGCTACTATTTCTACATCCCTGATGTTCTTGGGGTCCCATATCTTGGGCTAGCAAATATTTTAACAGATAATATTTAAAGAGGCAGTCTGATAACAAGAAGTTCTGTCCATGTGCCCCATTTGAGCACAAGAACAACATAGAGGAGGTTCCCCGGTTCTAAATAATTTAATGCTACAGGAAATGATGATCAGATTCAACTTCTCTCGAAGTCCCTCAAAGTCAAGGGTTTTAGAAAAGCCGTATCCACAACATTCGACTTTTGGTCAGGTTGGCGTTTTGGGATGAAGCCTTTAAGGAACTCGTCTCCTTTAACTTCTCTATTTGATACTTCATTGCCGTGTATAAATATTACATGAACTTACATATAAATAAATCAAGGACTTGATTGACTTTTCTTTTTTTTAGTAAACAAAGGTATAAAATCCCAAACTAACAAATGTGTTCTCTGAGCAAACAGGCTCATAATTTGGCTCATCTACTTTAACTGCCGAGATAATATTGACATCTGCTGTAGTAAATATGGATAAATAAATGTAGATTATCGATAGGTGTATTACTTAGTGATTTGCTTCTGAAGGACACAGATTACAGGTATACAAGTCAGTGAAGACACCTTAGGGAAAGAAAGTGCTGCCTCGAGGAAATTAATGAAACCCTCTAATATATTTTAGCCCAGTTGCCATCCGGATCAGTTTTCTGGTTTCTCAACTAATGACAACTGCTGTCAAAGTGGCATCAGTTGTCATCAGACTCTTTCACCAGTTTCTAATTCAAAGCTGATGAGCCAGATCCAAAAACCCAACACGAAACGTTGTCTGATCCTCCATTGGATGATTGTGAACAATCCTATCGCAACCTAGGGTGTTCCCCATTTGGAATTTCTCCCTCCGGGATGGCAGTGGGAAGTCAGAGGGAAATAAAGTTGGATATATTGAAACGAGGTTCTATAAAGTTTCATATCAAGTTATAGTTACATTAGGTAACTCTTTAATGAAAATCATAAATAAGCAGGTGTAAAATGTAGCCCTATAATCCTTCTAAATAGTCCAATCAGCCTCCGGATTGACAGCTTGTGACTATCTCCCCTCCTTTCTGCATCTGAATCTCCGCCCACCTAGCCTGAATGACAGCTCCTCAGTGTTCCTCCTCCCTGCTGAGATCTCACACTGCTCAACACAAGCTGCAACTGTCAGTCAGGCTGGGTGAGCAAAGACTGAATACAATGAACTCGTGAGCTCTCCCACTTTACACCTGGACTCATAAAATGTTCATTTTGATATTAAAGGGAACCTGTCACCACATTAGACCTATGGTATCCATTAATATGGGTACACATGTTACAGAATGCTGAAAAAGTCCTGTCTGTATGTCTAATAGCAGATATGTGGAGGCGGGGTTATCTTCCAGGCAACATCCTCCCATAGCCTGGAAGAGGAAATTTATGTAATAAAGTGATAAAAGATGATTTCTCAACAACAAGACATCTGATATGAGGCCTACAGGCATCACTCTCCTTGGCAACCCACAGTATAACCTGTGTGCCCTTATTAATAGTTTAGATAGGTCAAATATGGTGACAGATTCCCTTTCAGGTTATGCAGCCATTATGACATGGATTTTTTTCAAAGTAAGTACACCCTCTCCACCAGGTCTAAAACATATACCGTATATGGGTTCAGTTTTCATTGTAAAATCTGGTGACAGACCTGCTCCTTTTGGGCTGGAAGTTGATTATAATTTTTCAGAATTTTTTGAATAAAAAAAATTCTTTTTTACGGATTCGGTGAAGCTGGACATTTCTTCTTTTTTAGTATTTACTATTCCCTACATAACCAAATGTAAAAAAAATACAAAATTAAACATTTTGTTGATTTTATTTTCTAGTTTAATTTTAGGAAATACACCCAAACAATAACAAATACAGAAAACGAAAACGGAATGTAATGTGTATGCGTTAGCACGTAAAATACATCATGATTGAAGAAGTAAGAACTAAAGTAAAATTGTCATAACCCACCTTAAAACAAGCTGAACTTTTTCTTTTTAATCGACCTTGTGTCATATCATCTGGGCGCAAATTCTCCTTTAGCAAATCTATCGCTTGTGTGTGTTTCACCTGTAATTTTACAGATTCTATTTTTACTTTAAAAAAATATTTCAATTTCACAATATTTTTCCAATATAAATAAAGCTCATCCTACGAAGCAGTATACAGCGGCACTAATTAACTTAAAGCCGGATTACTTTAATTTATACACGTTTCGGCACGGTAAACATACTGTAAAAAAAAAAAAAAAAATTGCTGTAATAACCATAAAAAGTTGCTTGTTCTTAATCATAAGGTTATTTTTTTTTAATTGAGATGTTGAATTATATAATTAAAAAAAAAAAAACAGGCAAAACGAAAACAGCGAGGCATCAATTTGTTTGCCGTTGCAAAGTTATTTGCTACACCTAAATCGCTACAGTTTATAATAAAAATATACCCGATAAGCTCGTTTATGAACTACAAAATATGTAGGCACGACAATTTATTGCTTTTTTTTACATCAACTGAATTAATTGCTATATTGAAAATACAAGGCACGCCTGCAGCTCATCCGACGTTCTTATAATGCCCACAACTCTTATACAATTGTTTTATTATTTTTCTAAAATATTTTCAGATTTATTTTTTTCCATTTCTACTTTGCGAGCATTTTTTTACTTTTATTTTTTGACTTCCCACTTGTCAGACTCTTGAAATTCTCCAACACTTGGAATGGTCACCAAGAGAAAGGAACAGATATGGTGCAATGTAGTAATTTGGAATTGACAAGACCTAGATGGAAAATGTAGCAAATGTTGAAATTCTAAAGAGTTTTCATCTTTTTATTTTAAAGGAAAAATCCAACCATACACACATTCCATCTGCAAGATCACATACTCCAACAGATCGGTATATATTATCGTGAATTCTTGTCTTGATCATTGTTCCTGCACCTCTTTATGTTGGCTAGGCATTTTAAATATTTTTTTATAGGAAATGCACAATGTATTTAGATTTAGGCGCTCCTTGGGGGACGGCCAAACTGGAGGCACAAACTTGGTTTGTAGATTGTCTGTATAGGAACGTATGTATTTAGATTTAGGTCAATTGAACGCTCCTTGGGGGACGGCCAAATTGGAGGCACAAACTTGGTTTGTAGATTGTCTGTATAGAAACGTATGTATTTAGATTTAGGTCAATTGAATGCTCCTTGGGGGACGGCCAAATTGGAGGCACAAACTTGGTTTGTAGATTGCCTGTATAGGAACGTATGTATTTAGATTTAGGTCAATTGAATGCTCCTTGGGGGACGGCCAAATTGGAGGCACAAACTTGGTTTGTAGATTGCCTGTAAGGGAACGTATGTATTTAGATTTAGGTCAATTGAATGCTCCTTGGGGGACGGCCAAATTGGAGGCACAAACTTGGTTTGCAGATTGTCTGTATAGGAACGTATGTATTTAGATTTAGGTTGAATAAACACTCCTTGGGGGACAGGCAAATTGGAGGCACAAACTTGGTTTGTAGATTATCTGTATAGGAACGTATGTATTTAGATTTAGGTTGAATAAATACTCCTTGGGGGACAGGCAAATTGGAGGCACAAACTTGGTTTGTAGATTGTCTGTATAGGAACGTATGTATTTAGATTTAGGTCAATTGAATGCTCCTTGGGGGACGGCCAAATTGGAGGCACAAACTTGGTTTGTAGATTGTCTGTATTGGAACGTATGTATTTAGATTTAGGTTGAATAAACACTCCTTGGGGGACGGGCAAATTGGAGGCACAAACTTGGTTTGTAGATTGTCTGTATTGGAACGTATGTATTTAGATTTAGGTTGAATAAACACTCCTTGGGGGACGGGCAAATTGGAGGCACAAACTTGGTTTGTAGATTGTCTGTATAGGAACGTATGTTTTTAGATTTAGGTCAATTGAATGCTCCTTGGGGGACGGCCAAATTGGAGGCACAAACTTGGTTTGTAGATTGTCTGTATAGGAACGAATGTATTTAGATTTAGGTCAATTGAATGCTCCTTGGGGGACGGCCAAATTGGAGGCACAAACTTGGTTTGTAGATTGTCTGTATAGGAACGTATGTATTTAGATTTAGGTCAATTGAATGCTCCTTGGGGGACGGCCAAATTGGAAGCACAAACTTGGTTTGCAGATTGTCTGTATAGGAACGTATGTATTTAGATTTAGGTCAATTGAATGCTCCTTGGGGGACGGCCAAATTGGAGGCACAAACTTGGTTTGTAGATTGTCTGTATAGGAACGTATGTATTTAGATTTAGGTCAAATGAATGTTCCTTGGGGGACGGCCAAATTGGAGGCACAAACTTGGTTTGTAGATTGTCTGTATAGGAATGTATGATGTATTTAGATTTAGGTTGAATAAACGCTCCTTGGGGGACTGCCAAATTGGAAGCACAAACTTGGTTCGTGGATTGTCTATAATAGTGCAAAGTGAGTTTTCTTTATGGCAACTGCAATGAATGGATTTTAAGGAAATGTCTAACTCATGAATACATTTTTTTCTAGGCACGAATGATTTTAACATAAATCTCACCCTTTACGGATCTATGCTGCTTCTAAGGTCTGTGCAGGGCCGGAAAGCGATGTCTACTCTGATCGGAAGTTACCAGTACTGCTTTAGTCTGTGATTAGCTGCAGCGGTCAGATAAATAAAGGAGCACATCATTGGATGTTTCTGTGATGATGCACTCTTCTAGCCACAATGGAATATATAACTTCCAAATGGAACAGACGACACTTCAGGAGCACTTGCTTGATCAGCCGGGAAGCTGATGATTATTATGTCTCTAATAATTAATTTAAAATCATTAGTGTCTAGAAAAATATGTAAGTGATGGAAAACCCCTTTAATTAACAGTTTAGTGTCAGTAGATTAGTACAGTCTTTTGAAAGTGATGTTGCACAACTGATCCACTAGAGACCAGAAGGTTGCAAAGGGGATGAACAAGTCTTAACTGATCCTTATTCTTGCCTTTTCTTGGCCTCCAGCAGTACAATACAACTGTCATTGGTCAAAAGTGTCTAGCTTAAGCTTTTATTTTATTTCCGCTGCTCCCCTGAATATTCCATATTATGATTTTTCTTGAATATGTTATACAGTTCCAGAGATATGGATCTTTTACTTTAATGCTAATTTTTATTGCCTTAATCAAGGGCGATGTCCCATAAAGGCAATAATGCAGAACAGTCTAAAGACACGCCCCAGAGGATTCTGTTAAGTCCTCTTTAACTTGCTTAGAAATGATACGGAGATGACTCTGCTCATTCTTTCCTAAGCTGCAGATTAAAGGGGCAAGTGGGCTATGAAAAACTGTAAGTGTATCTACAAATGGATGTTATGTAAAAAAATATTTTTATATTTGAACCCTGATTTAAGTAATATATATATTTTTTGGATGATAAATTCCCGTAGATGACTGCACTACTCCAAGTAACATCCTGGAAATGTGCTAATCCTTAAACAATGTGTCCTGGATTACATCATCCATCCATAGACTTGATATTAACATTAATCAATGGTCCAATTATGGCAGATCTGGGGCAATATATGTCTCAAGGTACCAATTGTGAATCCAGAGGTTTGAATTTAGAAGAATATTGATTATTATTGATCTTGCTCCCCTTTCCCACGTACGTTGCATAAAAGTATGAAAGATTTTTCATGAAAGTTGTTTTTGAGCTTCTGAACATATCTTGCTTTTCATAAATAACTTGTAATGTTGCAAAATAATACAAAGTAATGAATGTAAAAATTAAAATAACAAAAAAGTAAACAAAAAAAATCAACAATACCCCATACATTGCACAGGACACATCTAGATTTTAACCTGAACTACGGAATTAATGATAATAATTAACGATAAATATATGTGAAAACCAATTATGAAATGCCAACAAGGTTGATATAACCTGGAAAATACAGAAAATGTGTCAGGATTGAGGATATTCTTTGACGTTCTTTACCACTGATGCTCTACCTTATTCGTAGGGTTCAAGCTTTCGTTGGACAGTAGGTCCAATCCTAATGTTGTGAAAGTTGTGTTGCTGTTCCACATGTCAAGCGTATATTTTTTTGCTTACATTGATTTTAGGTTTAGCATAATCTGTATTCTGCTATCTACATTAATCATATTTAAAGATGATTTTTCTAGTAGGTAGGACTGGTAAGGCCTCAAAGGTTTAGTGTTTACAGGCTCCGACAGTGCAAATGTGAAATCCATGATCAAAATTTGAGGCAAGAAAATGTTTACATAACTTGTGATCTGAATTTCCTAGTTATTTTGATAATCGCTAATTGTAGGATCTCTGAAACCAAAGAAGCGTAAAGGTATTGAATAAATATACAGCTACGTCAAAGAATGCAAAATAAAATCAACCCAAAGTCTCCAACGAAGAGTTCATATAGATATATCAATAGACTGTCCATCACTTGAATTCTAGAACGTGATATTTTAGACTGTCGCTTGTTACCATGGAGTTCTATCATAAGTCTTGTCCAGTTACTCGTAAAACAACTATGGCCCTTTGTTTTGAGAATGAGTGCTGATGACAGAAGGTCATGACTCATGAGTAAGAACATAGATTGCTGAAAGACTCAACAATAATATTATTTGCTTCATGTTACAACACCAGCTGATGGATGAAAGGTAGAGGAAATGGTCTATCAGAAATCAGTTGATTGCCATAGTGGCTTCATAATAGATGTGACCATAGGAGCGCTTATTTGGCTGACCACAAACATACATATGCATGTTTGGTTAATCGAATATGTGTTCTTAATAGGTGGAGAGTAAGTTTATCTTCCCTAAGAACAAAAAAGATTGGGCATTCTAAAACCTAACATGCCAGATCTTTCTTTTTTCCCATCATTTGGAGTCAGAAGGAAGTAGCATTTCCCCCATATACACTGGATTGTCACCCACTCCTACCACAACCACCCACCCCTGGTCACCCACTCTTACCATAACCACCCACTCCTGGTCACCCACTCCCACCACAACCACCACTCCTTGTCACGCACTCCTACCACATACAAATGTACTGTACATTCCTGGTTCTTATTCTCTTTCTTGATCTGCACATTGGCTTGGGCTCCTGGACCTACTCTGGTTGCCATCGATAGAGTGCCTTGCGAAAGTATTCGGCCCCCTGGAACTTCTCAACATTTTCCCACATATCATGCTTCAAACATAAAGATACCAAATGTAAATTTTTTGAGAAGAATCAACAACAATTGGAGCACAATTTTGAAGTTGAATTAAATTTATTGGTTATTTTAAATTTTGGGGGAAATTCAAAAACTGAAAAGTGGGACATGCAATATTATTTGGCCCCTTTAACTTAATACTTTGTTGCGTCACCTGTTGCTGCACTTACAGCTGCAAGTCGTTGGGGTATGTCTCTATCAGTTTAGTACATTGAGAGACTGAAATTCTTGCTAATTCTTCCTTGGCAAACAGCTCGAGCTCAATGAGGTTTGATGGAGATCGTTTGTGAACAGCAGTTTTCAGCTCTTTCCACAGATTCTCAATTGGATTGAAGTTTGGACTTTGACTTGGCCATTCTAACACCTGGTTGTGTTTATTTGTGAACTATTCCATTGTAGATTTTGCTTTATGTTTGGGATCATTGTCTTGTTGGAAGACTAATCTCCATCCCAGTCTCAGGTCTTTTGTAGACTCCAACGGTTTTCTTCAAGAATGGTCCTGTATTTGGCTCCATCCATCTTCCTATCAATTTTAACCATCTTCCCTGTCCCTGCTGAAGAAAAGCAGGCCCAAACCATAATGCTGCCACCACCATGTTTGAAAGTGGGGATGGTGTGTTCAGGGTGATGAGCTGTGTTGCCTTTACGCCAAACATATCGCTTGACATTGTTGCCAAAAAGTTCGATTTTGGTTTCATCTGACTAGAGCACCTTCTTTCACATGTTTGGTGTGTCTCTCAGGTGGATTGTTGCAAACTTTAAACAACACTTTTTATGGATATCTTTGAGAAATGGTTTTCTTCTTGCCACTCTTCCATAAAGGCCAGATTTGGGCAGTGTACGACAGATTGTTGTCCTATGGACAGACTGTCCCACCTCAGCCGTAGATCTCTGCAGTTCATCCAGAGTGATCATGGGCCTCTTGGCTGAATCTCTGATCAGTCTTCCTCTTGTTTGAGATGAAAGTTTAGAGGGACGGCCAGGTCTTGGTAGATGTGCAGTGGTATGATACTCCTTCCATTTCAATATGATCGCTTGCACAGTGCTCCTTGGGATGTTTAAAGTTTTGGAAATCATTTTGTATTCAAATCCAGCTTTAAACTTCTGCACAGTATCACGGACCTGCCTGTTGTGTTCTTTGGTCTTCATGATGCTCTTTGTGCTTCAAACTGAACCCTGAGACTATCACAGAGCAGGTGCATTTATACTGAGACTTGATTACACACAGGTGGATTATATTTATCATCATTAGGCATTTAGGACAACATTGGATCATTCAGAGATCTACAATGAACTTCTGGAGTGAGTTTGCTGCACTGAAAGTAAAGGGGCCGAATAATATTGCACGCCCCACTTTTCAGTTTTGAATTTCCACAAAAATTTAAAATAACCAATAAATTTCGTTCAACTTCACAATTGTGTTCCACTTGTTATTGATTCTTCACCAAAAATGTACATTTGGTATCTTTATGTTTGAAGCATGATATGTGGGAAAAGGTTGAAAAGTTCCAGGGGGCCCAAATACTTTCGCAAGGCACTGTATGTCCTCATGACATAACAGAAAATTCTGACATTGGAGAATCCCTTTCATGAGCCAAAAAATGACCAGCTTACACTTATGTTTTTCAAAAATACTGGATTGTGAAGTTATGCTTTGTTTATTTCATGCCTTTTTGATGTGTTAGCTCTCCTGTCTATGCTCATCACACTTGTATTTTCAATTTCTTTGGTCGCATATTTTCACGATCCTGCTTTTTTCGTAGACATTTTTACTCTATGATGTTAACGTTGGGTTATTTTTGGAGAACTTTGTTTATTGTTTTTTTTTGTCATGTCATTATAGACCCTTACTACATTGAACATATGTATTTATATATATATTTATATTGTTGGAATGGCCCGCCTAAGTATAAGGCACAGGGTCTGAAAATAAAGGACCCAGAAGACAATCCCAAACTCCAAGTCAAGTAATTAACTAATCCCAGTGTACGGCATTATTTTTGGTAATAAACTACAGAATATTAGATTTATACTAATCATTTGTGTTATTTATGGGCTATGCTGCATTTGGTTTTAATTGTGTAGAAGTGCATTAGTACCTTTTAATACTGTATAGTTTACATTGCTCCTTAAATAACGATTGGGAAATTGTTGAAACTAAAATTAATCATTTCTAAATTTTGTTAAACAACTGGGTTACTAATTTAAAAAAAACGAATATTAGATTTTTTTTCGTTTAGTCCAGGGAGTTTTTTGAAGTCCACATGTCAGGTCTGAAAAAAATGGTAAATTGCTTAGATTGTCCCAAGGGGCTTTTTTTATACTATCCTTGTCCCCAATGTCCATCTCCCTTACTGTGGCAACCTTTACCGTTCCCTGATAGCCTTAGGCAACTACTGAAGAATCACAGGTTGGTGATGACTAGTCTGGACTCTCTCAGCTAGGTCTGAGAGCTTGTTTACTTTGAATTTACCCACTTTTACTCTGACGTTAACTCTGAGTACTTTTTCTGAAGAACTTTTTTAAAATGTTTTCAATTTCTTTGGTTGAATATTTTCATGATCTTGCTTTTTTTGTAGAAATTTTTTCTCTATGACGTTAATGTTGGGTAATTTTTGAAGAACTTTGCTTTTGTCATGTGATCATAGACTTTCAACATATATATTGTTGGAATGGCCCACCTGAGTATAAGGTACGGGCTCTGAGAAAACATAGAACCTAGAAGACAATCCCAACATCCAGCTGAAGGCAACTCAATTTTCAGCTGATGAAGCCAAAATACACTTTCCATCAGAGTCCTCGTCTTATAGATGACTCACAAATAACCATCTAGATATTATAGATCTGTCCTGTATAATGATACCAATGAACATAATGTAAATAAAAGTGGATGTCACATGTTCTGTATAAGAAAAAAAAGCACCCTCGGGATCATCTCTTTTGGTGGACCAAAGGAACCTCAGTCTAACACTAAACATATTTAGCAATAATGTGCTCCAAAAAGAGTTGTATTACTGTGTTTCTTACTAGCAGTTCTTCAGCGTTTAATGATCCTTTTACATTGACTAAGAATCTATTTCTGCTTTTAGAAGGTTCTGGAAAATAATGATTCCCATAAGCAACACTGCATCCTGAGCATAACACATATTTAGATGGTAATTATTAAAATCCTGATGCCAATAAGGAAATTAATCAAAATTCAACAAAAGTCCATGAAAACGATTTCTCCTTTTCTTCCTTTGTTCTTATCGAGGTGGTCGAGAACTGCAGATGCATTCACATTTCTCGTGGTGCTCCAGCTGGATGTCTACTATAGACATAGTCTTGGTTTTAGTCTTTTTCTTACTGTATGCGACCTCAGGCATGACCTTCAGCACCTACAAATGGCACAATAAAAATGGAATAAAATTATTATAGAACAATCTGGTGACAGACTCCCTTTAAGCAAAAAAAACATATCTATATATTGTGTTTAAAGGAATTCTATTTGCAGTCCTTCATACTTTATAGCCTGAACTTGCAATTGACTTGCTTTTCCTATCTGATATCATTCTTATGCAATGAAAGCTTTTATCTTGCATAGCGTACAGCTGGTTTCCATGGAGCTTTAAAACTACCGGCTGCCCAGACGTTGGCCAAGAGTGCACAGTAGCTGCAATCCATGAAAAAGGTTTATTCCTAACATCCCAGTCAACTGTCACCAATCCATTGATTTCTACACAACATCTAGCTATTAACCTTCCTCTCAGCTCCTGAAAAGCTGCTGTTCTAAATCTTGCAAAATCCCTAGCCAGCTCTCACAACAGTTCTCCTAATCACTGCTCTCACTGTCTGCAGCTGTATGCTTGTTCAAATGTCCTGTTAACTCTATGTGTAAATACAGTGATAGCATTGTAGACTCAGAACAAAGCACAAAGCATTGATAGCTTAATGTGTCCTCCAATAATCAATGGTACAGCTCACAGTCTAATATTATGGGGGCAGCATCTCTCCCAACAGATAATATTGAGGGAGATGACGATCCAGCATGTAACATAGTAACATAGTAACATAGTTAGTAAGGCCGAAAAAAGACATTTGTCCATCCAGTTCAGCCTATATTCCATCATAATAAATCCCCAGATCTACGTCCTTCTACAGAACCTAATAATTGTATGATACAATATTGTTCTGCTCCAGGAAGACATCCAGGCCTCTCTTGAACCCCTCAACTGAGTTCGCCATCATCACCTCCTCAGGCAAGCAATTCCAGATTCTCACTGCCCTAACAGTAAAGAATCCTCTTCTATGTTGGTGGAAAAACCTTCTCTCCTCCAGACGCAAAGAATGCCCCCTTGTGCCCGTCACCTTCCTTGGTATAAACAGATCCTCAGCGAGATATTTGTATTGTCCCCTTATATACTTATACATGGTTATTAGATCGCCCCTCAGTCGTCTTTTTTCTAGACTAAATAATCCTAATTTCGCTAATCTATCTGGGTATTGTAGTTCTCCCATCCCCTTTATTAATTTTGTTGCCCTCCTTTGTACTCTCTCTAGTTCCATTATATCCTTCCTGAGCACCGGTGCCCAAAACTGGACACAGTACTCCATATGCGGTCTAACTAGGGATTTGTACAGAGGCAGTATAATGCTCAAATCATGTGTATCCAGACCTCTTTTAATGCACCCCTAAAAGAGGTCTGGATACACATGATGATGATGATGTCTTATTTTGGACTAACAATCCTTTTGTTCTCCAACAGATGTCTGGCAGCGGCTCTAATAGAGAACTGTTATGACCTGGTGGTCAGGACAATAATGGACCTGGTGGTTAAGAGCACACGGAATGACCTGATAGTTACTGATAATATAGGACGAGCTCTGGGACGTGGGAACTCTGCTGACCGCAATCCCTAATCCTATCAACCACACTAGAAATAGCCGTGGATTGCTCCTCGGCACAGCCTAAGGAACTAGCTAGCCCTAAAGATAGAAAAATAAAGCCTACCTAGCCTCAGAGAAATTCCCCAAAGGAAAAGGCAGCCCCCCACATATAATGACTGTGAGTAAAGATGAAAATACAAACACAGAGATGAAATAGATTAAGCAAAGTGAGGCCCGACTTACTGAACAGACCAAGGATAGGAAAGGTAGCTTTGCGGTCAGCACAAAAACCTACAAAAAGACCATGCAGAGAGCGCAAAAAGACCCTCCGCACCGACTCACGGTGCGGAGGCGCTCCCTCTGCGTCCCAGAGCTTCCAGCAAGCAAGACAACAATCAAAATAGCAAGCTGGACAGAAAAATAGCAAACCAGAGAAAAACAAGCAGTCACTTAGCTTCTGCTGGGAAGACAGGTCACAAGAACGATCCAGGAGTGAACTAGACCAATACTGGAACATTGACAGGTGGCATGGAGCAAAGATCTAAGTGGAGTTAAATAGAGCAGCCAGCTAACGAATTAACCTCGTCACCTGTGGAAGGAAACTCAGAAACACCTACAGCCACCAGAGAAAGTCCATGGACAGAACCAGCCGAAGTACCATTCATGACCACAGGAGGGAGCCCGACAACAGAATTCACAACAGAGAACACAGAAATGCTCAGCAGATCTCACAATCCTGTGTATGGGTGAGATAGGCGAGATAGCGGCTGGCCGGATGGTCTATATGTATGGGAGGCTTTATTTTCAATGGCCAAACCAAATGCTAGGAACCAAGAAGTACATTCCTTTCAAAATAGTCTGACTCACCTATATGTTACAGTAAGAAATAAAATAATAATAATAATAATGATGATAATAAAAAATAGTGTTTTATTAGCATCATTATTATAATAATGGACTGAAACAAAACTTAAGAAATGAGACCTACAAAAAGATGGAACTTTGAGACACAAGAAAAAAAATAGTACTGGAGTAATGATCATGCTGGCATAAAAATATAAATTTTATTGGTTCATATTTAAAAAGTAGAAAAATGTTCAGAAAGTATATGGTAAGGACACAAAACTAATTCAAATGTCACCATCCAAAATGCAATATAAAAAATGCACGCTTATTGCACAGAATCACGATAAGTCACATGGTGTTTACAGAAATAGTCTGATATAACAAAATATAGAACTGCTGCTCATGCACAGAAAAATATAGTAATAAACAACATGTGCTATAGAAAATGTTGCAGCGCAAAATAACAGAGCATAGTTATCATAAAAGAGAACCAAATATGCACTCAATGAATAAGGCAATATGACAGGCTAAAGGAGAGAGAAAGTATGGAAAACTCACTCCATAGAAAACTTCCATAGGAAGGTGCTAAGTGAGCATTCAGGACATTGCCCCAACGCACGTTTCGCATATTGGGCTTCTTCTTGGCCAAAGAAATGAGCTGGAGCACAAGCTCAAAAGAAGGGGAGCCATATTGATAGGACTGTCCCGATTGGAGTACACCTTGTCGCGGTGGGATGATGTTTAAGCTTATTTTATCAAAAACAGCATTTGCGAAAGTACCCTATTTCTATGTACTATTAATAGTTACTTAAAGCAGGGTACATGTTCATTTTGTTTCTATCATAGGTTTTGTCTAATAATGAATTAAGTCTAGAAATTTTCAAATACGTGACTTTTTGACTCATCAGTCCAGAACAATTATTTACCCAGGTTTGATAAATATATCTTATTATGCTAAATGACCCAGTGGTGAGGCAATATCCATTCAAAAGCACAATATCTGTTTAATCAAAATTCCTGGCTTTAAAATTTAAGAAGATTAAGAGATTAATCCTTTAAACAAATGAGGCCATGCCCGATTTGATGTTAGCTTAAAAGATGTTAATCTAATTGCATAAATAAGACGAAGAAGAAGGTATTTCGCATATGTCGTAAAGTAAGACTTGTATGGTAAATATCTCCGAAATGAAATCCATTATGCCTAATTAAAATATTAGTTTTCACAACTTGTATCAAAGGCAGCAATTTCCAAACAGAATTAAATAGTACTAAAAATAAAAATAATAAATTAATTAATAAATGCAGGGTTGTAAGCATGTCTTCTATTTAATTCCTGAGTATAAATCATCTGTTTTATTAGGAATCAAATGAGTGGAATCTTCTAATTATCACACTTTATTTTTAATTTGATAAGAGCTGTTTTGACGCAGTTTTGTTGAACGTGCAGCAAATTAACTAGAAATCCGTTTTGCTTTTTAATCGAAAATGACATTCTTAAAATAATTGATGTTAAGCAGATGTTTCACTATAAGAAGATTACAATTATTGGATTACATAATTATTATGACGTCAATCGCGTGTTACTTTGGGATAATGATTAGAAATTATATGTAAAATGATTTCTTACAGAAACTATATTTATATGCAGGTGATGATGTATTAAATCACGAGCAATGATTTTATAGATATAATAGAATCAGAATCTATTTTTTTTAAATTGTAAAAGGTAATAAAAAATCATAATTAACCCCTCTGTGACCTTAGACGTACTATCCCGTCGAGGTGCCCTGGGCTTATCTGACCCTGGACGGGATAGTACGTCATAGCGATCGGCAGCGCTCACGGGGGGAGCGCCGCCGATCGCGGCCGGGTGTCAGCTGCTTATCGCAGCTGACATCCGGCACTATGTGCCAGGAGCGGTCACGGACCGCCCCCGGCACATTAACCCCTGGCACACCGCGATCAAAGATGATCGCGATGTGCCGGCGGTGCAGGGAAGCACCGCGCAGGGAGGGGGCTCCCTGCGGGCTTCCCTGAGCCCCCCGCAGCAACGCGATGTGATCGCGTTGCTGCGAGGGTCTCCTCACCTCCCTCCCTGCTCGAGCCCCGGATCCAAGATGGCCGCGGATCCGGGTCCTGCAGGGAGGGAGGTGGCTTCACAGAGCCTGCTTAGAGCAGGCACTGTGAAGGCTGCAGCGCTGCATGTCAGATCAGTGATCTGACAGAGTGCTGTGCAAACTGTCAGATCACTGATCTGTGATGTCCCCCCCTGGGACAAAGTAAAAAAGTAAAAAAAAAATTTTCCAAATGTGTAAAAAAAATAAAAAACAAAATATTCCAAAATAATGAAAAAAAAAAAAAAATATTATTCCCATAAATACATTTCTTCATCTAAATAAAAAAAAAAACCAATAAAAGTACACATATTTAGTATCGCCGCGTCCGTAACGACCCGACCTATAAAACTGTCCCACTAGTTAACCCCTTCAGTAAACACCGTAAGAAAAAAAAAAAAAAAACCGAGGCAAAAAACAACGCTTTATTATCATACCGCCGAACAAAAAGTGGAATAACACGCGATCAAAAGGACAGATATAAATAACCATGGTACCGCTGAAAGCGTCATATTGTCCCGCAAAAAAAGAGCCGCCATACAGCATCATCAGCAAAAAAATAAAAAAGTTATAGTCCTGAGAATAAAGCGATGCAAAAATAATTATTTTTTCTGTAAAATAGTTTTTATCGTATAAAAGCACCAAACCATAAAAAAATGATATAAATGAGGTATCGCTGTAATCGTACTGACCCGAAGAATAAAACTGATTTATCAATTTTACCAAACGCGGAACGGTATAAACGCCTCCCCCAATAGAAATTCATGAATAGCTGGCTTTTGGTCATTCTTCCTCACAAAAATCGGAATAAAAAGCGATAAAAAAATGTCACGTGCCCGAAAATGTTTTCAATAAAAACGTCAACTCGTCCCGCAAAAAACAAGACCTCACATGACTCTGTGGACCAAAATATGGAAAAATTATAGCTCTCAAAATGTGGTATTACAAAAAATATTTTTTGCAATAAAAAGGGTCTTTCAGTGTGTGACGGCTGCCAATCATAAAAATCCGCTAAAAAACTCGCTATAAAAGTAAATCAAACCCCCCTTCATCACCCCCTTAGTTAGGGAAAAATAAAAAAAAATGTATTTATTTCCATTTTCCCATTAGGGCTAGGATTAGGGTTAGGGTTAGGGTTAGGGCTAGGGTTAGGGCTAGGGTTAGGGCTAGGGCTAGGGCTAGGGCTAGGGTTAGGGTTAGGGCTAGGGTTAGGGCTAGGGTTAGGGCTAGGGCTAGGGTTAGGGCTAGGGTTAGGGCTAGGGTTAGGGCTAGGGCTAGGGTTAGGGCTAGGGTTAGGGCTAGGGTTAGGGCTAGGGTTAGGGTTAGGGTTAGGGCTAGGGTTAGGGCTAGGGTTACGGCTAGGGTTAGGGTTAGGGTTAGGGCTAGGGTTAGGGCTAGTGTTAGGGCTAGGGTTAGGGTTAGGGTTGGGGCTACAGTTAGGGTTGGGGCTAAAGTTAGGGTTAGGGTTTAGATTACATTTACAGTTGGGAATAGGGTTGGGATTAGGGTTAGTGGTGTGTCAGGGTTAGAGGTGTGGTTAGGGTTACCGTTGGAATTAGGGTTAGGGGTGTGTTTAGATTAGGGTTTCAGTTATAATTGGGGGGTTTCCACTGTTTCGGCACATCAGGGGCTCTCCAAACACGACATGGCGTCCAATCTCAATTCCAGCCAATTCTGCGTTGAAAAAGTAAAACAGTGCTCCTTCCCTTCCGAGCTCTCCTGTGTGCCCAAACAGGGGTTTACCCCAACATATGGGGTATCAGCGTACTCAGGACAAATTGGACAACAACTTTTGTGGACCAATTTCTCCTGTTACCCTTGGGAAAATACAAAACTGGGGGCTAAAAAATAATTTTTGTGGGAAAACAAAAAGATTTTTTATTTTCACGGCTCTGCGTTATAAACTGTAGTGAAACACTTGGGGGTTCAAAGTTCTCACAACACATCTAGATAAGTTCATTGAGGGGTCTAGTTTCCAATATGGGGTCACTTGTGGGGGGTTTCTACTGTTTAGGTACATTAGGGGCTCTGCAAACGCAATGTGACGCCTGCAGACCAATCCATCTAAGTCTGCATTCCAAATGATGCTCCTTCCCTTCCGAGCCCTCCCATGCGCCCAAACGGTGGTTCCCCCCCACATATCGGGTATCAGCGTACTCAGGACAAATTGGACAACAACATTTAGGGTCCAATTTCTCCTGCTAACCTTGGAAAAATACAAAACTGGGGGCTAAAATATAATTTTTGTGGAAAAAAAAATATTTTTTATTTGCATGGCTCTGCGTTATAAACTGTAGTGAAATACTTGGGGGTTCAAAGCTCTCACAACACATCAAGATGAGTTCCTTAGGGGGTCTACTTTCCAAAATGGTGTCACTTGTGGGGGGTTTCTACTGTTTAGGTACATTAGGGGCTCTGCAAACGCAATGTGACGCCTGCAGACCATTCCATCTAAGTCTGCATTCCAAATGGCGCTCCTTCCCTTCCGAACCCTCCCATGCGCCCAAACGGTGGTTCCCCCCCACATATGGGTAATCAGCGTACTCAGGACAAATTGGACAACAACTTTTGGTGTCCAATTTCTCCTGTTACCCTAGGGAAAATACAAAACTGGGGGCTAAAAAATAATTTTTGTGGGAAAAAAATTTTGTTTTATTTTTATGGCTCTGCATTATAAACTTCTGTGAAGCCCTTGGTGGGTCAAAGTGCTCACCACACATCCAGATAAGTTCCTTAGGGGGTCTACTTTCCAAAATGGTGTCACTTGTGGGGGGTTTCAATGTTTAGGCTCATCAGTGGCTCTCCAAACGCAACATGGCGTCCCATCTCAATTTCTGTCAATTTTGCATTGAAAAGTCAAACTGCGCTCCTTCCCTTCCGAGCTCTCCCATGCGCCCAAACAGTGGTTTACTGCCACATATGGGGTATCAGCGTACTCAGGACAAATTGGACAACAACTTTTGAGGTCCAATTTCTTCTCTTACCCTTGGAAAAATAAAAAATTGGGGGCAAAAATATAATTTTTGTGAAAAAATATGATTTTTTATTTTTACGGTTCTGCATTATAAACTTCTGTGAAGCACTTGGTGGGTCAAAGTGCTCACCACACATCCAGATAAGTTCCTTAGGGGGTCTACTTTCCAAAATAGTGTCACTTGTGGGGGGTTTCAATGTTTAGGCACATCAGTGGCTCTCCAAACGCAACATGGCGTCCCATCTCAATTCCTGTCAATTTTGCATTGAAAAGTCAAATAGCGCTCCTTCCCTTCCGAGCTCTCCCATGCGCCCAAACAGTGGTTTACTGCCACATATGGGGTATCAGCGTACTCAGGACAAATTGGACAACAACTTTTTGGGTCCAATTTCTCCTGTTACCCTTGGTAAAATAAAACAAATTGGAGCTGAAGTAAATTTTTTGTGTAAAAAAGTTAAATGTTCATTTTTATTTAAACATTCCAAAAATTCCTATTAAACACCTGAAGGGTTAATAAACTTCTTGAATGTGGTTTTGAGCACCTTGAGGGGTGCAGTTTTTAGAATGGTGTCACACTTGGGCATTTTCTATCATATAGACCCCTCAAAATGACTTCAAATGAGACGTGGTCCCTAAAAAAAAATGGTGTTGTAAAAATGAGAAATTGCTGGTCAACTTTTAACCCTTATAACTCCCTAACAAAAAAAAAAATTGGTTCCAAAATTATGCTGATGTAAAGGAGACATGTGGGAAATGTTACTTATTAAGTATTTTGTGTGACATATCTCTGTGATTTAATTGCATAAAAATTCAAAGTTTGAAAATTGCGAAATTTTCAAAATTTTCGCCAAATTTCCGTTTTTTTCACAAATAAACGCAGGTACTATCAAAGAAATTTTACCACTATCATGAAGTACAATATGTCACGAGAAAACAATGTCAGAATCACCAGGATCCGTTGAAGCGTTTCGGAGTTATAACCTCATAAAGGGACAGTGGTCAGAATTGTAAAAATTGGCCTGGTCATTAACGTGCAAACCACCCTTGGGGGTAAAGGGGTTAAAAAAATGCTCCTATGTTTAAATATTGCTGCTACGTGCTTGTTATTACTCCTGTCCCTCCCTGCACAATGATCTCTGCACAGATCACAGAGCATGGTCATAACACTCTCCTCTCCCCAGTTTATTGTGCTCACCGTGGCTGATGTAAAGCATCTCTCTACCTCTCTGTCAGCTAAAAAAAAGTTATTTACCTGGGATAAAGAGGTAATCTGCAAGTAAAAAGCTTTATAATCATGTTAGACCAATTTCCTGGAAGAACGGCAACAGGGAGAACTTGAGCTTTTATTCTCCCTGCAGCTGCATGCACCGAGTTACAATGACCGCTCAGTACACAGTGAGATCCTGTAATCACTCTCAAGAACCTTGATTGATAATGATAATGCAAAGCAAGATGTCAGTTAAGATGGTTTGCCTTTTTTTGTGCATGTCTTCAAAAGACAACTACTGCCAGAAAAATCCAGTGACTCCATCGCCTTTATACATGAGATTGGTTCCATGTAGTGATGAGCGAGTGTACTCGTTGCTCGGGTTTTCCCGAGCACACTGGAGTGACCTCTGAGTATTTATGACTGCTCGGAGATTTAGTTTTAATTGTGGCAGCTGAATGATTTACAGCTACTAGCCTGCTTGATTACATGTGGGGATTCCCTAGCAACCAGGCAACCCCCACATGTACTCAGCCTGGCTAGTAGCTGTAAATCATTCAGCTGCCGCAATGAAAATGAAATCTCCGAGTAGTCATAAATACTCGGAGGTCACCCAAGCGTGCTCGTGAAAACCCGAGCAGCGAGTACACTCGCTCCTCACTAGTTCCATGAAGTTCTGATGGGGTCCCCTTTGGAATACAGTTTTGTCAGAGATTTCAACAGAAAGCCTGACTATTGTTCAGCTGAAAGTACTGTGTTAGGTCTCCTTCACATGGTTAGTGTCCCCAGTACATGATTTCACATATACCGTAGACACTTACACTTAGACCCATTTAAATCAATGGGCCTGCGCACATGACACCGTGTCCATGGCCAAAGCACACTGAAATTTCTGGATTTCACCAGCAGCACAGCCCACAAAACGCCCCACACACGTGCACACTGATGACACACAGATCACATCCATGTGTCATCAGTGTGTCACGTACTGGCGCCTGGGAAAAAGCAGTATAGTTTGCGCTGGGTGCTGAATCCTACTGTCATAATTGTCACATGGTCTCACTACAATCAACGAGACCAGGCAAGTCTGATGACAGTTGTAGTCAGCAGCCGCCATCTTTGTCTATCTCATATAAAATAAATAATTAGCAAAAAAAGAAATGGCGTGGGGTACCTCATCATTCTGATAACCAGCTGAGAGAAAGCCGACAGCTGGGGGCTGGTGTTAATATTCTGGAAAGGGGCCAATAGCCATAAAGGTTCCCAAGCTATTAATTACAGCACACATATGTTTGCTTAGCCTTTACTGGTTACTAAAAGGGGTACCCCCAAAAAATGCCCCCCTATGATTACTAACCAGCAAAGGCTAAACAGACAGCTGTGGGCTGATATTAATAGCCTGGGAAGGGGCCATGGATATTGGCCCCTTCCCAGACTAAAAACATCATCCCTCAGCTGTCCCAGAAATGGCACATCCATAAGATGTGTTAAATATGGCGCTTAACCTCAGCTCTTCCCATGTGCCCTTGTACGGTGGCAAGTGGGGTAATATTTGTGGGGTTGATGACAGCTGTTTTATGTTTGCTGACATCAAGCCCAGGGGTTAGAAATGGAGAGCTGCCTGTCAGAGGCCCCCATTAGTAACCCAATAGTCAAATTTAAAATGATTTTATTTTTACATATTTATTAATTGCTTACACCACTAAAATATAAAAAAATTAAATGTAAGTATTGCTGTATTTGTAGCTACCTAAAGTATCATACTGCCAGCTCATTTTACCGCACAATCAGCACTGTAAAAATAAAATCCCAAAACATTGGCGGAACTGCAATTTTTCCACTATACCCCAGCACGTTTCCCCTGTTTTCAGTACATTAGATTGTAATATGAATGGTATCAATACATCCTACAACTTGCACCGATTGAAAAAAAAAATAATTAAAATATTGCCAATGCAAAATAAAATTATTACTCTTGGAAGAAGAAGAGATAAAAGGGCAAAAATGAATTGTCCATTGTGAGATTATCTATCTATCTATCTATCTATCTATCTATCTATCTATCTATCTATCCCTTTTCTAACTCAGATATACATAGAGCTTTTAGAATAATCACCCTCTTCTCCTAGAATAGAGATCTGCCTCAAGGAACGCAACAATTTTCATTTATAGTTTATTGAAACCGGGGTAAAATGAAATGACTGACAGTAGTGGGATCTTTGGTTAGAAAAAAAATCTATTTCTTCTAGGAAAGGAAAGTGCATGCCTGGGATGAGAAGAGAGATTTGGACGGCATTTAAGTTAACAAGCCCTCTGACAGCTGTGGGATTTTCCTTGTGTTTTATATTAAAAAACATGAGCATGGTATATGGACTGTGCTGATAAGAGGAGAAAAAATGAATTGGCAAACACTTTTCCCAGGCAAGACAGCAGAGGAGTGTTTGAACAAGGTGGAAATTGGACAGCTTGACTGGCTGATCACAGTGCTGATATTCAAAGATTTTATGCTCCATATAATGGTTTTAGGTTTAGGAGCCGGGAGTTATACGCAATGTAAATTGTATTCTATAGCAAGAGCAAAATGAAAAAGTAGATGAGGTTTTTACCTACGTCTGCACATCCCCTGCCTGTTAGCTATAAGACATGAATGCTGCATATATACGGTTATTTATAGACCCAATTGGTCGACATATCGGGACACAGGGCATTAGCATACATATTGGGGAAAAGAATTAAACTGCTCCAAAAGTTTGCTTGTCCAGCAACAAAATGTGAACAAACCACGTATGGCCAGACGAGAAGAGGCTGTAGGCTTTGGTCGCTATTCGTTTTATCAGGGAAGTGTGTAGCGAAATGTCTCGGGTTCTTTCAGTGCTCTAGGTTCTGTATATATGTATTTTAAATTGTAACTTTTCTTTTCACTTGTGCAATATATTCTAATTTGGCTCCTAGACCTTGTGCAATCTGCTATGCTGCTATAATTGCAAGACACTACCACCGATTGGTAAGCATTACAGTAATGAATATGGACGTGACTCCACTCCCATAGGGGTGGAGCCGCATATTCATTACTGTAATGAGCGGTAACGGTGACCGCTCAACGCTGGTAGAAGCTGTCAGTGCCCAGAGACCGGAGATGCAGGGACTTCACTAGGAGCAGGTGAGTATAATGGGGAGGGGGAGCACTGCGCGATATTCACCTTTCCTCACTCCGGGCGCCACTCTGTCTTCCGCGTCCTCTGCAGTGAGGCTCAGGTCAGGGGCGCAGAAGACAGCGGTGCCGGAACGAGGACTGGTGAGTATTGCAAGTGCCAGGGGCCTGAGCGACGAGAGGTGAGTATGTAATTTTTTTTTTTAATCGCAACAACAGCATATGGGGCAAATATCTTTATGGAGCATCTTATGGGGCCATAATCAACATTTGTGCAGTATTATATGGGGCAAATCTCTCTATAGATCATCTTATGGGGCCATAATCAAGATTTGTACAGCACTATATTGGGCAAATGTGTCTATGGAGCATCTTATGGGGCCATTATTAACATTTGTGCAGCATTATATGGGGCATATTTTGTATGGAACATCTTATGGGGCCATCATGAACTGTATGGAGCATTATATGGGGCTCCTAATTCAATATGGATATTCAAAAACACTTAACCTACTGATGTCTCAATTAATTTTACTTTTATTGGTATCTATTTTTATTTTTGACATTTACCGGTAGCTGCTGCATTTCCCACCCTAGGCTTATACTTGAGTCATTAAGTTTTCCCAGTTTTTTGTGGCAAAATTAGGGGGTCGGCTTATACTCGGGTCGGCTTATACTCCAGTATATAGGGTAATTATGAGAGGACTATCCATCTAAATGAAATCTCTTAATATGTAAGAGTTTTGTTGTGTCCTTTTCAGAAAATTTCAAGTAGAAGTAACTAAGTCATAGAAGTTGGTTAGCCTGTATCTTAATCTAAAAGTGCTTCCATTCCAAGCAATAGAGTTGAGCAAAAAGATTTGCAACACCCTAGTTTAGAGCCTATGTCCATAGTTAATGGTAAACAGACCAGGACAGTGTGGACTACTTAATTTGGCATTGGAATGCCGGCATTCTAAGTGCTTCTTGTCATTATTAGGCTCTGCGATGTCATGATGTCATGATATTTGGTGAATCCTACTCACTAGCGATGGGAGAATCGATGTGCAGGACTCGGACCCAGGTTACTATTCTGTGGTGGCTGGACGTGTGATCTGGAAATCACTTCATCCCTGGTTTTGACTTGGCGCGACATCATTGTTGCAGCATGACAAACAGATGACATCACGTAAGCCTGGCTAATTAAAGAAAGAGCCAGGAATGTCGGGAAACAAACGGCAGTTCACAGGTCTCATGTCTGGTGCTCACAGAATACTGGCCTGAACTGGACCCGACAGTCCTGAAAATCAGATCTCCCATTGCCACGCTCACGCCCTGACTGGTGGGCGTGAGCTCGGGGGGTTTGTGGCCCCACTGTGCCACAAACCAGACTACCCTGGAAGGGGCGTGACTATGACAGCTGCCGGGTAGAGGAACTGGAGGATCACAGACGGTCATGGCTTGACGTGGAGGTTTCTTCACGGGTTTCGCCCGTCTGGAGCGCCTCTCGGATCTAGATGGGGAAGACTTCACAGGAGCAGCAGGACGAGGCATGTCAAAGACTTTACGGAAGGCCACCAGGAAGGCCCCAAGACTCATGACGATAGGATCCCCTGCATCCCAGAGGGGACAAATCCATAATAAAGCATCTCCTGCTAGGTAGGACATGATGTAGCCCACCTTAATCAGGTCAGAGGGAAAACAAGCTGCATTTTGCAGGATGTAGCGCAAGCACTGTTCCAGGAAGCTTTGGCATTCCTCTGGATTCCCATAGAACCTAGGTGGGTCTGCTGGGTTGTGCTCTTCCTCATAGGCCCGAAGTTGATTGTAGAGAGCGTTTGAAATTATGATTGGGCCAGAGGTCTCCTTAATTGGAATGACACAGGGCGGAACAAATTCTTCAGCTTGCTCATACTGGTAGAGAGAAAGTTCATCATGCTCTGAGAGCGGTAGGACATGGGATACAGCGGAGGCCATGGCCTGTGCAAACTGTCACGCTCACGCCCTGACTGGGGACGGTCACGCTCACGCCCTGACTGGTGGGCGTGAGCTCGGGGAGTTTGTGGCCCCACTGTGCCACAAACCAGACTACCCTGGAAGGGGCGTGACTATGACAGCTGCCTGGGTTTTCACTGGAGCCTCTGATGGTGAGGTCAGGCTTGTGCAGCAGGCAGCTGCCAGGTGCTACTCCAGGGTGGTGTCTGGCTGTGGCTGCTGATCCCACTTGGGAGACAGGAACACCAGGATTGGTGCGGGCATTAGGCAGGACTGGCAGAAGAGCACGGCTGGAACTCAGACGAGTAGGCTGGCAGAGACACGGCAGAGAACACAGGACTGGCTAGGACAGCAGGAACACAGGACTGGAAGGCAGGGCAGGAACGGCAGGAACACAGGATTGGGAGGCACTGCAGAGAACACAGGACTGGAAGGCAGGGCAGGAACGGCAGGACTGGCAGGAACACAGGATTGGTTGATGTGGTATATGAAGGAACAGTTAGGGGCCTGTTCACACTGGAGGTGCAGGTACAGATATGTAGTTTGGAGGAACAGGTAGGGACCTGTTCACACTGGAGGTGCAGGAACAGATATGTAGTTTGGTGGAACAGGTAGGGACCTGTTCACACTGGAGGTGCAGGTACAGATATGTATTTTGGAGGAACAGGTAGGGACCTGTTCACACTGGAGGTGCATGTACAGATATGTATTTTGGAGGAACAGGTAGGGACCTGTTCACACTGGAGGTGCAGGAACAGATATGAAATATGAAGGAACAGGTAGGGACCTGTTCACACAGGAGGTGCAGGAAAGGAAACAAGCAGAAAGGAATGAGGTATGAAGAAACAGGTAGGGACCTGTTCACACAGGAGAGGAGTGCAAGACTGCAGATAGGAGTGGAAAAGCAGCAAGAGATAGCGTAGCAACAAAAGCTGAACAGAGCCACAAAGAATGTGGAGAGAAGCTGCAGCAAGAGATACTGCAGAAGCTAAGCAGAGTGGAACCGCAAGGATTGCAGAGAGGAACTGCAGCAAGAGGTTTCTGCAGCAACGAGAGCGGAGCAGAGTAGAACCGCAGGAGTGCGGAGCAGCAGCAAAGCCACCAAGATACAGAGCAGGCAGAGCCGCAAGAGTGCGGAGTGTAAGCAGACTGAGAACACAAGGAAAGACACAGCAGAGAAGGAAGCCACAGACAAGAAGACCGAGATAAGACTAAGTACAGACAAGGCAATGGAACAAGACACAGGGACAAAGACACAGGGACCAGGATATTCTGCCTCCTGGAGGGCGGACAACAAGATCAAGGCAATAGCACAGAGAAAAGCCTCCAGAGAAGGAGTAACTCAGAGCAAGGCCAGGCAAACTCAGCAGCTAAACACTAACTGAGCTAACACATTGCACAGGCCCAGACCACAGGGTGGAGCTGCACTATATACAGGAGGCCTCTTGATAATTGGTCAGGAACTGATTAGACAGATGCACCTGATTCCTATAAGAACCAGAGAGTTCAGGCGCCGACCCCTATACACATAGCCATGAGGCATGCAGAGAGCAGAGACACAGAACATGGAGCTGGCATGAAACAGAAACCACATCATGACCTGGAGCAGTGGGTAAGATAGTGTGAGAGATGTGAGGCCATGACGTGATGCCAGCAGAGTTGTTACACCCATCTATACTCCTCAGTTGCCCACGATTTTGGCAGAGGAAGTACGCAAGTCCACATTGCACTGATCCAGCTGCCATGGAGTACCAATGTACTGGACCAGATTTCTGTGAATCTTTTTGTTTGAATGTACAAAACAGCAATTCTCTAAGCTCATAGTAATCAAATCAAAGTAGATCAACTATGATTTCATCAGAATTGAGCTTAGATGATAACTCACAACCATGCAGCCGCTGGTGACGCAGCTATCAGAGAAGATTTCTGGTGGATTTGGATGTGGACAGAATTCTGCAGCTTTTTCTGTACTATGATGCATAGAAGATGCAAAAGTTAACCCTTGCTTAATCAGGGAGTGAAATGTAATACCCCTGATGAAGCAAGGGTGAAACGTACGTCGGGGCTCCTGGACCACATCTCATATGAGTTTTCAGCATAATGTAGGTTGTCTTTCTGCACATTTGATGAATAGGCAGCCAGATCTGCATCATGCAGCACATAGATTACGCTAAACTTGGGGTTTGCTATCTTTCATGTAACTTATTCAAACAATTTTCAGATTGTCTTTCAAGATTAATGACATGTGACTAATAAGGCTTGCACTTATGTGGTCCACCATTGTGTTACTCTGTTTAATTGCACATGTTTTTAAATTGATGTTTTTCAATAAAAATTAAATTTTAGAGATTTCAAACATCCAATGGTATTCTTTGTTGTTAGCATATAAGATGATGCAACAAAATGATGCCTTCCATGAGGAATACGCAGGGGAGAAAATCATAGTTAAAGGATTTGTCTGACTTTTTGAAAATGCAGGGAATGTTGCAAAATAATACAAGAAGCTAAACTCATCGGCTCTGACCTCCATGATGTCCCGTTACAGACACATGACCTCTAAAGCCAGTAACAGGTCTTATCCAAAAGATGACTCCAAAAAGGGACATCGTCATCTCCTGTCCAGTAGATAACATCAGAGCGGCCAATAGTGGAGCCACAGGAGTTTGAACCATTGGGTGTGGCCTCTTTTATTTTTTTTAAACCCTGATCTTCTTAAAGTTGATTTTGAAATATAAATCAATAAAAAAATTTGAAAGCAAATTTGAAGGTAGTAAAAAAAAATAAAAAAAAATATAGTTATCTAACCAATACTTCTCAGCCAACCAGCAATGCCTTCTGTCTCGTGCCACCCATAGTTGGCAACCATTATGACCTCAGAATTTGGTTATTAGGGCCAGTGCAGATGACTATTTTCTTCTTCTGAGAAAAACGGTCTGATTATTCTAATCAGACTCTGATTTTTCAGATGTGGGAATTAAAAAAAAAAAAATTCTCCATCTTCCCCATTCTGTCTGTCCATGAAAATTGGACCCACAGACCTGGATAGCCAAGTGCCAATCGGACATGTGCACTGCCTCATTGAATAACTTTGGTCTGATTGCAATCTGATGTTTTGGTGGATCACGCTCGGACAAAAAAACTACTGCATGAGCCCTGATAGTAAATCAATTCCATTGGAGTATATTGCAAAAATATTCACATACAACCACCAGAATTTCAAGTTAGCATTGCAGGCAGATGGGGCGTTAGAGTTCATCAAACAATATCAAATATAGATGACCATTTCTACTATTTTTACAGCTTCCATCTTTTGACCTGATGGATATGATTACCTCGTGATATTTTTTCACGGTCTTTCCTGAAGTGCATATACAAGATTTGGAGAATGGACTCCCACAGCCACAGCTTCCTCCGCATCGTTTAACAAGGAGGCACCGTGGAAAAAACACGGCATTAGTGATCTTCAGCTCTTCCCGAAGATTGACTGTGAAGTTCCTTGGAGTGCAGCTGTATCTCTTGACATCATCATTTAGCTTGTCCAGGTTCACTGCAAAAGTATATTCATGCAATTAGACTTTTTTTTTTAATTTATTTTCAGTAACACATGATATAATCCCGACACCGTAAATTACCATGAAATGGTTCTCGGCTGTTCAAGAAATTATACATATGCACATTGCATTAGCATTGGGGGAGGAGGGCATCGTGCCACTTGGCATCGGTTTCCCATAACAGTCACTGTGTCATGTTTTATGAGTAATGGAAAACCTCTATGAGTGCCAGGGACACACTAATGTTTAATGATGTGATTGGCGCTGTTTGTGTACGTTGAGGCTAATATTGGTCCTAGTCATGTTTTATGTTTGCGTTGTATCATTTACCTAATGGGGTAGTCGTCCAGTGCTTTGCGCAGCATCTGTGCGTCATCATTGTGCACGTGTGTGTCATCATTGTGCACGTGTGAAGAGAAGTACATTGCTAAGGAGAGTAAAACCAATCCCAAACTGTTCTTCAACTACCGTATTTTCCGATGTATAAGATGACATTTTAACCCCTGAAAATCTTCTCAAAAGTCAGGGATGGTCTTATACACCAGGTATCGTCTTATACGGTGGGTGCGGAGCTCTGCGCATATGGTGCGGGGAGCAGTCACGATGATGACCGGGAAGGTGTAAGTGAATCAAGCCCTTGTATCCTATTACCTCCTTCTTTCACTCATCTGGCCCGCCCTTCTCTGCCGCTCAAATCTTGCGGGGATGGAAGTGAAGCCGCTCCTTCTTTCACCCATCTGACCCGCTCCTCTCCGCCTTTCAAATTTAGCGGGAATGGAAGTTGAAGAGGCGCAGGCGCGCATGTGCCGCTACACTTCCATCATCGCGAGATTTGAGAGGCAGAGTAGGCCGGGTCAGATGGGTGAAAGAGAAGGAGCGGCTTCACTTCCATCCCCGCAAGATTTGAAAGGCAGAGAAGGGCGGGCCAGACAAGTGAAAGAGAAGGAGCGACTTCATTTCCATCCTCCAGAGACTTGAGAGGCAGAGAAGGGTGGGCTAGATGGGTGAAAGAGAAGGAGGTAATAGAATACAAGGGTGGGCTTGATTCACTTACACCTTCCCAGTGAGGCACCTCATCATCAGGACCGCTCCCCCGCACCATATGCGGCGACCGCAGAGCTCAGCACAGTATAAGACGACACCCGGCATATAAGATGACACCCGACTAATACGGCGATTATATACCAAACTCTAAATTTTAAATGGAAAAGTTGGGGGTTGTCTTATATGCCCAGTCTTCTTATATGATAATATATATAATAAGATCTATCAATAGTAAAAGAATCATAATTGAAAGTGTAGACCCCTTAAAAAATTGTGAGGAAAGAATGGTTGTAGATGATGAGGAAAAAGCTAACATATTAAACACCTTCTTCTCCACGGTTGTTATGAACTGGTGATTTAGAACCACAATGGACCTGGTGGTTAAGAGCACTGAAAATGACCTGATAGTTACTAATAACATAGGACGAGCTCTGAGACATGGGAACTCTGCTGACCGCAATCCCTAATCCTATCACACCACACTAGAGGTAGCCGTGGAGCGCTCCTGACCAGACCTAGGCGCCTCGGGCACAGCCTGAGAAACTAGCTAGCCCTGAAGATAGAAAAATAAGCCTACCTTGCCTCAGAGAAATTCCCCAAAGGAAAAGGCAGCCCCCCACATATCATGACTGTGAGTAAAGATGAAAATACAAACACAGAGATGAAATAGATTTTAGCAAAGTGAGGCCCGACTTACTGAATAGACCGAGGATAGGAAAGATAGCTTTGCGGTCAGCACAAAAACCTACAAACAACCACGCAGAGGGCGCAAAAAGACCCTCCGCACCGACTAACGGTACGGAGGTGCTCCCTCTGCGTCCCAGAGCTTCCAGCAAGCAAAACAAACCAATATAGCAAGCTGGACAGAAAAAATAGCAAACAAAAGTAACACAAGCAGAACTTAGCTTATGCAGGGCAGACAGGCCACAAGAACGATCCAGGAGAGAGCAAGACCAATACTGGAACATTGATTGGAGGCCAGAAACAAAGAACTAGGTGGAGTTAAATAGAGCAGCACCTAACGACTTAACCTCGTCACCTGAGGAAGGAAACTCAGAAGCCGCAGCCCCACTCACATCCACCAAAGGAAGCTCATGGACAGAACCAGCCGAAGTACCACTCATGACCACAGGAGGGAGCCTGACCACAGAATTCACAACAACGGTATTCACGGTGGAAAATGAAATGCTAGGTGAAATGCCGAGAGACAAAGAAAACCCTATATTAAGGGTCACCAATCTAACCCAAGAAGAGGTGCGAAACCGGCTAAATAAGATTAAAATATATAAATCTCCGGGTCCGGATGGCATACACCCACGAGTACTAAGAGAACCAAGTAATGTAATAGATAAACCATTATTTCTTATTTTTAGTGACTCTATAGCGACAGGGTCTGTTCCATAGGACTGGCGCATAGCAAATGTGGTACCAATATTCAAAAAGGGCTCTAAAAGTGAACCTGGAAATTATAGGCCAGTAAGTCTAACCTCTATTGTTGGTAAAATATTTGAAGGGTTTCTGAGGGATGTTATTCTGGATTATCTCAATGAGAATAACTGTTTAACTCCATATCAGCATGGGTTTATGAGAAATCGCTCCTATCAAACCAATCTAATCAGTTTTTATGAAGAGGTAAGCTATAGGCTGGACCACGGTGAGTCATTGGACGTGGTATATCTCGATTTTTCCAAAGCGTTTGATACCGTGCCACACAAGAAGTTGGTATACAAAATGAGAATGCTTGGTCTGGGGGAAAATGTGTGTAAATGGGTAAGTAACTGGCTTAGTGATAGAAAGCAGAGGGTGGATATAAATGGTATAGTCTCTAACTGGGTCGCTGTGACCAGTGGGCTACCACAGGGGTCCGTGTTGGGACCTATTCTCTTCAAAATATTTACTAACGATCTGGTAGAAGGTTTAAACAGTAAAATATTGGTATTTGCAGATGATACAAAACTATGTAAAGCAGTCAATACGAGAGAAGATAGTATTCTGCTACAGATGGATCTGGATAAGTTGGAAATGTGGGCCGAGAGGCGGAAGATGCGGTTTAACAATGATAAATGTAAGGTTATACACATGGGAAGAAGGAATCAATATCACCATTACACACTGAACGGGAAACCACTGGTAAATCTGACAGGGAGAAGGACTTGGGGATCCTAGTTAATGATAAACTTACCTGGAGCAGCCAGTGCCAGGCAGCAGCTGCCAAGGCAAACAGGATCATAGGGTGTATTAAAAGAGGCCTGGATACACATGATGAGAGCATTATACTGCCTCTGTACAAATCCCTGGTTAGACTGCACATGAAGTACTGTGTACAGTTTTGGGCACCGGTGCTCAGGAAGGATATAATGGAACTAGAGCGAGTACAAAGGAGGGCAACAAAATTAATAAAGGGGATGGGAGAACTACAATACCCAGATAGATTAGCAAAATTAGGATTATTTAGTCTACAAAAAAGACGACTGAGGGGCGATCTATTAACCATGTATAAGTATATGGGGACAATACAAATATCTCGCTGAGGATCTGTTTATACCAAGGAAGGTGACGGGCACAAGGGGGCATTCTTTGCATCTGGAGGAGAGAAGGTTTTTCCACCAAGAGGATTCTTTACTGTTAGGGCGGTGAGATCTGGAATTACTTGTCTGAAGAGGTGGTGATGGCGAACTCAGTCGAGGGGTTCAAGAGAGGCCTGGATGTCTTCCTGGAGTGTAACAATATTGTATCTTACAGTTATTAGGTTCTGTAGAAGGACGTAGATCTGGGGATTTATTCTGACAGAATATAGGCTGAACTGGATGGACAAATGTCTTTTTTCGGCCTTACTAACTATGTTACTATGTTATCATTGTGCACGTGTGCAGCATGCTTTTCATCCGTGGTACGTTAAAAAAAGGGACATGTCTGCGGGTTTTTCACATAGACACACGGTCCGTGTGAAAAACTTCACATGTGTGCACCGCTATTGAATACAATGTGTGTGCCCATATGTGCGGTCCTTAAAAAATGGACCTCATACGGACATAAAAAACGGACATGTGAAGGGGGACAGCTGTATTTTCTATCTAGATTAACTGGTCAGTGACTGTGTACCAGTGCAAATGACCTACTAATCAGCCAGGGGAGGGCGCTGCAAGGTGGTAAGTACAACTTTGAGGCTGAGAAGCTGTAAGTGCATCTCCATGCCCCAATGCACTTCCTAACACAAGTTCAATACATGATATCTCGTTGCTGGAGCAGTGCTCTGGGGTCATAAAGGAATCAAATGACTTACCTTTTAAGGGGCTACATGTTTCTGACAGGTTCCCTTTTAATGGGTGACTGTGAGGCCAAACTGACAGTATAAATTAACCACATAAACTTATTGGGAATATAGCTCCAATTGCAATTGCACCTTTAGTGATCTGATTGCTTCATCCATTCTGCAGAAACTGAAGTTTAATTAAATATACTAATTATGATGATTAATGAACCCTTGGTGTGACCTAGTGGCTCAGACATTGCTTGTTCCAGGCAAGTTAGCGCAGTTGATCACCTGTGAGGCAGGGCATGAAAAATAAAGGGTGGTACAATGAAGTAGTGAGTCCCTTAGCTACATCTAAGGGGGCTCCATGCCCACTATTTAGCATGGTTGACGAAACTTTAACACATGCTGCCAGGTTTCCTCACAGATGACAAATGATCACTGGAGGTTAAGTTCCCTCTCAGAGGAAGGTTCTGCAAATCAAATCATCAAGAACCGCTGAAGGCAGCATCTTTTCCAATTGCTCACAGTAGCACCAGCAACAAGCAGCCCGGTGTCTCAGCATTCAGCACCATTCCTGCAGGCTAAAGCTTCTAGTTGATAAGATTACTTGTTGTGTGCAGAGTCAGCAATATTCTTTCCCTGATCTCCCTCCTTCACTGTGCACATTCCCAGTCACTGTAATCTTGCTGAGTATCATAGGCCACTTCCAAGTGACATCACCCTTCTGATCTTGCTGTAGAGCGCAGGCTGAGCCTTCAAAGCGCCGACAGTAAATCTCTCTACTCTATACTATGAACAGACTGTAGCAGAAAGTCAGAATCTGGAGGTCACTTCACCACATGTGACAGCTGAGGAACAGAATTTCAATAGCAATTAAATTATGTTTCTTCATTTCTAATACTTTAATATTCTGAGATCCCAGAAAACCCCTTTAAGTCCCATGTCAAGCGTGTGAGGTTGTCGGAGTCACACCTCCCGTCTCACCATTGGTTCTGACTGCAGCTCTCCCTCCTTCCTGCAGCTGTGCCTCGTAAATTCAAGCGGAAGCCCTTCACAAGCTCCTCAAGAACTCACTGAATGGAGAGTATATTGCCATTACAGCAATGCATTAAATGGCAATGTAGATTGCTTAAAACCCAAGAGCTTTATATTGAAGATAATATTGTCAAAACAGCTACTAAGTGTCCTCCTTGATTCGCTTTCTCGTCTTTTTATTGAATCGTGTTTATCAATTCTCTTTTACCTTTTGATTTTCTTTCTTGAAATGTTCTTCCACGAAATTGAGATGTATCGGTGTATAGATTTTCCAAGTCCTCTTGCCATGTGTCAGGATTGAAGTGTTTAAGTACCTCTTCAACAGTGTCAAACATAGCGATAGTCTGGTCAAGAGCCTCCGCGGTGAGTGTGGAGTCTGTGACTGATGGCGAATGATAGGAGACCCCCTAAAAATAGGAGAAAGTCAGCGATAACGTTTCATAAATTTAAAAGAAAAGAAAAAAAGAAAATGTTTAGCTTTTGGCTTAATTTTTCGGTATCTTTGGGCACATTGTACATCATGTGGGCTGAAACTTGGGCTGAAAGGTGGCAGATGAGGTTTAACAATGATAAATGTAAGGTTATACACATGGGAAGAAGGAATCAATATCACCATTACACACTGAACGGGAAACCACTGGGTAAATCTGACAGGGAGAAGGACTTGGGGATCCTAGTTAATAATAAACTTACCTGGAGCAGCCAGTGCCAGGCAGCAGCTGCCAAGGCAAACAGGATCATGGGGTGCATTAATAATAATAATTTTATTTATATAGCGCCAACATATTCCGCAGCGCTTTACAAATTATAGAGGGGACTTGTACAGACAATAGACATTACAGCATAACAGAAATACAGTTCAAAACAGATACCAGGAGGAGTGAGGGCCCTGCTCGCAAGCTTACAAACTATGGGGAAAAGGGGAGACACGAGAGGTGGATGGTAACAATTGCTTTAGTTATTCGGACCAGCTATAGTGTAAGGCTCAGGTGTTCATGTAAAGCTGCATGAACCAGTTACCTGCCTAAGTATGTAGCAGTACAGACACAGAGGGCTAATACTGCATAAAGTGTATGAGAACATGATGCGAGGAACCTTTTTTTTTTTTTTTTATTATAAATAGGCCACACAGGGATCGTTAGGTTAATGCATTGAGGCGGTAGGCCAGTCTGAACAAATGAGTTTTTAGGGCACGCTTAAAACTGTGGGGATTGGGGATTAATCGTATTAACCTAGGTAGTGCATTCCAAAGAATCGGCGCAGCACGTGTAAAGTCTTGGAGACGGGAGTGGGAGGTTCTGATTATTGAGGATGCTAACCTGAGGTCATTAGCGGAGCGGAGGGCACGGGTAGGGTGGTAGACTGATACCAGGGAGGAGATGTAGGGTGGTGCTGAGCCATGGAGTGCTTTGTGGATGAGGGTAGTAGTTTTGTACTGGATTACATTAAAAGAGGTCTGGATACACATGATGAGAGCATTATACTGCCTCTGTACAAATCGCTAGTTAGACCGCACATGGAGTACTGTGTCCAGTTTTGGGCACCGGTGCTCAGGAAGGATATCATGGAACTAGAGAGAGTACAAAGGAGGGCAACAAAATTAATAAAGGGGATGGGAGAACTACAATACCCAGATAGATTAGCGAAATTAGGATTATTTAGTCTAGAAAAAAGACGACTGAGGGGCGATCTAATAACCATGTATAAGTATATAAGGGGACAATACAAATATCTCGCTGAGGATCTGTTTATACCAAGGAAGGTGACGGGCACAAGGGGGCATTCTTTGCGTCTGGAGGAGAAAAGGTTTTTCCACCAACATAGAAGAGGATTCTTTACTGTTAGGGCAGTGAGAATCTGGAATTGCTTGCCTGAGGAGGTGGTGATGGCGAACTCAGTCGAGGGGTTCAAGAGAGGCCTGGATGTCTTCCTGGAGCAGAACAATATTGTATCATACAATTATTAGGTTCTGTAGAAGGACGTAAATCTGGGGATTTATTATGATGGAATATAGGCTGAACTGGATGGACAAATGTCTTTTTTCGGCCTTACTAACTATGTTACTATGTTACTATGAATGGCATAACCATAGAACATCTGGGGCACTCTCTAAAGAGCAGGATGCATCAGAGGGCTATGTCTGACCTTGGGAAATGTAACGTTTCAAACCACAAGATGGAAAAATGTTTACATTGCATGCACAATACATATATGTACAAGAAAAAAAGGAATATTTATGTATATATATATATCTATATCTATAGTAAGATTTCTCTTACTGTGTGTATTGGGGGACACTCGCTTAGCACGGGATTCATGTACACGGGCACGGGTTTTTTCCAAACAAAACAGTTCACATGGTTTATTATGGCATCATAAACCACAGAAATATGCACAGCAAGCACACAGTCTCTACATCATAGTTTACGGCTTTGAAACACGGTTACTAAACACGCCGAACCTCTGTTCAGTTATCGTGGGTGACCGGATGCCATACAGTTCACTAATGTCCCTGGAGCACATCAGGCACCAAGATACGACATTATGGTTGCAGCAACTAAACACGCTGTCCTCCTTTCACCAGTTGCCGTGGGTTACCACACAGTTCATAGAACCTCACAAGCACCAACAGTCTATTGATGTACCTTACGGGAGCTCCTGCTCCACCGGCTGACTCCTTGTCAGTCCACTCTTCTGGGTAAGCTGCCTCACAGGGATCACCAACTTGCCTGTGTGGCACACATTAGTCAGTCCAGACCCACCGAAAGACGGTAGCTTCCCCAACACAGACCATACAGGTCCTCAGTGTCACTGTGCGTTCCTCAGGGATCTGGTCCTACTCCCAGGACCTCCCAACACCAGCATGTGCTTTTCAGGAAGCCTACTCCCAGGTCTTCCAACACAGGAACATACACAGGACATGTGACCCACACCCAGGTCACATTATATATCCTTAACCGCTCCCCTGGGTGGGAATGTGGGTGTGTGGCTAGTTTGTCCCACCCATCTCACATAACTAGCCCTGCCAAACCTCCCATGACTATTACACAACATGCAACATACTTGTGTGACTATAGGTCCCAGAACACCACATCACTTCAGGCTGGCAGCGCAGAGTCTTCTCCTCTGTGACACACATATCGTCCATTCATCACAATGCCGGACTTTGTCTTATGACCACAGCCATGCATGCAACTGCCATGCACTCTCATGGCCTCAATACACCTCTGTGTGCACACTGGGGAGACCATGCAGCTCTGTGTATGTATATATATAAATATATATATATATATATATATATATATATATATATATATATATATATATATATATATATATATACACTAGATGGTGGCCCGAATAGAATATGTATGTACATAGCAGCCACATACTATATAGCACAGGCCACTTAGTATATAGGAGCCATGTAGTATATAGCATACAAATAGTACGTGGCCTGTGCTATATAGTATGTGGCTGCTATATACATACATATTGTAGAATACCCGATGCGTTGTATATAACGCAGCCCACACAGTATCCAACACAGGCCACGTAGTATATAGCAGCCATGTAGTATATAACTGCCACGTAGTATATAGCAGCCATGTAGTATATAGTACTGTCCATGTAGTATGTAGCAGCCATGTAGTATATAGTACTGCCCACGTAGTATGAAGACACAAAAGAGAATAGTAAAACCAAAAACACTCAGTTTGAAAAAATGTTGCAGTAATCCGCAAGTGCTAGTAAAAGATGTAAAAAACAGGGTATTTGGTTGATACGTGTTTTGCAAAAAATGTATACTAAGCTGCTCTACCAATCTTCACGGTATACCCTTATCAGAGCAGTCCTAACTAATGTATGCAATCCCTATCTGATGTATTTAAAAACCTGATCATCTGTATATAACCTGTGTGAACAGGGTTCAGAGAGGAAAAATCCATGTGTGCATACAGGGTAGAACAGCTTTTGTGCAGATAGCCCAAGAGGAGTGGTGGAACTCCCCAGTCTTGTAGACACAAGAGAACAATTATGGAAACAGGAACACATGGGCTACTTGCACAGTGAACAAGTCTGTATGATCATGTTCACACACCACCAAGAAACCTGAAGACACAAAAGAGAATAGTAAAACCAAAAACACTCAGTTTGAAAAAATGTTGCAGTAATCCGCAAGTGCTAGTAAAAGATGTAAAAAACAGGGTATTTGGTTGATACGTTTTTTGCAAAAAATGTATGTATACTAGTCTAGTATACTAGTCTAGTATACTATACTAGACTCTTGTGTCTACAAGACTGGGGAGTTCCACCACTCCTCTTGGGCTATCTGCACAAAAGCTGTTCTACCCTGTATGCACACATGGATTTTTCCTCTCTGAACCCTGTTCACACAGGTTATATACAGATGATCAGGTTTTTAAATACATCAGATAGGGATTGCATACATTAGTTAGGACTGCTCTGATAAGGGTATACCGTGAAGATTGGTAGAGCAGCTTAGTATACATTTTTTGCAAAAAACGTATCAACCAAATACCCTGTTTTTTACATCTTTTACTAGCACTTGCGGATTACTGCAACATTTTTTCAAACTGAGTGTTTTTGGTTTTACTATTCTCTTTTGTGTCTTCAGGTTTCTTGGTGGTGTGTGAACATGATCATACAGACTTGTTCACTGTGCAAGTAGCCCATGTGTTCCTGTTCCTGTTCCTGTGCCCACGTAGTATATAGCAGCCATGTAGTATATAGTACTGCCCACGTAGTATATAGCAGCCAGGTAGTATATAGTACTGTCCACGTAGTATATAGCAGCCATGTAGTATATAGTACTGCCCACATAGTTTATAGCAGCCATGTAGTATATAGTACTTTCCACGTAGCATATAGCAGCTATGTAGTATATAGTACTGCCCACGTAGTATATAGCAGCCAGGTAGTATATAGTACTGCCCACGTAGTATATAGCAGCCAGGTAGTATATAGTACTGTCCACGTAGTATATAGCAGCCATGTAGTATATAGTACTGCCCACGTAGTATATAGCAGCCATGTAGTATATAGTACTGTCCACGTAGTTTATAGCAGCCATGTAGTATATAGTACTTTCCACGTAGTATATAGCAGCCATGTAGTATATAGTACAGCCCACGTAGTATATAGCAGCCATGTAGTATATAGTACTGTCCACGTAGTATATAGCAGCCATGTAGTATATAGTACTGCCCACGTAGTATATAGCAGCCATGTAGTATATAGTACTGTCCACGTAGTATATAGCAGCCATGTAGTATATAGTACTGTTCACGTAGTATATAGCAGCCATGTAGTATATAGTACTACCCACGTAGTATATAGCAGCCATGTAGTATATAGTACTACCCACGTAGTATATTGCAGCCATGTAGTATATAGTACTACCCACATAGTATATAGCAGCCATGTAGTATATAGTACTGCCCACTTAGTATATTGCAGCCATGTAGTATATAGTACTGCCCACATAGTATATAGCAGCCATGTAGCCCACGCAGTATTTAGCAGTGTGGGCACATATCCCTGTTAAAAAAAAAAAAAACAGAATTAAAATAAAAAATAGTTACATACTCACCCCCTGGGATCCAACAGCGCTGTGGCGATTGGCGCGAGGCTGCCGCCATCTTCCGTTCCCAGGATGCATTGCAAAATTACCCAGAAGACTTAGCGGTCTCGCGAGACCGCTAAGTCTTCTGGGTAATTTCGCAATTCATCGCTGGGAACGGAAGATGACAGCAGGCGCGAGCGGCTCGGCGGAGTACGGAGGGTGAGTATAGCAGGTTTTTTGTTTTTTTTAATTATTTTTAACATTACATTTCTTTCCTATTGATGCCGCATAGGCAGCATCAATAGTAAAAAGTTGGGGACACACAGGGTTAATAGCGGCGGTAATGGAGTGCGTTACCCACGGCATAACCCTATGTGAGCGGTGACTGGAGGGGAGTATGCGGGCGCCGGGCAGTGACTGCGGGGAGGAAGGAGCGGCCATTTTTTTCCGGACTTCCATGACAGACAGAGGCCGCGACCAATGAATATTTGTGACAGACAGAAAGACACAGACAGAAGGACAGAAAGACGGAAGTGACCCTTAGACAATTATATAGTAGATGTCCCCACATAGCCCCCTATGTACAGTTTAAGCCCCATATAGCCTCCTGCATACAGTATGATCCCCACATAGCCCCATATGTAGTTTGATCCCCATATAGCCTCTTATAATAATAATAATCTTTATTTATATAGCGCCAACATATTCTGCAGCGCTTTACAGTTTAACAGATTAAAGCGAAATAAGATGACCCTGCTCATGAGAGCTTACAATCTACAATGAGGTGGGGGAGACACAAAGCACAGGTGTGTATTTACAATGATGTATTTACAACGATGGTACAGCCATCTTCAGGGGGTGGGGGATAGATGGGGATAGTGAATGGGCTACACACACAAACACAAAATGACTGATTAGTGAACGTGGTAGGCCGCTCTGAACAAATGTGTTTTGAGCGAGCGCCTAAAACTATGCAAATTGTGGATGGTCCTAATATCTTGGGGTAGAGCATTCCAGAGGATTGGCACAGCACGGGAGAAGTCTTGGAGTCGGGAGTGGGAGGTACGGATTAGTGCAGAGGTTAGTCGAAAGTCATTTGCAGAGCGCAGCGGTCGGTTAGGCCGATAGACAGAAATGAGGGAGGAGATGTAAGGGGGTGCCGCACTGTGGAGAGCTTTGTGGTTGAGAACAAGTACTTTGAATTGTATCCTGTAATGAATGGTCAGCCAGTGTAACGACTGGTGAAGAGTGGACGCATCCGAGTAATGATTAGCCAGATGGACGACCCTGGCTGCCGCATTAAGGATGGACTGGAGAGGGGAAAATCGTGTGAGGGGGAGGCCAATTAATAGAGCGTTACAGTAGTCCAGGCGGGAGTGGATCAGGGTGACAGTGAGGGTTTTTGTTGTTTCCATGGTGAGAAAGGGCGGATTCTAAAGATGTTCTTTAGGTGTAAGCGGCACAAGTGGGCAAGAGATTGTATATGGGAGGTGAAGGAAAAATCAGAGTCAAACATAACACCCAGACAGCGCGCCTGCTGCCGGAGAGTTATTATGGTGTCACCGGCAGAGAGGGAAATGTCAGATTTAGGGAGGTTAGTAGATGACGGGAGCAGAAGAAGTTCAGTTTTGGAGAGGTTGAGTTTCAGATAGAGAGCGGATATGATGTTGGAGACTGCAGACAGTCAGTGGCGTTCTGTAGTACAGCGGGGGTAAGGTCAGGGGATGACATGTATAGTTGTGTGTCATCAGCGTAAAGATGGTACTGAAAGCCAAATCTGCTGATGGTCTGTCCAATTGGGGCCGTGTAGAGGGAGAAGAGAAGGGGGCCAAGGACTGAGCCCTGAGGTAGCCGACAGTGAGAGGAAGAGGAGATGAAGTGGAGTCAGAGAACAGAACACTGAAGGAGCGATCAGAAAGATAGGAGGAGAACCAGGAGAGAGCAGTGTCCTTAATGCCTAGTGACTGGAGCCTAGAGAGTAAGAGAGGGTGGTCAACAGTGTCGAAAGCTGCAGAAAGGTCGAGAAGAATGAGCAGAGATTTACGTTTTGCTGTCAGAAGGTCATTGGTCACTTTGATGAGTGCAGTTTCTGTCGAATGTAGGGGGTGGAAACCAGACTGTGAAGGGTCTAGGAGGGAGTGAGTGGAAAGGTAACGGGTAAGGCGGGAGTAGACTAGGCGCTCCAGGAGTTTTGAGATGAAGGGGAGATTGGAGACCGGTCTGCAGTTGTTTGTGCAGGATGGGTCAAGGGTGGGTTTTTTTTAGTAATGGAGTAATGATAGAGTGTTTGAAGGAGGAGGGAAAAATATCAGAGGAAAGGGAGAGATTAAAAATTGTAGTTAGGTGAGTTGTGATGGCTGGAGAGAGAGACTGGAGGAGGTGTGAGGGAATGGGGTTGGTGGTGCATGTAGTCGGGCGAGAAGAGGAGAGGAGCTTGGAGACTTCTTCTTCTGTGATGGGATTGAATGTGGAGAGTGAGCCAGGGGAAATGCAGGGACGGATGGGAGTCACTGAACTTGGTGATTGGGAGTGGATTTCCTGATGGATATTGTCTATTTTCTCTATAAAGTGGTTAGGCCAGGTCATCAGCACAAATGTCTATGATAGGGGCTTGTGCTTTTGGCCTGGGGAGGGAGTGAAAGGTGTCAAAAAGTCTATTGGGGTTGTTGGATAGTGAGGAGATCAGGGTGGTGAAGTAGGTCTGTTTGGCGAGGTGAAGGGAAGAGTTATAGGTCCTTAACATAAATTTGAAGTGTATGAAGTCTTCTGGTGTGCGTGTTTTTCTTCATAAGCGTTCAGCACTCCTAGAGCATCACTGGAGAAATCGGGTTTGCGATGTGAGCCAGGGCTGTTTCACTCTGTGTTTGGAGGTTCTGAGGGTGAGGGGAGCTACTTGGTCAAGGGTGCTTCTAAGAGTGTCATTGAAGTGATGTACCGCCAGATCAGGACAGGAAAAAGAGGAGATTGGGGACAATGATGAGTGTAGGGAGTCTGAAAGTGTATGAGGGTTAATGGCATGTAGATTTCTGAATGTATGGTAGGTAGGAGTCTGCTGGGGTGGGCGAGAATTTGTGAGTGTGAAGGAGAGAATGTTGTGGTCAGAGAGGGGAAGCGGTGAGTTATCTAGGTAGGAGATTGAACAGAGCCAGGCGAAGACCAGGTCCAGGGTGTTACCGTCTTTGTGTGTTTGAGAGGTTGAGAGCTGTGAGACGCCTAGAGAAGTGGTTAGTGAAAGAAGCTGGGATGCAGATATTATATACAGAATGAACCCGATATAGAACTCCTATATATATATATAGTATGAGCCTCATATAGCCTATTATAGATAGCATAAGCCCCCCTACACACAGTATGAGCTCCACATATACATACAAATACCCCATACACACTGCTGTCTCCAATGTTCTGACTCTCGACAGTGTACTGCTGCCGTAATCGTGTCTGCTGTTTCACACACTGATTTGTGGAAGATGTAGCTGTCCTCCACCATTGTATTCACCACGGTCTGTATCCAGAGGCTGCAGATAGCGGTGACAGCAGGTGGCGGATGGACGGCGGGTGGGGAAGGCAGATGGTGCTCTTTGACCACTGTTTCAGCTCTTTGGCTGTCTTGGTTCACGAGCCACATTTTGCCCAGGTCTTTTGTACAGGAAAGAGAGAAAAAGAGGAGCAGAGCAGAGAGAATCTCTCTGACCATAAGAGCTTACGCTCTACAGGAGAGAGAGGACCCCATAACCATATGACCTTACACTCTACAGGAAAGAGAGAGGGAAAGACAGGGCCTCGCTCACCATAAGAGTGTACACTCTACAGAAGAGAGACTTGCCCAGTGACTTTGGAGATGGAGAACGTGTTCCACTTGGAGCTGCTGATCTGTGATGTCCCATGTACTGACCACCACTGTACAAGGTATGGAGAGACCCACACAGCCAAGCAAAAAGACATTTACCTGCTCTCTGATGCTTCAGCAGTGTGGGAATGGTGTCTGAAATTTTTTCAGGAAATTCAACTCAGATTCAAAAATGTACCATTAAAAGTTTAATGTACCAATATCTGAATGTAGTCCATGTGGCAATTTCATTCAATTAGCTTGCAAATTTAGATTTTGCTCTAAAAATAGCCCTCAGCAATAAAAAGGAACCTCTAGGATAACACTTAATTGCTTAATTCTGGAGACTGTATCTAAGAAATACTGATGTCTCAGATGACTTTATGAGAAGCCACGTTTAGGATAATACGTTAATCAAATATTAATTTACTTGTTTCCGCTAAACTGCTGTGATATCAAAGAGCACTAGTAAAAAATCCTCACCTAAAGTTCTTTGACAAGTAAAATTGCTATGACACACCCCTGCTTTACTTCACTCCTCCCCCAAGGAACCTCTGCTTTTACCCTGTCTCCCATTAAGGGTTGTACAGGGTTGCTTTCCTTAAGATACAGTGCCAACTTGTCAATGGGTTGTGTCAGATATTGCAGCTCATTTCTACTGAATAAATTAGGTATAGATGCAATAAAGCACACAATTTGTGGACAAGTATGGCAAAGTTTTTGGAAGAAAGTAGCAACTTTTGTAATCCCATTCAATTCCTTTCCTATTCCGCAATCCTTGCATCTATTACGACTTCCTTCCAAATCGCCTTCCTTCATTTTCTCTGCAGCTCTGGGGATCACCATGAATAAATTATGCTTCTCATATGTAACTACTCCATATTTTTATTTCTTCACTTGTAATTATTTTGGAGGAACATAGTGACCAGGCACAAATTACCTAACGAAGGAACGGAGCCGACATCAGTGTTAGAAATGGCAAAGGTACAGGCGGCAATTAATTGGCCTATTCTCCATTCACCGGCTTGGCCGCTATTTATCCCATTCAATGTGTTTACTTGCTGAGCTTCCAGGAGGTATCATTCCAGGTATTAAATTGTTTATGAGATATAAATCAAAAAAAGTGCAATTAGCGAGTATGTTGGTCGAGCGGAGCAAAGCGGCTAAGATTAACTCATAAAAGAGAGCCACAGGCTATTTCACATGACAGCATGCAGGACAGCTGTGATCCCGCCAATACATCTGTCCACGCACTCACTGCCAAACTAGCTAATGTACATGACAGAAATAGTCTGGCAGTTTGACATCAACCTCTGCTTGGGATTGTTTTCTAAATTGTGTGGTTCTTCCATCTCAGGCTAAATTCCCAAAAAGAATATTTCTTCCAGTGCTGCGACTCGGTAATGATCTACAGTATATCACATAGCAAGTCATCAAGAATGCCGCAAGGAGCAATAGAAGCAAATCGGTGAATCTTGTTGTTTTGTAAGAAACTAGAGAAAAGTGATGTTAATAAAATAGAATATAACACTATATATATCATTATGGCTTTTTATTTTTACTAAATACTTATTATATATACACTTTCCTTACATTCCTCAAATATATATACTGTATATGCAGTGGGGAGAAAAAGTATTTATTCAGCCACCAATTGTGCAAGTTCTCCCACTTAAAAAGTTGAGAAAGGCCTGTAATTGACATCATAGGTAGACCACAACTATGGGAGTCAAAATGAGAAAACAAATCCAGAAAATCACCTTGTCTGATTTGGCAAGATTTATTTTGCAAATTATGGTGGAAAATGAGAATTTGGTCACCTAAAAACATGCAAGATTTCTGGTTCTCACAGACCTGTAACTTCTTCTTTAAGAGGCTCCTCTGTCCTCCACTCCTTACCTGTAGTAATGGCACATGTTTAAACTTGTTATCAGTATAAAAAGACACCTGTCCACAACTCAAACAGTCACACTCCAAACTCCACTATGGTGAAGACCAAAGAGCTGTTGAAGGATACCAGAAACAAAATTGTAGCCCTGCCATTACAGGCCTCTCTCATGTTTTTAAGTGGGAGAACTTGCACAGTTGGTGGCTGACTAAATACTTTTTCGCCCCACTGTACATAAAAAAAACCTACACATAAACAGAAATTTTACCATGTTTTTGGAAATTGCAGCAAAAAAAAACAAAAAAAACACACATCCTAAATGTATTTTGGTAAATGGTTTAAAGTGTACTTTTGATCAATGGTTTCATGTTTAGCTGGACACATTACGTAATAATGGCTGCAGAGCGAAATAAAATGTTTTTTTTTTTTAGTAGGTTTTTTATTTATTTCACCTCTCCATTGTGTGGAGATATTAGCAATCTAAGTTTTGGTGTAAGAGGCACAAGGAGGTGTGTTAGGTGTCAGGTTCCTGCTGCTGCACAGGGGGAATCTCGAGCCATGTCCGCTGCGGTCTCCCATTCTTCTCCAGCCACAATGGAACCTGCTCAGCGGAGACGTTGGTCCCAGCGCCTGGCTCGGACAGATACTGCATGTTTGGTTACTGCTGCCCTTCCAGGTCCAGCCATTATAACCAGTACTGTTCGGCGGCGAGCAGGTGCTCCTGGAACCAAGTCCTGCTTTTCCCCTCCTGAGCATGCCCAAGGGAAGACCTCTCATTGGAGGTCGGGGGTCACACGCTCAGGTCCTGTAGCAGCTCCTATCGGTCCACTAGGAAGGTCCTGAACTGCTACAGCTATAAAAGTTTCTCATGGCCCCACAGCCATGCGCTAGTATCATTTGTGTTTGCCAGTTGCCAGTGGATACTCTGCCACACTGTATATAAGTGGTGTGAGTCTGTTTAGCTTTGGGGCTGTACACTCAGGCAGGCAGCTAGCGTCAGTGGGGGCAATTAGCCTTGGCTTAGCTTCTGGTTCCTTCATGTGTGCGATTAGCACAGAAGAGTTCCAGAGCAAGCACAACTTTTAGTTAGGGTTTTAGTCCTTGTGTATAGCGTGACTCTGTGAGGCAACAGAGCTCACTTTCATTTCACACGGGGTGAAGTTTAACCCACGTGTGAGCTCATTGTCCATCCGCCATTACTTGCAGCAGGTATCTCTGCACGGTGGACCCCAGGCTGCGAACGCACCTCGTATCTACCACCCTATTAGTTGGTGCGTTCCGCTAGCCCTAACAGAGGTGTCCGTAAATATGAATGTTTGCTGTCTTTGTAATGCTATTGTAAATAATTCATGCTGTGCATATTTATGGTACCTGTTGTGTAAATGCTATGTATGATTACTGTTATAGTTGTAGGTAAAGCGTAGTACCACTAGTTGGGGGTGGAGAGTATGCTTAACCTGTATATAGTTAAAGTAGGAGGGGCTAACACCAATAACCTGAGGAACATCTGGGATTTTAATCAGTTGGGCGGGAGTGCGTAACGTTAAAGATAAGAGCCCAGTCATACAGTATTCTGGGTCAGAGCCTCATCAGTGAGAAACACCAGGAGAAGTGCTGACTGTGCAGAATAAGTGGATCTGCAGTTGCCAGAAGAAGACTAAGTAGTACGGGCAGGTTACTCAGAATGTGGCGGCTTGTTACGTGGGTGGATGTTCTTGAGACCAGGGCAAAACGGTTTAGAGGTTCCAGTACTGGAGCAGGACTGAGCAGAGATGATGCTGAGAGACCAGAGAGCACGGTCCGTCCTGGAAGAGAGCTTAGTGACAGAAGGAATGATAGGGACAGAGGAGAAATTGTCCAATGTTAACCCTGATGCAGATGCTGGAGAGAATACGTATGCACTGTTTACCAGAAGCAGTAAAGTTAATAGTTCAAGAGTTGAAATGGATTGTGACTCTGTTTATTCTTCATCGTCTGAAGAGTTTGTGCAGTGCAGGAAGTCCTGAGGGGGAGCTGGAGAACATGACAGGTAACGGAACGGAGACCTGTGATTAACTCCTTAGGTCCCAATACGTAGATTGCTAGTATCTCCACAATGGAGACGTAAAACAAAAAACAAACTAAAAAGTTTTATTCTGCAGCTGCTGTTACATCGTGTGTCCAGCTTAACGTGAAAAGTCTAGTTAAAGATGTTCTTTAAAGGCTACAGGATCATGTATGCCCCTCCCCACTGACCACCACACTGAGGAATGAAGTGGTGGTCAAACATGGTTGACACTTTTCCAATATGCTCCATAGAGAGCTCGACTTTTTTCATTGGTCACATCAAGATTGAATAGAGCATTAGTGTGCATGCTTGTCCATCACTCTAATCTTCTCCGCATGGTGATCAACATTAACAGAAATAAACTCGTGAAATAGATCACTCTGTGTGTAATGACTCTATAAATGTACCGTATATAATTTATGAGTTTCACTTTTTGTATTGAAGAACTGAAATAAATTACTGTAACTTTTTGATGATGTTCTCATTTTGTGAGAAGCACATATATATATATATATATAAATCAACTATATAAAGCTGAATGTGTGTGTGTGTGTGTGTGTGTTTGTGTATGTCCAGGATTGGCATCTGCACCGTCGCAGCTACAGCCACAAAATTTTGCACAGTCACACGTCTGGACCCCGAGAGCGTCATAGGCTATGTTGTGAGGTGAAATTTTAACCCCGCACGTTCCAATTCACCAAACAATTTTGCCCCTATCTACATAATGGGGAAAAAAAGTGAAAGGAAAAGTGTTGGAGGCGTCGCAGCTACAGCTACAAAATTTTGCACAGTCACACGTCTGGACCCTGAGAGCATCATAGGCTATGTTGTGAGGTGAAATTTTAACCCTGTGCTTTCCAATTCACCAAACAATTTTGCCCCTATCTACATAATGGGGAAAAAGTGAAAGGAAAAGTGTTGGAGGCGTCGCAGCTACAGCCACAAAATTTTGCACAGTCACACGTCTGGACCCCGTGAGCGTCATAGGCTATGTTGTGAGGTGAAATTTTAACCCCGCGCTTTCCAATTCACCAAACAATTTTGCTCCTATCTACATAATGCGCAAAAAATGAAAGGAAAAGTGTAGGAGGCAAATTGACAGCTGCCAGATGTGAAAAAGGGGGACTTAAAGAATGAGAGCGATGGCGCCAAAGAGTATATACCGTACAGTTGCTAAGGTGGGGCCCTGACATGGGATACTCACCACACACGGGGATATGAACACACACACAAAATGTGCCACACACTACCACATGCTTGAACACAAATTACCCTCAGCAAACATTTCACCACACATACACCAACCTCGCCACATAAAAGTTGAAACACAAAAGTCGCCACTCAAAACTCGCCACGCGCAGAATTCGCCACATGCAAAAACTAGGCTCTTGCAAAACTCGCCACAAGTGCAAAACTCACCTCATGGAAAACTCGCCACACGCAAAACTTGCACACGTGGAAAAATTGCCACATGCACAAAAGTTGCAACACATGCAAAAGTTGCCTCACACAAAACTTTCACATACTCAAAAGGCACCACACATAAAACTCGCCATGTGCAAAACTCGCCATGCGCAAAACTTGCTGCACACAACTTGCTACACTAACCTGTCACATGCAACTCGACACACAAAAAGTTGCTACACGCATGTTGCCACACAAAACTCATCTCACAAAAGTCGCTACATGCATGTCGCCACACGCAACTCAACACACACAACTTGACAAACGAAACTCGCCCTAAAACACACACAAGTCTGGTATTATCCTTCAAAAATAAAAATCTGATTAATAAGCAGACAAACTACAACAAATGTACCATATAGGAAATACGGCAGCTGTCAGTCACATGACCTGTCTATTATGTGTATGTGTGAGCTAATATATACTGCCAGGGGGAGGGCTTCCTGTTGGCTGGGGATTTATCAGGCTGCCAATTTAGCTTACAAATACTGAGGTAAAAATACTGAGCAAATAACGTGTGAACGAGGTCTAATACAGGAGGAGATGACACACAGGTATATACTATATACAGGGGAGATGTCACACAGATATATACTATATACAGGAAAGATGACACACAGATATACTATATAGAGGAGGAGATGACATACAGGTATATACTATATACAGGAGGAGATGACACACAGGTATATACTATATACAGGAGCAGATGACCTACAGGTATATACTATATACAGGAGGAGATGACATACAGGTATATGCTATATATAGAAGATGACATGCAGGTATATACTATATACAGGAGGAGATGACACACAGATATATACTATATACTGGGGAGATGACACACAGGTATATACTATATACAGGAGGAGATGACATACATGTATATACTATATATAGAAGGAGATGACATACAGGTATATACTATATATAACAGGAGATGACATACAGGTATATACTATATACAGGGGAGATGACACACAGCAGGTATATACTATATACAGAGGAGATGACATACAGGTATATACTATATACAGGAGATGACATACAGGTGTATAATATATAAGGGAGATGACAAACATGTATATACTGAGGTGAAAATGAGAGGTGTGAGGTGAAAATGAAAAGGTGTGAGTACAAAATGAGAGGAGTGAGGGAAAATAGTGGAGTGATCAGAAAATGACAGATGTGAGGTAGAAATGACAAGTGTTAGGGGGGAATGAGAGGAGTGAGGGAGAAAATGAGAGGTGTGAGGGAGAAAATGAGAGATGTGAGGGGGAAAATGAAAGATGCGATTGGGAAAATGAGAGGCGTGATGGGAGAATAAGAGACGTGAGGTGCTATAACTAACCACAGATATTTACTATGCCCAGGCAACGCCGGGCTCTTCAGCTAGTATATATATATATATATATATATATATATATATATATATATATATATATATATATATATATATATATATATATATATATATATATATATATAATAAAGCTGAATGTGTGTGTATGTGTGTGTGTGTATGTATGTCCGGGATTGGCATCTGCACCGTCGCAGCTACAGCCACGAAATTTTGCACAGTCACACGTCTGGACCCTGAGAGCGTCATAGGCTATGTTGTGAGGCGAAATATTAACCCTGTGCTTTCCAATTCACCAAACAATTTTGCCCCTATCTACATAATGGGGAAAAAAGTGAAAGGAAAAGTGTTGGAGGCGTCGCAGCTACAGCCACAAAATTTTGCACAGTCACACGTCTGGACCCTGAGAGTGTCATAGGCTATGTTGTGAGGCGAAATATTAACCCCGTGCTTTCCAATTCACGAAACAATTTTGCCCCTATCTATATAATGGGGAAAAAAGTGAAAGGAAAGGTGTTGGAGGCGTCGCAGCTACAGCCACAAAATTTTGCATAGTCACACGTCTGGACCCTGAGAGCGTCATAGGCTATGTTGTGAGGTGAAATTTTAACCCTGTGCTTTCCAGTTCACCAACAATTTTGCCCCTATCTACATAATGGGAAAAAATGAAAGGAAAAGTGTAGGAGGCAAATTGACAGCTGCCAGATGTGAACAAGGGGGACTTAAAGAATGAGAGCGATGGCGCCAAAGAGTATATACCGTACAGTTGCTAAGGTGGGGCCCTGACATGGGATACTCACCACACACGGGGATATGAACACACACACAAAATGCGCCACACACTACCACGTGCTTGAACATATATTACCCTCAGCACACATTTCACCACAAATACACCAACCTCGCCACATAAAAGTTGAAACACAAAAGTCGCCACTCAAAACTCGCCACGCGCAGAACTCGCCACATGCAAAAACTAGGCTCTTGCAAAACTCGCCACAAGTGCAAAACTCACCTCATGGAAAACTCGCCACACGCAAAACTTGCACACGTGGAAAAATTGCCACATGCACAAAAGTTGCAACACATGCAAAAGTTGCCTGACACAAAACTTGCACATACTCAAAAGGCACCACACATAAACTCGCCACGCGCAAAACTCGCCATGCGCAAAACTTGCTGCACACAACTTGCTACACTAACCTGTCACATGCAACTCGACACACAAAAAGTTGCTACACGCATGTCGCCACACAAAACTCATCTCACAAACGTCGCTACATGCACGTCGCCACACGCAACTCAACACACACAACTTGACACACGAAACTCAACCTAAAACACACACAAGTCTGGTATTATCCTTCAAAAATAAAAATCTGATTAATAAACAGACAAAATACAAGAGCAACAAATGTACCATATAGGAAATATGCCAGCTGTCAGTCACATGACCTGTCTATTATGTGTATGTGTGAGCTAATATATACTGCCAGGGGGAGGGCTTCCTGTTGGCTGGGGATTTTTCAGGCTGCCAATTTAGCTTACAAATACTAAGGTAAAAATACTGACCAAATAATGTGTGAACGAGGTCTAATACAGGAGGAGATGACATACAGGTATATACTATATACAGGGGAGATAACACACAGGTATATACTATATACAGGAGAGATGACACACAGGTATATACTATATAGAGGAGGAGATGACATACAGGTACATACTATATACAGGAGGAGATGACACACAGGTATATACTATATACAGGAGCAGATGACCTACAGATATATACTATATACAGGAGCAGATGACATACAGGTATATGCTATATATAGGAGGAGATGACATACAGGTATATACTATATACAGGAGGAGATGACACACAGATATATTCTATATACAGCGGAGATGACACACAGGTATATACTATATATAGGAGGAGATGACATACAGGTATATACTATATACAGGGGATTTGACACACAGCAGGTATATACTATATACAGGGGATTTGACACACAGCAGGTATATATTATATACAGGGGAGATGACATACAGGTGTATACTATATATAAGGGAGATGACAAACATGTATATACTGAGGTGAAAATGAGAGGTGTGAGGTGAAAATGAAAAGGTGTGAGTGCAAGATGAGAGGAGTGAGGGGAAATAGTGGAGTGATCGGAAAATGACAGATGTGAGGTCGAAATGACAAGTGATAGGGGGGAATTAGAGGAGTGAGGGGGAAAATAAGAGGAGTGAGGGGAAAATGAGAGGTGTGAAGGAGAAAATGAGAGATGTGAGAGGGAAAATGAAAGGCGTGATGGGAAAATAAGAGAAGTGAGGTGCTATAACTAACCACAGATATTTACTATGCCCAGGCAACGCCGGGCTCTTCAGCTAGTGTATATAAATCAACACAGAAGTTTAGATTTTATTCAAGGAATATCATAGTGTTTAAAAGGAGTGGCCATTACGTTTTTTTTATTAAAACATGTTTTCGCTTCCTCAGACATTGCCCAGCTCTCCTGTTCTCATAATGATCACTGGTTGAGGATCATGTGACCACGTTTGTCCATCAGTCTCCTCCAATTGAAGAGAATCAGTGCTTTCAATTGGAGGAGCTGATGGACACTTCTGGTCACATGTTATTGTATTAGCGGTTATTGACAGAAAAGCTGTGCAGTCTCGGAGAAAGCAGGAGAACCTGTAATGCTTATATATTAATGAGTGTCTCCAACACATTTGCTGAAATAAAGATAATGTGGACATCCCCTTTAACCCCTTCATGACAGCCTGCGGCCATTAGCCTGTTAAGTGTCGATCTCTGACAGCAGTTTGAAAATGTGCCGGCTGCAGGGCACGTCATTCCATCCATCGGCACACCTGTGATGTGATCACATGGTGCCGATAAGTTGCCATGATAGCAAAGGGTCAGGCTGAAGACCCCGATGCTTGTCATGACAATCCTCCTGTGAAAGCCAACCCATGGCTGGCGTTCATAGGAGATTGTGATTTTTGCTATACATAGCAGTGCTGATGCCATGTATAGCACAAGCGATCAGATGATTGCAGCTTCAAGTCCTTTAAGGGGACTTTTATTTAGAGTAAAAAGTTTTAAAAAAATGTTTTCAAGAATATGAAAAAACATAAACAAACACAAAATTTCAAATCCCCCCTCTTTTTCCCTATTAAAAATTGAACAATTACAAAAAATACACATACAGTGGGTACAAAAAGTATTCAGACCCCTTCAAATTTTTCACTCTTTGTTTCATTGCAGCCATTTGGTGAATTCAAAAAAGTTCATTTTTTTCTCATTAATGTAAAAAAAACAGAAATGTAGAAATTGTTGCATATTTATTAAAAAAAGAAAAACTGAAATATCACATGGTCATAAGTATTCAGCCCCTTTGCTCAGTAGTGAGTAGAAGCACATTTTGAGCTAGTACAGCCATGAGTCTTCTTGGGAATGACGCAACTTGTTTTTCACCCCTGGATTTGGGGATCCTCTGCCATTCTTCCTTACAGATCCTCTCCAGTTCCGTCAGGTTGGATGGTGAATGTTGGTGGACAGCCATTTTCTCTCCATAGATGTCCAATTGGGTTTCGGTCAGGACTCTTCATCTTTAAAAAAACTATACATGTTTGATATCTGCGTAATTGTACTGGCCTGGAGATTCATATTGCCAGGTTAGTTTTACCATAAACTGAACATGGTAACTTTAAAAAAAAATGTGAAATTGCACTTTTTTGCAATTTCAACGGACTTGGAATTTTTTTCCTGCTTTCTCGTGCATCACATTGTGTGTGTTAGGGGTCGAGTTCACGCCTCTGCACAGGGGGAATCTCGGGCCATCTCCGCTGCGGTCTCCCATTCTTCTCCTGCCGCAGTGGAGACGTCAGTCCCAGCATCTCGCTCAGTCTGTCTCTGTACACAGAGTTACTGCTGCTTTTTCTGATTCTGCCATTGAAGTCAGTGCTGGGCAGCGGCGAGCAGACGCTTCTGGGATCAAGTCCTGCTTTTCTCGTTCTGAGCATGGCCAGAGTAAGATCTCTCAGTGGAGATCGAGGGTCACATGATCAGATACTGCAGCTAAAGCCATTGGTCCTTCAGGAAGGTCCTGCAGGTGTTCACGCTCTGTGGCAGCCTCTCATTGGTCCTTCTAGGAAGGTCCTGTACGTGCTGCAACTATTTAAGGCTCGCATGGCCGTACGGCCATGCGCTAGTATCGTTCTACGTTATGTGCTTTGCGCCAGTGTGGTCATGTGAGTTTGTGTTCAGGGACCCGGCTGAAATAAGCCCCTAGAATGCTGGCACCTCCGGCGAGGAGATTTTGTGTGCATGCATGACCACTGACTGCTCTCAGTTGGGTAGTTAGCCTGTGCCACTGTGAAGTCAAACAGGGCGCAGTGCTTTGAGTTCACAGCTACTCTGTGAAGTAACAGAGTTAGCTCATACCGCCATATAGTTCCACCGTTTACTAGCGGCAGGTTCTCCTGCACGGTAGACTCTGGGCTGCGAACACATCTATTATAATAAAACCTCTATATTTAGTCGGTGCGTTCCGCTAGCCCTAACGGTGTGTTATTCCAAAGTACAACTCGTCCCACAAAAATCAACCCCTGATATGGCAATGTGGGTGGAGATATAAAAAAGTTATGGCTCTTAGAAGAAGGATGAGGGGATGGGAACAAAAAAACAAAAAAAATGGAAAATTGCCCGGTTGTGAAGGGGCGATGAATGCTGGCCCATTGCATGGATTTTGTGACATCATATACAATTAATAATTAAAAATTCATGATTTTTTTTTTATGGAGACAACCACTTTACTCAGTTTTAAATATACAGGCAATGACGGGAAAAGTTCAAGCCAAAATTTCTACATCACGAAAATTAGATACTTAACAAAACTCTAACAAAAAACATTGTAAATGAATCGTAAAACTTTAGTTCAAGAGAACATGGTCATGTCCCGACCAAATCTCCGGTCAGATCACCACGTTCTAGTTTATGGCTGAAACGTGCCCTGTACAGTGAACCTTTATTCTGTTATTGTCATTGCCATTTCAGGGAAAATAAAGCTTTGTGTAACCGGCACGAGCGTCTCTTCTACTGTACATTGACTCCTTACCGCGAGCCAGAATTATACATTTTTACACAGACACGACTGTTTGTAAGCCAAGTTTTCTTACATAACCCAGAAAAATGGAATGATATCAGCTTGTACAGCTAGCGTCTCATTCATCTAAATTATACGGAAGTGATGCCGATGCTCCCTAATTATATTATAGTGATTTAGGAATCATTCATTTCAGTTTAACCCTAAAACCCATAATAAATTGAGAGCAATTAGCCTCCGGAGATAGTCCGAAATACTAGAATTTGTTAGCAATTTCTCCATCTTCAAGACAGTGATATGAATGTAAAATAATCGCTTGTAGGACATGAACGGTGCAAGATTCCTCTTTTAGGCACAGATGTGTCTGCCATTACCAATTTTTCTTGAGGAGTATCACAAAACCATATTTTTTCCAACGCTGGTCATCTTGTGCCAAGGAAAGATAAAAAAGGACATATCTGTATGACCAGGATACGTTCTCTTGGCGCCCAAGGCAAAGCTTTTCATGAAATATTCTACCAGTTTTGATCCATGACAGTTGGTCTCGTCCCTCCGTCTTCCCCAATCCCTAACCCTTTATTAAAAATAGCTATCATCCATTTCTTTTTGTGTACTCCTCAAAGTTGTCACTTCTGTGGCCAAATACACCAACAATCCTTCATGCTGCACAAGTAGAAAAAGTGCTTGCCTCAATGAAAAGCAGAACAGAACTGGAAATAAACTAGACAGAGGGTTCTGCTCTATAAGACTACTGCTGAGAGTGATTTCAGTATTCAGGTATTTCTTCCCCTCCCCTCTGTGTTATGCCATCATTTTGATAGCCATAAGTTAGGGTTGCGGACCTAAAAAGTGTGCCCCAAGATTGAGCAAGTTCCCCTAAAGTCCTATTGAATGTAAATAAAACTGTTCATGCATGGGGAAAAGTGCTTCATAACTTTACAGCATGGAGTAAAATGCTTCATTACTTTACAGCATGGAAAAAAGTGCTTCATTACTTTATTGCATAGGCGAAAATGCTTCATGACTTTATAGCATTGGGAAAGTGCTTCATAACTTTACAGCATGGGAAAAAGTGCTTCATGGCTTTACAGCATTGGAGAAACTGCTTTGTGACTTTATGGCATGGGAGAAAGTGCTTCATGAGTTTACAGTATGGGAGAAATTACTTCATGAGTTTACAGCATGGGGCAAAGTGCTTCATGACTTTATGGTATAGGACAAAATGCTTCATGACTTTACGGCATGGGGAAAGTGCTTCATGACTATACAGCATGGGAAAAAGTGCTTCATCACTTTACGGCATGGGGAAAGTGCTTCATGACTTTACGGCATGGAGTAAAGTGCTTCATGACTTTACAGCATGTAGTAAAGTACTTCATTACTTTACGACATGGGGAAAGTGCTTCATGATTTTAAGTCACGGGGAAAGTGCTTCTAGACTTCACAGCATGGAGGAAAGTACTTCATAACTTTACAGCATGGGGAAAGTGCTTCATAACTTTACAGCATGGGGAAAGTGCTGCATGTCTTTATGGCATGGGGAAGTGCTTCATGACTATACAGCATGGGAAAAAGTGCTTCATCACTTTACGGCATGGGGAAAGTGCTTCATGACTTTACGGCATGGAGTAAAGTGCTTCATTACTTTATGACATGGGGAAAGTGCTTCATGACTTTACGGCATGGGAGAAAGTGCTTCATGACTATACGGCATGGGAAAGTGCTTCATGACTTTACGACATGGGGAAAGTGCTTCATGACTTTACGGCATGTAGTAAAGTACTTCATTACTTTACGACATGGGGAAAGTGGTTCATGATTTTAAGTCACGGGGAAAGTGCTTCTAGACTTCACAGCATGGGGGAAAGTATTTCATAACTTTACAGCATGGAGAAAGTGCTTCATGACTTTATGGCATGGGGAATGGTGTTATATAATTTAAATACTTAATGTTGGCTTTGTATAGGCCATATATTGGAGTCCGCATTGGCTTACCAACACATCTATAACATATGTGATAGCACAATCTATAAGGTCTCTAATGAGGAAAGGTTCATTTGAGACCTCACAATATACTGTATTTACCCCGTGATTCAAATTAGAGCAGCAGAGACATTTGGCCTAATTACATTCATAGCATCACTTTGGCATATTAGACCTAGTAATAGACTGATCTTTGAGGGTCTACTGAGAGCTTAGAAGTGATTTCAGATTCCTAGATCTTCTACATGTTCTCTTTGGCTTATTAGGAAAGATTTCTCAATGTTTCAGTATAACACTTTGTATTTCTTTATCTGCATTATTGAATCTTGTAATCAAATTGTAATTCCTCTTTCAGACTACCAATCCTTCATAGATAGGATTTTCTTTTTTGCTAAAAGAATCTTAGTTTTTGAAGAAGTCCCTTAACTAGGCTTATTGGGTATTGTTTCTGTCTAAATTTTTACTTGAGGATCTATGCTTGATCTTTGACCTTTACAAGCGTTGTCCATTTTTTGGTTATTCTTTGGAATCGATTAAAGGGAATATTATTTAATCACAGCTTGTGATATGTGCTATTGGACATAGCAGTAGTTACACTATCAACTGCCTTGAATTGGGTTTTTGTGACAAACCTTTATCCAATATGAGAGATAGATGATTTGATTTCCAGGATTTTCATCCATCGGCTAAGTCATATGTGACTACTGGATGGGAGGCCTGCAAGTTTTCTTACCTACCGGCGTTCCCAGCTCTGACACATTCTGTTGTGTGTGTCAAGCCATGATGATGGCGTTGTGTCGGCCCGGTTACTCAAAAGAAGAGGCAGGAATGTCATGAGGTAAGGACATTCACTGTGGTGTCTTCCAGAAGTCACTGACCTTGCGGTTGGTCCTCCTGAGTACTGCCAATCGATTCTTCTATCTTTATTCAATACTAGCTGAAGAGCCCGGCGTTGCCTGGGCATAGTAAATATCTGTGGTTAGTTATAGCACCTCACTTCTCTTATTTTCCCATCATGCCTCTCATTTTCCCAATCTCATCTTTCATTTTCCCCCTCACATCTCTCATTTTCTCCCTCACTCCTCTCATTCCCCCTAACACTTGTCATTTCGACCTCACATCTGTCATTTTCCGATCACTCCACTATTTTCCCTCACTCCTCTCATTTTGCACTCACACCTTTTCATTTTCACCTCACACCTCTCATTTTCACCTCAGTATATACATGTTTGTCATCTCCCTTATATATAGTATACACCTGTATGTCATCTCCTGTATATAGTATATACCTGCTGTGTGTCATCTCCCCTGTATATAGTATATACCTGTATGTCATCTCCTCCTATATATAGTATATACCTGTATGTCATCTCCTTCTATATATAGTATATACCTATATGTCATCTCCTCCTGTACATAGTATATACCTGTGTGTCATCTCCCCTGTATATAGTATATATCTGTGTGTCAGATCCTCCTGTATATAGTATATACCTGTATGTCATCTCCTCCTGTATATAGTATATACCTGTAGGTCATCTGCTCCTGTATATAGTATATACCTGTGTGTCATCTCCTCCTGTATATAGTATATACCTGTGTGTCATCTCCTCCTGTATATAGTATGTACCTGTATGTCATCTCCCCCTCTATATAGTATATACCTGTGTGTCATCTCTCCCGTATATAGTATATATCTGTGTGTCATCTCCCCTGTATATAGTATATACCTGTGTCATCTCTTCCTGTATATAGTATATACCTGTGTCATCTCTCCTGTATATAGTATATACCTGTGTGTCATCTCCCCTGTATATAGTATATACCTGTGTGTCATCTCCTCCTGTATTAGACCTCGTTCACACGTTATTTGCTCAGTATTTTTACCTCAGTATTTGTAAGCTAAATTGGCAGCCTGATAAATCCCCAGCCAACAGGAAGCCCTCCCCCCTGGCAGTATATATTAGCTCACACATACACATAATAGACAGGTTTTGTGACAGCTGCCGTATTTCCTATATGGTACATTAGTTGCTCTTGTAGTTTGTCTGCTTATTAATCAGATTTTTATTTTTGAAGGATACCAGACTTGCGTGTGTTTTAGGGCGAGTTTCGTTTGTCAAGTTGTGTGTGTTGAGTTGCGTGTGGCGACATGCATGTAGCGACTTTTGTGAGATGAGTTTTGTGTGGCAACATGCGTGTAGCAACTTTTTGTGTGTCGAGTTGCATGTGACAGGTTAGTGTAGCAAGTTGTGTGCAGCAAGTTTTGCGCATGGCGAGTTTTGTGTGTGGCGAGTTTTATGTGTGGTGCCTTTTGAGTATGTGCAAGTTTTGTGTGAGGCAACTTTTGCATGTGTTGCAACTTTTGTGCATGTGGCAATTTTTCCGCGTGTGCAAGTTTTGCGTGTGGCGAGTTTTCCATGAGGTGAGTTTTGCACTTGTGGCGAGTTTTGTGTGAGCCTAGTTTTTGCATGTGGCGAGTTTTGCGCGTGGCGAGTTTTGAGCGGCGACTTTTGTGTTTCGACTTTTATGTGGCGAGGTTGGTGTATGTGTGGTGAAATGTGTGCTGAGGGTGATATATGTGTTCAAGCATGTGGTAGTGTGTGGCGCATTTTGTGTGTGTGTTCATATCCCCGTGTGTGGTGAGTATCCCATGTCGTGGCCCCACCTTAGCAATTGTACGGTATATACTCTTTGGCGCCATCGCTCTCATTCTTTAAGTCCCCCTTGTTCACATCTAGCAGCTGTCAATTTGCCTCCAACACTTTTCCTTTCACTTTTCCCCATTATGTAGATAGGGGCAAAATTGGTTGGTGAATTGGAAAGCGCGGGGTTAAAATTTCACCTCACAACATAGCCTATGACGCTCTCAGGGTCCAGACGTGTGACTGTGCAAAATTTTGTGGCTGTAGCTGCGACGCCTCCAACACTTTTCCTTTCACTTTTTCCCCATTATGTAGATAGGGGCAAAATTGTTTGGTGAATTGGAAAGCGCGGGGTTAAAATTTCAACTCACAACATAGCCTATGATGCTCTCAGCGTCCAGACGTGTGACTGTGCAAAATTTTGTGGTTGTAGCTGCGACGCCTCCAACACTTTTCCTTTCACTTTTTCCCCATTATGTAGATATGGGCAAAATTGTTTGGTGAATTGGAACGCGCGGGGTTAAAATTTCGCCTCACAACGTAGCCTATGATGCTCTCAGGGTCCAGACGTGTGACTGTGCAAAATTTTGTGGCTGTAGCTGCGACGGTGCAGATGCCAATCCCGGACATACACACATACACACAAACACACGCACACACACACACATTCAGCTTTATATATTAGATGTGATATTTTTATATCCCCCAAATTTTTTCCATTGAAATGTAGATCTAAATCATTAGTACTGAGCTCTTTGACAAAAGAATGAGTCTTGAAGGTAGTTACCTTCTAAAAAACAAATAGCTTGTCTAGATGTCTTCTAAAATACTTGATATATCTATCCTATTGTGGCTTGTGGACAATGAGGGGACAAACACCTTCTGTGCTTCGCACTTTTTTCATATGTGATGATGACAGAAGTTTTAATCACGACCTGATGAAGAGGCCAGTCCGGTCTTGATAGACGTTGTCAATAAAATGTTGGATAGTTTCAACCAGTGTGTCACGATGTGACAAGACCCAACCGGGGTTTGGTCAGCGGACGGCGCAAGACACACACACAATGGGATGAAAATGGGGAGAGGAAGGCCCTACTAACAGGGAAATGGGTGGGATGGTCACCACCTGAGCTCAAACCTGAGTCTGTCCCTGCACTCCCCTAATGCCCTAAATGGGTCCTCCCCACCACCGCCATCAGGAACCTCATCCCTCGCTGTCACCTAGCACTGCCCTGGCTAGTGCACTGGCCAGCAAGGGGCGCTAGCCTTTCCACTGCAGATAGTATCACACAGGGGACAGTGATAAACATGAAATGGACAAGGAGAAAACACCACACTTAGTTTCCAGACTGACTCCACTGCCAAACTCTACACCCCAGAAGCCGAACTCCAAACTCCAGAAACAGCAGACACCATTGCAAGGCTGGTCTCCATAGAGAAACTCTATCACCAACAGTCAGCTGATGCATCAGGTGACCATTTAAAGGATGGTGGGAGTGGTCACCACCCACATCAGCTGACCTAGCAACTCTGCAACTGCAGCAGATTGCCAGAGAGAGAAAAACTGACATTAACCCCCGCTGGTCCTGAATGGAAAAAAAGCTACATTTAAAACAGAGTGGAACCAGAGCTGCCAAAAAGTCCAAAAATGGATCGTGACACAGTGGGGCTATCCACTTAACGTTTTTCTTCACGATCCACAATTGCTATGGGAATTCCATTAATTGACCGATTTTGATGAAGAGTTGCCTCATTAAAGGACAATCACTGTTCTCGATCGAGTTGTGCCTATCCATTTGTACAACTCGATACGGTGAGCAAGGAGCCTAAAAGTGGGGTGATTACTTATCCTATTTTCTGAACATACTGTTTTATGGGAGCGCTGCTCTTTCTTTTTATCTTTTAGAGTCCTACCATACAACTACCTAACTGTCTTATTCTCAATGTACTGTACTTCTCGTTTTTGGGGATCCAAGATCCTAGAATGCTCATATGAAGTAGTCCATCTAAAGGCTCCCCTACTCATTAAACTAATGTTCATTGGACCTACTATCGATGGTTTTGACCGATGGTATATTGGGGCGTTGGCCAACTGATTTTCGGGGATATCGATCACGCATGTCCAATTTAGGACTGCCAATCACATTGAGGATAAACCACCGGCCGACACATCAGTTGGCATCTTTCTTATAGAGAAACCAAGAGTGTCAGTTTATGGGAGAGTCGGCTAAGATGGCTGTCAGCCAAATGATTGGCCAAGTCATCGTTCAACCGAGAGCCATCTGATGTGTGTGGCCGACTGGAACAGACATTTTTTCCTGCTTTGGGACAGGAAATGTTGTATAATTCTCATCACTTTCCATTATTAATTTCATCGAATCTGTTTCAAATCAAACCAGAATTCTTGCCTGGGTATTTTTACCCCGGCGATACAGATAGTAACTGGGAATACACTGTTTATTTAATAGTGCACGCATTTATATTATTCTACACAGTGACACACAGTATTACTTACTGAGACTGGGCTTGTGACTGATTCCCAGTTTGTCTCCGATGCTGCAGGCGGAAAATCATTCTGAAAGAAAAGGAAAAAGAATTTAAACAAAAGCTGCGGCAAGAGATAAAATCTCTACTGTTAGATATGAATAGCCTTTCTGGCAATCAGACTTGGCTGCTATAAAAGACCATGAAATAACAGGATTGCTAGTAATGAAGCTCCACCGAGAGATAGGAGATAAATTAATGCGATCTTACCTGATTTTAACATAATTGCATTTTGTGCTTTGTAAAAAAAACATAACTCCTGCCAAGAGATTAGGGGAAAAATACATAATTTGTATATAGGATGAATGGCTATAACTTGGCCTGCTCAAATATCGCTTCTTTTCATGGCAAAAAAAAAAAACCCTGAATATTAAAGTTAATCTGTCAATAAGATCAAACCCCCAGACTGAATATTTGGACATGCAGGTCTTTTGAATGCAAATTCCATTGACACCTTTATATCTTCTATCTGTTGTTGCATTTCTGAGAAATTTGTGTTTTAATTCTTATGCAAACTAGGCATTAAGTACCCTGGGTGTGACAGAGCATTTCCTGAGTCTATGTCTCCCTAGGTTGTTTCCCTGCCCAGCACCAGTCTCTTTAGCTTTATTGATAGCTCACTGTCAGTGTGACATCAGGTGCCAAGCAAGGAATTCAGACAGTGAGCTATCGCTGAATTTAAAAACACTGGTGCTGCGCAGGGACTCAACATAGAGAGGCAGATGCTCGAGAAGGGCTCTGGCATCCATAGAGAATTTATTTTAAAATGATAATTTCTCAGGAATGCAGCAACAGATAAAAGATATAAAGGTGCCAGTGAATTTAGCTTTTAAAGCTCTGCATGCCTATTTATGCAGTTTGGGGTATTGATCTTACTGACGGATTCCCTTTCAATGTTAATTATTGGATTCCCTGATATTTTATATTCTATTCTTTTGGTGTAGCGTTATCATTATCACTCACTTTGAATGGGTGTCACCATATTGCATCTTAGCACTGCTACATAATTATGACAATGCTTACTTAAAGGGTTTGTCAGCTCTTCAGCCACAAATCTGCAGTCACTTTATGTGACTACAGACTTCAAGATCCTTACATCGAACACACTGTGAGGATTCTCTGCTGCCGGCGCCAAGAGTGGCAGACTCTTGACCGCAAGTTATGTGATTTGCATATGTGCAGTCACATGCCGACTAGACTGTATACAGCTTTGCTCAATGCAAGTGGATTGAGCAAGGCCGGACAAGACTAGTCGGAATCACATACTTGCGATCACATGACTATCCTCACAGCCTGCAGTGCACCGGATGTGAGGACTTACAAATCTGAAGACACATAGAGACTGGACAACTTCTTTAACTTAATCATTTATTACCCCGAACACCTTAGGATATGTAATCATTATCAAATTGGTAGCGGATCATCAACTAAAACCCTCACCGATCAGTTGATCAGAACACCAGAGCGCCGTTCACTGTGTAGTGGTCATTTTCTGGTACTGCAGCTTAGTTCCTAAATATAGTCTAAGCCGCAGTACCTGGAAATGACCACTAGTCACTGGAGGCATTGTACTGTTCAGGCTCTGTACATTGTGTAAATACGGCTGCAGTAAAAGCTGTAGGCATCTGATCAGTTGAAGGGTAATGGGTGATCTGACATTTGTGACTTATCTCAAGGATGGGTCATCAATATACAAGTCCAGGACAATCCCTTTAATGTGAAATAATCCTTCCATCTTGGATTCAATTATTTCATGCGGTGCTGCTGTGCAGGATTATGTCATCCCATGTGCAGATATTGCTAAATATAGTTTTTCCAAATATAAAAAGGAGAGTTTTCATCATCATCATCATCATCATGAATTGGTAAAATTGCAAACAAGTAATGTCAGCCGCCGGCCTCTGCGCCTGCTAGAGACAAGGACACAGCGTGACATGGGAGCGGGGGAGGGGGAGTAGAATGTTTCTGTTTTTTTATGAGCTACAGAATAGCAGCAGAGGGTAAACATATATGCCAGGACGGAACCCAGGATGGGGGATATATACCAGGATGGGGGACAAAATATATACCAGGATGGGGGATATCTATACTAGGATGGGGGATATCTCAACTAGGATGGGGAACATAAAGTATATTCCAGGCTTGGGGACATATATTCCAGGACGGGGGACATATATACCAGGATGGTGAATATATATACCAGGATGGCCTTTTTTCAGAGAATATGAATGATAACAACAAAACTTCTCTCCACTAGTGGTTGGAGGCACATTTGCACTCATCAACCTGGAAGCTGCGCATGGGACGTACTTGGACATTTCAACATGACAAATATCCAAAACACAAGGCTAAGTCGACCTGTCATTGGCTACAGTAGAACAAAGTGAAGGTTCTGGAGTGGCCAGCTCAGTCTCCTGACCTCAATATCATTGAGCCACTCTGGGGAGATCTCAAGAGCGCCGTTCATGCTAGACAGCCCAGGAATTTACAGGAGCTGGAGGATTTTTGCCAAGAAGAGTGGGCGGCTTTACCATCTGAGAAAATAAAAGAACCTCATCCACAGCTACCACAAAAGACTTCAAGCTGTCATTGATGCTCAAAGGGGGCAAAAAAATTGTATTAAAAAATGGGGTATGTGAACTTTTGATCAGTGTCTTTTGAATGTTTTGGGTCATTGTGATTTAAACTCTTAGCGACCGCCGATACGCCTTTTAACTGCGGCCGCTAAGGGTGCTTAAACCACAGCGCCGTTAACGGAGCTGTGGAAAAAGTAAATAGCGCCCCCCAGAGTCGGATTTTCTCCGGGGTCTCGGCTGCCGGGGGTAGCCGAGACCCCAGAGAACATGATTCGGGGTTTTTTTACCGACCCTGCATTTGCGATCGCCGGTAATTAACCGTTTACCGGCGATCGCAAAAAAAACCAAAAACGCGATCTCTTTTTAATTTCTCTGTCCTCCGATGTGATCGCACATCAGAGGACAGAGAAAAGGGGTCCCAGATAGCCCCCCGATACTCACCTATCTCCCCCGGTGCTCCTCGTGGCTCCCGGTGGGCGCCGCCATCTTCAAAATGGCGGGCGCATGCGCAGTGCGCCCGCCGGCCGGCACCAGGAGAATCTTTGGGGTCTCGGCTGCCAGGGGTAGCCGAGACCCCAAAGAGCATGATCGGGGTCGGTTTTACCAACCCCTGTTTTGCGATCACCGGTAATTAACTGTTTACCGGCGACCGCAAAAAAAAAATCAAAGTGTAATTCTCTGTCCTCTGATGTGATCGCACATCAGAGGACAGAGAAATAGGGGGATTCGGGGACCCTATTATACTTACCGGTGTCCCTGGATCCTCGTGCTGCTCCTCCTGGCTGCCGGGGAAAAGAAAATGGTGGGCGCATGCTCAGTGCGCCCGCCATCTATCGCCATCTGCCGGCCGACAGGAGAAGAGCAGTTGGGGCTAAAATTAGGGTTAGGGTTAGGGCTAGGGTTAGGGTTAGGGCTAGAGCTAGGGCTAGGGCTAGGGTTAGGGCTAGGGCTAGGGTTAGGGCTAGGGTTAGGGTTAGGGTTCGGGTTGGGGCCAAATTTAGGGTTAGGGTTGGGGCTAAATTCAGGGTTAGGGTTCTTTCACACTTACGTCGGTACAGGGCCGTCGCAATGCATCGGCCCGACATACCGACGCACGTTGTGAAAATTGTGCACAACGTGGGCAGCGGATGTAGTTTTTCAACGCATCCGCTGCCCAATCTATGTCCTGGGGAGGAGGGGGCGGAGTTACGGCCACGCATGCGCGGTCAGAAATGGCGGGCGCGACGTACAAAAAAAATTACATTGAATGTTTTTTGTGCCGACGGTCCGCCAAAACACAACTGATCCAGTGCACGACGGACGCGACGTGTGGCCATCCGTCACGATCCGTCGGCAATACAAGTCTATGGGCAAAAAAATGCATCCTGCGGGCACATTCGGAGGATACTTTTTTTGGCCAAAACGACGGATTGCGACGGATGCCAAACGACGCAAGTGTGAAAGTAGCCTTATGGCTAGGGTTAGGGTTGGGGCTAAAGTTAGGGCTAGGGTTGGGGCTAAAGTTAGGGTTAGATTTGGGGTTAGGGTTTGGATTAGAGTTGGTATTAGGGTTAGGGTTGGCATTAGGGTTACGCTTGGGATTAGGGTTAGGTTTGGGATTAGGGTTAGGGTTAGGGTTGTGATTAGGGGTGTATTGGGATTAGGTTTAGGTTTGAAGTTAGGGTTGAGATTAGGATTAGGGGTGTGTTGGATTTAGGGTTTTGATTAGGGTTATGGTTAGGGTTGACATTAGGGTTGTTTTGGGGTAAGGGTTGTGATTATCGTTAGGGTTAGTGATTAGGATTATGGATCGGGTTGGGATTAGGGTTAGGGGTGTGTTGGGGTTAGGGTTGGAGCTAGAATTGGGGGGTTTCCACTGTTTAGTTACATCAGAGGGTCTCCAAACACGACAGCCAATTTTGCGCTCAAAAAGTCAAATGGTGCTCCCTCCCTTCTGAGCTCTGCCGTGCGCCCAAACAGTGGGTTACCCCCACATATGGGGCATCAGCGTACTCGGGATAAATTGGACAACAACTTTTGTGTTCCAATTTTTTCTGTTACTCTTGTGAAAATAAAAACTTGGGGGCTACAAAATCTTTTTTGTGGAAAAAAAAATATTTTTTTATTTTCACGACTCTGCATTCTAAACTTCTGTGAAGCAATTGGGCATTCAAAGTTCTCACCACACATCTAGATAAGTTCCGTGGGGGGTCTAGTTTCCAAAATGGGGTCACTTGTGGGGGGTTACTACTGTTTAGGTACATCAGGGGCTCTGCAATCCCAACATAACGCCCACAGACCATTCTATCAAGGCTGCATTCCAAAACAGCGCTCCTTCCCTTCCGAGCTCTGCCGTGCGCCCAAACAGTGGTTTACCCCCACATATGGCACATCAGTGTACTCGGGATAAATTGGACAACAACTATTGCAATCCAATTTCTCCTGTTACCCTTGTGAAAATAAAAACTTGGGGGCTACAATATTTTTTTTGTGGAAAAAAAATATTTTTTATTTTCACGACTCTGCATTCTAAACTTCTGTGAAGCACTTGGGTATTCAAAGTTCTCACCACACATCTAGATAAGTTCCGTGGGGGGTCTAGTTTCCAAAATGGTGTCACTTGTGGGGGGTTTCCACTGTTTAGGCACATCAGGGGCTCTCCAAACGCGACATGGCGTCCAATCTCAATTCCTGCCAATTCTACATTGAAAAAGTAAAACGGCGCTCCTTCACTTCCAAGCTCTGCGGTGCGCCCAAACAGTGGTTTACCCTCACATATGGGGTATCGACGTATTCAGGAAAAATCGCACAACAACTTTTGTTGTCTTATTTCTCCTGTTACCCTTGTGAAAATAAGAATTTGTGGGCGAAAAATCATTTTTGTGTAAACAAATGCGATTTTTTATTTTCACGGCTCTACGTTATAAACTTCTGTGAAGCTCTTGGGGGTTCAAAGTGCTCGCCACACATCCAGATAAGTTCCTTAAGGGGTCTAGTTTACAAAATGGTGTCACTTGTGGGGAGTTTCCACTGTTTAGGTACATCAGGGGCTCTCTAAACGTGACATGGCGTCCGATCTCAATTCCAGCCAATTCTGCATTGAAAAAGTCAAACGGCGCTCCTTCACTTCGAAGTTCTGCGGTGCGCCCAAACAGTGGTTTACCCCCACATATGGGGTATTGGTGTATTCAGGAGAAATTGCATAACAAAATTTATGGTTACATTTCTGTTTTTACACTTGTGAAAATAAAAAAAATGGTTCTGAATTAAAATGTTTGCAAAAAAAAGTTAAATGTTCATTTTTTCCTTCCACATTGTTTCAGTTCCCGTGAAGCACCGAAAGGGTTAATAAACTTCTTGAATGTGGTTTTGAGAACCTTGAGGGGTGTAGTTTTTAGAATGGTGTCACACTTCGTTATTTTCTATCATATAAACCCCTCAAAATGACTTCAAATGTGATGTGGTCCCTAAAAAAAAAGGTTGTAAAAATGAGAAATTGCTGGTCAACTTTTAACCCTTATAACTCCCTAACAAAAAAAAAATGTTGTTTCCAAAATTGTGCTGATGTAAAGTAGACATGTGGGAAATGTTATTTATTAACAATTTTTGTGACATATCTCTCTGATTTAAGGGTATAAAAATACAAAGTTTGAAAATTGCAAAATTTTAAAAATTTTCGCCATATTTCCGTTTTTTTCAGAACTAATCGCAAGTAATATCGAAGAAATGTTACCACTAACATGAAGTACAATATGTCACGAAAAAAAAATCTCAGAATCAGCGGGATCCGTTGAAGCGTTCCAGAGTTATAACCTCATAAAGTGACAGTGGTCAGAATTGCAAAAATTGGCTCGGTCATTAAGTACCAAAATGGCTCTGTCACTAAGGGGTTAAAAAGAGAAAACACGGTAGTTTGACAATAAATGGCTTCACCCAACCACTAACCATGAGTGGAGGAAAAGTTTTGGTGTTATCATTCATATTCTCTGAAAAAAGGGCAATGTAAACTTTTGAGCACAACTGTATATACCAAGAAGTCACACAGGATGGGGGGCATATATACCAGGATAGGTTAAATATATACCAGGAAGAAGACAAGGATGGGGGGCATTACTATTTAATGAGGGGGGCAATACGCATGTCCTTAAAAGATTTAGAACACTACGACGGTCTATACATCTGACCAACTTCTGTTACTACGATTTACCAATGCCGGATAAGGGGTGAATTAAAAAACACAGATATTTCCCTCAAAACTGAAGCGGCAAAGCAATGCTCGGCATAATTTCCATGTTTATTACAGCTTACGTAGTGCCATTTTAAGAATATTCCTAAATAATATGTATAAAATTGGATTTATATTACGAAGCCGTGTTTGCTGGAGCCAAAATACAAATGATGACATACAATTGCTTTACAAACATCTTTGCTTCAGGCTTTATCATTTGTGAAGAAAATAAACAGTAATGGAAAACCGACGAAGACTTATGCGATGATACGCGGGAGGAATATGAAATATTTGACATGATATTGAGTTTTTATGCAAATTCAATAATGCCCATGCACAGAAATTCCCGTTGAGATGTAATATGTCTGAAAACCGCTATAAAATGAGCAATTATTGTCAAGTGAACGATACTCTGTGTTTTGTTAAGTACAAAAGATGTCACAATAAATATCGAGACGGGTAAATCAGAGCACTCAGGGCCTCGCTGTAATGCCAGACAATTAAAAGGAAGCCCCAGTAAATCCGTGTTCCAGCTTGTAATGGGCTACGCGGTACAGAGAAGGTCTGTCCTGCCCTAATGTGAAGCCATCCCGCGGAAACAAGTGCCAAAAGTGCAAGCTGAAAGATCATAGTAAGAGACCACATACCTGTGTACCTTTACCTTAAAGGGATATTCCTATCTCATAAGGTGCTGGCAATAACTAGGATGCAATCTCTTTATGATCAATCTGATCAAAGTACAAGGGGTGCAATAATATGCCTACATATAATGCATCAATTGTAATGTGCCAAGCACTGCTTTTGTGGGTGAGGCCCACCTGGAGATTCACTTGTTTCTCCATCGGCCAGTTCGAGCCTGCATGCTTTAATGAAAGTCTTTTGTACTCTATAGTCTATACTACACACTTTTCCCCCCCATGAACAGCACACCATGTGGTAAAGCATAGTATTACAAGTAACCCTGCTAGTTTCACACTAGTAGATGAGAAACAATAGAAATCACTTCTCTATTGTGATACTAAGAACTTCATGAAAATACTTACAGGCAGAAATTGTCCGTATGATACGGCATCATGTCATGAAAAGATCAGCACAGTCATTAGTAATGGAGTTCATTTCTATTCATTACTCATTCTCAATAGTATCAGCAAGTGTTCACTTGGAAGACCTGCAGTTAGACGGTCATGTCGGGTAACGAGTCCTCTTTAGATATTGTGTGATTGTGTTCTAATTTAAATGGATTTCCCTTTCCTTCAGTGCTGAGAGGGTTAATGACTCTTTCCATGCTGGCTGAGACCCTACAGCCTGGTTATTCTCAGATGCAACTGCTTACCCTTTACTCCTTCTATATATACTCATACGCTCTGGCCATTTAATCCCTGCCAGTGAAAGATTCATCTTCCTGTGCTGTGTGCTAAAGCTAAGTAGTTGAAGTTTGGAGTAGAATTGTAGTAGTGGTCTGTGGTTTGCTGTAGTATGTGTGTGTTTATTTCCTAGTCCCTGTTCCCATTTAGTTTTTCCGTCCTGTCCTTTTTCCTCCTCCATCTTGTTGGTTAGTGCTTCTGTATGATAGAGGTTTTCTGGTATTCCTGTTTTGGGTCTGTTTTACCTTTCGTTTCTGTCTCATACCTCATGGTGCCAGGGAGTGGGCAGATTAGGGTTTTTACAGGAGCATAGTAAGGTCGAAGTCTCAGGCCTCTCTACCTTTAAGAGTATCACTGGGACAGGGACAGTTAGGGTCCCAAGTCCAGGAAGAGTTTGAGGCCCCTCTTCCTTTCTGAAGACCGTCACAGCGTGACGACATGTCACTCAGCAAAACGTGGGTAAAAGATAGCGCTCCCCACAAATGGTGGTACTCCAGTACATGTAATCGAGTAAAAATACACTGACTCTAATGGAAGTGTACAAAAATTAATGTCAATTCTTATAATGGCATCAATGCCGATGTGTTTAATTGTGTTTGCATCTACTATATAATTGTCTAAGGGTCACTTCCGTTTGTCTGTCCTTCTGTCTGTCACGGATATTCATTGGTCGCGGCCTCTGTCTGTAATGAAATCCAAGTCGCTGATTGGTCTCGCCAGCTGCCTGTCATGGCTGACGTGACCAATCAGCGACGGCCACAGTCTGATTAGTCCCTCCCTACTCCCCTGCAGTCAGTGCCCGGCGCCCGCTCCATACTCCCCACAGTAACCGCTCACACAGGGTTAATGCCAGCGGTAACAGACCGCTATTAACCCTGTGTGACCAAATTTTTACTATTGATGCTGCCTATGCAGCGTCAATAGTAAAAAGTAGGGTTGAGCGACCTTCACTTTTATAGGATCGGGTCGGGTTTCACGAAACCCGACTTTTGGAAAAGTCGGGTCGAGTGAAATCGGCCGATCCTATAAAAAAGTCGGGGTCGGGGTCGGCCGAAACTCGAAACCCAATGCAGTGCATTTGGGTTTCCATGGTTCCCAGGGTCTGAAGGAGCGGAAACTCTCCTTCAGGCCCTGGGATCCATATTTAAGTGTAAAATATAGAATTAAAATAAAAAATATCCTTATACTTACCCTCTGACGCGCCCTGGTACTAACCGGGAACCTTCCTTCCTTAGAATCAGCCTTCCAGGACCTTCGGTGACGTCGCGGGTGACGTCGCGGCTTGTGATTGGCCGCGCGGCCGCCCATGTGACCGCTCGCGCGGCCAATCACAAGCCGCGACGTCACCCGCGACGTCACCGAAGGTCCTGGAAGGGCTGATTCTTAGGAAGGAAGGCTGTCGGAAGGAAGCAGGGCGCTTCCGAGGGTGAGTATATTCCTATTAAGTATATACTCACCCTCGGAAGCGCCCTGCTTCCTTCCGACAGCCTTCCTTCCTAAGAATCAGCCCTTCCAGGACCTTCGGTGACATCGCGGGTGACGTCGCGGCTTGTGATTGGCCGCGCGAGCGGTCACATGGGCGGCCGCGCGGCCAATCACAAGCCGCGACGTCACCGCGACGTCACGGCAAGGTCCTAGAAGCGCGGATTCGAAGGAGGAAGGCTGCCGGTTAGTACCAGGGCGCGTCAGAGGGTAAGTATTGCAATATTTTTTATTTTAATTCTATATTTTACACTTTAATCTGAATTCCGATACCAATTCCCGATATCTTAAACATATCGGGAATCGGGATCGGAATTCCGATTCCAGATTCAAAAGATCGCCGACTTCATGGCCGACCCCCCACTGGGGTCGGGTCGGGTTTCATGAAACCCGACCTTGCCAAAAGTCGGCGACTTTTGAACAATTTCGACCCGTTTCGCTCAACCCTAGTAAAAAGATCTAATGATAAAAATAATAAAAAAAATAAAAAATCATTATATACTCACCTTCCGCTGCCTTTCCCGCTCCTCGCTACGCTCCGGTGATTACTTCATGCAAGCGGCAGGTTCCGGTGGCAAGGATGGTATGGGAGAAGGACCTGCCATGACGTCACGGTCATGTGACCGCGACGTCATCACAGGCCCTGCACGCCTGCGTGAGCAGGACCTGCCATGACGTCACGGTCATGTGACCGCGACGTCATCACAGGTCCTGCGCGAGAACGACCTGCCATGACGTCACGGTCATGTGACCGCGACGTCATCACAGGTCCTGCACACCTGCACGAGAAGGACCTGCCATAACGTAACGGTCATGTGACCGAACTACAAGGGGCCCTCAGAAGGTGAGTATATGTTTATTTTTTATTTTTTAACCTGTGACATACGTGGCTGGGCAATATACTACGTCACTGGGCAATATACTACATGGCTCTGTGCTGTATACTACGTCGCTGGGCAATATACTATGTGACTGGCCAATATACTATGTGGCTGGGCAATATACTACATGGGCTGTGCAATATACTACGTGACTGGGCAATATACTACGTGGCAGGGCAATATACTACGTGGCAGGGCAATATACTACGTCACTTGGCAATATACTACGTGACTGGGCAATATACTACGTGACTGGGCAATATACTACGTGACTGGGCAATATAATACGTGGACATGCATATTCTAGAATACCCGATGCGTTAAAATCGGGCCACCATCTAGTCTTATATAAACACTGGAATTTAACAAAGTCTCATGTACAATATAATAGCAGGTACACAGAGGGGACATGATGTAATGATGGTGACAAGTACATGCCACAATCCAGCAAGATAGGGTTGTTCACTACTTTTTTTTTTATTGATGACTGCTCCTCATATTAGGTAATCAATATGAGACTGGTGGGGTCCACTACTTGCCGCTCCCAGCAATTACACGTTAATACCTCCAGTTGCTCTGAATGTAAACAGATTATGCTAGCTGCTGCTGGATTTTGCTGATTAGCTTTTATTTAAGACATTAAACTGATGATCTCCAGTACTCAGCAGACATTAAATGTTTACATCTGACCAATTTCAGAACTAGAAATGGCTGATCGATGGGGGGGGGGGTGTCAGACCACTACCAATATGATATTGATAACCTATCCAAGGATATATCATCATTATCATTTGAACGTACTCCTTTAAAGAGAACCTGTAACTAAGTCAAAAGTGGCAGCTCCCTTGAGTATTTTTTTTTTTTAATCCATCGTACAGCTCCAGAAATATGAGCCTTTTTCTTGAATGGTGATTGTTATTGTCTTTACATGGTTCCTAGAGTAATTATGCAGAGGAGTCTAAAGACATGCCCCTGAGGATCCTGTCAGTACCGCCCCCTAGGTACATACCATAAAAATTAACACTAAGTGAAATATGTATCTCTGGAACTGTATGGAATAGTCAAGGAAGCAGGAGATACAAAATAAGAGCAAGAGCTCTTTTTGGTCACTGGTGACAAATCTTTTTTTTAATTTTCAAAATGACAAATTTAGCTCTCCTACATCTGAAGCTAAACACAATCCCTACGTGGTCATCCAGTAATTGGCCTTATATAATCTTCCACGAGTCCATTACTGATCAGTATAGACAGGCAGTCATTCAGTATAGTTGAGATAATGAAGTCTGCCACCTGCTCCTGGAATCTTATGTCATTGTTAACTCATCAGTCTTTACTATAAAAGAAGTAACAGCCTGTACTCAGTGGAAATGCTCATTTCTGTCTTCCAACAGCTGCACGCACGTCTGGCTCAAACAACTTTACTTGGAACCAGTGCAGTATCTGAAATCATCCCAAATGTTTCTTGTTTACCTTATGAGACATAAAAAATGCAAATTCAATGTGTCACATTTTACTTGCCGGAGGTTATGTATCCGTATCTGCAGCAAGAAACTATTCAAAACTATTCAAAACTTGTACACAATAAGAAAAGAAAAGAAATGCAACCAGGGCCGGCTCCAGGTTTTCGAGGGCCCCAGGCGAAAGAGTTTCAGTGGGCCCCCCCCTTTAACACATACCCCGATTTATGATGCACAGATACGGCAGAGAAATGTATAGTACAATGCCAGATTTCACTTCTTACATGAGTGACAGCTATTGTAGATTCTGCAGTGTATATATACAGGAGGAAAGGTGCTGTGCAGTGTATATATACAGGAGAGGTGCTGTGCAGCGTATATATACAGGAGGAAAGGTGCTGTGCAGTGTATATATACAGGAGAGGTGCTGTGCAGTGTATATATACAGGAGGAAAGGTGCTGTGCAGTGTATATATACAGGAGAGGTGCTTTTCTGTTTTGAGTTTTTCTATGAAACAAAGACTTTTCTACATAAACAACGAGTTTGGTTTTGCGGCCCCAACAGATCTGTGCTACAAAGTAACAGGCGGCTCGGGCATTAATGAGGGACCTGATGCTGAATCCTTTCCACAAACCCTAATGACCCAATTAGTGCCCCATCATTAGAAGCTCATTAAACGCCTCCCTGTCCCGAGCAGTCATGTACAGTATGGGGGGATCCTGCAGCCCACCCCCTGACTGCTCCATACCATACACTGCCCTCTGTTGCTCTCACTATTATCCTGTGCATTTCTCTGTCATCGTTACCCCATGTTACACTTGTCACCCCCCACTACAGAGTAGCAGGGCAGCCAATGTCACCCCCTCCCGGACCCTAATGGCAGCAGGAAATGTCTGCTCCTCTATTGGGTTGGAACCTGATTTAATCAAGGAATAATGTGGATTTGTTGCCGGTGGCCGCAGGGGAAGGGTTAAGTGATGCCATGTCCTTGGTGGGAGCAGTGGCAGATGCTGGGACCTGGACAGACACAACCAATGTTGCTGTGACTGCACAGTGTGATCTGGAGGAGAGAAGCTGAGACTCCGGAGCAGAAATCACCCACATGCCAGCACTGGGCAGAGTCCCTTCAGTAACCAGCCTGGGGCCACGGGGCCCCAACGCACAGCCCACAGCTCAGTGTTATCCATGGCAGCAGCTCCCCTTCCTCCTGGCATCTGGTTAACCCCATTTATGCGGGTCGGATTGTTATCTTTAAGGTTTAGCAATAACCTTCATACAGATGGGAAGGGGTTAAGCTTCTTCCTACCCCACTGGTGCAGGTTTGGTGCAGCATGCATATATTCTTGGTGAGCTGGGCGGCTACAGGCTGCACCCCACCAGCTGCTCCTCCAGACATCACCCACATTTTTAGGCAGCGGAGAAAGACAGCAGCAGACTGAGCCACAACTTCAACCACTGCTGGATACCATAACACTCACTCAGTCACTAGTAGGATGGAGCTCCTCGGAATCTGCCTGATAAACTTCAGCACTGTCTGCAGCCACCCAGGGGGGAGAGCAGAGAACGTGCTCTCTCCGCCCACAATGTCACACTGGCTGCCTTCTGTTAACCCCTATGTGTGCCTGCCTGGCTGCACTGACTGAGTGAGAAGATGCTTGTGTCAGAGCTGGCACATAGGGGTTAAGAGAACGCAGCCAGCCTGACTTTGTGGGGGGAGAGAGCATGTTATCTCCTGCTCTGCTCTCCCAGCTGTATCTATGACAGCATGAGTGGGCCCCCCTTCTCCCCAGGGCCCCGGCATTTGCCCGCTGTGCCAGGTGCTGACGCCGGCCCTGAATGCAACATATTATTAATTAGAACATTTACAAAATAATAACAATCTATTAAAGGGGAATTCAAAGAACCGAGGTCTCACTTAATATTTTTTTTTTTTAGAGTTAACAAAACATTTAGATATTTTTTGATGTACTGAAGTTTATGAGTTGCAGCTCTTTTGGGTTATGTTCAAATGTTTCATATTTTGCTACAGATTTTTCTAAACTGAAATCCAGTTTTCACAAAGTGACGGTCCTGGCATGACACGACGAGTGGTCGGTCACCAAATGGCAAAACACACAAGGATACACCGGGGACACTTTAACAATGGTGGGTCCTGTCGGTAGGGAACTGGGAATGGACACCTCCTGCACTCACCTGAGGATGTGCCCTGCTCTTACTAGCGTGCCTATACGGGTTCTTTCACCCCATCGCCGAGCAGGATACTTAGTCCCTCACTTGCCCTGCTCTTATCCCTCAGTAGGGAACTGGCAGGTGAGAGCACTGGTCCCACCGCTGCACTAATACAACACAGGAGAAGTTACAGACAATACAAAGGGACAAAGCAACAATAAACATCACACTTAGCTTTCTATGCTGCAATGCACCAAACAGCAGAGTAAGGCACCAGATATCAGTATTCAGCTGAAGAACCACAGCACTCACAAGCTCCTCTTCCACCCAGGTTGGTCTCCAAAAGGACCTGTATAATCAACAGTCAGCTGATGCATCAGGTGACCCTTTAAAGGAAGGTGGGAGTGGTCACCACCTGCATAAGCAGACTAGGCAGCAATGTAATTACACCAGCGGCCACCGGGGGGGGGGAGGAAAAACTGCATTAACCTCCGATAGTCTGAAAGGAAAAAAGCTTTAATCTGGGAGGCCAGATCGGTCACAGATCCAAACATGGATCGTGACACCAGTGTTTCTGCATCTAAACTCCACAGATATTTTCTACACTTATCCATGTGGCTTTTTTTTGTAGAAATGTTCTAAGATCAGTTTATCTTGAAGATTTAGGCTGTTTCCATGACCAGCACTGTATTTTCGCTGTGTCAAGAACGCAGGTTTCAACAGTTGCAGCAAAGTGGATGTATAGAAATCTCACGGCCACTGTGCTTAAACTGATCTGTGGTGTGTGTTTCAAATCAGTAACATTAATTTCTCTTGCGGGTACACAGAGTCTATGTGCAACTTTTTCACATAGATTTGTATTAGAAGCAGAAAATCTGCATGTGAACAAAAAAAGCAAATGCGTTATTAGTGCGTTTCCATATTGGAAAAACTCATGTAAGGTGCACATGGCTATATCACAAAAATTTTGTGAAAGCCAAATACCAGGAAGCCTAAGGGTATGTGTACACGTAGATGAAAAATCTGCGAATTTTTCCGCACCTGCCCGCACTGCGTTTTACCTGCGGATTTACTGCAGATATTATGCGGTTTTTGTGTGGATTCCACCTGCAGATTTACACCTGCGGATTCCTATTATGGAGCAGGTGTAAACCGCTGAGGAATCCACACAAAGAATTGACATGCTGCGGAATAAACAATGCTACGTTTCCGCGTGGTTTGTTCCGCAGCATGTGCACTGCAGATTTTGTTTTCCATAGGTTTACATGGTACTGTAAACGCATGGAAAACTGCTGCGAATCCGCAGCGGCCAATTCACTGTGGATCCACAGCAAAATCTGCAGCGTGTGCACATACCGTAGAAAACAAAGCAAGTTTTGTGTAAAACATTACATACTATCAAGACACAAAAAAACACAATGTCAAAAACGTGATAAAAAAATAAACACACTCAAAAGCCCAATGGAAAGATGCAAGTGGCCTAATTTAATAGGTGAAATAATGAATGACATCTGTAACATCAAAAATTAACCAAAAGCTCATAGTGGGAACGTGGCCCAAGGATCACCATTGAACTGAATGGGTCCAGACAAAAAGGTAAGTTTCCTCATCAGAAACTGACATGCTGCTGATTTTGTAGATGAGATTAAAGGGGGTATTCGGGCTTTTCCCCTATTTTGTATGTGTGCCTAGGCCGCAGAATCCTTACAGTTTTTAATATACTCCCTGTCAGCATTCTGCACCATTGCCTAGATACCACACTTGGGAATGTAACCAGTTCTCTCTTGATTCTGGAGATGCTGGTCACACCTCGACTAGAGTTTTCCTGTCTGGCAGAGACTGAACGTAACTTCACTACAGACACCGAGCCCACAGTCTCTGCCAGACCCTCCTCCTGCCTCCTGCTTGGCACACAGTGCCCCCCAGCAATGGCAGGACTCAACTGATTGGATGAACCATCTGCTCTCCAGGAACCCCATGAAGGAAAAGTCTTCTACGTACTGTAGTTGAGTATACAGTGCTGTGTCTATCTATCTACAAAACAAAAAAAAGAGAAGCAGCAACAGGCAAAAGTGTACCTGGGTGCTGTGCCCCCCAGGCCCATACCAAGCCTGCAATGTAGAAGATAATAAATGGAGGCAGCCCACCAGTTCAAAGTGAAAAAAGTGCTATTTAATGGCAACACTTTGGCTCAAAGTGTGAGCCTTTCTCAAGCCTATCTATTAGTTGATCATATATTATCTACTTATATATCTATTATCTACTTATCTGTTTATCTATCTATTATATATCCATTATCTATTTATCCATCTTTATATTTATCTACCTACTCATCTATCTATTAGCTATTTATCTGCCTGTTTATTTATCTTTGTATTTATCTATTTATCTATCTATCTACATAATAAAGGGTGTAACAGTATTTATATGTAACCAATCAGCAAAAGAAAGAAAAAGGTACAAACTGCATGGTGTGGGACTGGGATCAAGTGCGAGTTACAATGGGGGCCATATAGAGGGAATTAAAGAGGCTGTTCAGGCTTCATACAAAAGCCCGCAGACATTCTATATGACTGTGGACTGCTGAATTGTAACAGTTTGCAATGTGTATGATGTCAAGATTCTCTAGAATTCCAAGAGTAAACAGGCGTTCACATGACAGCATGAGGGCAGAACATATTCGCAGATTTTAGATGCAGCATGTGAACTTAGCCATAAACTATTGAACCTTTTCACCGCTGTGAGTTGAACACTTCTGCCTTACGGTTTGAATGATCGGTTGAGATTAGTGATGGGCATTCCAGTTCTTTTTGGCGATCTGGCTTACTCGACTTCGTTCACCAAAAAGAACCATCTCTATGAATCCAAAACGGCTCTCTACGGTTTGTTGATGTCGAAACTCCGCCCACCTACAGCCAGCCATTCCATTTCCGGTTGCGGATGGGCGGGCTTTCCTTTTCCTCGGCATCCCAACATGTTATGTTAATTTTACCCCGAGTAAGAGCCATTCAGAGACTCCAAGCGGCTCTCATTGGGGTGCAGCCTTCCGTCCACAACTGGTACCCAGATCTTTGTCTTGGTTTCTTCACGAATGACCCATCACTACTTGAAGTCTCAGCCTGGACCCTTACCTACCTATAAAGCTTTTACAGGGCAGCAAAATATTAAAATATATAAATGTCTAATTAAATCATTCAAAATGGATGACTACATTGAGTTTTTAACATTCATTGAAGATCAGAACCTGGAGTTTTTATATTTATGACAAACCAACAGCATCTGGGGAATTAAAAATAGAATAATTGTGGCTGTCATTCCTTAGATTACCCAAAATAATCACATTAATTTCAGAATCTATCAAAAAAGGAAAGTGGACTGTAGACAACAATTCCTTCAATTTAGAAGGATCCGACAACTATAAGCTGATTGCATAGTGTCCTGCTGCAATCTGGAGAGGAATCTGGCAGTAAGTGATTTGTTGCCTTGCAATTGTACAGTTTTCATTGAACTCAATAAGTTTTCGAATATGCTTGGCGGATCCATAAGAGCTCATAATAAGTACCGTGTTATAACACAGAGGTCTTCTTAAAAGGGATCATCTTGCAAATTCTGAATTAGGGTATTAGGATAGTCTAATTCAGAAAACCCAATTTACCTTTAAATTTGTCTGGTGAAGTAGCACCTCCATTATTTAGCAAAACTTCATTAAGGCGAACCTATCAGCAGGATTTTGCTAAGTAAACTACAGAAACTGTCAGGTAGTGGCTGCTATACTGATTAAAATGACACCTGGGGTGTGGGAATCGGTCTTGTGGTTCTTGTGCAATCAATATTAGATGTGTTCAGTTAATAAGATGCCCATGCTCCGGGGCGGGACTGTAGGCAGAGTCTTATCTTTCTGCTCTAAGCCAGAGAAACCAAGGAAAGATCTGGCCACAGGCTGCCCTGAAGCACAAACAGTCTGTCTCTGTGATGAGGAACATGTTTGTACTTTGGCCGGCCTGTGGGTAGGTCTCTCCTTGGTTTCCCTGGCTTAAAGAAGGAAGATAAGACTCTGCCTACAGACCCACCCCAAAACATGAGAATCTCATTAACTGAAAACTTCTAACACTGATTACACAAGAACCATAAGACGGATTTCTTCACACCAGGTATCATTTTAATCAGTGTTACAGTGGTAACCTGACAATGCTTGTAGTTTACTTAGCAAAATCCTGATGACAGGTTCGTAACTACTTGCCAATAGCCAAATGTTTGAAAACATGAGAGTCGTCTGCCGAAATCCACAAGGTGAAGCAAGGATGGTTTATCACCGTTTCTGCCTTCTTGATCTCTTTATACACACACTAATATACATTTTGGGAAGTATTAGTGCTTCCTGCTCCCGTCCCAGCGATCGCAGGCAGATCAGTTCTGCAGTGCAGGTAGGAGGTTGAATTTGCCCTGTGCCTGCTCTAGTTGTAGGGGAAGATAGAAATGAAAAAAAGTATTTGGTATTTTGGTAACCCTTAAAGGTCTTTTCTGATTTTATGTGATACACAATGCATGGAATAAATGAAAAAAATAACTAATATACAGTAACATTTTCGAATTTCACTGCAGAAAAGGAGTGGGACCTCCCACACGTTTAAGTCTACGGGCAGTCTGGAAGCAGTTAAGATCAGCGGAGGACCGACCAACCTTCATAAACATAACGGAACCAAGGTTCATTCAATGTAATATTGGAAAATCTGATTAAGGGCAGCATTTGCATGGAGCTTGTGTGTTCTCCGTGCAGGTTTTCAATTCCCAGACTCAAAAAAAAGCAGATGGACATGAGCATTGCTGGACATGGAGCTACAGCATTCACCCTTAACCAGGACTGTTGCTACTTGTGTCGGAGAATTGATGGTGGGTCCGGAGTCAGACCCCCAATGGTATATTTTAGCAATATGTTATGACTTGCCATGTAATATTTCTTAAGACTCATAACACTGAAGTAAGCAGAACTTCTGTTTGAGTAATTGGTTACACGATGTGAGGTGGTGGACCGGAGACGAGGGCTATCTATCACCCCCCCTGACCTTAATTTACCTGCTGCTTCATCTGTTCATCTTGGCATAAGAAAACTAGTACACGGGACAGAGACCACACACATCTCACTTCGCTGACATCTTAATGATCCGTGTAAAAGCAGATTATGTCTCCCTTCCCCATATATGGCCGACATTATTGAGAAATGTTCCCGGAGACCCTCGTTTGCTTATCTGGCACATCGTGTGCCATAGGGCAAAATAAACAGATAAATATAGTAAAAGGACTACACGGGATCTGTGATGAGGGTATGGATACTGTTTAATCCACTTGTCTGCTTGAATTTATGATTTTTCTTAATATTAGTTAAACAAAATGAAAGCAGCAGAGAGAAGACATAAATAGTTTACTGTTCCCCGAATACATTCCCAAACGACAGAGGAGCGAAGAGGCTTCCCTAGCGAGAAATGAAATCATAATGTTCTCTCCTAAGAAAATATCGGAGTCGTTGTGACAACGGGATTTAACATTAATGAAAAGCTAGCTTACACTGAAAAGCCTCCAAATTGGAAATTTGGTGGAAACTTTCAGTCTTGATGACTTTTCAGGCTATTGCTGACCTCACAAATTAAGGTTGAATAGACTGTGAGAGCTGAGAGGTAAAGTGAAAATTTTGCAGAGGATAAGGAAAACTAAAGGAAAGACTCTTATTAACTGTAGTTGAACCTTTCACTTTTGTAACTTTTGTACTGATGAGAGGCAAGCACCCTGAAACATGTGTCAGCGGAGACTCTGGTTTGGCTTTTATCCTAAGTCATGCGTTCCAAGACTCATTAAAGAGTCAATATTGACTTTTAGGATTTCAACTTCCATTAGGTGGCACTAGAATTCAAGTCATCTTCCTCTCTGAAGAGTCAATTTACATAGTTAATTTTCCCAGAGCAGCATTGCAAGGCCTATAGGTCTCATTACACTGGCATGCCAGGTATGTCACTCTCCACAAGGAAAGATATTATTATTATTATTATTATTATTTATTTATATAGCACCATTGATTCCATGGTGTTGTACATGAGAAGGGGTTACACACAAATTACAGATATCACTTACTGTAAGCAAACTAACAATGACAGACTGATATGGAGGGGTGACGACCCTGCCCTTGAGGGCTTACATTCTACAGGATGGTGGGGATGGAGACAATAGGTTGAGGGTTGTAACAGTAGGTTGAGGGTTGTATGAGGTTGTATTACCTCTTAGACACCTTTTACTCTGAAGCATGTTTGACTGAAATGAAGGTTTAGACATAAAAAGGTCCAGTTGATTGTAAAAGACAAGTATACAAAGAAGCTTCAAAGAAAAAGAGGAAGAGGACAATCAGCAACAGGACAGAAGGTGACACCCACATCAGATAGTGTGAAACCTCCTTATAAGATCACCTCTTTACCAATACCTGATTATATGTAACACTAGATGGTGGCCCGATTCTAACGCATCGGGTATTCTAGAATATGCATGTCCACGTAGTATATTGCCCAGCCACGTAGTATATTGCCCAGCCACGTAGTATATTGTCCAGCCACATAGTATATTGCCCAGTCACGTAGTATATTGCCCAGCCACGTAGCATATTGCCCAGTCACATAGTATATTGCCCAGCCACGTAGTATATTGCCCAGTCACGTAGTATATTGCCCAGCCATGTAGTATATTGCCCAGTCACGTAGTATATTTCCCAGCCATGTAGTATATTGCCCAGCCACGTAGTATATTGCCCAGCCATGTAGTATATTACCCAGCCACGTAGTATATTGCCCAGCGACGTAGTATATTGCCCAGCGACATAGTATATTGCCCAGCCACATAGTATATTGCCCAATCACGTAGTATATTGCCCAGCCACGTAGTATATTGCCCAGCCACGTAGTATATTGCCCAGCCACGTAGTATACTGCACAGTCACGTAGTATACAGCACAGAGCCACGTAGTATATTGCCCAGCCACGTAGTATATTGCCCAGCCACGTAGTATATTGCCCAGCCACGTAGTATGTTGCCCAGTCATGTATTGCCCAGCCACATAGTATATAGCACAGCCCATGTAGTACGATATATTGCCCAGTCACGTAGTATATTGCCCAGCCATGTAGTATATTGCCCAGCCATGTAGTATATTGCCCAGCCACATAGTATATTGCCCAGTCACGTAGTATATTGCCCAGCCACATAGTATATTGCCCAGCTACATAGTATATTGCCCAGTCACGTAGTATATTGCCCAGCCACATAGTATATTGCCCAGTCACATAGTATATTGCCTAGCCACATAGTATATTGGCCAGTCACGTAGTATATTGCCCAGCCACATAGTATATTGCCCAGTCACGTAGTATATTGGCCAGCACAGAGCCACGTAAAATAGAGACTTAAAAAAATAAATAAACATATACTCACCTATAGCCCGTTGAAGTCCTGCTATACTTACCATCCGCCGCCTTTGCCGCTCCTCGCCACGCTCCTGGGACCGCTCCATTGCAAGCGGCAGCTTGCAGTCACAGGGCTGGTGTGAGCAGGACCTATGATGACGTCGCGGTCACATGACCGTGACGTCACGGCAGGTCCTTGCCGCACACCAGCCCTGGGACGGGAACGGAAGCTGCCGCTTGCAATGGAGCGGTCCCGGGAGTGTGGCGAGGAGCGAGAAAGGCGGCGGAGGGTGAGCGTAGCAGGTTTTTTGTTTTTTTGAATTATTTTTAACATGACCTATTTTTACTATTAGTAAATAGTTGGGGACACACAGGGTTAATAGCAGCTGTAACGGAGCGCGTTACACCGTGGGCCGTTACCGCTGCCATTAACCCTGTGTGAGCGGTGGGTGGAGGGGATTACGGAGCGGGCGACGGGCAGTGAGTGCAGGGGAGTAGGGGAGGGACTGATCGGACTGTGGCCGTCGCTGATTGGTCACGGCAGCCATGACAGGCAGCTGCCGAGACCAATCAGCGAACGAATAACCGTGACAGAAGGACAGACAGACGGAAGTGACCCTTAGACAATTATGTATATAGATACTTTTAGTTCCATCAAATAACATGCATGCTGGCCACCTTCTTTGGGAAGATCACTTCTTAATATTTTATTTTTAATGCTATTGTGGATGGTCTTCTCAAAGAGGTTTTATTATAAATACTTATCCTCTTCAGGGACAGACAGACGGTCGTATTTCTCGTGCGAGGATCACATTGCAATCCTCGGACTGACCATCGGCTCTTCTGACCTGAGCATGAAAGCTGCTAGAAAAACATCACGCTGTCAAAGCTCAAGTCAGGAGAGGTGCTGGGCCAATCCATGCACTGTGATGTGATCTTTGCAAGAGTAATACGGCCGTCTGTCTGCCCCCTTAAAGAGATTGTCCAGTTTGGCCTGAAATTTTGTAGTCATTCTTTGTCACTGCAGATTTGTGAATCGTCACAGTGAATCCTCACTAGTAGGATTGAAAGCAGCTGCTTCTAAATTCTTGGTTTCCGATGTGCATATATTTATACAGTAGATATATATAAAGCTGAATGTGTGTGTGTGTATGTATGTGTGTATGTCCGGGATTGGCATCTGCACCATCGCAGCTACGAGGGGCGATCCAAAAGTAATGATAATCGGTTATTTCTATTGCACACAGAAATTAAAATGTTTTCTTCTCTCTTAGGTACCCACTAGTCCACGAAAAAAAATCACTTAAATAGACCACGATTCCCGGGAGCTACATTCATTTGAATATGAACTGCCGAGGAGTGAACATCAAAATGGAAAAAAACGAGCTCAGAGCTGTCATCAAATACTTCTGCTTGAAAAAAATGACTACCAAAGACATACACAGCGACTTGGTGGAAACTTTGGGGGACTCTTCTCCTCCATATTCCACAGTTGCACGCTGGGCCAAGGAATTTAAGCTGGGAAGAACATCGACGGAAAATGAACATCGTGAAGGACGCCCATCCATGTCCCTCAATGAAGAAAACGTGAAAAAAGTTGAAGAAGTTGTATTGGCAGATCGAAGAGTGACTATCAGGCATGTAGCTGAGGTCACAGGGATCTCATATGGCAGTATTCAAAGAATCCTTGCAAAAGAATTGCATATGAGAAAGGTCTCCGCGCGTTGGGTGCCAAAAATGTTAACCGACGAGCAAAAGAAGAAACGAGTTGACATTTCAATAGCAAATCTCGCAAAGTTCCAAGCAGACAAGGAAAAATTTTTTGTCACGTTTTTTGACCATGGACGAGACCTGGATCCACCACTTTGATCCCGAAACTAAACAACAATCGATGACATGGAAACGAGCCGACGAACCGACGCCGAAGAAATTCAAAGTGTCAAGCTCAGCAGGGAAGGTTATGGCGTCCGTTTTTTGGGACGATGAAGTAATTATTATGGTGGACTATTTGGAGAAGGGAGCCACTATTACGGGCTCCTACTACGCAGAACAAATAAGAAGATTGTGGGAGGCTATCAAGGAGAAAAGGCGCGGCAAACTGTGGGCTGGAGTGCTGTTTCACCAAGATAACGCGCCAGCTCACAAAGCTGCAGTTGCCATGGCTACCATTCAAGAAGCGGGCTTTGAACTGGTGGAACACCCCCCTATTAGCCAGATCTAGCCCCCAGTGACTTCTTTCTCTTTCCTCGGCTCAAGGAACACCTCCGGGGCAAGAAATTTGATGACAATAGCGACGTGATAACCGCTGTTGGGGATTTTTTTGAGGGTCAAGATCAAGAATTTTTTTCTAAGGGAATTCTAAGTTTAGAAAAGAGATGGACTAAATGTATAGACTTGATAGGAGACTATGTAAAAAAATAAACAATTTTTTTGACTATATTCATTGTGTTTAGTATTGATTATCATTACTTTTGGATCGCCCCTCGTACAGCCACAAAATTTTGTTTGCACAGTCACACGTCTGGACCCCGAGAGCGTCATAGGCTATGTTGTGAGGCGAAATTTTAACCCCGCACATTCCAATTCACCAAACAATTTTGCCCCTATCTACATAATGGGGAAAAAGTGAAAGGAAAAGTGTTGGAGGCAAATTGACAGCTGCCAGATGTGAACAAGAGGGACTTAAAGAGTGAGAGCGATGGCGCCAAAGAGTATATACTGTACAGTTGCTAAGGTGGGGCCCCGACATGGGATACTCACCACACACGGGGATATGAACACACACACAAAATGCGCCACACACTACCACGTGCTTGAACACATATACCACCCTCAGCACACATTTCACCACACATACACCAACCTCGCCACATAAAAGTCGAAACACAAAAGTCACCGCTCAAAACTTGCCACATGCAAAACTAGGCTCACGCAAAACTCGCCACACGTGCAAAACTCACCTCATGGAGTACTCGCCACACGCAAAACTTGCACACGCGGAAAAATTGCCACATGCACAAAAGTTGCAACACATGCAAACGTTGCCTCACACAAAACTTGCACATACTCAAAACGCACCACACATAAAACTCGCCACGCGCAAAACTCGCCATGCGCAAAACTTGCTGCACACAACTTGCCACACTAACCTGTCACATGCAACTCAACACACAAAAAGTTGCTACACGCATGTCACCACACAAAACTCATCTCACAAAAGTCGCTGCATGCATGTCGCCACATGCAACTCAACACACACAACTTGACACATGAAACTTGCCCTAAAATACACACAAATCTGGTATTATCCTTCAAAAATAAAAATCTGATTAATAAGCAGAAAAACTACAAGAGCAACAAATGTGCCATATAGGAAATACGGCAGCTGTCAGTCACATGACCTGTCTATTATGTGTATGTGTGAGCTAATATATACTGCCAGAGGGGAGGGCTTCCTGTTGGCTGGGGATTTATCAGGCTGCCAATTTAGCTTACAAATACTGAGGTAAAAATTCTGACCAAATAATGTGTGAACGTGGCCTAATACAGGAGGAGATGACACACAGACATATACTATATACAGGAGGAGATTACACACAGGTATATACTATATACAGGGGAGATGACACACAGGTATATACTATATACAGGGGAGATGACACACAGGTATATACTATATACAGGAGGAGATGACACACAGGTATATACTATATACAGGAGGAGATGACATACAGGTATATACTATATACAGGAATAGATGACACACTGGTATATACTATATACAGGGGAGATGACATACAGGTACATACTATATACAGGGGAGATGACACACAGGCATATACTATATACAGGAGGAGATGAAACACAGGTATATACTATATACAGGGGAGATGACACACAGGTATATACTATATACAAGAGGAGATAACACACAGGTATATACTATATACAGGAGGAGATGGCACACAGGTATATACTATATACAGGAGGAGATGACATACAGGTATATACTATATACAGGAGAAGATTACACACTGGTATATACTACATACAGGGGAGATGACATACAAATACATACTATATACAGGGGAGATGACACACAGGTATACACTATATACAGGGGAGATGACACACAGGTATATACTATATTCAGGGGAGATGACACACAGGTATATACTATATACAGGAGGAGATGACACACAGGTATATACTATATACAGGGGAGATGACACACAGGTATAAACTATATACAGGGAAGATGACACACAGGTATATACTATATACAGGAGAGATGACAGACAGGTATATACTATATACAGGAGGAGATGACACACAGGTATATACTATATACAAGAGGAGATGACACACAGGTATATACTGTACATAGGAGGAGATGACATACAGGTATATACTATACAGGAGGAGATGACACACTGGTAGAACCTATATACAGGAGGAGATGACACACAGGTATATACTATATACAGGGGAGATGACACACATGTATATACTATATACAGGAGATGACACACAGGTAGATACTATATACAGGAGGAGATGACATACAGGTATATACTATATACAGGAAGAGATGACACACTGGTATATACTATATACAGGGGAGATGACATACAGGTACATACTATATACAGGGGAGATGACACACAGGTATATACTATATACAGGGGAGATGACACACAGGTATATACTATATACAGGGGATATGACACACAGGTATATACTATATACAGGAGAAGATGACACACAGGTACTGTATATACTATATACAAGAGGAGATGACATACAGGTACATACTATATACAGGAGATGACACAAACATATATACTATATACAGGAGGAGATGACACACAGGTATATACTATATACAGGAGGAGATGACACACAGGTATTTACTATATACAGGGGAGATGACAAACGTATATACTATATACAGGAGCAGATGACACACAGGTATATACTATATACAGGAGGAGATGACACACAGGTATATACTATATACAGGAGGAGATGACATACAGGTACATACTATATACAGGAGGAGATGACACACAGGTATATACTATATACAGGAGCAGATGAAACACAGGTATATACTATATACAGGAGGAGATGACTTACAGGTATATACTATATACAGGAGGAGATGACACACATATATACTATATACAGGAGGAGACGACATACAGGTATATACTATATAAAAGAGGAGATGACACACAGGTATATACTATATACAGGAGGAGATGACTTACAGGTATATACTATATACAGGAGGAGATGACACACGTATATACTATATACAGGAGGAGATGACATACAGGTATATACTATATAAAAGAGGAGCTTACACATATGTATATAGAGGAGGAGATGACATACAGCAGGTGTATCCTATATACAGGGGAGATGACATACAGGTATATAGAGTACTATATACAGAAGATGACATACAGGTATATACTATATATAGGAGGAGATGACATACAGGTATATAGTATATACAGAAGAGATGACATACAGGTATATACTGTTAGGACTGGCGGAACGCACCAAGACAGATGATAAAGGTGCGTTCGCAGTCCGGGGTCCACCGTGCAGGTGGAGACCTGCTGCTAGTAATTGGCAGACAATATGGCGGTACACTAAAGTATGCACGCGTGGGTTAAACCTCACCCAGCGTGAAGAAAGCGATCCTGTTAACTCACAGGACCGCAGTACCGCACTAGAGCGCGAGCAAGTGGTCAGCGGACTTAACCCCAGAAGGGATTGAAGCCCGATTAGACCCTTGCTGGCGTAACACCGCAACTGGGTGTGTAGAGAACCTTAGGACAAATATGTGCACAAGAGTGCGAGCGATGCCGCACTAACGGACGCCACTAACCACCCAGACTCGGGTATGGAAAGCGCAAGGCAAGCGCACGGCGCCGTACTGGCAGGCACAGCTATAGGACGCTGAGATGTGTGTATCGTGTAGATGGCAAGTCGGGCGCTAGATAGCTACCATCATCCGCGAACAGTCAACAACACTAGGGAGGGATATTTAGGAGCTTTCATCCTTCGACATACATCCATCTACACACACACATAATAACAAGACAATACTAGCGCATGGCCGTGCGGTCATGCGCAGTTTATATAGGAGCAGCACAGGAAGTGGCCACAGCACTTTTGCCCTTCTAGGACCTGCCAAGAGGACCAATGGAATGTGCTGCAGAGCCTGAGCACATGACCCTCGATCTCCAACGGGAGACCTTACGCTGGGCATGCTCAGTACATGCAGACAAGGACTTAGTCCCAGAGAAGTCCGCTCGCTGCTGACCAGTACTGACTTTAATGGCAGAGACTGGAGAAGCAGCACTAACTCTCTGAACAGAGTGAGAATGAGCAAGACGCTGGGACCGACGTCCTTGCTGAGCAGGCTCCACTGCGGCTGGACAAGAATGGGAGACCGCAGCGGAAGTGGCTCGAGATTCCCCCAGTGCAGAAGCGGGAACTCGACCCCTAACATATACTATATACAGGAAGAGATGACACATAGGTATATACAATATATAGGAGGAGATGACATACAGCAGGTATATACTATTTACAGGGGAGATGACATACAGGTATATACTATATACAGGAGATGACATACAGGTGTATACTATACAGTGGGGCAAAAAAGTATTTAGTCAGTCAGCAATAGTGCAAGTTCCACCACTTAAAAAGATGAGAGGCGTCTGTAATTTACATCATAGGTAGACCTCAACTATGGGAGACAAATTGTGAAAAAAAAATCCAGAAAATCACATTGTCTGTTTTTTTAACATTTTATTTGCATATTATGGTGGAAAATAAGTATTTGGTCAGAAACAAACAATCAAGATTTCTGGCTCTCACAGACCTGTAACTTCTTCTTTAAGAGTCTCCTCTTTCCTCCACTCATTACCTGTAGTAATGGCACCTGTTTAAACTTGTTATCAGTATAAAAAGACACCTGTGCACACCCTCAAACAGTCTGACTCCAAACTCCACTATGGTGAAGACCAAAGAGCTGTCAAAGGACACCAGAAACAAAATTGTAGCCCTGCACCAGGCTGGGAAGACTGAATTTGCAATAGCCAACCAGCTTGGAGTGAAGAAATCAACAGTGGGAGCAATAATTAGAAAATGGAAGACATACAAGACCACTGATAATCTCCCTCGATCTGGGGCTCCATGCAAAATCCCACCCCGTGGGGTCAGAATGATCACAAGAACGGTGAGCAAAAATCCCAGAACCACGCGGGGGGACCTAGTGAATGAACTGCAGAGAGCTGGGACCAATGTAACAAGGCCTACCATAAGTAACACACTACGCCACCATGGACTCAGATCCTGCAGTGCCAGACGTGTCCCACTGCTTAAGCCAGTACATGTCCGGGCCCGTCTGAAGTTTGCTAGAGAGCATTTGGATGATCCAGAGGAGTTTTGGGAGAATGTCCTATGGTCTGATGAAACCAAACTGGAACTGTTTGGTAGAAACACAACTTGTCGTGTTTGGAGGAAAAAGAATACTGAGTTGCATCCATCAAACACCATACCTACTGTAAAGCATGGTGGTGGAAACATCATGCTTTGGGGCTGTTTCTCTGCAAAGGGGCCAGGACGACTGATCCGGGTATATGAAAGAATGAATGGGGCCATGTATCGTGAGATTTTGAGTGCAAACCTCCTTCCATCAGCAAGGGCATTGAAGATGAAACGTGGCTGGGTCTTTCAACATGACAATGATCCAAAGCACACCGCCAGGGCAACGAAGGAGTGGCTTCGTAAGAAGCATTTCAAGGTCCTGGAGTGGCCTAGCCAGTCTCCAGATCTCAACCCTATAGAAAACCTTTGGAGGGAGTTAAAAGTCCGTGTTGCCAAGCGAAAAGCCAAAAACATCACTGCTCTAGAGGAGATCTGCATGGAGGAATGGGCCAACATACCAACAACAGTGTGTGGCAACCTTGTGAAGACTTACAGAAAACGTTTGACCTCTGTCATTGCCCACAAAGGATATATTAGAAAGTATTGAGATGAAATTTTGTTTCTGACCAAATACTTATTTTCCACCATAATATGCAAATAAAATGATAAAAAAACAGACAATGTGATTTTCTGGATTTTTTTTTCTCAGTTTGTCTCCCATAGTTGAGGTCTACCTATGATGTAAATTACAGACGCCTCCCATCTTTTTAAGTGGTGGAACTTGCACTATTGCTGACTGACTAAATACTTTTTTGCCCTACTGTATATATAAGGAAGATGACAAACATGTATATACTGAGGGGAAAATGAGAGGTGTGAGGTGAAAATGAGGGGTGTGAGGTGAGAATGAAAAGGTGTGAGTGCAAAATGAGAGGAATGAGGGAAAAAAGTGGAGTGATCGGAAAATGACAGATGTGAGGTCGAAATGACAAGTGTTAGGGGGGAATGAGAGGAGTGAGGGGGAAAATGAGAGGTGTAAGGGAGAAAATGAGAGATGTGAGGGGGAAAATGAGAGGAGAGGCGTGATGGGAAAATAAGAGAAGTGAGGTGCTATAGCTAACCACAGATACTTACTATGCCCAGGCAACGCCGGGCTCTTCAGCTAGTATATATATATATATATATATATATATATATATATATATATATATACCATATATAGTTTTGATTATTCAAACATGTCCTTAAAAAAACTGAGGAAATTATCAATATTTAACCTAAAAGCCGTTAAAGTATTTTTCCCAAAGTTTGTGTCGCCTACAACTATTTGATCTCTTTAAAATATACACTGCTCAAAAAAGTAAAGGGAACACTTAAACAACAGAATATATCTCCAAGTAAATCAAACTTCTGTGAAATCAAACTGTCCACTTAGAAAGCAACACTGATTGACAATCAATTTCACATGCTGTTGTGCAAATGGAATAGACAACAAATGGAAATTATTAGCAATTATCAAGACACACTCAATAAAGGAACGGTTCTGCAGGTGGGGACCACAGACCACATCTCAGTACCAATGCTTTCTGGCTGGCTGTTTGGTCACTTTTGAATGTTGGTTGTGCTTTCACACTCCTGGTAGCATGAGACGTACTCTACAAAACACACAAGTGGCTCAGGTAGTGCAGCTCTTTCTTTGGAGGGCCGCATAGCCTTCCATGTGCTTGCCTGAGGTTGCCTGACTTTAGGTACCGAGATGAGATCCTCAGACCCCTTGTGAGTAGTGTTGAGCGATACCGTCCGATATTTGAAAGTATCGGTATTGGATGGTATCGGCCGATATCCAAAAAATATCGGATATCGCCGATACCGATATCCGATACCAATACAAGTCAATGGGACACAAATATCGGAAGGTATTCCTCTATGGTTCCCAGGGTCTGAAGGAGAGGAAACTCTTCTTCAGGCCCTGGGATCCATATTCATGTGTAAAATAAAGAATAAAAATAAAAAATATTGATATACTTACCCTCGGACGCGCCCTGGTTGTCACCGCTGCAACCGCCATGATTCCCTTCCTGAGAATGAGCGCGTTAAGGACCTTCGATGATGTCGCGGATTGTGATTGGTCGCGTGAGCGGTCACATGACGCTACCGCGACCAATCACAAGCCGCTACGTCATCGAAGGTCCTTAACGCGCTCATTCTTAGGAAGGGAAGCATGGCGGTTGCAGCGGTGACAACCAGGGCGCGTCCGAGGGAAAGTATATCAATATTTTTTATTTTTATTCTTTATTTTACTCATGAATCTTAATCCCGATACCGATTCCCGATATCACAAAAATATCGGAACTCGGTATCGGAATTCCGATACCGCAAATTTCAGCCGATACCCGATACTTGCGGTATCGGAATGCTCAACACTACTTGTGAGACCATATGCTGGTGCGGTTGGCCCTGGGTTCCTCCTAATGCAGGACAATGCCAGACCTCATATGGCTGAAGTGTGTCAGCAGTTCCTGCACGATGAAGGCACTGAAGCTATGGACTGGCCCGTCCGTTCCCGAGACCTGAATCTGATTGAACACATCTGGGACATCATGTCTCGCACCATCCACCAACGTCACATTGCACCACAGAATGTCCAGGAGTTGGACAGGTCTGGGAGGAGATCCCTCAGGAGACCATCCACCGCCTCATTAGGAGCATGCCCAGGCATTGGAGGGAGATCATACAGGCACATGGAAGCAACACACACACTACTGAACATCATTTCCTTGTCTTGAGGCATTTCCGCTGAAGTTGGATCAGCCTGTATTTTGATTTTCCTCTTTGATTTTGAGTATCATTCCAAATGTTTTTTTCAGTCAAGATGGGGTGCAGAGTGTACATTAATGAGAAAAAAATGAACTTTTTTGAATTTACCAAATGGCCGCAATGAAACAAAGAGTGAAAAATTTAAAGGGGTCTGAATGCTTTCCATACCCGCTGTATATATACAGTGGGAGAAATAAGTATTTAATGCCTTGCTGATTTTGTAAGTTTGCCCACTGACAAAGACATGAACAGTCAATAATTTTAAGGGTAGGTTAATTTTTACATTGAGAGACAGATTGTCAAAAATAAAATCCAGAAAATCACATTGTATAAATTATATACATTTATTTGCATTTTGCAGTGAGAAATAAGTATTTGATCCCCAACCAACCATTAAGTGTTCTGGCTCCAACAGACCAGTTAGATGCTCCTAATCAACCCGTTACCTGCATTAAAGACAGCTGTCTTACATAGTCACCTTTATCAAAGACTCCTGTCCACAGACTCCATCAATCAGACTCTAACCTCTACAACATGGGCAAGACCAAAGAGCTTTATAAGGATGTCAGGGACAAGATCATAGACCTGCACAAAGCTGGAATGGGCTACAAAACCATAAGTAAGACGCTGGGTGAGAAAGAGACAACTGTTGGTGTAATAGTAAGAAAACGGAAGAAATATAAAATTACTGTTAATCAACATCATTCTGGGGCACCACGCAAAATCTCACCTCGTGGTGTATTCTTGATCATGAGGAAGGTGAGAGATCAGCTTAAAACTACATGGGGAACTTGTTAATGATCCCAAGGTAGCTGGGACCACAGTCACCAAGAAAACCATTAGTAACACATTACGCCGTAAAGGTTTAAAATCCTGCAGTGTCTTCAAGGTCTCTCTGGTCATGAAGGCACATGTGCAGGCCAGTCTGAAGTTTGCCAATGAACACCTGGATGATTCTGTGAGTGATTGGGAGAATGTCCTATGGTCAGATGAGACAAAAATTGAGGTCTTTGGCATTAACTCAACTCTCCGTGTTTAGAGGAAGAGAAATGCTGCCTATGACCCAAAGAACACAGTCCCCACTATCAGGCATGTAGGTGGAAACATTGTTTTGGGGGTGTTTCTCTGCTATGGGCACAGGACTACTTCACTGCATCAATAGGAGAATGGATGGAGCCATGTACTGTAAAATCCTGAATGACAACCTCCTTCCATCTGCCGGGTAATTAAAAACGGGTCGTGGGTGGGTCTTCCAGCTAGGCAATGACCCAAAACATACAGCCAAGGCAACAAAGGAGTGGCTCAAAAAGAAGAACGTTAAGGTCATGGAGTGGCCTAGCCAGCCTCCAGATGACCTTAATCCCATAGAAAACTTATGGAGGGAGTTGAAACTCTGAGTTGCCAAGCGACAGCCTCAAAATCTTAATGATTTAAAGATGATCTGCAAAGAGGAGTGGACCAAAATTCCTCCTGCTCAGAGTAAAAGCGTCACCTGTTGGAAGTAGCGATCCTACAAGTCACAATCAACACTTTAACGAGTCTTGCAAAATGAGTTAGGATAAAATGCCAAATCAGTATCTCAATTGCAGACACAATGTTTCGGGCTGTTGGCCCTTGTCAGTGCAAAGCATGAGAACTAATTTGGCTAGGTGAGAGGCCCTGGACTGAGGAATAAGGGGTAAGGTTTCTCCTTGTGGAGAGTGACATACCAGCTCTGGCTTGTCAAGGTAAGGAGACTTGCTCCTCTAGGAAAAGTAATATGCAAATTGCCTCTTTAGAGAAAAAGAGGACTTGAACTCTATAGAGCTACCTGTTGGAAGTAGCAATCCTACAAGTCATAATCAACCCTTTATCGAATCTGAGCATGCGCCGCCACCAGCGGCCATTTTCCCAGAGGCTACTGCATCACAGGAATGGATCTGCGTGGGCCTCCGGGCATTCACGGAATGCCAGCAGAGCCCCACCACACCACAGACTGCCACCGCAGCCCCCATCTCACAGAGCACTACCACCGTCCAACAGGCCACCGCCGCCCCACAGAGCACTGCAGCCCCACAGGCTACTGCAGCCCCACAGAGCACCACAGCCCCACAGGCCACCGCAGACTCACAGAGCACCACAGCCCCACTGAGCACCGCAGACCCACAGAGCACCTGCCTCAAAATGCAGATGGAGCCCCACTACACCTCAGAGCAGCACCACTGCACCAGCCTGGGATGGAATTTTCCGGAAGCCACCGCACCAGCCTGGACCACCGAACAATCCCTGTGACCACTCCTCCACCTGTGCCAAAACCCCTCCCTGGTAAGCTGAATTCGGACTGTAAGAAGGATCTTCATTTGATACTTTTTTCCCCCTATTTTCTTTCTGAAAATTTGGGGTGCATCTTATGGTCCAGTATGTCTTATAGTCTGAAAAATACGATAATTTATAGAATGTGATTTTCTGAATTTTGTTTTTGATATTCTATCTCTCAATGTTAAAATTAACCTACCCTTAAAATTATAGACAGAAGAAGGGATAAACTAAATGGGAAAGAGGAACAGGATAAAAAATGCAATACCACAATCCACGTAGATATCCCTAGAAACAACACCAACCAATTGCTACTAATTCAGACTACTGCTTCACCACCAAACCAGGAAGTTGAAAACTATCACCAGCAAATCCCTAGTGCAAGTGTTGAGCACATATACTTGAGAGGAGTGGAAAAAACTGAACATCTGAGACAATTCAGGACAGAGAGCTCCAGCAGATAGACAGAACTAATTAATCTTTGCAATAATAGAGCAAGGAAGACCTGCACTACTAAAAGGAAGGTGAAGTAGATCTAATATGTGCAGGGGTTTGTGTACCCAAACACTGAGATCTTCTGGCCCCTCTGTCACGGCATTCCCTTCACTACTCGGATCAATGATCACACAGTATTCAGCAAAAACACCAGAAGTCAATGGGAGAATAGCTATAGGTAAAATAACAATGATGTCACTGGGCAAGGTCTTCAAATTGAGGAACATTTCATTGGTGATGAAGACATGACTTTGTACATACAGTAGTTTGGTCTTTTTTGTTGTGACATAAGGATGCGAAACCTGGATGATAAAGAAACAAGACAGACGAAGAATCAACTCCTTCGAATTGTGGTGCCGGAGATGGATGTTATCAATACCATGGATGGCAGGAAGAACAAACAAATCAATTTTGGAACAAATTAAGCCAGACATGTCACTCAAAGCAAGAAGCACCAGGCTATGACTTGCCTATTTTGTACACATCACACGACGAGAGCCATAATTGGAGAAAGACATTATGGATGGAAGAATAGAAGGAACAAGACGAAGAGGAAGACCAGCAACCCGATGGCTTGATAGTATCAAGATAATGGTGGATAAGACCCTGGTGGATCTATCTAGGCTTGCTCTAGATCGATCTTCCTACAGATCGTTCATCCATCAAGTCACCATGGCTCGAGATCGAGCCAGAGGTCTTTAAAATGGAAATAACTTTTACACATAGATATATAGATATATATATAATGTATATGTGTGTAATTTGTATAGCTAAAGTACAGTAGTAAATTAAAGTAGCTCACAGAAATACTATTGTAATTGAATCCTTTTATTTTCTAAGCCGCACAAAGTAATAGAACATTGTCTGAGCCAACAAACAATTGCTGTGTATTGATTTTTTGGGAAAGTCCATTTATTTACGCTCTCTCCATCCCTCTCTCAGAGGATTCTGTTTAATTTTGTGGTAAGTATACGGCTAACAACCCTGTCATGCTCTACAAAGATAATGGAAAAAGGGTAATTTTCTTTTTGCTGAGCCTGCAGTTAAGAAAAAAATATATGAAAAATATTGTCAGTCAGGTCATGAAACGGCTTTAGTATTGTATGTTTGCTGCAGTTCTGGCAGATGACATCACCAATGATCACCGGTAATCCCTGGAGAAAGATGTGGGCAACTATACATGTTATGTGTAATTACTAGGGATGAGCGAACATGCTCGGTGATGCTCGGTTATCACTTGAGTATCACGGTGCTCGGATGTGCTCGTTAATTGGAGAGTAATGGGCAGTGCTCGATCTAAAACTAAAATCCCGCATCTTTGTCGCCAATTACGCAGCAAATGAGCATGCGGGGATTGCCGGTGAGTCACTGTAATGCCGTAGCCATCTTGGTTGTGGCATTACTGTGATTAGCTGGCTGACTGACATCAGTACTGCCTGGCTCGGCACACTGATGCCATTGTAGAGCTCTGACACTTCGTATTGGAGGTAGAGCGTGCTTGTCTAGGCCTGTGTGTGCACAGTATAACAAATCTGAGGCCTGTAGTGCTGATACTGGTATTGAAGCTGAAGAATCATACTAACAGTCCTTCTAAGGGCTAAACATTTGCACCAAAAACACACATTTTGCATCTGCGTTTTTCCTGCCAAGAGATGTGGAAACTTTACTCAACCCTTATTGGTATTATGTTGCTGACCCATAGGCTACTCCGTGGCCTGGAGTACATTTCGCTAGTATATAACCCTCAAAAGTGCATCGTTGAGCAGAGATCTCACAATCCGCATGCGCCTCCTCCTGGCGTCACTTTCTTAAAGACTGCTGGAGGACGATCTGCACATGCGCTGGAGCCATTTTCATAAAGACCACCACCAGCTGAATCTGCAAGCGCGCCGCCCACAGCTAGGCCGGCGCCAGCCCAAAATTTAAATACCCAAGAGGATGAATGCAACAGAGGCCATGGCTGAGATCTCTGAGCCGAAGACTTTACCCACACTCCCGTCCACAAGTCCCGCCCTGGAGCATGAGAAAAACAACATTTATCATGATGAGTTAATGAAAACCAGGCTGCAGATTTTTACACTAAAGCTATGTATTAAATCAGTATGACAGCGCCATTCTGTCCAAACCTTTAGTTTAACATGGATATTCCTGCTGACAGGTTCTCTTTAAGGGAACCATCATTTTTGTCCAGACCTGTTTCATTATTCTTTTTTTCTAACCAAAATTTTAAAAATGATGTCTGATGGTCCTTAGTTGATATTCATCAATCTGAAAATTAAATTGAAAATTACTTTTCTCGGTTTCAACTTAGGACCATAGTGGGTTTCTTACTTTAACAAAAAGGAACCAACATTTTTCTCCACGTGTGCATTTCCTCAACGGAAATTGGAAATGAAAAAATTGAAAACAATTATTATTATTCAGCTGTGCAAACATTATTCCATGATGTGGCCAGTTTAATATGCTAAATCTGGCGAAAGCTCTTCTAAGTATATTTTGGACAGTCACTTTTTTTAAGTGTTGCCTGGAGAAAAGTTGATCATACTGCATACTTTTGATGGAAGCCACAGGAATTTAGCAGCCATCTGCTGGTCAGCCAAATGTTCGAAATTAATGCTGTGTCACAATGGGAAAATTAGGAATTAAATGCTTATAGTTCTAAATGCAAAATCCAGGACATTCAAGCCCCACATTCACGAATGCCCAGGAATACCATGAAAATGCCACCAAAATACTCCCAAACCCCCAACCCCAGGTAAAATACATATTATGTACACTTACATCTCTGCAGATTCCAAGGTTTACCAGTATAAATAGAATAAAAGTGTCCAAACACTGCAACAATTGTGAACGGGACCCGGAAAATGTGGAATAGGACGACTGTCTAGTTTGCATATGATTAGAACTTTGTGCTAAATAAACATTTATTTAAATGTTTGAAAACAAGAATTTCAGTAACAACATTCAACCAAAACAAAAACAATATGTCCTTATCCTGCACGGCATAATCGCCAGAAATAAAATCCAGAGCGCAGGCATATTTTCTCTTCTCTGGAGACTGTTAAGCACAACAGCTGCCGTCCCTCTAGAATAAACCTCATGTTAATACCAGATATAAAATCAAATGTAAACGTTTCCTACCGAAAATCATTGCTCTGAAAGTAAACATTTCGGATGGCATCGCTAACGCTCTGAGTCACCGGAAGGAGCTGTGCGTGAAAAAGGCAATGAATGAATTTAAAGAGAACCCATCAGGACAGCTTCTACCTTTTTATTGGATTTGTATAAATGACGTCACATTTTATATTCAGTGTTTTGGCTCAGGAGATATCGGAGGTACTCAATGCCGTCACTTGAAACTTGTAGATCATAATGCAAAATTTTCAACAGTTTCCTCAGTTATTATGACCTTTAATAGTATTAATCATCTCATATGGGTCAAAGAGACATTTTGGGCCACGGTAGTCTCTAGGGCCCAGGTGCAACGGAAACACCTGCACCCATTATATGTATGCCACTTTGAGTTCTCTACAGGCCTAGCAACAGGGGGTTCAGTGGTATCAATCAGATCAAGTTACTGGTGTCTGAAGAATTCCAATGACCCTTCTATCAAATAAGACTCCGATATTATGCACACAGTTCATTAAAGGGTTATTCCCACAATTACATTATTAACAAAGCACAATAAATACATAATTATTGTTAATATACAGACTAAGCCCAACACAACATTTCTTTCTTGTACCTTTGCGTCTCTATCTGCCCCTCTGTCCATCCAGCTTCACATAGCTGAATGGATGGTCTTATTCTTATCTGCTAAAACTAGATTTCCCAGGATCATCCTGCTTCTCCTCAGTGCTGCAGACCCCTCTCTCTCCCCTGTGTGCTTCTCACTAGCTCCTCTCTCTAAGTTATCATCTAGGTGTAGAATTTACCTTATTTTTCTGTGTACTCTCTACTCCTGTACGGTATTTCATCTTCTGCCATCTACATCAGCATAGATGCCAGTGTGGTTTACGTAATTGTTAGCTGGTTTATAGCAAAGCTCAACTCTCCTGCATTCCTCTAAGTCACAGAAAAAAACCCACTATTAAAAAATTACCTTTTTATTAATCATTAATATAAAAAATCTGGTGCACACAAACCATCACCAAAACAAAGAGCACTTTTTGTAGAAAAAATGATAGAAAGGCCTTAGGAGGTGCCTGACCCTATAATCTATTACTAGTCAGCACCCTACCTAGCAGCGGAGGTTGGCACCCTACACTTACGCCGTGGCGCCCCCGCTCACCGTCGACCGTCCCTTCTAATCTCAATATCCCTCTGGGACAGCGGGTAGAAAATAGAAAGAAAAGATATAGTATTAATGGGTTATTAGGGGCTAGGAAGGATATGATATTAATGATATAATAAAGGCCAGGAATGGAAAACACTGACCCTATACTCCAATCTGTTGCCTGACACTGACAGGTCAGTGACACTAAACTAGAAATGATGTCCTGCTGATGCATACGGTAGAGGATTATCTTCTGCTATTTGCATCAACAGAGCAACATTTGCAGTTTCACATCACTGATATCTCAGCAGCTAGCAACAAACAGCTCAACCACTCTCAATCCCTCTATTTATGCACCCACTTCTTTCAGCTCCTCTGTAAAAAGCTCCACCCTGCAATATATACCTCCTTTAAGCTCCTCTATATACAGCCTCATCCTTTATACACACCAAGAGATGCCTGCTGCAGTCATATCAGTGACGTAAAACTGAAAATACTGCTTGCTTTATGTGTAGGACAGAGGATTACCTACTGCTGAAGGCATTAATAGAACAGCATTTGCATTTACATATTACTGATCTCTCAGTAAACAGCAAAAACTTCCCTCAGCCCCTTTATAGACACAAACATTCTGCAGTACATCATTCCTTTCTGTCCTTCTATACACAGCCATATCTTGCATTAAATCACTCTTGTCAGCAGCTCAATATACAGTCACCTCCTGCAGTATATCAGTCCTCTCAGTCCCTTTATATAGAACCCCATTCTAGAATACTTCACTCCTTTCAGCCCCTCTATATACAGCCTCATCCTGCAGTATTTCAGTCCTTTCAGCTTCTCTACACATAGCCCCACTCCTCTTGGCCTCTATATACAGCACCATACTGTGGTATCAAATCAGGGCAGATTTAAAATTGGGTTCCTCTGACACAAATTAATAAATACATGTGAACATTATTATGAGACCACATTGTGATTTGGGGGCTAACCCTTTAATACACATTGTTACAGAGGTTGTCTGTCTTCAAAAATGAGATAGGAAGCCCAATGGAGACAGTTTTGCTCCTGGTCACTAGTTTGATATAATTACACAGGACACTTAAAAAGCAAATAGGGTGAGAAATGATGGTGCATTTCCAGTAAGAGCAGTTTACTGGCTACAATATATTAACTCACCATTGCTATGTAGTTCGTCCTTGGTAATTAATGGATAGTTACATAGTACTATATTCAAAGTGGTTGAGGCTTTTCCTTTAAAAGCAAACGTCACAGAATTAATCAGTTAAACGTAAGGCTTTCCATTTATCAGAGTACAGAGGCACAATGCACTTAATGGTTACAGTTCACAGCACAAGGCACAGGAAACTTGACGGTTACTATGCACTCTACGTAGTACGCTGCTGTTGACTAACGGTTGTCGATCTCATCACATGACGCTCTCAGGCTACACGATGAGCCAGAGCAATGCAAGCTGTCCTTGGCCATGGCTAAGTCACTCAGCCTGTGTAAGGCTAGGTTCACATTGCGTTAGGGCAATCCGTTTAGCGCATACGCTAGCGTATTGCGCTAACGCAATGTCCCAAAAGGGATCGCGTTTGGCGATCCCGCTAGCGCAGATACCCAATCTGCACTAGCGAGGAACGGACCTCGGACACTGCAAGCAGCGTCCTCGGTCCATCCGAAACTAACGGGACATCGCTAGCGCATGCCAAAAATGGCATGCGCTAGCGATGCGCTAGAGATCCGTTAGCACATTGCAGTCAATGAGTGCGCTAACGGATCCGTTACATAGCGCTAATTGCGACAATTGCACCATGTAACGGAATCCGCTAGCGGACACCCATTAACGCAATGTGAACCTAGCCTAAGGAGGCCACAGATCCCTACAACAGGTCACCATCTGCTCCTTGTTGACTTTCTTTAGGTCTTGCTAGATAGACACCTCTTCCAGCTTCCAGACCACCGACACTTTGGAAATGGACAAATCTCATCAGCTTTGAGCCCAGAATAGCTTCCAATATGGAGAAGTCAAGGCTTAATGGGAAAATCTCCAAGTACTATCAGGAGAACAATTATCCTTAACCTCTTGGCACCAAAACAATCTTTTTAATCCACTACCAAATGATGCTCCTAGTAGGGCTGAAGTTTCACAATGTGCACACCTATGGTCATGTCAGTTTCTTCTTGGGACCTTAAGGATAATGGCATTTCTTTGTGTTAGTTTCCACCTAAGAAACTAGGGTTCTCACTGCAGCTAATCGTTAGAGGACTCGGTGGCACGAAAGCTCATCACACTTTGCCAGTCCCGAAGACTATGATGACACCGTGCACCAGAGGTGTCAAACTGCATTCCCCGAGGGCTGCAAACAGGTCATGTTTTCAGGATTTCCTTGTATTGCACAGGTGATAATTTAATCACCTGCACAGAATGATTCCAGCACCTTGTGCAATGCTAAGGAAATCCTGAAAACATGACCTGTTTGCAGCCCTCGAGGAATGCAGTTTGACACCTCTGCCGTGCACCATCAGTTCAGAGTCCATCGACCCAACATGCAGCGCAACACACGTAGATGCACAGTACATTTCATTTACAATTTATTTAGAAAGAAGTAACAAACAGTAAAATTAAACAGTCTTTTACTTTTTGATTTAAGGCGAAATAATCTCGTCCAAAATGACAGTAGACATTGGCACTGCATTCGGATATTAAACAACAGTACCAAGCAGGAGTCGGTACAGCACAACAACAGCCATCATCTAATCATTGTGCCTGATGATGACTCATACAGAAAGCACTTGACAACCACATCAGCAAAATACCACTTAACCAAGAACATCTGAAAACAGAAAATGTATTTTTAGGCTGTGACACAAGTTTGCTAGTATGTTCTCTTGTTCTCACGTCGATTGCCGTTGTACATTTTGAACTCAGATAATTGGATAAAACAAACAGACACAGTAAGAAATGTATAATTAAATAATTAATCCAATGTACCAAGACCTCCTCTCTCATTACATGTCAAAAACAATAATCTATGGATTCTTAACCTGGAGCTCTTGGACCCGAGGAGATTGTGGATTCATTTAGGAGCTATTTGATTGAAAGACAATAATTATTTACTTCGATCTTCACCAAATGTTACATTGAAGGAGTTTTCTAGGAAAAAAAATATTAACAAATTAGCTTCAAAGGGCTGTCCACAAGTTTGCTGAAGCTGATAAAAGGTGATTGGAGGAGATTCTGAGTGTTTGATCTGAAAGAGATGACCGATCCCACTGATAGCTCATGAATATCAAAGTAGTGGAAAAACCTTTTAAATATTAAGTTGTATTATTATTATTATTACTGGCCTTCAGCTCAATCTCGAGACATGGTGTCATGATCCAGTCCGGAGTTTGTTTTCTGTTATTCCCTCTCTGGACTGGTCATGCGAGGGTTGACGCCCTCTGCTACATTTTGGAGCTGGCTGGGCTTTTTCAGTCCTCTGCAGTCTGCTGGCCAGGGTCAGTGATAGTTCATGCTCCATGCTCGGGCAGCTGACGTGCATACGCTGATGTTCCTTCTGCCTCTGACTTCCCGTAATTGTGTGAGAGCCGTTCCCTATCCCTGATGTAGTGTTTGTCTGGTTGTTTTCTTTACAGTGTATGACCCGGCCTGATCTCTGAACCCTGCATTTGGCTTTCCATCTCTGATACCTCATTCCCTGACTGGCTTTGACTTCTAGCTTGTACCCCGACTTCATCTTACGTCTCACGTTTTGGATACTGTGCTCCTATTTGGCTCTGACTTCTGGCTTGTCTCTGACTTCGTGCATGCTGTGACCTCTGATACCTTTGCTCCTGACACTTTCTGACTCTGCTCATCTGACCACTCTTTCGTTAACTGTGACACCTCTGTGGCTGCTCAGTGTTGCTACTCTGTTAGTGTGCAATCTCTCTTCCCTCACCAGTGCCCCCTGGTGGAGGTTGCGCTAAACTGCCTTGCAGATTCATCACACATGGCAACTTGATGGATGAACTACCTGTAAAGATTGATCTTGTGCAGGCCTAGATAGGTCCACCAGGGTCTTCTCCACCGTTATCTGGATTGTATCAAGCCATCGGTTTGCTGGTCTTCCTCTTTGCCTTGTTCCTTCTATTTTTCCGACACTGATTACAAGGAACAAGTAACCCGAAAAGGAAGACCAGCAACCCGATTGCTTAATACAATCAAAATAACGATGAGAAGACCCTGGTGGATAGCTCTGATCTACTTATGGCGCCCTAATTTGCTTTTGGATCCAGTGCTTGACACAAGAAAATTCTAATTTTAATAGATAAGCCAGCACTCTTCTATGTCACATCCCATGCATAGTAAAGAGGAAGCCGCCGGAGGCACCATTTTGCTAGAGACAAAAAGAAAAATTGGCTGCTGTAAAATGCAATAGATGCTACTGGGCATGTGCCCCCGCTGGCGCTATTTTGATTATAATAATTTTTTTTAACCCAGTAATATTATAGGCATAATGCTATACATGATATTGCTCAAGCGTCACCAGCGGTGCCATTTTGCTCAATGTAGAATTATTTTCTAAGCCCACTAAAGTATATGCAGTATGTAAAATAGTGGGCAGGTCAGTGAAGGATTAGCGGAGCAGGCAGGAAATTTCTGTAAATCTCATCCACTTTGCCAGCTGATTTGATCAGCTGAAATGTTCCTCTAACAGCTGCGGGTGGATCTGGATTCCACCCGCGGCTGTTAGGTTAAATGTCGCTGTCAATCTCAAACAGGGGCATTTAACACTCGCTGAGTGGAAGTGTGTCAGAAGAGAGGCCTATCCGCACCCCTGTCACATGATTGTGGGGTACCGATGGGTTGTCATGACAGCCGGGGTCTGCTGAAGAAGACCCCAGTGCCTGTCATTGCAGATTTCCTATGGATGTCTGCCCGTGGTTGGCGTTCATAAGAGATCATGATTCATGCTAGACATAGCAATGCTGAAGCCCTCTATGTGTAGCACGAGCACTCAGACGATTGCAGCTTCAAGTCTCCTAAGAGACAATTGAAGCCAGTAAAAAGTTATAAAAAAAGTGTTACATTTTAAAAAAAAAACACCAACATTCAAATCATCCCTTCTTTTGCTCCATTCAAAGTAAAACAACAAAAAAATTAGAAATGCACATATTCAGCATTGCCGTGTTCAGAAAAGTCCAACCTATCAAAATATAAAGTACCGTAAATTAATTGGATCGGTAATCGGCAAACGAGAAAAAAAAGAAACTTCAGAATTACGTCTTTTTGTCCGCCACAACATTGCAATAAAATGAAATAACAGGTAATAAAAATACTGTATCTACACCAAAATGGTACCAATAAAATGTCAGTTCAGGGCACAAAAAAATAAGCTTTCACCCAGCCCTAGATCCCGAAAAATGGAGATGCTGCGGTTCTTGGAAAATGGCAACACTTTTTTTCTTTGCTACAAATTTGGGAATTTTTTTTCACAACTTAAATAAAAAAAAACTATACATAGTTAGCATCTGCAAACTCGTAACGACCTGGAGAATCATAATGATCAGTTACATTCTGGTCTGAAGCCGCTTTTGGAGCAGTTTATTGGGCAGATTCCATGTAATTGAAGTGAAACTTCACTCCTTTTATCTCTTTTAAAACTCACAGTATGTCGTGTCTTAACCCCTTTCCGACATCGGGTGTAATAGTACGCCGATGTCGGACTCCCCCTGTTTGGTGCGGGCTCTAGTGCTGAGCCGGCACCTTTACAGGCGCATATCAGCTGATATATACAGCTGACATGTGCCCGCAACAGCCGTGGGTGGAATCGTGATCCACCCACACCTGTTAACTAGTTAACTAGTTAAATGCAGCTTTTAACTCGCGCTTACTGGAGGCGTGTCGTAAATCCCACCCCATCGTTGACCCCGTCACATAATCGCGGGTCACTGATGGGTCGGGATGACAACTAGAGGTCTGAAGCAGACCGCCATAGTTGTCATTGCTGGATTTCTATGAGCGCCCCCTGTGATCGGCACTCATAGCAAGTGAGCATTTTTGCTACACACAAGCGATTTGATCATTGTCTGTGTGTAGAAGAGGCGATCAAAGTACTGCAGATTCTAGTCGCCCCATCCAAAATAAAACAATAAAAAAAATCAAATATACACGTATTTGGTATCGCCGCGTTCAGAATTTCATGATTTATCAATATAAGAAAAGAAAAAAATCAAAACGTCAGAATAACATTTTTTGGTCACTACTACATTGCAATAAAATGCAATAACGGGCGATCAAAAGATCATATCTACATGGCCAAAGATCACGAAAAATGGAGACACTACAGGTCTCGGAATATGGCGCCATTTTTTTTTACCAACTTAAATAAAAAAGAACCTAGACATGTTTGGTGTCTATAAATTCGTAATGACCTGGAGGATCATAATGGCAGGACAGTTTTATCATTTAGTGAACATGGTAAAAACAAAAATAAACAACTGTGGAATTGCACTTTGTTTGCAATTTCACAGCACTTGGATTTTTTTTTCTGTTTTCCAGTACACGTTATGGTAAAACTAATGGTGTCTTTCAAAAGTACAACTTGTCCAGCAAAAAACAAGCCCTCACATGGCCATAATGAGCAAAAGAAAAAGTTATGGCTCGGGGAGGAAAGGGAGCAAAAAACGAAAATGGAAAAGCCTCTGGTCGTGAAGGGGTTAAAGAGCATTCAAAGTGGGTTTTGATGGGGATTTTGAAGTGCGTCTTCTACAAGGAAAGCTCAGTGTGAACATAGCCCTTATGGTCTTATAACAGTTGTATTTTCCTGTTAGAATTCTGTTTATTTATCATGATCAAACTCGTGTAGAATGCTCTTAATGCAATTAAAAGGGAAAACTGACATTAAATCTAAAGTAAAGATAGCAAAAAGGTTTTTTCATGGGTTTAAAAATGTTTTTTTTTTTAATAATTCAGATAATATTTGAATATGCTTCCTATTGATTTTAATGGGAATTTCACATTGTCTTTTCATACAGATTTTTCCATAGTGGTTTTTGAAAACCACGCCATTGAATCAAAAGGAGTGACAATTGACACTGTCAACTTAAAAAGGTTGCAAAGAAATAAGTGGAAAAAATGTTTCAAAAAAGCTCAAAACCATGTCAGGAGAAAAAATCTTGGCAAAACAACTCATGGATACTGACGGGGATTTCTCATGAAATTTCAGATTTTTCCACTTCAAAAAACTGTGTGGACACCAAAGTACAAAAAGGGTAGGAGCTTATGATCTAAGCTTAACATACATAGAGATATAAGGCTGTGGGCACACAGAGTTTTCTTTCAGGAGTTTTTTTCGGTGGAAATTTAGTGGTATTTGCACACAGACTCTTTTTGCTGAATGTTTGGAGCAGAAACTCCAAGTTTTTGAATAGTTTCCAGATTTTGGGGTGGATTTGGAGAACTTCCGCTCAGTATCAGCTCACTGCCTATGTGCACACTTGGGTTTTGGATGTGGTTTTGGAACAGAAACTGAAAGAAAACTCTTCAAATCCTTCTAAAAAATGCAAAACTCCTCAAAAATTGGGATTTTCTGCTTGATATCCTAAAAAAAACCTCAGCAAAATGACTTCTGTGTGCACATAGCCAGTTTCCACTCCAAAAACTCCTAGGAAAATCATTGTGTTCAAAACCTCTGAGCAGAACCTCTCTAAATCCTCCTCAAAAACTCAAAACTTCTCATAAAACGTGCGTGCATATACTCAGTTTCTCCTTAGTTTCCAAAGAAACTCTTCATGTGCACATACCTGAAAGCTCTGTTCACAATAAGCTTTTCTGCTGAGTTTTCAGAGCAGAAAATGAGTACAACCTACAAGCTTTTGAGGATTTTGAGTTTTGAGGAGGATGTGAAGAGTTTCCTCTGAGGTTCTGCTCAGTTTCAACTTCAAAAAGACTACATGTGTAAATAGACACTTTCTGTTAGAAAAATTCCTTGAAAAACTCCATGTGCACATAGGCTATGTGCACACAAAGTCTTTTTACAGAGTTTTGGAAGAAGAAAATGGCTATGTGCACATAGAGTCTTTTTTTTTAACTAAGTTCCAAGCAGAATCTAGAAGTTTTTGAGGCGTTTTGAAGGATTTGGGGAGTTTCTACTCCGTTTCTGATGAAAAAACTCTTTGAAAAGCTCTGCGTTCATAGCCACTGTGCAGAAATTCAACGTTTTTGAGGAGTTTTGAGATTTGGAGGAGAATTTGGTGAGTTTCCGCTCAGTTTCAGCTCGGTTTCTGCCCCCAAAATTCTGTGTGCTCAACATTTGTGTCACTTGACATTACTTAGGGTTTTACATTTGTGACAAATATTTTTGAATTGCAAACTTTGACCTGAACGACACGGTATTAATGACAGCTGAATGTTTTACAAAGTATGTAGACAGAAATTCAGTTTTCTTTCTTTTTTTACTGCTTGTTGGTTTCTGTTTTACAACTGATATCTCTAAGAATATCTGTTACATTTTCTTTCAGAATCTGAAATGTCACCTAGACTTTTGTTTCCATTGTTTTTCACTAAATTGACAGTTTTCAGCTTTCAAAGATGCATCTTTTCCTTTTGTATGATTTTCGACAAAAAATATCTTCATCCTGCCAAAAGTATCTTAAATGTTTTCCCACATGAGAATCAAGTTTTCTTTTTTTTTCTTTTTCTTTTTTGCAACCTCAGACAATTTTTGAGTCTCATGACTCAGATTTTGTTACCATATGTAGTTTTGATTATTCAAACATGTTCTTAAAAAAACCGAGGACATTATCAGATAGTTAATTTAATACATTTGGTCATTCATTTGATTTGGGCCAAAATGATTCAAACATATTTTATCAATATTTAACCTAAAGGCCATTAAAAAATTATTTTTCACAAAGTTTGTGTCACATACAACTATTTGATCTCTTTAAAGTATACACTGCTCAAAAAAGTAAAAGGAACACTTAAACAAAAGAATATAACTCCAAGTAAATCAAACTTCTGTGAAATCAAACTGTCCACTTAGGAAGCAACACTGATTGACAAACAATTTCACATGCTGTTTTGCAAATGGAATAGACAACAGATGGAAATTATTGGCAATTATCAAGACACATTCAATAAAGGAGTGGTTCTGCAGGAGGGGACCACAGACCACATCTCAGTACCAATGCTTTCTGGCTGACGTTTTGGTCACTTTTGAATGTTGGTTGCGCTTTTACACTCGTGGTAGCATGAAACATACTATACAACCCACACAAGTGGCTCAGGTAGTGCAGCTCATCCTGGATGGCACATCAATGCGAGCTGTGGCAAGAAGGTTTGCTGTGTCTGTGTGTCCACAGAGGCTGGAGACGCTACCGGGAGACAGGCCAGTACACCAGGAGATGTGGAGGGGGCCATAGGAGGGTAACAACCCAGCAGCAGGACTGCTACCTTAGCCTTTGTGCAAGGAGGAACAGGAGGAGCACTGCCAGAGCCCTGCAAAATGACCTCCAGAAGGCTACAAATGTGCATGTGTCTGCACAAACGGTTAGAAACAGACTCCATGAGGATGGTCTGAGTGCCCGGCATCCACAGATGAGGGTTATGCTCACAGCCCAACACCGTACAGGACGCTTGGTATTTGCCACAGAACACCAGGATTGGCAAATTCGCAACTGGCGCCCTGTACTCATCACAGATGAAAGCAGGTTCACACTGAGCACATGTGATAGACGTGACAGAGTCTGGAGACGCAGTGGAGAGCGATCTGCTGCCTGCAACATCCTTCAGCATGACCGGTTTGGCAGTGGGTTAGTAATGGTGTGGGGTGGCATTTCTTTGGAGGGCCACAAAGCCCTCCATGTGCTCGCCAGAGGTAGCCTGACTGCCATTTGGTACTGTGATGAGATCCTCAGACCCCTTGTGAGACCATATGCTAGTATGGTTGGCCCTGGGTTCCTTCTAATGCAGGACAATGCCAGACCTCATGTGGCTGGAGTGTGTCAGCAGTTCCTGCAAGATGAAGGCATTGAAGCTATGGACTAGCCCACCCATTCCCCAGACCTGAATCCGATTGAACACCTTTGGGACATCATGTCTCGCTCCATCTGCCAACATCACATTGCATCACAGACTGTCCAGGAGTTGGCAGATGCTTTAGTCCAGGCCTGGGAGGAGATCCCTCAGGAGACCATCCGCCGCCTCATCAGGAGCATGCCCAGGCATTGTCGGAAGGTCATACAGGCACATGGAGGCCACACACTATACTGAGAATCATTTCCTTGTCTTGAGGCATTTCCACTTAAGTTGGATAAGCCTGCAATTTGATTTTCCACTTTGATTTTGAGCATCATCCAACTCCAGACCTCCATGGGATATTAGTTGTGATTTACATTGATCATTTTTAGATTTTACTGTTCTCAACGCATTCCACTATATAATGAATAAAGATTTACAACTGAAATATTTCATTCAGTGACATCTAGGATGTGGGATTTTAGTGTTCCCTTTATTTTTTTGAGCAGTGTATATTTGGCTGGTAAACTTCAGATATTTCTAACTTCACAAACTCAGGACCATAATTAGAGGTGGGAGATCCCATGGATGTTCGGGTGTGGTGGGTTCGGCTGAACAGTTAAAAAAGTTCAGGTTCTCGTACAAGAACAATACCTGGACCCGATCTAAGACCCTATTCACTTCAATGGGGGGCCCCAACATCCAGTGTTTGCCATGTTGTCATGTGCATGAACACTGCTTCTGATCGTTGGTAAAATCATTATCGCCGGTCAGACAGTCGCGGTTCCCACACTGTCAAATGACAGCTTGAGCCCGAAGCTGTGATCAAAGGTAAAAAGTTTACTTCCGGTCACTGGTGTAGGCTAATGGGACTATGGCTCCCATCAGCCTATGCCTGCTACCGCTAATATCAGCAACAGTAGGTGGTGGCTGATGGGAGTATTCATCAGCCACCGCCTGAGCTGTAAATAAATAATACATTTTTAAAAAAATGACGTGGGCTCCCCTGTATTTTTGATAACCAGCCAGGCAAAACTCATAGCTGGGGGCTGCAACTCTCAGCTGTCATTGTTAACATGGTTGGATATCAAGAATACTGGGGTCTCCATGCTGTATGTTTTAATTATTTAAATACCTACTGTAATGTTAAAAAAACAGCGTGGGGTCCCCTCATTTTTGACAACCAGCCAAACTACAGTTGACAGCTGGCAGCTGGTATTCTTAGGCTGGTAAGGGGCCATTGATATTGCCCCCCCCAGCCTACAAATAGCAGCATGCAGATGCCTAGAAAAGGTGCATCTACTAGATGTACCAATTCTGGCACTTTGCCGACTCTTTCCACTTACCCTGTAGCGGTGGCAAGTGTAGTTCATATTTGTGGGAGGTCACTGCTGGTCACTGACGCAAACCTCGCAGCACCTCATTCTCCCAGTGGTTCTTAGCCTGGACGGTCACATCGACAGACAGGTATAGTTTTTTTATTTTTGGTTTATTAAAAGAGACGAGGGATTCAGTGGAGTGGGCGTTTGGTGAGTATAACGGTGTTACTTTTAAATAAAACTGGAAAAGTGTGTTTTGTTTTTATTTAAAATAAAAGAGTTTATACTTACTGTGTCTTTATTTACCATGTAACTATAGGGTTGGTAATGGAGGGGTGTCTTATAGATGTCTCTCCATTACTAATCTGTGGGCTTGATGTCAACTGGACAAAACAAAGGTGACAGCTTGGCTGGTTGTCAAAAATGGGGGAACCCCATGCCACTTTTTTAAATATGTATTTAAATAATTAAAACTACAGCGTGGGGACCCCTCTATGCTTGATAACCAACCTTGCTGAAGCTGACAGCTGAGGGTTGCAGCCCCCAGTTGTCAGTTTTGCCTGGCTGGTTATCAAAATAATAGGGGAACCCAAGCAGCTTTTTTAAGTTATTTATTTATAGCTCCGCCTGCTCTTACTGTTATTAGCAGCAGCAGGCATAGGCTAATGAAAGCAGTAGTCCCTTCAGCCCAGGCCAGTTACCGGAGATAAACTTTTTACCTCCGATCACAGCAACGGGCTCACGCTGTCATTTTGCAGTGTGGGAATTGTGGCTGTCTGACCAACGGTAATGATTTTATCGCCGTTCAGAAGCAGTGTTTGCCGATGTTCAGGGGGGTCGAACCTGAACAGTAACAAGGACGTCACAGAGAAGTCCGTGTTCAGTGTCCGTGCCCGAACAGTAGGTGTTCGAGTTCGCCCATCTCTACCCATAATGAAATATTTAATTTATTCAGTTAACATAAAATATATTTTCTACCATAAACATAAAATTATGCTTCAATTTAAACTTGCTTTGCACTGTTTAAAAAAAATCCCTTAAATAGGACACATTAATTGCCATAAGTAATTTTTCACCTGATGTAAATGCCGCTGTTCTCCTGAATCTGACTTTTCTTTTGTTCCTGCATCTCTCTGCTCTTGAGAAATGGCCCCATCTTTTGTGTATATGTCTAGTCTTCTTAGCCAAATTGGCGTGATCCTCAAGAAGACTCCAAATTGAAGATATGACGAACACACCCCCTTCGCTAATAAGATTAGATTTACATATAAGGAAATAAGGAAGAGGGGACCATATCTCAGGAACAAAAGAAAAACATTGCCGGATTCAGAAGAACATCATTTACACTAGGTAAAATAATATGCAAGTATAGACGGAATGAAGGACTTATTATGGAGTGTCAAGATGGAAAGCTTGAATACCTGACTGCTACTGAACACAAAGAAGACAAAGATATTGACTACAGCCAGGTAAGACCGGAACACATTTGAGATGAATGACGATGAACTGGAAGGTGTAAAAGACTTCAACCTACTCAGCTTGATGATAACTCAAGATGCAGTGGCATCAATGGAAGTCAGCAAGAGACTAGCTATGGGCAAATCAACAATGAACACGCTGGACAAGATCTTGAAATCGAGGAACACTTCACCCTCAATGAATAAATGGCTTGTACATAGTCTGGTCTTTTCTGCTGTAACATACGGATATGAAACCTGGATGATAAAGAAATAAGACAGAAGAAGAATCGTCGTCTTTGACATGTGGTCCTTTGAGAATGATGTTACCAATACCATGGATGGCAAGAACAACAAACAAATCAATTTTGGAACAAATCAAGTCAGACATGTCACTCACAGCAAGCTACGACTTGCCTACTTTGGACACATCATACGAAGAGAGCAATCACTGGAGAAGGATATCATGGTTAGAAGAATAGAAGAAACAAAGCGAAGAGGAACATAACGCGATGGCTTGATACAATCAAGATAATGATGGAGAAGACTCTGGTGGACCTATCTATGCTTGAACAAGAGCGATGCTCCAACAGATCATTCATCCATATTTTTTCTTATCACCCTGGCAAACCATTTTAAAGGGCACCTACAATTCTGTCACCGAAAAGAAAATGCCCCCTCCACGGAGACCGGCATTCCAGTCCTTCTGCATCCAAGATACCTTCCACTGTGGTATGAGAAAACAGTGATAAGTCTGAACCACACCTTCACTTCCTTCCTTGTCCTGTGAAGGCAGGTTCCAGACTTATCACTATGGCGGTCAGCTGCAGCCGTCATTTTACAGAACTGGAGAAAGTGAGGCAAACGGCTAAAAAAAATAATAATACCTCACCGCTAATGTGTCCCGCTGTCCTATCCTCTGTGCCTCTTCTTTCCCCTTCACCTTTCGCACACATTCTCTTTGGCCTCTTCAATGCACATAATGGTATCTGGCTTGACTAGGCCTCAAACATCACTGTACGCTGTGCTGTAAAGTCAGAAGCCTAGTCAAGTAAGAAGCTAGGCCCTAGAGTGAGGAGGCTGAAGAGAAAGCGCCCAAAGTGGTAAAGAATAGGTGCAGAGGTCCGGATGTTGGGCTGCTAGGATAACGGAACAGAGAAGTAGTTAGATGAGTAATACTTGTATTTTTTTTACTTCCTGTGTTTGTTATGCCCTATAGAATACCCTAGAAAATCCTAGAGAATAATAAGGAACATTCAATTTGAAGAATATAACGTCACTGAAAATTCCCCGTAAACTTGATTTGGCAAATTTAAATCTTGGCAGGTTTGGTCATGTCTGTAGGCCGTTTTCTAGATAAGTTTTACCCAGAGTTTCCCCATTTAGTATGCAATGGTGGCACGTGTACGTGAGTAATCTGTAATAATACTTACACACAAACAGTATGTAGTAATACAATTCTAGCTGCAGGGGGAAAACTCAAATTCCCTATGTATTTTTACCTTAGGGAATGTAATTCACACACTGCTTGTATTCTGCCAGACAAGAGCAAGTGCACCCCCGGGAATATGAAATTCTCACTGACAACAGACTAAAATAGCTGTACAAATAACTTAATACTGAGTTCTGCACCGCAAATTCAAAGAAAGTACAGGAGACTTTATAGGCTATGTCTAGACAATAGGGGTATGTTCACACGTTGATTATTAGGTGCAGAAATTTCTGCATCTCTTTGCAGGAAAAACGCAGCGCAAAATACGCGCATTGTTGTCTCGTTTTTGGTGCTTTTTTTAACTTGTGTTTTTGGTGTATATCAGCATTTCATAAGTTTTAACATTTTATTGACAAATACATCAAGTTTATGGAAAAACTCAATATTTACAGTTTTGACAATATTTTTTCCAGATTTCTGCCCTTCACCCTATCGACTTCTGGGCCAAATCCTAATTGATAACGTCAATTCTTGTCTAATCAGTGCTTGGAATTTAGTACAATTTCTGTGTCTTATTTTTTGTCCACTTGCTTTGTCCACGGGTTCTCAAAGGGATTGAGATCTGTGCAGTTTTCTGGTCATTGACCCAAAATGTCAATGTTTCGTTCACCGAGCCAATTAGTTATCACATTTGCATGACTAGCGATGGAAGGGATTTTGTTCTCATTGTATTATTAAGTGCACAAACGGTTCCTGCAAGCACGCCACTATAAGCAGCAGTGGATTGCGCCTAACAACTACCTATGCAACTCGGCACTGCCTGAGGAGCTGACTAGCCTGAAGATAGAAATACAAGCCTGACTTACCTCAGAGAAATACCCCAAAGGAATAGGCAGCCCCCCACATATAATGACTGTTAGCAAGATGAAAAGACAAACGTAGGAATGAAATAGATTCAGCAAAGTGAGGCCCGATATTCTAGACAGAGCGAGGATAGCAAAGAGAACTATGCAGTCTACAAAAAACCCTAAAACGAAAACCACGCAAAGGGGCAAAAAGACCCACCGTGCCGAACTAACAGCACGGCGGTGCACCCCTCTGCTTCTCAGAGCTTCCAGCAAAAGACAATAGCAAGCTGGACAGAAAAAAACAGAAAACAAACTAGAAGCACTTATCTAGCAGAGCAGCAGGCCCAAGGAAAGATGCAGTAGCTCAGATCCAACACTGGAACATTGACAAGGAGCAAGGAAGACAGACTCAGGTGGAGCTAAATAGCAAGGCAGCCAACGAGCTCACCAAAACACCTGAGGGAGGAAGCCCAGAGACTGCAATACCACTTGTGACCACAGAAGTAAACTCAGCCACAGAATTCACAACAGTACCCCCCCCTTGAGGAGGGGTCACCGAACCCTCACCAGAACCCCCAGGCCGACCAGGATGAGCCACATGAAAGGCACGAACAAGATCTGGGGCATGGACATCAGAGGCAAAAACCCAGGAATTATCTTCCTGAGCATAACCCTTCCATTTGACCAGATACTGGAGTTTCCGTCTAGAGACACGAGAATCCAAAATCTTCTCCACAATATACTCCAATTCCCCCTCCACCAAAACAGGGGCAGGAGGCTCCACAGATGGAACCATAGGTGCCACGTATCTCCTCAACAACGACCTATGGAATACATTATGTATGGAAAAGGAGTCTGGGAGGGTCAGACGAAAAGACACCGGATTGAGAATCTCAGAAATCCTATACGGACCAATAAAACGAGGTTTAAATTTAGGAGAGGAAACCTTCATAGGAATATGACGAGAAGATAACCAAACCAAATCCCCAACACGAAGTCGGGGTCCCACACGGCGTCTGCGATTAGCGAAAAGCCGAGCCTTCTCCTGGGACAAGGTCAAATTGTCCACTACCTGAGTCCAGATCTGCTGCAACCTGTCCACCACAGAATCCACACCAGGACAGTCCGAAGACTCAACCTGTCCTGAAGAGAAACGAGGATGGAACCCAGAATTGCAGAAAAATGGAGAGACCAAGGTAGCCGAGCTGGCCCGATTATTAAGGGCGAACTCAGCCAACGGCAAAAATGACACCCAATCATCCTGGTCAGCGGAAACAAAACATCTCAGATATGTTTCCAAGGTCTGATTGGTTCGTTCGGTCTGGCCATTAGTCTGAGGATGGAAGGCCGAGGAGAAAGATAGGTCAATGCCCATCCTACCACAAAAGGCTCGCCAGAACCTCGAGACAAACTGGGAACCTCTGTCAGAAACAATATTCTCAGGAATGCCATGTAAACGAACCACATGCTGGAAGAACAAAGGCAGCAAATCAGAGGAGGAAGGCAATTTAACCAAGGGCACCAGATGGACCATTTTAGAAAAGCGATCACAGACCACCCAAATGACCGACATTTTTTGAGAAACGGGAAGGTCAGAAATGAAATCCATCGAAATATGTGTCCAAGGCCTCTTCGGGACCGGCAAGGGCAAAAGCAACCCACTGGCACGTGAACAGCAGGGCTTAGCCCTAGCACAAATTCCACAGGACTGCACAAAAGCACGCACATCCCGTGACAGAGATGGCCACCAGAAGGATCTAGCAACCAACTCCCTGGTACCAAAGATTCCTGGATGACCGGCCAGCACCGAACAATGAAGTTCAGAGATAACTTTACTAGTCCACCTATCAGGGACGAACAGTTTCTCGGCCGGACAACGATCAGGTTTATTAGCCTGAAATTTCTGCAACACTCTCCGCAAATCAGGGGAGATGGCAGACACAATGACTCCTTCCTTGAGGATACTCGCCGGCTCAGATAACCCCGGAGAGTCGGGCACAAAACTCCTAGACAGAGCATCCGCCTTCACATTTTTAGAGCCCGGAAGGTATGAAATCACAAAATCAAAATGAGCAAAAAATAACGACCAACGGGCCTGTCTAGGATTCAAGCGCTTGGCAGACTCGAGATAAGTCAAGTTCTTATGATCAGTCAATACCACCACGCGATGCTTAGCACCCTCAAGCCAATGACGCCACTCCTCGAATGCCCACTTCATGGCCAGCAACTCTCGGTTGCCCACATCATAATTACGCTCAGCAGCAGAAAATTTCCTGGAAAAGAAAGCACATGGTTTGAACACTGAGCAACCAGAACCTCTCTGTGACAAAACCGCCCCTGCACCAATCTCAGAAGCATCAACCTCGACCTGGAACGGAAGAGAAACATCAGGTTGACACAACACAGGGGCACAGCAAAAACGACGCTTCAACTCCTGAAAAGCTTCCACGGCAGCAGAAGACCAATTAACCAAATCAGCACCCTTCTTGGTCAAATCGGTCAATGGTCTGGCAATGCTAGAAAAATTACAGATGAAGCGACGATAAAAATTAGCAAAGCCCAGGAATTTCTGCAGACTTTTTAGAGATGTCGGCTGAGTCCAATCCTGGATGGCCTGAACCTTAACCGGATCCATCTCGATAGTAGAAGGGGAAAAGATGAACCCCAAAAATGAAACTTTCTGCACACCGAAGAGACACTTTGATCCCTTCACGAACAAGGAATTAGCACGCAGTACCTGGAAAACCATTCTGACTTGCTTCACATGAGACTCCCAATCATCTGAGAAGATCAAAATGTCATCCAAGTAAACAATCAAGAATTTATCCAGATACTCACGGAAAATGTCATGCATAAAAGACTGAAAAACAGATGGAGCATTGGCAAGTCCGAACGGCATCACCAGATACTCAAAATGACCCTCGGGCGTATTAAATGCCGTTTTCCATTCATCTCCCTGCCTGATTCTCACCAGATTATACGCACCACGAAGATCAATCTTAGTAAACCAACTAGCCCCCTTAATCCGAGCAAACAAGTCAGAAATCAATGGCAAGGGATACTGAAACTTAACAGTGATCTTATTAAGAAGGCGGTAATCAATACACGGTCTTAGCGAACCATCCTTCTTGGCTACAAAAAAGAACCCTGCTCCCAATGGTGACGACGATGGGCGAATATGTCCCTTCTCCAGGGACTCCTTCACATAACTGCGCATAGCGGTGTGTTCAGGTACGGACAAATTAAATAAACGACCCTTAGGGAATTTACTACCAGGAATCAAATTGATAGCACAATCACAATTCCTATGCGGAGGTAGGGCATCAGACTTGGACTCTTCAAATACATCCTGAAAGTCCGACAAGAACTCTGGGATGTCAGAAGGAATGGATGACGAAATAGACAAAAATGAAACATCACCATGTACTCCCTGACAACCCCAGCTGGTTACCGACATAGAGTTCCAATCCAATACTGGATTATGGGTTTGTAGCCATGGCAACCCCAACACGACCACATCATGCAAATTATGCAGTACCAGAAAGCGAATAACTTCCTGATGTGCAGGAGCCATGCACATGGTCAGCTGGGCCCAGTACTGAGGCTTATTCTTGGCCAAAGGTGTAGCATCAATTCCTCTCAACGGAATAGGACACCGCAAAGGCTCCAAGAAAAATCCACAACGTTTAGCATAATCCAAATCCATCAGATTCAGGGCAGCGCCTGAATCCACAAACGCCATGACAGAATACGATGACAAAGAGCACATTAAGGTAATGGACAAAAGGAATTTGGACTGTACAGTACCAATAACGGCAGAGCTATCGAACCGCCTAGTGCGTTTAGGACAATTAGAAATAGCATGAGTAGAATCACCACAATAGAAACACAGTCTGTTCAGACGTCTGTGTTCTTGCCGTTCTACTTTAGTCATAGTCCTGTCGCACTGCATAGGCTCAGGTTTACTCTCAGGCAGTACCGCCAGATGGTGCACAGATTTACGCTCGCGCAAGCGACGACCGATCTGAATGGCCAAGGACATAGACTCATTCAAACCAGCAGGCATAGGAAATCCCACCATTACATCCTTAAGAGCTTCAGAGAGACCCTTTCTGAACAAAGCCGCTAGTGCAGATTCATTCCACAGAGTGAGTACTGACCATTTCCTAAATTTCTGACAATATACTTCTACATCATCCTGACCCTGGCAAAAAGCCAGCAGATTTTGCTCAGCCTGATCCACTGAATTAGGCTCATCGTAAAGCAATCCCAGCGCCTGGAAAAATGCATCAACATTACTCAATGCAGAATCTCCTGGTGCAAGAGAAAACGCCCAGTCCTGTGGGTCGCCGCGCAAAAAAGAAATAATAATCAAAACCTGTTGAATAGGATTACCAGAAGAATGAGGTTTCAAGGCCAAAAATAGCTTACAATTATTTCTGAAGCTCAGGAACTTAGTTCTGTCACCAAAAAACAAATCAGGAATCGGAATTCTTGGTTCTAGCATCGATTTCTGATCAATAGTATCTTGAATCTTTTGTACATTTACAACGAGATTATCCATTGAGGAGCACAGAGCCTGAATATCCATGTCCACAGCTGTGTCCTGAAGCACTCTAATGTCTAGGGGAAAAAAAAGACTGAAGACAGAGCTAAGAAAAAAAAATGATGTCAGGATTTCTTTTTTCCCTCTATTGGGAATCATTGGTAAGGCTCCTTGTACTGTTATGGCTGGCAATCAGGCAACACAGCGTGCAGTAATCAGCGCACATACAGAGATCTGGCAATAACCAAAAACAATAGGACGAGCTCTGAGACGTGGAATCTCTGTAGACTGCAGTACCTGATCTATCCTCACACAACTATAAGCAGCAGTGGATTGCGCCTATCACTACCTATGCAACTCGGCACTGCCTGAGGAGCTGACTAGCCTGAAGATAGAAATACAAGCCTGACTTACCTCAGAGAAATACCCCAAAGGAATAGGCAGCCCCTCACATATAATGACTGTTAGCAAGATGAAAAGACAAACGTAGGAATGAAATAGATTCAGCAAAGTGAGGCCCGATATTCTAGACAGAGCGAGGATAGCAAAGAGAACTATGCAGTCTACAAAAAACCCTAAAACGAAAACCACGCAAAGGGGCAAAAAGACCCACCGTGCCGAACTAACAGCACGGCGGTGCACCCCTCTGCTTCTCAGAGCTTCCAGCAAAAGACAATAGCAAGCTGGACAGAAAAAAACAGAAAACAAACTAGAAGCACTTATCTAGCAGAGCAGCAGGCCCAAGGAAAGATGCAGTAGCTCAGATCCAACACTGGAACATTGACAAGGAGCAAGGAAGACAGACTCAGGTGGAGCTAAATAGCAAGGCAGCCAACGAGCTCACCAAAACACCTGAGGGAGGAAGCCCAGAGACTGCAATACCACTTGTGACCACAGAAGTGAACTCAGCCACAGAATTCACAACAGCCAACATCCGCAGCAATCGGGCCCCAATGTTGCACTGTATTATTTACATTGCTGCAGCCATTTGTGGGTTAAGCCTGATTAGTTAGGAGTGTGCCTGCCGTCATTTAAAGGGAGAGTGTCTTCCTTAACATTCAGGCCTACTGTAAAGCCTATCCTGTACCTCAGGGGTGTCAAACTGCATTCCTCGAGGGCTGCAAACAGGTCATGTTTTCAGGATTTCCTTGTACTGCACAGGTGATAATTTAATCACCTACACAAATAATGAGTTGGTGATTAAATTATCACCTGTGCAGTACAAGGAAATCCTGAAAACATGACCTGTTTGCAGCCCTCGAGGAATGCAGTTTGACACCCCTGCTGTACCTGCCTCGTAGATTGCATAATACTATTAGTTTTACTGTTCCTTCTTATTTCCATGCACTTTTCACCCTTTATTCCTTTATAAATAAGCCTGTTAAGTGTTTAAATCTCATCTCTTGAGAGTGTTTATGGAATGTGGACTAGGGTTTCCCGAATTGACCTCTGGCAGAAGAGGAAGACCCTCCTTCATTTCCCTAGTCCTTCCAGCAAGATTCAGATTGAAGCACTATGCCATATTGAGGGGAGAGATACCATGCCCACGGAGGCAGCTTAAAGTGGTGTTACATGGATTTCCCAAACCGTATGAAGGGGGCTTCATCACAGAAAATAACTTTGCAAGGGATCACATGGATCAGATTGCAGAGGGCTGGGGTAAAGATATTTTTCCGATAAAACAGTATATGCATAGTGTGAACATAGTAAGAGCATAACAGCCCGCAAACAGTCACGTAAATTCAGAAGTCTCTGAGATGTTGGGATTAGATCCACAAACTCAATGTTGTTTGGTCAAATTATTAAAACTGATAAAAGAAAATGCACCATGTTAATATAGTATGAAAAATAACTGTCTCTCTGAGCGAAGGGAAACGAGCTAATTGTGACGCTGGCTATCGTCACTTCTCATGGACAAGCCATGAGGCAGGGGAGTCAAGAAGTCCGGTATCGAGAGTGTACGTCAAAGATGGTGGGGTAAGATAAAAGAGTAAACAGATCACAGTCCAAAGTTCAAAGTGGTACAGATCGAGACAAAAGGGGCTAGGCAAACGAATGGTCAAAAGCAAAGTCCGAGGTCAGGCAGCAAAAGATCAGAACAGTAAAACACTTAGCACAAAGACACCCACTCCACTAATCAAAGTTACTACTGGTAATTGTCTGACCATTGTGAGCCAGCTAAATTGTCAGGTGGTTACCCTGAAAGGGTAGCTGATGGAAGAAGCCCAGAAGGCCCAGTGTGTGATTGGATTACAGGGCAATTCTAAATTTTCATGGGAACAGCCTAGCACACCACAACTCCTGACTGGTAGGATGGACCATCCCTAATTAGCATGACAATTTGTGACACTAGTAAGTGCCACCTAGTACAGAAACTAGCCTATAAGTCATTGATTAACTTTTTAATGAACTGTAGAAATGTTGCCAGGAATCGTAATAAAACCAGACACAAATATACAGACAGCTGTCTCAGAGTGCTTGCCCTTTATCAGTGAAAAGCAGAGTTTGGCGGGCTAAGTGAGGAGCCCTTGATGTAGCTTTGAGGAGGATTTGTTTTTTCTTACATAGATCAGTTGTGTATAAAGGTTTATTGGAATTGCTCCTTGAAAATGAAATAATTTTTTTTCCTAAGCTCCATATTCGAAGAAGAAGAGGACAGGAACTCTAGTGCCATTTATTGGACATAGCAATCCTAAAAGTCAATATTGATTCATTAAATGGCCTTGTGACATTACTTAGGGTAAGAATCCAAACCAGAAGATCTATTTGCAGACAGGTGTTTTGGCGTATTTCCCTCTCATTATTGTAAAGCAAAAGTACTGGTGTGGCTGGGTGAAAGGTGTCTGACAAGTGGTCTGAGGGGTAAAGTTTCTAATTGTGGAGTGGAGAGTTTCACTGTGTGGCAAGGGTCAATATTGACTTTGAGGATTTCGATTTCCAGTAGGTGGCTCTTGAGTTCCTGTCTTCTTCCTCTCTAAGGAGGAAGTTTGCATATTCTCTATTAGTCTATTTGCATATTCTCTATAGTTCTCATATTCTCTTCTTCCTCCTCTAAGGAGGTTGTTTGCATATTCAAATTCCCAGAGGAGCATTGCATGGCCTAAATGCTCCATAAACTATCTTGAAGGAAAGACAATCCACAGTTTTGGGCAGCAATAACCGAAATGATGATCCTTGATCCCACATATAAAGGACAAAGGTAGAGTTAGTTTATACACTTGAGAAAGAAGCTAGTCCGGAGTGGAAATGTATTATGGATAGTGATGAGCGAGTATACTCGTTACTGGGGGTTCCTGAACATACTCGAGTGGTCTCTGAATATTTGGATGTGCTCGGAGATTTAGTTTTTGTCGCCACAGATGCATGATTTGCGGCTGCTAGACAGGCTGAATACATGTGGGAATTCCCTAACAAACAGGCAACCCCCACATGTACTCAGGCTGTCTAGCAGTTGCAAATCATGCAGCTGCGGCGACGAAAACCATATCTCCGAGCACACCAAAATACTCGGTGACCACCCGAGCATGCGCGGAAAACTGAGTAACGAGTATACTCGCTCATCACTAATTATGGAATGAAAACTGCTTCTTTATATATTGGATCAAGGATCATCATTTCAGTTAGAACAGACCAAAACCGTGAATTGTCTTTTTCCTTCAATCAACTTGGTGGAATTCATCCCCCAGCCACGGGGAAGCAGCACTCGTTATTGATCTTTCACAGGAGTTGTGATTACACAACGAGCTCAGGTGAACAGATTACCTGATTTTAATATAACTTTTTTATAAAGGTAACACACCTTTGGTCTTGTGTATTCTGTTTACCTACAGTGTTTATCCTTAAACCATCTTGTTGCTCAGTCTCCACAAGATAAAACTTTACCCCTTAGACTCTCTAACACCCTGAAATCCCTTTAGATGGGAAGCTGGCTTACCGGTATATTCCTCATCATGCCATCGTTCATGGGTTAGGGTAGTTTCACATTTGCGTTTAAAAAAGCAGCGTTTAAAACGCAAACGCAGGTGGTGAAAAAAACACATGTAAACATGTAGGATCCCTAGGGTTAGGGTTAGGGTTAGGATCCCTAGGGTTAGGGTTAGGGTTAGGATCCCTAGGGTTAGGGTTAGGGTTAGAATCCCTAGGGTTAGAGTTAGGGTTTGGATCCCTTTATCACCTTTATGGTGGGGGGTGGCTTATCAGTGTGTATTCTTGTTTTTTTCTATTGAAACGCATGCATTTAAAAAAGCAAGCAAACGCCTCTAGAAATTACTACATGTTGCATTTCCGCAACAAAACGCAAGCATAGAAACGACGCATGCGTCATCAAACGCGGCAAAACGCATGCAAAAAACGCATTTTTTGCGTTTTTAATGTTACGTATAGGAAAAAAAACACATGCTTTTTTTGCTCTAAAACGCAGCGGCAAAAAACACAAATGTGAAACAAACCTTAGATGAAGGAAAAAAGGTTGTAGCAGTCTGTGGAGCACTGAGATAAGGGATAACTGTTGGGACAGCAATCTTTTTAACAAACCTTTATTAACTCTTCGATCTCCACAATGGGTTTCGATAGCATAACACTATCTTCGTCAGGTGGAACACGGAAGTGCTGGCCAGCAGTGGCGGTCCACAGCAGCCTCCAATGGTCCTTAGGGATCATCCCTTCAAGTGTAAACTTGGATTTTGCAGGGGTGCACAACCCCATTAGGTGAGTGGCCACTTGGCCCTTGTTTGATAATTCACTAAATCACCCGGTTTACATTTTGCACTCCTTGTTTTTGTTTTCATTACATCATTCAAGGGTTAGACATGGACCTCTACGGTAACAACCTCTTCTAGGTGGCACCTGCCAGTTGGTTACTCAAGAGTTTTCTTTTGTTGTAGAAGAGTTTATTTGCATTTGCCCATTTTTCTTCATGGGACATTGCCAATAAGTCTCCATAAATATTTGAAATGGACAAATAAGCATTTCAGGAAGATTTGCCTATCCATTACCATTGGTTCCTATCTTCGGAGAAGGTCCTTTGAGTTCGTCTACACATGGGGTACATTGAAACCAGTAGGTCTACTTACTGCTTCCCATTTTGCTTGTTAATCTCATTTCTCAATATTTTTAAATAATGTTTTATGTACTTCAAAGCTAGAATTTTAATTATAGAATTTAAGAAAAAGATATTTATCATTGAAGATGTAGAAAAACGTCAAACTTCCATTGCTGCGTGTTCTGAATCTGGCCCCGGCTACTGTTCTAATTCTTCACCGATGCCAAAATATTCAGACTTGTGCCACTGGGGAAATAATGGAGATCTCCATGACTCCAAACTGCTGCATATTTTTATTTTTACATCAGCCCCATACAGCACATATGAATGTGTGAATTGAGCTGTGGATGCCAGGACTGCTTTGTAAGCTCTATTGCTCGGCTCATTTCTTTTCATAAAAATCAGCTTTTCCAGTTCTCTCGCTGTACAGTAAGTATTGCAAGTAATCATTTATTACTGTGCAGAATTTGTACTCATGCACATATTGATTTCTCCTGTCCCCCAGGAGTCTCCATTGGTCTTATTTTGTATTAGACTTGTATTTTTCAGATTTGCTTAGGGCAAATTTTGCCTACAGTTTTCAATTACTGTGAATAAGAAATACGTGATGTTTTCAGGTCAGTTGAATAAAGTGCCTGGGCTGCAGTATATTGGAAGCTAAAGTATGCGCTGTGGATATCAACATTGATGGCACTTGCTACTCCATTTTATATATTATTTTATATAAAAAATGGTGTTTGCTAAGCACTTTATGTTCTTGACATTATTGCTTTTACTTATTTACTAACCGCTGGATATATGTTTATTTTATTTCTAGTTTGGGTTTTGTCTATTTAATGGCCAGTGTGAATATGCCGCTACAGTTAGGTCCATATATATTTGGACAGAGACAATATTTTTCTAATTTTGGTTATAGACATTACCACAATGAATTTTAAACAAAACAATTCAGATGCAGTTGAAGTTCAGACTTCCAGCTTTCATTTGAGGGTATCCACATTAAAATTGGATGAAGGGTTTAGGAGTTTCAGCTCCTTAACATGTGCCACCTTGTTTTTAAAGGGACCAAAAGTAATTGGACAATTGACTCCAAGGCTATTTCATGGACAGGTGTGGGCAATCCCTTCGTTATGTCATTCTCAATTAAGCAGATAAAAGGCCTGGAGTTGATTTGAGGTGTGGTGCTTGCATTTGGAAGGTTTTGCTGTGAAGTAAACATGCGGTCACAGGAGCTCTCCATGCAGATGAAACAAGTCATCCTTACGCTGCGAAAACAGAAAAAACCCATCCGAGAAATTGCTACAATATTAGGAGTGGCAAAATCTACAGTTTGGTACATCCTGAGAAAGAAAGAAAGCACTGGTGAACTCATCAATGCAAAAAGACCTGGGCGCCCACGGAAGACAACAGTGGTGGATGATCGGAGAATAATCTCCATGGTGAAGAGAAACCCCTTCACAACAGCCAACTAAGTGACCAACACTCTCCAGGAGGTCGGCGTATCAATATCCAAATCTACCATAAAGAGAAGACTGCATGAAAGTAACTACAGAGGGTTCACTGCACGGTGCAGCCACTCATAAGCATCAAGAATAAAAAGGCTAGACTGGACTTTGCTAAAAAACATCTAAAAAAGCCAGCACAGTTCTGGAAGAACATTCTTTGGACAGATGAAACCAAGATCAACCTCTACCAGAATGATGGAAAGAGAAAAGTATGGCGAAGGCGCGGTACAGCTCATGATCCAAAGCAAACCACATCATCTGTAAAACACGGCGGAGGCAGTGTGATGGCGCGGGCATGCATGGCTGCCAGTGGCACTGGGTCACTAGTGTTTATTGATGATGTGACACAGGACAGAAGCAGCCGAATGAATTCTGAGGTATTCAGAGCCGCCATACTGTGTGCTCAGATCCAGCCAAATGCAGCCAAACTGACTGGTCGTCGTTTCACACTACAGGAGTTTATTAAAGCAAAGAAGTGTAATATTCTTGAATGGCCAAGTCAGTCACCTGATCTCAACCCAATTGAGCAGCATTTCACTTGTTAAAGACTAAACTTCAGACAGAAAGGCCACAAACAAACAGCAACTGAAAACCACCGCAGTGAAGGCCTGGCAGAGCATCAAAAAGGAGGAAACACGGCGTCTGGTGATGTCCATGAGTTCAAGACTTCAGGCAGTCATTGCCAACAAAGGGTTTTCAACCAAGTACTAAAAATGAACATTTTATTTAAAATTATTTAATCTGTCCAATTACTTTTGGTCCCTTTAAAAACAGGGTGCAGCAGCTTTTCACAAGAACGAGCAAAATGATTATGCACGTTGAAATCCAACTGGTTCGATACACCTCTTAAGAAGTCAAGGATCAGGCATGTTGAAATTAAACAAGCAGGCACTAACTCTGATGGCAGCTTCTCTCAAGAACAAAAGGCTTGGACATGTTGAAATCCGACATGTAGACAGTGACACCTCTGGTGGCAGCTAATTTCAAGAATGAACAAAATGATTGAGCAAGTTCAAATCCGACATACCCATCACTTCTTTTTCCTAGCAAATAGAGGGATTAATTGGGATCCCACCATTCGATGGTCTGATTGTCCTGTAGAAACCTAAGACTTCAGTTGACATTTTGCAAAAGTTATAATAATCTGTGCCGCCATACTGGTTAGCATCGCTGTTTTAACTTCAGGGTAAACTGTGATGGGAAGAACCCACCAATAAAAAGACAGCTGATTCGTTAAACCAAAATTACGAATAATTATCAAACTTTGGTGACAATTGTAACTCCTGAATTATCGATATTGTCCATAATGGACAATCTGAAATGTTGTTTTCCTTTGTAAACGCCCTTTTAGGGCAGGTTTAATGTTAGACTAGACTCTAGTGATGAGGAGTGTGCTCGTTACTCGGGTTTTCCAAGCATGCTCGGGTGGTCTCCGAGTATTTTGGGCGTGCTCATAGATTATGTTTGTGTCCGCGCAGCTGCATGATTCGCGGCTGATAGACAACCTGAACACATGCAGGGATTGCCTGTTTGTTAAAGCAAAGAAGTGGAATATTCTTGAATGGCCGTGGAACACGGAAGTGCTGGCCAGCAGTGGCGGTCCACAGCAGTCTCCAATGGTCCTTAGAGATCATCCCTTCAAGTGCAAACTGGGGTTTTACAGGGGTGCACAACCCCATTAGGTGAGTGGCCGCTTGGCCCTTGTTTGATAATTCACTAAATCACCAGATTTACATTTTGCACTCCTTGTTTTTGTTCTCATTACATCATTCAAGGGTCAGACATGGACCTCTACGGTAACAACCTCTTCTAGGTGGCACCTGCCAGTTGGTTACTCAAGAGTTTTCTTTTGTTGTACAAGAGTTTATTTGCATTTGCCCATTTTTCTTCATGGTACATTGCCAATAAGTCTCCATACATATTTCAAATAGACACATAAGCATTTCAGGAAGATTTGCCTATCCATTACCATTGGTTCCTATGTTTCGGAGAAGGTCCTTTGAGTCCGTCTACACATGGGGTACATTGAAACCAGTAGGGTTAGGGACTCCCCACATGTATTCAGGCTGTCTAGCATCCACAAATCATGCAGCAGCGGGGACAAAACATAATCTCCGAGCAGGTCCAAAATACTTGGAGACCACCCGAGCATGCTCGGGAAAACCCGAGTAACGAGCACACTCGCTCATCACTACTAGACTCCTATCTCCTTTCTAGGCTCTCGGGCATTGAAAAATGGGATTATTCCCATATCGAAATATTGTTCCCTGGAAACTGCCCAAAAAATGCTCTTTGAAGAATCCGACACTGCTTCTCGCTGCCAACATAATATTACACATTAAATAAAATATAATAAAATAAAATGACATTAAAGTGTGTCAAACAGTTGCGCATATAATCAGGGATTTCGTAGCCAAGTTTATAACGAATTCAGACAAAAGATGAGATGCGAAAATAAAAAAAAAAGATCGTAACAGATGTCTTTTATGTGCAACAAAAGAAAATATCTGTCATGATTAAAGACCCTGACTGCATCCAGAGCGGAGCCGAGAAATTCTTAATGACTATATTTAGTGGCGAGTACAATAAAACTGAACGGTTCACGTATAGAACATTGGGGCTTTGTTCGGATATAGGTAAGCAATATCATTATTTTTAATTGCCCATTTAGGATGTAAATTCAGGTTCATTTTCACTCATTTACGCTTTAATGATTCCATGTATTGACACAGAATAATAATGATGAATTCAGTTGGGAAAAAAAAAAAAAGTTTACTCTTCTGTGTACTAAAAGTTTAGAGATGACTTAGAGGTCAAATTATTATTTCACGTCCTTAATGTGTAAATGTTTGGATAACAGATTTTAGATCTTCATCTTCAGTGAATACAGATAGGAGATGGTAGTTGGTGCTCATAAAGTTCTATGGAGATCTTGCCTCTAGCTCCTCCTCACTCTCCCATCTCCATAGAATGTTATAAGCACCAACTGTAATCTCCTAGGTCAATAATGCGTTTCCAATGAATGCAGATTTTGCAGAATTTAGAGCGAAAGATCGGTTCCAGGAGGAGAAAGAAGCAGATTTCTCTGACCAGATACAATACAGACCAAAAGTTTGGACACACCTTCTCATTTAAAGATTTTTCTGTATTTTCATGACTATGAAAATTGTACTTTCACACTGAAGGCATCAAAACTATGAATTAACACACGTGGAATTATATACTTAACAAAAAAGTGCGAAACAACTGAAAATATGTCTTATATTCTAGGTTCTCCAAAGTAGCCACGTTCTGCTTTGATGACTGCTTTGCACTTATGTAATTCCACGTGTTAATTCATAGTTTTGATGCCTTCATTGTGAATGTACAATTTTCATAGTAATGAAAATACAGAAAAATCTTTAAATGAGAAGGTGTGTCCAAACTTTTGGTCTTTACTGTATATCACAAAGTTACTTATTTTCATGTGTATTATTGATTTATAAAGGCACAGATGATTGGCCTCGGGGAGACCAAAACATCCAACACTGCGGAGACACCATCACGTGTTTCTCAACGCAGTGATTCCAGAACACTGCCCCCATCCCTTATGGGAAATATGCAGATGCAGGTAAAGAAGCTGCGGAGACACCATCACGTGTTTCTCGACGCAAGCAGTGAATAGCCAGGCCTTTCCCCGGGAAGGAAGAACCACGGGAAGGGCAGCATCCTATGAAGGAAAGCCACCTATGCCAAGCATGGTATCCATCCACAGACAGCTGTTTCGGGGTGTTTGCCCCTCATCAGTGTGGAGTAGGAATCTGGCTATTAGGAGCAGTGCCTAGTAAAAAGGCTATAAAGGCACAGATGATTGGCCTCGGGGAGACCAAAACATCCAACACTGCGGAGACACCATCACGTGTTTCTCAACGCAGTGATTCCAGAACACTGCCCCCATCCCTTATGGGAAATATGCAGATGCAGGTAAAGAAGCTGCGGAGACACCATCACGTGTTTCTCGACGCAAGCAGTGAATAGCCAGGCCTTTCCCCGGGAAGGAAGAACCACGGGAAGGGCAGCATCCTATGAAGGAAAGCCACCTATGCCAAGCATGGTATCCATCCACAGACAGCTGTTTCGGGGTGTTTGCCCCTCATCAGTGTGGAGTAGGAATCTGGCTATTAGGAGCAGTGCCTAGTAAAAAGGCTATAAAGGCACAGATGATTGGCCTCGGGGAGACCAAAACATCCAACACTGCGGAGACACCATCACGTGTTTCTCAACGCAGTGATTCCAGAACACTGCCCCCATCCCTTATGGGAAATATGCAGATGCAGGTAAAGAAGCTGCGGAGACACCATCACGTGTTTCTCGACGCAAGCAGTGAATAGCCAGGCCTTTCCCCGGGAAGGAAAAACCACGGGAAGGGCAGCATCCTATGAAGGAAAGCCACCTATGCCAAGCATGGTATCCATCCACAGACAGCTGTTTCGGGGTGTTTGCCCCTCATCAGTGTGGAGTAGGAATCTGGCTATTAGGAGCAGTGCCTAGTAAAAAGGCTATAAAGGCACAGATGATTGGCCTCGGGGAGACCAAAACATCCAACACTGCGGAGACACCATCACGTGTTTCTCGACGCAGTGATTCCAGAACACTGCCCCCATCCCTTATGGGAAATATGCAGATGCAGGTAAAGAAGCTGCGGAGACACCATCACGTGTTTCTCGACGCAAGCAGTGAATAGCCAGGCCTTTCCCCGGGAAGGAAGAACCACGGGAAGGGCAGCATCCTATGAAGGAAAGCCACCTATGCCAAGCATGGTATCCATCCACAGACAGCTGTTTCGGGGTGTTTGCCCCTCATCAGTGTGGAGTAGGAATCTGGCTATTAGGAGCAGTGCCTAGTAAAAAGGCTATAAAGGCACAGATGATTGGCCTCGGGGAGACCAAAACATCCAACACTGCGGAGACACCATCACGTGTTTCTCAACGCAGTGATTCCAGAACACTGCCCCCATCCCTTATGGGAAATATGCAGATGCAGGTAAAGAAGCTGCGGAGACACCATCACGTGTTTCTCGACGCAAGCAGTGAATAGCCAGGCCTTTCCCCGGGAAGGAAGAACCACGGGAAGGGCAGCATCCTATGAAGGAAAGCCACCTATGCCAAGCATGGTATCCATCCACAGACAGCTGTTTCGGGGTGTTTGCCCCTCATCAGTGTGGAGTAGGAATCTGGCTATTAGGAGCAGTGCCTAGTAAAAAGGCTATAAAGGCACAGATGATTGGCCTCGGGGAGACCAAAACATCCAACACTGCGGAGACACCATCACGTGTTTCTCAACGCTGCCCTTCCCGTGGTTCTTCCTTCCCGGGGAAAGGCCTGGCTATTCACTGCTTGCGTCGAGAAACACGTGATGGTGTCTCCGCAGCTTCTTTACCTGCATCTGCATATTTCCCATAAGGGATGGGGGCAGTGTTCTGGAATCACTGCGTTGAGAAACACGTGATGGTGTCTCCGCAGTGTTGGATGTTTTGGTCTCCCCGAGGCCAATCATCTGTGCCTTTATAGCCTTTTTACTAGGCACTGCTCCTAATAGCCAGATTCCTACTCCACACTGATGAGGGGCAAACACCCCGAAACAGCTGTCTGTGGATGGATACCATGCTTGGCATAGGTGGCTTTCCTTCATAGGATGCTGCCCTTCCCGTGGTTCTTCCTTCCCGGGGAAAGGCCTGGCTATTCACTGCTTGCGTCGAGAAACACGTGATGGTGTCTCCGCAGCTTCTTTACCTGCATCTGCATATTTCCCATAAGGGATGGGGGCAGTGTTCTGGAATCACTGCGTTGAGAAACACGTGATGGTGTCTCCGCAGTGTTGGATGTTTTGGTCTCCCCGAGGCCAATCATCTGTGCCTTTATAGCCTTTTTACTAGGCACTGCTCCTAATAGCCAGATTCCTACTCCACACTGATGAGGGGCAAACACCCCGAAACAGCTGTCTGTGGATGGATACCATGCTTGGCATAGGTGGCTTTCCTTCATAGGATGCTGCCCTTCCCGTGGTTCTTCCTTCCCGGGGAAAGGCCTGGCTATTCACTGCTTGCGTCGAGAAACACGTGATGGTGTCTCCGCAGCTTCTTTACCTGCATCTGCATATTTCCCATAAGGGATGGGGGCAGTGTTCTGGAATCACTGCGTTGAGAAACACGTGATGGTGTCTCCGCAGTGTTGGATGTTTTGGTCTCCCCGAGGCCAATCATCTGTGCCTTTATAGCCTTGTTACTAGGCACTGCTCCTAATAGCCAGATTCCTACTCCACACTGATGAGGGGCAAACACCCCGAAACAGCTGTCTGTGGATGGATACCATGCTTGGCATAGGTGGCTTTCCTTCATAGGATGCTGCCCTTCCCGTGGTTCTTCCTTCCCGGGGAAAGGCCTGGCTATTCACTGCTTGCGTCGAGAAACACGTGATGGTGTCTCCGCAGCTTCTTTACCTGCATCTGCATATTTCCCATAAGGGATGGGGGCAGTGTTCTGGAATCACTGCGTTGAGAAACACGTGATGGTGTCTCCGCAGTGTTGGATGTTTTGGTCTCCCCGAGGCCAATCATCTGTGCCTTTATAGCCTTTTTACTAGGCACTGCTCCTAATAGCCAGATTCCTACTCCACACTGATGAGGGGCAAACACCCCGAAACAGCTGTCTGTGGATGGATACCATGCTTGGCATAGGTGGCTTTCCTTCATAGGATGCTGCCCTTCCCGTGGTTCTTCCTTCCCGGGGAAAGGCCTGGCTATTCACTGCTTGCGTCGAGAAACACGTGATGGTGTCTCCGCAGCTTCTTTACCTGCATCTGCATATTTCCCATAAGGGATGGGGGCAGTGTTCTGGAATCACTGCGTTGAGAAACACGTGATGGTGTCTCCGCAGTGTTGGATGTTTTGGTCTCCCCGAGGCCAATCATCTGTGCCTTTATAGCCTTTTTACTAGGCACTGCTCCTAATAGCCAGATTCCTACTCCACACTGATGAGGGGCAAACACCCCGAAACAGCTGTCTGTGGATGGATACCATGCTTGGCATAGGTGGCTTTCCTTCATAGGATGCTGCCCTTCCCGTGGTTCTTCCTTCCCGGGGAAAGGCCTGGCTATTCACTGCTTGCGTCGAGAAACACGTGATGGTGTCTCCGCAGCTTCTTTACCTGCATCTGCATATTTCCCATAAGGGATGGGGGCAGTGTTCTGGAATCACTGCGTTGAGAAACACGTGATGGTGTCTCCGCAGTGTTGGATGTTTTGGTCTCCCCGAGGCCAATCATCTGTGCCTTTATAGCCTTTTTACTAGGCACTGCTCCTAATAGCCAGATTCCTACTCCACACTGATGAGGGGCAAACACCCCGAAACAGCTGTCTGTGGATGGATACCATGCTTGGCATAGGTGGCTTTCCTTCATAGGATGCTGCCCTTCCCGTGGTTCTTCCTTCCCGGGGAAAGGCCTGGCTATTCACTGCTTGCGTCGAGAAACACGTGATGGTGTCTCCGCAGCTTCTTTACCTGCATCTGCATATTTCCCATAAGGGATGGGGGCAGTGTTCTGGAATCACTGCGTCGAGAAACACGTGATGGTGTCTCCGCAGTGTTGGATGTTTTGGTCTCCCCGAGGCCAATCATCTGTGCCTTTATAGCCTTTTTACTAGGCACTGCTCCTAATAGCCAGATTCCTACTCCACACTGATGAGGGGCAAACACCCCGAAACAGCTGTCTGTGGATGGATACCATGCTTGGCATAGGTGGCTTTCCTTCATAGGATGCTGCCCTTCCCGTGGTTCTTCCTTCCCGGGGAAAGGCCTGGCTATTCACTGCTTGCGTCGAGAAACACGTGATGGTGTCTCCGCAGCTTCTTTACCTGCATCTGCATATTTCCCATAAGGGATGGGGGCAGTGTTCTGGAATCACTGCGTTGAGAAACACGTGATGGTGTCTCCGCAGTGTTGGATGTTTTGGTCTCCCCGAGGCCAATCATCTGTGCCTTTATAGCCTTTTTACTAGGCACTGCTCCTAATTGCCAGATTCCTACTCCACACTGATGAGGGGCAAACACCCCGAAACAGCTGTCTGTGGATGGATACCATGCTTGGCATAGGTGGCTTTCCTTCATAGGATGCTGCCCTTCCCGTGGTTCTTCCTTCCCGGGGAAAGGCCTGGCTATTCACTGCTTGCGTCGAGAAACACGTGATGGTGTCTCCGCAGCTTCTTTACCTGCATCTGCATATTTCCCATAAGGGATGGGGGCAGTGTTCTGGAATCACTGCGTTGAGAAACACGTGATGGTGTCTCCGCAGTGTTGGATGTTTTGGTCTCCCCGAGGCCAATCATCTGTGCCTTTATAGCCTTTTTACTAGGCACTGCTCCTAATAGCCAGATTCCTACTCCACACTGATGAGGGGCAAACACCCCGAAACAGCTGTCTGTGGATGGATACTATGCTTGGCATAGGTGGCTTTCCTTCATAGGATGCTGCCCTTCCCGTGGTTCTTCCTTCCCGGGGAAAGGCCTGGCTATTCACTGCTTGCGTCGAGAAACACGTGATGGTGTCTCCGCAGCTTCTTTACCTGCATCTGCATATTTCCCATAAGGGATGGGGGCAGTGTTCTGGAATCACTGCGTTGAGAAACACGTGATGGTGTCTCCGCAGTGTTGGATGTTTTGGTCTCCCCGAGGCCAATCATCTGTGCCTTTATAGCCTTTTTACTAGGCACTGCTCCTAATAGCCAGATTCCTACTCCACACTGATGAGGGGCAAACACCCCGAAACAGCTGTCTGTGGATGGATACCATGCTTGGCATAGGTGGCTTTCCTTCATAGGATGCTGCCCTTCCCGTGGTTCTTCCTTCCCGGGGAAAGGCCTGGCTATTCACTGCTTGCGTCGAGAAACACGTGATGGTGTCTCCGCAGCTTCTTTACCTGCATCTGCATATTTCCCATAAGGGATGGGGGCAGTGTTCTGGAATCACTGCGTTGAGAAACACGTGATGGTGTCTCCGCAGTGTTGGATGTTTTGGTCTCCCCGAGGCCAATCATCTGTGCCTTTATAGCCTTTTTACTAGGCACTGCTCCTAATAGCCAGATTCCTACTCCACACTGATGAGGGGCAAACACCCCGAAACAGCTGTCTGTGGATGGATACCATGCTTGGCATAGGTGGCTTTCCTTCATAGGATGCTGCCCTTCCCGTGGTTCTTCCTTCCCGGGGAAAGGCCTGGCTATTCACTGCTTGCGTCGAGAAACACGTGATGGTGTCTCCGCAGCTTCTTTACCTGCATCTGCATATTTCCCATAAGGGATGGGGGCAGTGTTCTGGAATCACTGCGTTGAGAAACACGTGATGGTGTCTCCGCAGTGTTGGATGTTTTGGTCTCCCCGAGGCCAATCATCTGTGCCTTTATAGCCTTTTTACTAGGCACTGCTCCTAATAGCCAGATTCCTACTCCACACTGATGAGGGGCAAACACCCCGAAACAGCTGTCTGTGGATGGATACCATGCTTGGCATAGGTGGCTTTCCTTCATAGGATGCTGCCCTTCCCGTGGTTCTTCCTTCCCGGGGAAAGGCCTGGCTATTCACTGCTTGCGTCGAGAAACACGTGATGGTGTCTCCGCAGCTTCTTTACCTGCATCTGCATATTTCCCATAAGGGATGGGGGCAGTGTTCTGGAATCACTGCGTTGAGAAACACGTGATGGTGTCTCCGCAGTGTTGGATGTTTTGGTCTCCCCGAGGCCAATCATCTGTGCCTTTATAGCCTTGTTACTAGGCACTGCTCCTAATAGCCAGATTCCTACTCCACACTGATGAGGGGCAAACACCCCGAAACAGCTGTCTGTGGATGGATACCATGCTTGGCATAGGTGGCTTTCCTTCATAGGATGCTGCCCTTCCCGTGGTTCTTCCTTCCCGGGGAAAGGCCTGGCTATTCACTGCTTGCGTCGAGAAACACGTGATGGTGTCTCCGCAGCTTCTTTACCTGCATCTGCATATTTCCCATAAGGGATGGGGGCAGTGTTCTGGAATCACTGCGTTGAGAAACACGTGATGGTGTCTCCGCAGTGTTGGATGTTTTGGTCTCCCCGAGGCCAATCATCTGTGCCTTTATAGCCTTTTTACTAGGCACTGCTCCTAATAGCCAGATTCCTACTCCACACTGATGAGGGGCAAACACCCCGAAACAGCTGTCTGTGGATGGATACCATGCTTGGCATAGGTGGCTTTCCTTCATAGGATGCTGCCCTTCCCGTGGTTCTTCCTTCCCGGGGAAAGGCCTGGCTATTCACTGCTTGCGTCGAGAAACACGTGATGGTGTCTCCGCAGCTTCTTTACCTGCATCTGCATATTTCCCATAAGGGATGGGGGCAGTGTTCTGGAATCACTGCGTTGAGAAACACGTGATGGTGTCTCCGCAGTGTTGGATGTTTTGGTCTCCCCGAGGCCAATCATCTGTGCCTTTATAGCCTTTTTACTAGGCACTGCTCCTAATAGCCAGATTCCTACTCCACACTGATGAGGGGCAAACACCCCGAAACAGCTGTCTGTGGATGGATACCATGCTTGGCATAGGTGGCTTTCCTTCATAGGATGCTGCCCTTCCCGTGGTTCTTCCTTCCCGGGGAAAGGCCTGGCTATTCACTGCTTGCGTCGAGAAACACGTGATGGTGTCTCCGCAGCTTCTTTACCTGCATCTGCATATTTCCCATAAGGGATGGGGGCAGTGTTCTGGAATCACTGCGTTGAGAAACACGTGATGGTGTCTCCGCAGTGTTGGATGTTTTGGTCTCCCCGAGGCCAATCATCTGTGCCTTTATAGCCTTTTTACTAGGCACTGCTCCTAATAGCCAGATTCCTACTCCACACTGATGAGGGGCAAACACCCCGAAACAGCTGTCTGTGGATGGATACCATGCTTGGCATAGGTGGCTTTCCTTCATAGGATGCTGCCCTTCCCGTGGTTCTTCCTTCCCGGGGAAAGGCCTGGCTATTCACTGCTTGCGTCGAGAAACACGTGATGGTGTCTCCGCAGCTTCTTTACCTGCATCTGCATATTTCCCATAAGGGATGGGGGCAGTGTTCTGGAATCACTGCGTCGAGAAACACGTGATGGTGTCTCCGCAGTGTTGGATGTTTTGGTCTCCCCGAGGCCAATCATCTGTGCCTTTATAGCCTTTTTACTAGGCACTGCTCCTAATAGCCAGATTCCTACTCCACACTGATGAGGGGCAAACACCCCGAAACAGCTGTCTGTGGATGGATACCATGCTTGGCATAGGTGGCTTTCCTTCATAGGATGCTGCCCTTCCCGTGGTTCTTCCTTCCCGGGGAAAGGCCTGGCTATTCACTGCTTGCGTCGAGAAACACGTGATGGTGTCTCCGCAGCTTCTTTACCTGCATCTGCATATTTCCCATAAGGGATGGGGGCAGTGTTCTGGAATCACTGCGTTGAGAAACACGTGATGGTGTCTCCGCAGTGTTGGATGTTTTGGTCTCCCCGAGGCCAATCATCTGTGCCTTTATAGCCTTTTTACTAGGCACTGCTCCTAATTGCCAGATTCCTACTCCACACTGATGAGGGGCAAACACCCCGAAACAGCTGTCTGTGGATGGATACCATGCTTGGCATAGGTGGCTTTCCTTCATAGGATGCTGCCCTTCCCGTGGTTCTTCCTTCCCGGGGAAAGGCCTGGCTATTCACTGCTTGCGTCGAGAAACACGTGATGGTGTCTCCGCAGCTTCTTTACCTGCATCTGCATATTTCCCATAAGGGATGGGGGCAGTGTTCTGGAATCACTGCGTTGAGAAACACGTGATGGTGTCTCCGCAGTGTTGGATGTTTTGGTCTCCCCGAGGCCAATCATCTGTGCCTTTATAGCCTTTTTACTAGGCACTGCTCCTAATAGCCAAATTCCTACTCCACACTGATGAGGGGCAAACACCCCGAAACAGCTGTCTGTGGATGGATACTATGCTTGGCATAGGTGGCTTTCCTTCATAGGATGCTGCCCTTCCCGTGGTTCTTCCTTCCCGGGGAAAGGCCTGGCTATTCACTGCTTGCGTCGAGAAACACGTGATGGTGTCTCCGCAGCTTCTTTACCTGCATCTGCATATTTCCCATAAGGGATGGGGGCAGTGTTCTGGAATCACTGCGTTGAGAAACACGTGATGGTGTCTCCGCAGTGTTGGATGTTTTGGTCTCCCCGAGGCCAATCATCTGTGCCTTTATAGCCTTTTTACTAGGCACTGCTCCTAATAGCCAGATTCCTACTCCACACTGATGAGGGGCAAACACCCCGAAACAGCTGTCTGTGGATGGATACCATGCTTGGCATAGGTGGCTTTCCTTCATAGGATGCTGCCCTTCCCGTGGTTCTTCCTTCCCGGGGAAAGGCCTGGCTATTCACTGCTTGCGTCGAGAAACACGTGATGGTGTCTCCGCAGCTTCTTTACCTGCATCTGCATATTTCCCATAAGGGATGGGGGCAGTGTTCTGGAATCACTGCGTTGAGAAACACGTGATGGTGTCTCCGCAGTGTTGGATGTTTTGGTCTCCCCGAGGCCAATCATCTGTGCCTTTATAGCCTTTTTACTAGGCACTGCTCCTAATAGCCAGATTCCTGCTCCACACTGATGAGGGGCAAACACCCCGAAACAGCTGTCTGTGGATGGATACCATGCTTGGCATAGGTGGCTTTCCTTCATAGGATGCTGCCCTTCCCGTGGTTCTTCCTTCCCGGGGAAAGGCCTGGCTATTCACTGCTTGCGTCGAGAAACACGTGATGGTGTCTCCGCAGCTTCTTTACCTGCATCTGCATATTTCCCATAAGGGATGGGGGCAGTGTTCTGGAATCACTGCGTTGAGAAACACGTGATGGTGTCTCCGCAGTGTTGGATGTTTTGGTCTCCCCGAGGCCAATCATCTGTGCCTTTATAGCCTTTTTACTAGGCACTGCTCCTAATAGCCAGATTCCTACTCCACACTGATGAGGGGCAAACACCCCGAAACAGCTGTCTGTGGATGGATACCATGCTTGGCATAGGTGGCTTTCCTTCATAGGATGCTGCCCTTCCCGTGGTTCTTCCTTCCCGGGGAAAGGCCTGGCTATTCACTGCTTGCGTCGAGAAACACGTGATGGTGTCTCCGCAGCTTCTTTACCTGCATCTGCATATTTCCCATAAGGGATGGGGGCAGTGTTCTGGAATCACTGCGTTGAGAAACACGTGATGGTGTCTCCGCAGTGTTGGATGTTTTGGTCTCCCCGAGGCCAATCATCTGTGCCTTTATAGCCTTTTTACTAGGCACTGCTCCTAATAGCCAGATTCCTACTCCACACTGATGAGGGGCAAACACCCCGAAACAGCTGTCTGTGGATGGATACCATGCTTGGCATAGGTGGCTTTCCTTCATAGGATGCTGCCCTTCCCGTGGTTCTTCCTTCCCGGGGAAAGGCCTGGCTATTCACTGCTTGCGTCGAGAAACACGTGATGGTGTCTCCGCAGCTTCTTTACATGCATCTGCATATTTCCCATAAGGGATGGGGGCAGTGTTCTGGAATCACTGCGTTGAGAAACACGTGATGGTGTCTCCGCAGTGTTGGATGTTTTGGTCTCCCCGAGGCCAATCATCTGTGCCTTTATAGCCTTTTTACTAGGCACTGCTCCTAATAGCCAGATTCCTACTCCACACTGATGAGGGGCAAACACCCCGAAACAGCTGTCTGTGGATGGATACCATGCTTGGCATAGGTGGCTTTCCTTCATAGGATGCTGCCCTTCCCGTGGTTCTTCCTTCCCGGGGAAAGGCCTGGCTATTCACTGCTTGCGTCGAGAAACACGTGATGGTGTTTCCGCAGCTTCTTTACCTATTATTGATTTATGACATTAAAATTATGGCTACTCTTTACAATGATAAAATGGGCAGTACACAGATGGCATCCTTGTGCCATCAGTGATTGTTTTTATGGACCCATAGATCTATATGGGTCATTTGGATCCATTATTCCTATCAAAACAAGACATATATCGGTGATTTTTTTTACATATCTTGGTTTGCAAAAAGTAGCTCCATAACCTATAATAGGTAGATGATCTATCTGGGAAAAACACTGACAAACAGATGTCTGAATAGGTCTTTAAAGAGAATCTGTCACCAGGTTTTGCTACCTAATGTGAGAACAGTGTAATGTAGGGGCAGAGACCCTGATTCCAGTGATGTACCATGTCATGTACCTTATTGGGTGCAGCCGTTTTGATTAAAAACTGTTTTCGCCACAGCAGATTTAGCAGCTCTCTGAATGCTGAACTCTTTATAACCCCGCCCACACCACACTGTGTACACTGTGCATAGGCAGAAAGCTGCCAATCAGTGGTGTGGGTTGGGGTTATACAGAGCTCATGAATATGGAGGACAACATGGAAGCAGGATTACTAGTCCTTTACTGATAGTCTCCTGCTGATAAACATGTGATTTTATCAAAACTACAGCAAGCAGCCCAGTAAGTGATATTGCTGGGATCAGGGTCTCTGTCCCTAAGTTATACTGCTCTCATATTAGGTAGCAAAAACTTGGTGACATATTCAATTTAAGGGGTTGTCCTATAAACAGTAGCTCGGAAGACCCCAACTGATCCAGAAAACAGTAAGCCCAAATGTCCTAGTGTGTATGAGGAATTACTGAGCATGTGCAACCACTGCTCCATTAATTGTATACATGGCTGAAAGTACTTCAAGGTCCGTATACAGACCACTATACATGGCCTGACTATGGGTTTCCTAACCCGGACATACAGCCTGATATATGAGGATAGACGTTTGAGTAGGGCGGTCCGCAGTCAGTTTGTCCAATGTTCTCCATCTAATGAAAGTCAATGGAGAAGTATTCACGCATGCTAAAAAACACTTGGGGGGTCCCAGCACTGAGACCCTTAGAAATAATAAAATTATCACATATTCTATGGATCTGTAATATACAAAGTTTATGGGACAATCCCTTTAAATTGAATGAATGTCTCTTTAATAGATGTAAAATTCTGCGTCGATACAGCTATAAAATGGCTTTACATAGTCAGATTTTTTTTTTCTACACATCAAATGCATAGATGTAACTCGAAAAGAAAAAAAATCTGATAACCAGCAGCTGCCACTAGAGGGAGCTCACTGCATACTGTTGAACTGAGCAATCACACATCATACAGTCAGCGCCCTCTAGTGGTAAGAGACAAACCTCTCTTAAGTGGAAGACCCCGTCTCTATCATATCTATGTGTTTTATCAAGGAATTTGGAATGGGTTATACTCTTAGGAATGAGGAGAGGCAGAGGAGCAGCTACCCTGATGACGAAAGTGGTTCTTTGGTCCAAAAAAAGGTCACAGGTCTGTACAGTACAGTAGTGGTTGTGCCTGGTACTGCAGCTCACTTAAAGAGGTCCTGCCACCTGGTCCAAAGTGGTTCTTTTTTCCCCGCAGCTCTCTTAAGTATGGGGGTGTGTGGAGGAGTTATGATTTTTGGGGTCTTTTTATTTAGTGCTACTTTTTATTGTCTTCCCAAGTGGATGTGACTCAGAGGATCCTCTGGGGCGTGTCTGCATTAGCACCCTGTGAGGCACGCCTACTTGGCAAAAACTATAAAAATTAGCACTAAAGTCCTATTAAGTCCTATATCTTTGGTAAACGCATGGGGGATGTAAAAAAAAAAGAAAAAATGTTATATTCAAGGGGTCCTACTAGAGCTAGAGTGGGTGTATGATGCAGGCTCAGGGCAGGTGTCAGCTGTTTTATACAGCCAGCGTCTGCCTCTAACAGCAGCAATCAGAGCTACCTGCCAGGGCAGGCATGACAGGTGGGGTCCTGCTGAAGACCTCCATCACGGCCATCATAGAAATTCCAGTATGTGGGGACTAAACAATATAGTGAGAAGAAAAAATAAAGTCAAAAGTAAGTAAAATTGAGTACAACTATATATAAAAAAATAAATAAAAATAAGAGATTGGAAAAAAAGGAATAAAAATAAAAATAAGCATATTTGGTATGGCTGCATCAGGGAAAGTGATAAGATTAAAAAAATGACGCTCCCAAATGACTGTTTGTCAGTTGCCACAATGCCGCCAAAAAATGCAATAAAAAGAGAACAAATCATCAAATACGTTCCATTAAAACTACAGCTCGGAGTGTGAATAACAAGCCTTCATATAGCTCCACTAGTGGAAAACTAACAAAAATTGTGGGTCTTCAGAAACGGCAACACAGATCAGATTTTATCAAAGTTTAGCATTTTTTTTAAGCCACTAAAAAAAAAATAATAATAATAAAAAAATAATAATAATAATAATAATAAAAAAATAATAATAATAGATAAATAAAAATACAAGTTTGGTAACACCATAATTGCACTGACCTGAGGAATCAAGTCGCTGGGACATTTTTACAGTACAATGAACATTGTGAAAACTAAACCCCAAAAAACCTATGGCAGTTATTTTTTTTTTTTTTTTAACCATTTTGCCATTTTTCTGTTTCTCAATACATAGAATTATAAAGTGAACGGTGTCATTCAAAACTACATCTAATTGATGGAAAGGTTATGGCTCTTGAAAAAAGGGGAGAAAAAAACACGAAAGCGCAAAAAAAAAGAAAACAGGGTTAACTATACGACTCAGCCGTCCCTGGCACAGAATGAGGGAATCCCGGGCCCTGTAGCGCCAGTGATCGGTGGAGGTGGCAGGATTCGGACCCCCACTGAACTGATACACAATCAATATTATATTAACAGAAAAAAAAACCTTTGACCTTTTTAGATGTCTTTTTTACAATATTGATGCCCTATGCTGCTATTTTTGTACCATTTTTGACCATGTTGTGTCGTCAGAGAGAAGATTCCCAGGAGAACCGGGCAAAACACCCATGTTGAGACTAATAATACTATTTACCTAGGTCATATCGGAGGAACGATAGAACATGTGAAATGAGACTTCCAGGTAAAAGCCATTCACAATTTTCAAAGAAAAACTCCCCCTGCACGTCCGCGAGGACGGCGCCGCAGCTCAGGAGGAAAAGCTGGATAAATAATAAGCAGCCGCTGCTGGTAATCTATGCAGCTGCTTATCTTGTCAACCGTAGAAGGTATTTTTCGGTACAAATATTTACACGATCGGTTTCAGAGCTGCTTCTCACGGAATTGGCGAGCGCATACTGTAATATTTCTTATAATTGCTAACAAAAACAGAAAGTCTCATTCCGTTTTTATAGTGCATTGCAAAAGTATTAAAACCCTTGAAGGGGGTTGACCAGGGTTCAAATCATGCCTATTTAATATAACAAACAAAACAAAAACAGCACCACACCCGTCCCCAGGTTGTGTGAAGTATTGCACCCAAACTCCATTCATTTTAGCTCAGTGCAGCAGACACAACCCACGGACAGGTGCGCGCAACGTTCTGTGGCCTCTACAGCTATTAGAAAATGTTGGGCCCCTTACAATTCGATGATTAGGGCCCCATGCAAATATTACCTTTGTCAGCCTAAAAAAGTATAGAATCTAAAATACACCAGGAAACCCAATGCATCCAACGCATGTTTCGCTAGAATACCCTCAGACAAAGCTTTTCGAGTGAAACATACAGTTTAGAAAATTCCCTCTGACAAAGCTTTTCAAGTGAAACGTGATGTTTTGTTAGAAAAGACCATCTGACAAAGCTTTTTTTAAGTGAAATGCATTGGGAGCAGTGGACCTTCTTTTAGGCTGCTCAGGTAGGTTGACATTTAAGCACCCTAGGTCTCAATGGTGTAACTAGAGTCCAATGAGCTCTAGCGCAAAATCTGGACCTGGGCCCCACCAGCATGTTGATCAGATGTATGTTCTAGATCTTATGAAGACATCCATGTTCACCCTCCAAGTAATAATGTCCCCAATCTTAGCTACTTTCTGTAAAAAATTACCTACCCCATGCTGGGCCCTTTCCTGTAATCATCTCCCTATTCTGGGCCATTTCTGTAATTACCACCCCCATCCTGGGCCCCTTCCTGTAATTATGCCCCCCATCTTGGGGCCATATCTAAATTTCACAAGGGGCTTTCAGGTTTTAATTCTGTAGACTATTTGTAAGAGTCTCCTACTTTATTGTACTAGTTATTATGAGTCATTCCAGTAGATCATTTTTAGGTGTACATTGCCCTTGTTTACACAGTTTGTCCCCTTTTTCAGCAGGTGCCCCATCACATTTTATCTTCTTTGACTTTATGTGGACTCCCCTATAGTGATATATATTATATACCGTATATATTCAAGCATAAGCCGACCCGAGTATAAGCCGAGGCACCTAATTTTGCCACATAAAATTTGGGTAGGCTTATTGACTCAACTATAAGCCGGGTATGTATTGTCCCCTCATGCCTATCCCCGTATGAGTGGTTCCCCCCATCCTGTCCTGCTCTGTGTGGCTCCCCCTGTTGTATGCATGGCTTCCCTATCCCACCCTTGTATGCATGGCTCCCCTGTCTCATCCTGTATGCATGGCTCGGCTCCCCCAGTCCCATCCTTGTATGCTTGGCTCCCCCGGTTCAATCTTGTATGCTCGGCTCCCCAAGTCCCATCCTTGTATGCATGGCTTGGCTCCTCCGGTCCCATCCTTGTGTGCGCAGCGCCCCGGTCTCATCCTTGTATGTTCGGCTCCCCCAGTCCCATTTCTCTACACTCGGATCCCCCGGTCCCATCCTTGTATGCATGGCTCCCCCACCCTCCCCCGTCATACTCACCGTCCTCGCATCTCCATTGTCCCGGTGAGGCAATTCTTCCTGTGCTGAACATTGCGCTCACGTGGTACCCCTCATTAAGGTCATGAACATGCACTCCACGCCTATGGGAGTGGAGTCGCGTCCATATTCATGACCTTAATGAGCAGTACCACGTGACCACTGATCACAGGAACAGGAAAGAGCTGCCGGCGCCGGGTCAGAGATGCAGGGACGAAGATGCAGCAATGGAGGGTGAGTAGTGATGTCTTCTGGAAGCGGGTGGCTGCAGCTTTCACTGTGCTACAACCACCGACTCCCTGCTCCCCTTCCCCCGCCGGCTTTCTGGACCATGACTCGTGTATAAGCCCAGGGGGCATTTTCAGCCACAAAATGTGCTAAAAATCTCAGCTTATACACTAGTATATATGGTATATCTTGTGAGAGTGTGAAATATCTTGTGAGAGTCTCACTGGTAAAATACTGGAGGGGAGATATGTGTCACTAATGATACTAGCCTCAGTGATATGAACCCAGAAGTTTGCTCCAGCATGTTAAGTGCTGAGAGGGGTTAGTCAGTTATAATAGGACTGGATTTTGGTGAACAGCTGAAGAGTGGGTGGGAGGCTGTCCACTGTATCTCTACCCCAGGGTGTAGTCCAAAAGGTAAATGTGAAACCTTTGGATTCTTTCAGTGGTCGGTGTGTCTGGAGATGAGATCTCCAGAGCTGTGCTCATGTTAAAGAGAGCTGAACCTTGTTTTTTTTTCCCTAAACGAGTACACCCCACAGCCACACAGACTGTACTGTATGTTATTTAGTTTTTCCCGGTATGCCAGAAGAGCTGTATATGTTTTACCTAATATTGGACTGGTTTATGAAGCACTCTTTTTAATAAACCAGCGGAAAACTTAAATAGAAAGCGTTCCTGTGACTACCTTTTTGAGCAGCTGAGTGAGCCGATCTACCACAATATAAATATATTTATATATAAACCTTTACCGATCAGTGGTCATTTCACAACCTGTTTACACAGGCAGACCAAAGTAAACGACGAGCAAAAGCGATCAGTAACAGATTGTTCAGTGCACATTGTCCTAAGCAGTGCAAGTCCTGATTACACGGGATGATGCGCTGCTTGAAAACACTGAACTTTTGTGCGGAGCAGAAGATCATTACACTCGATGAACAAGCCTTTGTTTTAGCTAGTCAAGTGATCAGCAGCCTGTTTACACTGAAAGATTATTGTGAAATGAGCGATAATCTTGTAAGCAAAATGTAGCTTTATTCCCCCACAATTAGATCCTCCTCCTCTTCATATACAGCCCTTAAAGGATCTACCTTCACACCACACTTCCACCTCCAAAAGTGATGTGTAAAGAAGACGTTATTCTTACCCATTATTTACAGCTTGTCATTCCCTTATAGCAAAGAAATTAATATTAAAGGGGTTGTCGTCTGTTCTTTCCTCAGGACTGCCCCATCCTGGTTTGCGTAGAGGAGTGGTGGACTCCTGCAGATTGACAGGTTGTTCCTGACACTGGTGCAAACTGAAAGATCTCTTATGCCTCTACAGCATAGAAGGAGCACTTCAGATTGGCACTTGCTTGTTCTAAGGGCTCTTTCGCACAACCTGATATTTCCGTTACCGAAAAAACCATATCCGTGTCCGTGTGTCTGTGTGTTTATAATACGTGTGGCAAATGTGTGCCGCATCAGTATCACACGTACCAGCACCTAGGAATCAGCGGTATTGTTTACGCTGTATCCCAGCACCGGGTGCTGAAGGCAGCTCTCATTATTGTCTAATGCTCCTGTGGAGCGCCCTCAAGGGCAGCGGGGTACTCGGTACCGGGTCCTTCGGTTCTCGGGGGAATGTCACGGTGGCTGACCCGGTCCGTGGCCTGTGGGACGTCCATGTAAAAGGGGAAAGGTCTTTAAAGGGAATGTTTGTGACGCCACCTGTGGTATTCGGTCAGGGTGACCGACGCTGTTTTAAGGGGTCCGCTGGGGTGATGTTATGGCAGCTAGATGGTATACCTTCCCACAGGTGAAGTGTGTCCCCAGGGCTTCCCAGTGTGTAGGTGGTGGATGGTGTGAGGCGCAGTGAAGAACGAGGACACAAGGTTGCAGTCTCTTTACCTTTTACTGAAGGCTTCAGCATCCACAGTCCAGAGCACCGAATCACAGGGCAGGCCAGTTTGGAGGCAAATACAGAGTCCCTTTATCCAGGTGGAAATCAGTAGCCTTCCTCTAGCGCCTTGGTGCTGTAGTACCTTATTGCTGAGCTTCTCTAAGGTCCTCACACATGTTGTAGATGTTATTGATGTTATGTCTCTCTCTCTGTTCCCTAGATGGATAGGACAAACCCGTATGACCGGTGGCGTGAGGCTTTTTACAGGGACTCTATCATGCCCCGGCCTCTCGTGGGTGCCACCGTGCCTCCTGGGTGTGGAGCGGATCAGTAACGTGAAATTAGCTGTCCTGCCGGTCTCTGGAGCAAGGCATAAAGGACTGCTGCTCCCTCGGTGTGTAGGCTACCGGGATCCTGCGCCTCAGGTGGTGTTGCATTCACACTTTGTGCATGTAGATTTATGGAAGCACTGCTGCACCTTTTTGCCTCAGTAGATACTGCCATCATATATTGTCTTGGCATACATGGTGTTAAATGCCACTGTTTGATATTCTATGACGATGTATATAGGGAGTATAGTCAGGTTTCCATGCGCTCCATGTGGGTTGTGGGTTGTTCTACCCACCATTGCCTGTTTCCCTTGTCATTTGTTTCTTATATTTAATAAAATTTATATTTCTTATTAGATGGATTTTGTGCTCCATTTTTGAGTAGTTTCTTTGCTTTTATGGGCAGTATAGCTAGTACTGTTATGGTTGCACTGTGTATATCATTCTATGGGAACTATGGGTAGTACTGTTATTGGGGGCACTGTGTATATCATTCTATGGGCACTATAGCTAGTACTGTTATGGGGCACTGTGTATATCATTCTATGGGCACTATAGCTAGTACTGTTATGGAAACACTGTGTATATCATTCTATGGGCACTATAGCTAGTACTGTTATGGGGGCACTGTGTATATCATTCTATGGGCACTATAGATAGTACTGTTATGGGGGCACTGTGTATATCATTCTATGGGCACTATAGATAGTACTGTTATGGGGGCACTGTGTATATCATTCTATGGGCACTATGGGTAGTACTGTTATGGTTGCACTGTGTATATCATTCTATGGGCACTATAGCTAGTACTGTTATGGGGCACTGTGTATATCATTCTATGGGCACTATAGCTAGTACTGTTATGGGGCACTGTGTATATCATTCTATGGGCACTATAGCTAGTACTGTTATGGAAACACTGTGTATATCATTCTATGGGCACTATAGCTAGTACTGTTATGGGGGCACTGTGTATATCATTCTATGGGCACTATGGGTAGTACTGTTATGGGGGCACTGTGTATATCATTCTATGGGCACTATGGGTAGTACTGTTATGGTTGCACTGTGTATATCATTCTATGGGCACTATGGCTAGTACTGTTATGGAGACACTGCGTACATCATTGTATGGGCACTATAGCTAGTACTGTTATGGAAACACTGTGTACATCATTATATGGGCACTATAGCTAGTACTGTTATGGGGGCACTGTGTATATCATTCTATGGGCACTATGGGTAGTACTGTTATGGTTGCACTGTGTATATCATTCTATGGGAACTATGGGTAGTACTGTTATTGGGGGCACTGTGTATATAATTCTATGGGCACTATAGCTAGTACTGTTATGGGGCACTGTGTATATCATTCTATGGGCACTATGGCTAGTACTGTTATGGGTGCACTGTGTATATCATTCTATGGGCACTATAGCTAGTACTGTTATGGGGCACTGTGTACATCATTCTATGGGCACTATAGCTAGTACTGTTATGGGTGCACTGTGGATATCATTCTATGGGCACTATAGCTAGTACTGTTATGGAAACACTGTGTATATCATTCTATGGGCACTATAGCTAGTACTGTTATGGGGGCACTGTGTATATCATTCTATGGGCACTATAGCTAGTACTGTTATGGGGCACTGTGTATATCATTCTATGGGCACTATAACTAGTACTGGTATGGAAACACTGTGTATATCATTCTATGGGCACTATAGCTAGTACTGTTATGGGGGCACTGTGTATATCATTCTATGGGCACTATAGCTAGTACTGTTATGGGGGCACTGTGTATATCATTCTATGGGCACTATGGGTAGTACTGTTATGGTTGCACTGTGTATATCATTCTATGGGCACTATAGCTAGTACTGTTATGGAAACACTGTGTACATCATTATATGGGCACTATAGCTAGTACTGTTATGGGGGCACTGTGTATATCATTCTATGGGCACTATGGGTAGTACTGTTATGGTTGCACTGTGTATATCATTCTATGGGAACTATGGGTAGTACTGTTATTGGGGGCACTGTGTATATAATTCTATGGGCACTATAGCTAGTACTGTTATGGGGCACTGTGTATATCATTCTATGGGCACTATGGCTAGTACTGTTATGGGTGCACTGTGTATATCATTCTATGGGCACTATAGCTAGTACTGTTATGGGGCACTGTGTACATCATTCTATGGGCACTATAGCTAGTACTGTTATGGGTGCACTGTGTATATCATTCTATGGGCACTATGGGTAGTACTGTTATGGAGGCACTGTGTATATCATTCTATGGGCACTATGGGTAGTACTGTTATTGGGGGCACTGTGTATATCATTCTATGGGCACTATAGCTAGTACTGTTATGGAAACACTGTGTATATCACTCTATGGGCACTATAGCTAGTACTGTTATGGGTGCACTGTGTATATCATTCTATGGGCACTATAGCTAGTACTGTTATTGGGGGCACTGTGTATATCATTCTATGGGCACTATAGCTAGTACTGTTATGGGGCACTGCGTATATCATTCTATGGGCACTATGGGTAGTACTGTTATGGGTGCACTGTGTATATCACTCTATGGGCACTATGGGTAGTACCGTTATGGAGACACTGCATATATCATTCTATGGGCACTATGGGTAGTACTGTTATTGGGGGCACTGTGTATATCATTCTATGGTCACTATGGGTAGTACTGTTATTGGGGACACTGTGCATATAATTCTATGGGCACTATAGATAGTACTGTTATGGGTGCACTGTGTATATCATTCTATGGGCACTACGGATAGTACTGTTATGGGGGCACTGTGTATATCATTCTATGGGCACTATGGCTAGTACTGTTATGGAGACACTGCGTACATCATTCTATGGGCACTATGGGTAGTACTGTTATGGGGGCACTGTGTATATCATTCTATGGGCACTATGGGTAGTACTGTTATGGGTACACTGTGTATATCATTCTATGGGCACTATGGGTAGTACTGTTATGGGTACACTGTGTATATCATTCTATGGGCACTATAGCTAGTACTGTTATGGAGACACTGCGTACTTCATTCTATGGGCACTATGGCTAGTACTGTTATGGAGACACTGTGTACATCATTCTATGGGCACTATAGCTAGTACTGTTATGGAGACACTGCGTACTTCATTCTATGGGCACTATGGCTAGTACTGTTATGGAGACACTGTGTACATCATTCCATGAGCACTATAGCTAGTACTGTTATGGAGACACTGCGTACTTCATTCTATGGGCACTATAGCTAGTACTGTTATGGAGACACTGCGTACATCATTCTATGGGCACTATAGCTAGTACTGGTATGGGGGCACTGTGTATATCATTCTATGGGCACTATAGCTAGTACTGTTATGGGGGCACTGTGTACATCATTCTATGGGCACTATGGGTAGTACTGTTATTGGGGGCACTGTGTATATAATTCTATGGGCACTATAGCTAGTACTGTTATGGGTGCACTGTGTATATCATTCCATGAGCACTATAGCTAGTACTGTTATGGAGACACTGCATAGTTCATTCTATGGGCACTATAGCTAGTACTGTTATGGAGACACTGCGTACTTCATTCTATGGGCACTATAGCTAGTACTGTTATGGAGACACTGCATAGTTCATTCTATGGGCACTATGGCTAGTACTGTTATGGAGACACTGCGTACATCATTCTATGGGCACTATAGCTAGTACTGTTATTGGGGGCACTGTGTATATCACTCTATGGGCACTATAGCTAGTACTGTTATTGGGGGCACTGTGTATATCATTCTATAGGCACTATAGCTAGTACTGTTATGGAGACACTGCGTACATCATTCTATGGGCACTATGGCTAGTACTGTTATGGGGGCACTGTGTATATCACTCTATGGGCACTATAGCTAGTACTGTTATGGGGGCACTGTGTATATCACTCTATGGGCACTATAGCTAGTACTGTTATTGGGGGCACTGCGTACATCATTCTATGGGCACTATAGCTAGTACTGTTATGGAAACACTGCGTACATCATTCTATGGGCACTATGGCTAGTACTTTTATGGGGGCACTGTGTATATCATTTCATGGGCACTATAGCTAGTACTTTTATGGGGGCACTGTGTATATCATTCTATGGGCACTATAGCTAGTCCTCTTATGGGGGCACTGTGTATATCATGCTATGGGCACTATAGCTAGTACTGTTATTGGGGGCACTCTGTATATCATTTCATGGGCACTATAGCTAGTACTGTTTTGGGGGCACTGTGTATATCATTCTATGGGCACTATAGCTATTCCTCTTATGAGGGCACTGTGTATATCATTCTATGGGCACTATAGGTAGTACTTTTATGGGGGCACTGTGTACATCATTCTATGGGCACTATGGGTAGTACTGTTATGGAGACACTGCGTACATCATTCTATGGGCACTATGGGTAGTACTTTTATGGAGGCACTGTGTATATCATTTCATGGGCACTATAGCTAGTACTTTTCTGGGGGCACTGTATATATGAATGTCCCCTATAGAAGGACGTCACTGTGCTACAATCCTCCCCCCATCTCTGACTACAGCGGATCAGTAGATATCCATCACCGCCCGATCAGACGGCTGCCATCTCACAGTGACAGCTCCGTCCCGGCCTCAGTTCTCTCTCATATCCCTTCCCTCCTCACAGTCTCAGTGATACATTGCAATATGAGAAATTAATTTGGCGCCGTCCGGCCTCTCATATCATCATGATTGATAAATTTAGATGACTGATAGATCTGAAGGATCGCGCCTCCTAATTGAATCCTAGAAACTATTTTGCACTCGTTCTCCTCTTGAAAGCTAATTTAGCAATAAATAACCGAATCAGGAAATCGACAGCAGAAAATTGAACAATCTGCTGTGACAATTTCAAACAATCCGCGGTAAACTGTTATTGATATAATGATGACGAGGCGACAAACACAACAATTTATGAGCGTAATAAACTCTGCTATCTTTACTTTATTACTTTTTTTTTTTTTTGCTTTGTCTCTTTTGGTGGTGAGCAGATATTATGACAACCCGTGTTACAATTTATGCTATAGGCAGAGGAATGACCTTTACTGTCCCCTCTGCCGACCAGATGGAGGGCATACATGGCAATTCATCATCTTCCAGGGGGTAAGGTGTGGGGTCAAAATCATAAAATCCCAGGGTGGCGGAGATTAAGGATGGTCATACATGACTGGAAAGAGACAGACTGTGAAAATTCCCTTGAGTGTATATGTCTTAAAGGGCCCTTCCCCCCCAAATAATATAAGTATGGATACTGATTGATAGGCCCTTTGAAGAATAGCTAAAATGTATTTTTTGCTTTATGATTTTTTCCAACTTAGAAAGTTATGAAACTTTGTAATAGGAAAGTTATATATCTTGGTACCGTGTTAGCCAGTAGATAGAAAAATATTTAGAATTGAGAGTCCTCAGTGGTTGATACCTTTTAATGGCTAACTGAAAAGATGAGAACAAATTGCAAGCTTTCGAGACTACACAGGTCTCTTCATCAGTCATAGACTAATACAAATTCTGAAGAATCACATATTTATGTACAATACAGCCCAGAATAATGCCATAGATAAGACGTGAAGCAGAATTACATTCTGTGGGGGATAAACAGTTGCGTCCATAAATACTGGAACAGTTCATAGATAAGGATTAGGAAGTCTTAATGTTTTATGGTCCTCTGAATGGGTCTGGTACTGTGTTATGATGCCCCCACACGATCTGAAGAGCAAATTCCTTAATTGATGTAAAAAGACATAAATCCATGCGACACACTCAGTGCAGGAATTAATGTGTTGCATGGATTTATGTCTTTTTACATCAATTAAGGAATTTACTCCTCAGACCGTGTGGGGGCATCATAACACAGTACCAGACCCATTTAGAGGACCATAAAACATTAAGACTTCCTTATCTATGAACTGTTCCAATATTTGTGGACACAACTGTTTATCACTCACTTCCCATCACCTGTCTTATCTATGGCATTATTTCTGGGCTTTATTGTTCATAAATATGTGATTCTTCAGAATTTCTTTTAGTCTTTGCCTGATGAAGAGACCTGTGTAGTCTCGAAAGCTTGCAATTTGTTACTATCTTTTTAGTTAGCCATTAAAAGGTATCAACCACTGACGACTCTCAATTAGAACCTTTGTAAATCAGTTTAATAGGGAATATGTCTTCACTTCTATACATATTGTTTATATTTGGCATCCAAATACCAGCTTTTCCCTATTTGCCTACATTTGGAGTACAGCTGATGGCAGTGAAAAAGTCAGTCGCACTTGTCTCCCCCTCTGAGTGTTGTGCTTGGGGCTCGTGCACAAGATTTTCTCTTACAAGTGCTATCGGTACTGTGCAAAATTAGCAATGCAAGTCTATGGGTCCGTGAAAAAAAATCGAAGAGCTGGAGGGATGAAATTTTCATGGACTGACAGAAAGGAGGAATTTTTTTTTCTTTCCTTGCCTGAGAAAAATTGATGCCACTCTGATCAGCTGATGACTGTAAGAAAAGAGAAAGTGGAGAAACTTTTTTTTTTGTACCACACTGGGATTAAACTCTGATCAGAGTCTGATCCAATTAATACATGAGAAAATCAGACATCTGAACGAGGCTTAAGGGAGACACGGGTGCTGAGTTGACCTTTTCACTGCCATCATCTGTACTCCAAATCTTACTAAAGGAAGGCAAATAGACTGGGGAAAAGCAAAGGCTGGGAAGCCATCTACCTGCATTTTTTTTCAGGAATAAAAATAAAGTAATTTCCAAAGTTTGCTAACTTTCCAAGTGGGACAAAATTATTAAAATAAAAGAAATAAAAGAAGGAAAAGTTACTTTTTTTGCATCATTGAAGATTCAGGAGTCAACCAATCTAGGCACTGGAATATCCGATTTTATATTTGTATTCTTCTGAATCTTTAAGGGCTCATTCACATTTCAGTTTTTTGGGTACTAGAGCCATCGATGTTTTACACAGATAGCACTCAGACTAATAATAGTCTATAGGGCTGTTCACTAGTAAGTGATTTTATGCAGATCGAGTGGTCAGGGCAAAATCACGGAGACATGTCCAATATTTATTTATTTAATTTACTCTTTTATATAGCGCCGGGATGTCAAAGGCAAACATACAGAGGGTGGAAAATGGAAAAACTAGGAAAACGCCGCAGGGCAACAAGTATACAGAGTCCTCCATACAGTGTAATGGGCCCCACATAGTCATCCATTCAGAATAATGAACCCCACATAGTCCTCCATACAAAATAATGGGCTCCACATAGTCCTCCATACAGTATAATGGGCCCCACATAGTCCTCCATAGAGTGTAATGGGCATCACTTAGTAATCTATTTAGAATAATGAGCCCCACATAGCCCTCCATAAAGTATTTTGGACCCCACATAGTCCTCCATACAGAATAATGGGCTCCACATAGTCCTCCATAAAGTATAATGGGCCCACATAGTCCTCTATACAGAATAAAAAACCCCACATAGTCCTCCATACAGTATAATGGACCCCACATAGTCCTCCATACAGAATAATGGGCCACACATAGGTCTCCATACAGAATAATGGGCCACACCTAGTCCTCCATACATAATATTGGGCCCCACATAGTTTTAAATACAGAATAATGGGCCACACATAGTCCTCTATACAGAATAATGGGCCCCACATAGTCCTCCATACAGAATAATGGGCCCCACATAGTCCTCCATACAGAATAATGGGCCCCACATAGTTCTCTATACTGTATTATGCGCCCCACACAGTACTCTAATACCGAATAATGGACCCCACAAAGTCCTCCATAGAGAATAATGGCCCCTCATAGGGAGTGGCGGTTCTGGTGTCGCAGGCCAAATAAAACCCTCTTGCAGGCCAGATACAGCCCATCAGCCAGTGTTTCACATGCATGGCATAGCGCCATGAATTCCACAGTGATTGATCCAACTATAGGAACAAACGCAACAACGAAAGTCTATGGGTCCGTGAAAAGAATCCAAGCTGAGCATTCCTGTGTAACTTGAAGCTCATAGACCCTTATGCAAAATCTCCAACAGGGCCACGACGTACCAAGGGTAGTCAATAGTAATAGTCTTTTCATATGAGCCAAAGGGACCATTTGCACCTCCCTAGACTCCAAGTCCTGAGGGCGACTTCATCCCTTGCATGTGCGGATTACTCAAAAGTAGTCCCTTACTTTACTAGGTCTTGTCAATAAAACGCAGTAGAAAAAAACAAGAGATGTTGGGAAATGATTGTGGAGGCACGAAGGGATGTAGCTACGGTATGAGGATAAATAGTTTGCATAGTATGGTGTTTGTCTCCATTATCGCTGTTATTGCAACTGCCATCCATCTGTCTTCTCAGTGCTTTCTGGCAAGTCACCCATGGAGCAGTGACTGCAAACTCATGCAGCGTCACCGTGTACCTCGCTGCCAGTCAGCAAGAGCAAGAGCCTCGTATAAGTGTACGGAGCACCAAACCATGTAGGAATACGTGAAGGTTATATAATAGGATGGCAGAAAGAAGCGAGGGCAGCGGTGGTGATCATCTGTACAGGCAGGCAGACCTCCTGTCTGGTTCATCCCCTGCGAGAAGGGTCCTCAGGCTGGAGATATCATGGGCGAGTGCAGCGGTGGTGATCATCTGTACAGGCAGACAGACAGACCTCCTGTCTGGTTCATCCCCTGCGAGAAGGGTCCTCAGGCTGGAGATATCATGGGTTACATAAGCTTAGGCAGAGATAATACCAATCCAGATAACTGACCGAGAAATGTGGACAGATAGGACATCTCTCCTGAGATCTCACTCCAAGATTAATCCTCTTGAGACTTTCTTAGGCTAGGTTCACACAAAGTTTTTTGACTTGGATTTTGAAGCAGGTCTACATACTGAGTGAATTGGTAAGACTCAGATTCCCCCCAAATCAATCTTTCTCCAGAGCAATGTAACGGTCACCATTACCTACGGTGGCGCAGAAGAAATGCCCAACCAAGTGACTGGCGCACTTCTACATTAGGCGTTTTGGTAGGACAGGCTTAAACACAGGGAAGTCTTTCATAGACTCATTGTAGGAATTTTAAGACAGGGTATGGAGCCTACAAACTTTTTGGTGGTCGAGATCCCTAATCCTGGCTTAAGGGCTGCTCTACATAAATGTAGTACTTGTGAGATAGTGACAGAACAGGTGGTGGAGAATGTGATATTTCCCCAAGATTCTCATCCAGGAATAACTGGGTGAAGTATAAAAAATCCGGTAAAGCTGGATATACCTAGCACAGTATAGTTTGCTAAGGGCTTGAGTAATTTTATGGCCTGGATTTTTATGCAATGATTAACAAGTTGGTAGCGGACCTGTCATGTCCTTCGTGACCTGTATTTCACCAGTGTTACGGCCATTTTCCAAAGTGTCCCAGGAGCCATTTTACAACATGACAACCTGAGGCCTCTGGTGCTACTGTGAGTAACCTGCGTGGCCTAAACATGCTACCTTGGCCTGCAGAGTCTCCAGACATGTCTCCCATCAAGCACATCTGGGACGACAATGGTTGGCAAATGCACAGGGAGCTGTCAGCGGCGGATCTTGATGATTTTCGTGCCCAAGTGCATTCAGCATAGCAGAACCTTCCTCAGATGACCATTAATAACCTCACTGATAGCAGCCGAAGCTTTCAGGCCACGTGCACAGATTGCGGATTTTTCCAGACTGATTTTAGTAAATCCGCAGGTAATCCACACTGCAGAGTTCATGCGGAATTACCGCGGATTTACCGCAATTTTTTTGGTGGATTTGTGCGGATTCCACCTGCGGTTTTACACCTGCGGATTCCTATTATAGATCAGGTGTAAACCGCTGAGGAATACGCACAAAGAATTGACATGCTGTGGAACAAACAACACTACATTTCTGCGTGTTTTTTTCCGCAGCATGTGCACTGCGGATTTTGTTTTCCATAGGTTTACATTGTAACTCTAAACTCATGGAAAACTGCTACCAGGGGCGGACTGGCCCAGGTGGCAGGAATGCATATGCCCCCCGGGCCGGTGCCTAAGCAGCTGCACAGGGCCGCTGGAGGACTAGCAGTAGCAGTGATTGCAATACATAGCGCCACCTGTAGTGCACGGTGGCGTCATCCCGCTAGCAGCCTCAACATGTAGGCTGCAGGGGTATGTGATGAGCAGGCTCCTGTGCGGCGCTGCCACTCTGAGGGAGATAGCCAGCAGCAATCAAGATGAAAGGTCAGCATACCGGCATACCCGCCTGTGTGTGCATGGAGCTCCGGCTTCTCCTGCTCTTATCTGGTATCCCGGCAGAGAAGGAGAGACTGGGGAGGTGCCAGGACAGTGCAGAGCTGTGAGCAGGAGAAACTGAAGAGCTGCACAAGGACATCAGCCGCCCCCGCACCACAGAGGAGAGTGTGTGATGTGTGTGTGATGCTGCATGTGTGTCATGTGTGTATGAGGTATCTGGTGTGTATGTTATGGCTGCGTGTGTGTGATGGCTGCGTATGTGTGATGGCTGCTTGTGTGTGTGATGGTTACTTGTGTGTGTGATGGCTGCATGTGTGTGATGGCTGCATGTGTGTGATGTCTGCATGTGTGTGTGATGGCTGCGTGTGTGATGTCTGCATGTGTGTGATGGCTGCGTGTGTGTGATGGCTGCGTGTGTATGATGGCTGTGTGTGTGTGTGATGGCTGCGTGTGTGTGGGGCTGCTTGTGTGTGTGGTGGTTACTTGTGTGTGTGATGGCTGCGTGTGTGTGATGGCTGTGTGTGTGATGTCTGCATGTGTGTGTGATGGCTGCGTGTGTGTGATGTCTGCATGTGTGTGTGAGCTGCGTGTGTGTGATGTCTGCATATGTGTGTGATGGCTGCGTGTGTGTGATGGCTGCGTGTGTGTGATGGCTGTGTGTGTGTGATGGCTGCGTGTGTGTGTGATGATTACTTGTGTGTGTGATGGCTGCGTGTGTGTGATGGCTGTGTGTGTGATGTCTGTATGTGTGTGTGATGGCTGCGTGTGTGTGATGGCTGCGTGTGTGTGTGATGGCTGTGTGTGTGTGATGGCTGCGTGTGTGATGGCTGCGTGTGTGTGATGGCTGCGTGTGTGTGTGATGGCTGCGTGTGTGTGTGATGGCTGCGTGTGTGTGTGATGGCTGCGTGTGTATGATGGCTGTGTGTGTGTGATGGCTGCGTGTGTGTGTGGGGCTGCTTGTGTGTGTGATGGCTGCGTGTGTATGATGGCTGTGTGTGTGTGATGGCTGCGTGTGTGTGGGGCTGCTTGTGTGTGTGGTGGTTACTTGTGTGTGTGATGGCTGCGTGTGTGTGATGGCTGTGTGTGTGATGTCTGCATGTGTGTGTGATGGCTGCGTGTGTGTGATGTCTGCATATGTGTGTGATGGCTGTGTGTGTGATGTCTGCATGTGTGTGTGATGGCTGCGTGTGTGTGATGGCTGCATGTGTGTGATGCATTTGAGTCAGTGCTGCGTGTATGTGTGAGCTGTGTGTGTGTGATGCTGTGTGTGATGGCTGTGTGTGTGATGGCTGTGTGTGTGTGATGGCTGCGTGTGTGATGGCTGTGTGTGATGGCTGCGTGTGTGTGTGATGGCTGCGTGTGTGTGTGATGGCTGCGTGTGTGTGTGATAGCTGCGTGTGTGTGTGATGGCTGCATGTGTGTGTGTGATGGCTGCCTGTGTGTGATGGCTGCGTGTGTGATGCATTTGTGTCAGAGCTGCGTGTGTGTGTGTGAGCTGTGTGTGTGTGATGGCTGCGTGTGTGTGTGATGGCTGCGTGTGTGATGTCTGCATGTGCGTGATGGCTGCTTGTGTGTGTGATGGCTGCGTGTGTGTGTGATGTCTGCGTGTGTGTGTGATGGCTGCATGTGTGTGATGCATTTGAGTCAGTGCTGCGTGTATGTGTGAGCTGTGTGTGTGTGATGCTGTGTGTGATGGCTGTGTGTGTGATGGCTGTGTGTGTGTGATGGCTGCGTGTGTGATGGCTGTGTGTGATGGCTGCGTGTGTGTGTGATGGCTGCGTGTGTGTGTGATGGCTGCGTGTGTGTGTGATAGCTGCGTGTGTGTGTGATGGCTGCATGTGTGTGTGTGATGGCTGCCTGTGTGTGATGGCTGCGTGTGTGATGCATTTGTGTCAGAGCTGCGTGTGTGTGTGTGAGCTGTGTGATGGCTGCGTGTGTGTGTGATGGCTGCGTGTGTGATGTCTGCATGTGCGTGATGGCTGCTTGTGTGTGTGATGTCTGCGTGTGTGTGTGATGGCTGCGTGTGTGTGTGATGGCTGCATTTGTGCGTGATGGCTGCATGTGTGTGTGATGGCTGCGTGTGTGATGGCTGCGTGTGTGATGCATTTGTGTCAGAGCTGCGTGTGTGTGTGAGCTGCGTGTGTGTGATGGCTGTGTGTGTGTGTGATGGCTGCGTGTGTGATGGCTGCATGTGTGATGCATTTGTGTCAGAGCTGCGTGTGTGTGTGATGGCTGCTTGTGTGTGTGATGTCTGCGTGTGTGTGTGATGGCTGCGTGTGTGTGTGATGGCTGCGTGTGTGATGGCTGCGTGTGTGATGTCTGCGTGTGTGATGGCTGCGTGTGTGATGTCTGCGTGTGTGTGTGTGATGGCTGCTTGTGTGTGATGGCTGCGTGTGTGTGTGTGATGTCTGCGTGTGTGTGTGATGGCTGCGTGTGTGATGTCTGCGTGTGTGTGTGTGATGGCTGCTTGTGTGTGATGGCTGCGTGTGTGTGTGTGATGTCTGCGTGTGTGTGTGATGTCTGCGTGTGTGTGTGTGATGGCTGCTTGTGTGTGATGGCTGCGTGTGTGTGTGTGATGTCTGCGTGTGTGTGTGATGGCTGCGTGTGTGATGGCTGCATGTGTGATGCATTTGTGTCAGAGCTGCGTGTGTGTGTGATGGCTGCGTGTGTGTGTGATGGCTGCGTGTGTGATGTCTGCGTGTGTGTGTGTGATGGCTGCTTGTGTGTGATGGCTGCGTGTGTGTGTGTGATGTCTGCGTGTGTGTGTGATGTCTGCGTGTGTGTGTGTGATGGCTGCTTGTGTGTGATGGCTGCGTGTGTGTGTGTGATGTCTGCGTGTGTGTGTGATGGCTGCGTGTGTGATGGCTGCATGTGTGATGCATTTGTGTCAGAGCTGCGTGTGTGTGTGATGTCTGCGTGTGTGTGTGATGGCTGTGTGTGTGATGGCTGCATGTGTGATGCATTTGTGTCAGAGCTGCGTGTGTGTGTGATGGCTGCGTGTGTGTGTGATGGCTGCGTGTGTGATGTCTGCGTGTGTGTGTGTGATGGCTGCTTGTGTGTGATGGCTGCGTGTGTGTGTGTGATGTCTGCGTGTGTGTGTGATGGCTGCGTGTGTGAGCGCTATTAAAATATCAACCTGAGATTGACATGGAGGTTGTGTGACTACTAGGATTGGCGCAGAGTGCTCGCTAATCCAAGTCATCAATCTCATAGTTCTCAACATAGAGCATAACAAGGAAAGAAACATATGCAGAGCATTCCTACAGGACCTCCCAGGGTTGGGGGCGTTCAGAAGTTTTTAGAGATGCAGCCCCATTATTGATGTGCCGACTTTACCAAACATGTGCTATTAATCTGAATATATTAAACCCATACATGCGATTCTGTCTCCTCGTGTCAAAAAGATAAAAGCCTTCTGCTCAATGCTCAAAGATATAAGCCCAGGGACAAGCGGCATACTCGGAAACTGTATCATGACATATTGGCATTTCTTTAGAATACACACATGAAGCTAGAGATCTGAGATTCCAGCAACGTGTCAGGTATTTTACTGTGTGTTGATGTTTCAATGAAATCCTTGTCAGTAGGAGATCATCACTACAGGACTAGGTGGCTCGTGCCTCCTAGTCAACTGCTCTGTGTAACCCCGCCCCCAACACTGATTGGCAGATGTACTCAGAAAGCTGCCAATCAGTGGTGTGGGCGGGGTTATACGTAGCTCAGCATTCCGAGCACTGCCTGACCTGTAGCAGAGACATTCTATCACAACCGCTGCACCCAGTAAACAAAGTGAAACATCTCTGGAATCAGGGTCTCTGTCCTTACATCATGCTGCTGTCAGATTACCCGCGAGAAACCTGCTGATGGATTCCCTTCATGTTCCTACAATGAGTTTTCAGTGAGTTTTTCACGCTGCATATTTTGACTGAACAAAACATGAAGCATCTTACAGTCCAACGAAATGGATGGGATTTATAGAAATCTCATCCCCACTGTGCTTCTTTTTAACGCTGCTTAAAATGTATCGCGTACTTGAAATCCGCAACATAGTTTTTTGCTCAGATTTTCCCCATGGAATTACATTAAATGTGGAAAATATGCAGGAAAAAAATCTGCATATGAGTTTCTAATGTGTTTCTGCTTGTAATCAGCACATGACTGTATCAATAATATTTTTTTATTATTTATCAATAGTTGCTGAAAGCCATATCGCCTGCACTTACTATTGTCTCTTTTTTCCAAAAAATGGGTGCAATGGCAGAACTGAAAGCTGTAAGTTTCCCTAAGGGATCATACTCATCTACATGTAAAACAGATGAGTGCAATCCGCTAAAAAAAAAAAAAAAAATCGGATTGCACTCTGACTAATGTTAGTCAATGATTCCCTGTTCATCAATGATTTTTTTCACAGTTCGGATTGGACTATCGGATCCTGCAAGTGGCCACGTATATCAGACAAGACTGGTGCAAGTCAGTGAGTGTGAGAAAAAAAACAAACGACGCATGGATCATGCCTGTGCCATCCGATTTTTATGCACCATGGGAAACCCGACATTTCATCAGCCGAGTACAGTAAATTCACAGCGTCAGAATAGAATAGAATAAATATATCTACATAGAATACATAGATATACATGTTAGTGACATATATAATTAGTACAGTGCGTGTATAGTTTAATGTTTGTATTTAGGTAAAAAAATAAATAAATAAAAGGGAAAAAAAAGGAGTGGGATCCCCTAGTTTTTATTAACCAGCTGAGGGAAAGCCGACAGCTGGGGGCAGATGTTTATAGTCCGGGAAGGGGATAATAAACATGGAGCTTCCCAGGCTATTAATATCAGCTCACAGCTGTTTACTTAGCCTTTCCTGGTTGTTAACAAGGGGTGACCCCCCCCCAAAGAAATTAGAGGGGTCCTCCGTATAATTAATAACTAGCAAAGGCTAGGCAGACTGCAGGGGGCTGATATTAATAGCCTAGGAAGGTGCCATGTATATTGCCCCCCTCCCAGGCTAAGAACAACAGTCCTCAGCCACCCCAGAATTGGCACATCCATTAGATGCTCCAATTGTGGCGCTTAGCCTCTGCTTTTCCCACGTGCCCCGATGCGGTAGCGAGTGGGGTAATAGTATTGGGGTTACCCAATCAGTACCAAGGTTTTGCTATCTACATTAAGAGAAAAGGGAGCATTTTAAACTTTTTTTTATATACAGTATATATACAGTATATATTAGATTTTATTTTAATCTTTTTTTTTCTTTACATCATTAATTAGACTCCTTATGGGACTTAGACCTGCAATAGCTTGCAATATTGCAGAATTAGGGCAAGTGCATAGGATCATAGAATTTGTCATTTGAAAGAATCAGGACGACTATGCAAATGACACTCTGATCAAACTTTGATCATAGTGCGATCTGATTCTCTCCGATGAAGAGAAGATGGAGAAAAAAAGTCTCCATCTTCTTCATTGTGGGAGGGTGTGTAAATTGGACTGCACTCAAATGTCAGCTGAGTGCAGTCCATTGTTTTAAATGCACTCATTGACTTGCATGGCCGAGTGCGATCCGAATATTGGATCAAACTCGGTTATGCAGTGATTTTTTTCCTTGGTCAGTGTCTGTACGAGGAAAAATCAGACACGTGCAAAGCTCTATAGAATAACATTAATCCACGTGTGAGCTGATATTTTCTTGGATCACATTTGTACAGCAAATACGCTCTGCATCTGCATTTAACTATCCCCTATGAAGCACAACTATAGGCTGGACTTCAGAAGTAACATGGCAGACATAATTGTCTTCAGTGGGCCGCCATGAAGACACATAAGATTGTGTTGCGTGTGGGAGGGGGGAATAGTTGTCAAAAATAAAACCTACCCCTAAACTCTAAAGCCGCTAACCTCATAAATGTCGCTGTGTTGAAATCACAGCAATATAGCACAGTTGGCATCTTCGCTGTATAAAATGTGCTCAGCTATAGAGTTCGCCTTACACCGTAAATGTGCACGTGACGTAAATGTACGGCAAATGTCGCCAAGAGGTTAAAGTTTATGTGAGTTAGAGAAAAAGTTGAGAAAGCAGCCACCACCTATCCCATTAGGAAAAGCTGCAATCAATATTCATAGGATCTCCGCTTTGTATAGGTCACGGGAGGAGATTCCTGGAATTATCAGGTATTCATGGCATACCCTGCGGATATGCCACCAATATAACAAAAAAAATGAACATCCCTTTAATTCATGAATATCTAAGATATCTAGTTTCATTAATATATGAATATATACCATGTTTTATACGTAAATACTTGTGTCTATAATTTGGGCCATTTGGGTGTTGATTAGTGATGAGCGAGTATACTCGTTGCTCGGGTTTTCCAGAGCACGCTCGGGTGACCCCCGAGTATTTGTTAGTGTTCGGAGATTTAGTTTTCATCACCGCAGCTGAATGGTTTACAGCTACTAGCCAGCTTGAATACATGTGGGGGTTGCCTAGCAACCAGGCCACTCCCACATGTACTCAGGCTGGCTAGTAGCTGTAAATCATTCAGCTGCAGTGATGAAAACTAAATCTCCGAGCAGTCACAAATACTCGGAGATCACCCGAGCGTGCTCAGGAAAACCCGAGCAACGAGTATACTCGCTCATCACTAGTGTTGATGAGACAATCACATTATATTTGCTGCAGGACACACACACTACAATCAGTAGGGTCCGCTAGGCACTGTTGATGTCCGTCATGTACTTGATGCAAGACAGCTGCACTTAGCTCCTTACGAGAGGAGGAGGCCTGGAACTTTATTGACACTGATCGGTCATAGAAATCCTAAAAGTCAATACTGACCCTTTAAAGATCCTTCTCATATGACTTAGGGTAAACCAGAAACTATATTTGCAGACATGTTTCACGGTTTTTGCCCATCACCAGTGCAAGGCAAGAGAACTGGTTGGCTGAGTGAGATTCCTTTAACAGTGAACATAAGGGGTATTTTTTTTTTTCACGCTAACTTTATGTAAGGAGACATATAGGCCACGCTGTGAATTTTATTTTTTGTCTCCTATGGCAGAACAAAAGAAATTACAATTTTTAGCACAGACACAAGCATACAAGTAGTGTAATAAATACAGGCGGAACCAAAAGCTTTTGACGGTGACCTCGTAGTAAAAATTTTTTCTCGGCTGCTCAAGGTAAAACAGAACTACAATATAGGTGAAAACAGCAAAAGGGTACAAAAGTGATTCGGCAATCACTCACGTGCTGACACAGTCGGAGTTTATTTAAAGTGGGTTTTTTTGAACGTTTTTGAAACATACCGCTCCTTACCAAGAGAATAACAAACTGAACAACAAAGCTCAAAACTTACCACAAGGGAATAACAAACTTTGAAGCCGGGTTTGGCCACAAAGTGATCGTCTGATTTGAATGTGATCTTCACTTCATTTTTTTTCGATGTCACTCTTGGGGGCGCTTCTTTATGTCCACACCATCGCCCACGTACGACTGTGCTTGTTTCTGAAGCTTCTTCCACTTCCACAAAATCATACCTGAAAGTCAGTGGAGTATGTCAATGCCAACATCTTAACGTATATCGTACTGTATATACACTCAACATCGAAATTACAACACCAAGAAGAAAAGTAATGGAATGGTGGAAATCACAGGGTCAATAGACATTTTAATTATATAATCGAAAGAAAATTTTCAAAACACCCAGTCTATGTACAGACTATGAGCGCCGAGTTGCAGAAATACACACAATTATACTCCTTGGCATATTTTCAATTACTTTAGTAATGGTTGACTGAAGAACTTCTGTTACGATAAATACTCATTGGGAAATCATCAAGATCCCCTGCTGCCACATCCATTTTGAAATTGCTCGATGGGAGACAGGTCTGGAGATGCTGCAGGCCATTGTTTAACTTTTAAGCTATGCAGTCTCCTCACAGTAGCACAAGGAACATACGGTCTGGTGCTGTCATGTGGAAAAATGCCACCTAGAACACTTCGAAGAAATGGCTCTACCAGTATTTCAACCACCCAACCAATGTAATACCGAGTTGTTAGTGTACCTGAAATGAAGATTACAGGGTTCTGACTACCATACAATATGCCACCCCACACTACAAAACCAGGAGTAGGACTGGTGTGACGTTCTCTCGTGAAGGTATCTTCATGGAGTGACCCACGTGGTCTCCAAATCATTCGCCAGATTTCATTGCATCCAATACAAAAACAGGACTCCTCACTGAAGAGGATAGACCTCCATTCCAACCTCTACCACCATCATACGCTGCGCCATGATAGTGTTTCAGAGCGGTGGTATGAGTTAAATAAAACCCCTGTAACCGGACATCTGACTCGTAGCCGAATCTCATGCAAATGACTTCTGAAGCTTTGTGTAGACTCTGGTTTGACACCTTAGGCTTGGTATGTGACATCCAATTTCACTTGTAGTGCAGAATGGATCAATGGTGGGACCAGTGATACGGCCATTTTTATAAAATTGTCCTAGGATCCGTTTTAAAACACAACAACGCCAGACTGCATGTTACTCGTGCTACCCTGAGCAGCCTGCCTGGCCTAAATGTGCCACTTTGGTTTGTAGCATTTCTAGATGCAAGTTAATCATAGATCTTGACGATTTGCCCAAGTGCATTCGGTGTGGCAGAACATTCCTCAGATAACCGTTAATAGCCTCATTGACAGCAACTGAGACCTGTAAATGCAGGGATTTCTGAGTGTGATATTTTAAAAATGGTGTTTCCATTTTTTCATGATTTTCATATCAGTAACATATCCCTTCTTGGTCCTGCAATTTCAATGTGGAGGAGTGCAAATGCTTAGTAAAAGAATCAATCCCAGGTTTACAGTCCGGGGCTTTTTCTTACCAACTATAATCCTTAAAAGGGTATTCCCATCTTCAAGTTCCAATCCCAAAATGTAGTAGGTGTAATATTAAAAATGATATACAGTACAGACCAAAAGTTTGGACACCTTCTCATATAAAGATTTTTCTGTATTTTCATGACTATGAAAATTGTACATTCACACTGAAGCATCAAAACTATGAATTAACACATGTGGAATTATATACTTAACAAAAAAGTGTGAGACAACTGAAAATATGTGTTATATTCTAGGTTCTTCCAAGTAGCCACCTTTTGCTTTGATGATTGCTTTGCACACTCTTGGCATTCTCTTGATGATCTTCAAGAGGTAGTCACCGGGAATGGTATTCCAACAATCTTGAAGGAGTTCCCAGAGATGCTTAGCACTTGTTGGCCCTTTTGCCTTCACTCTGCTGTCCAGCTCACCCCAAACTATCTCGATTGCGTTCAGGTCTGGTGACTGTGGAGGCCAGGTCATCTGGCGTAGCACCCCATCACTCTCCTTCTTGGTCAAATAGCCCTTACACAGCCTGGAGGTGTGTTTGGGGTCATTGTCCTGTTGAAAAATAAATGATGGTCCAACTAAACGCAAACCGGATGGAATAGCATGCTGCTGCAAGATGCTGTGGTAGCCATCCTGGTTCAGTATGCCTTCAATTTTGAATAAATCCCCAACAGTGTCACCAGCAAAGCACCCCCACACCATCACACCTCCTCCTCCATGCTTCACTGTGGGAACCAGGCGTGTAGAGTCCATCCGTTCACCTTTACTGCTTTCACACAAAGACACGGTGGTTGGAACCAAAGATCTCAAATTTGGACTCATCAGACCAAAGCACAGATTTCCACTGGTCCAATGCCCATCCCTTGTGCTCTTTAGCCCAAACACATCTCTTCTGCTTGTTGCCTGTCCTTAGCAGTGGTTTCCTAGCAGCTATTTTACCATGAAGGCCTGCTGCACGAAGTCTCCTCAAAGAGTTGTTGTAGAGATCTGTCTGCTGCTAGAACTCTGTGTGGCATTGACCTGGTCTCTAATCTGAGCTGCTGTTAACCTGCGATTTCTGAGGCTGGTGACTCCGATAAACTTATCCTCAGAAGCAGAGGTGACTCTTGGTCTTCCTTTGCTGGGGCGGTCCTCATGTGAGCCAGTTTCTTTGTAGCGCTTGATGGTTTTTGCCACTGCACTTGGGGACACTTTCAAAATTTTCCCAATTTTTCGGACTGACTGACCTTCATTTCTTAAAGTAATGATGGCCACTCATTTTTCTTTACTTAGCTGCTTTTTTCTTGCCATAATACAAATTCTAGCAGGCTATTCAGTAGGACTATCAGCTGTGTATCCACCAGACTTCTGCACAACACAACTGATGGTCCCAACCCTATTTATAAGGCTAGGTTCAGATTGCGTTAGTGCAATCCGTTTAGCGCCTAGCGCTAGCGGATTGCGCTAATGCAATATTTTGTAAAGGGGTCGCGTTAAACGTCCCCACTCTCGCAGATCTCCGATCTGCAAGAGCGGGGAACGGACCTCAGGCGCGCCTCGGACGCTGAAAGCAGCGTCCACGGCGCGCCACAAAACACCGGCACATCTCTAGCTAGTGATGCGCGTCCCCATTGCTGTGAATGGGCGCGCTAACGGACGCATTGCACGGCGTTAATTTCGCCGTGCAACGCTGTCCGTTAGCGCGGTCCCATTAACGCAATGGGAACCTAGCCTAAGGCAAGAAATCCCACTTATTAAACCTGATAGGGCATACATGTGAAGTGAAAACCATTCCCGGTGACTACCTCTTGAAGCTCATCAAGAGAATGCCAAGAGTGTGCAAAGCAGTCATCAAAGCAAAAGGTGGCTACTTTGAAGAACCTAGAATATAAGACATATTTTCAGTTGTTTCACACTTTTTTGTTAAGTATATAACTCGACATATGTTAATTCCTAGTTTTGATGCCTTCAGTGTGAATGTACAATTTTCATAGTCATGAAAATACAGAAAAATCGTTAAATGAGAAGGTGTGTCCAAACTTTCGGTCTGTACTGTAAATATGAGCAAATACCTCCAATTAGAAATGTAGTATAGTTTTTCTGATTCGATATGTCTCGTTCCTCATGTGCAGGCACTGCAGGACCTTAGGTATCCATGGTTATGACCACTAGCAACTAGCTAACTCACCATATTAGTAGTCATAACCATGGATACCTAAGGTCCTGCAATGCCTGCACATGAGGAACGAGACATAGTGAATCAGAAAAACTGTACTACACTGTGTGCAGAATTATTCGGCAAGTTGTATTTTGATCACATGATACTTTTTATACATGTTGTCCTACTAATTAAGTTACTAATTAATTAAATCAGGTGATGTGCATCTATGTAATGAGGAGGAGTGTTGTCTAATGACATCAGAACCCTATATAAGGTGTGCTTAATTATTAGGCAACTTCCTTTCCTTTGGCAAAATGGGTCAGAAGAGAGATTTGACGGGCTCTGAAAAGTCCAAAATTGTGAGATGTCTTGCAAAGGGATGCAGCAGTCTTGAAATTGCCAATCTTTTGAAGGGTGATCACCGAACAATCAAGTGTTTCATGGCAAATAGCCAACAGGGTCGCAAGAAGCGAGTTGGGCAAAAAAGGTACAAAATAACTGCCCATGAATTGAGGAAAATCAAGCGTGAAGCTGCCAAGATGCCACTTGCCACCAGTTTTGCCATATTTCAGAGCTGCAACGTTACTGGAGTAACAAAAAGCACAAGGTGTGCAATACTCAGGGACATGGCCAAGGTAAGGAAAGCTGAAAAACAACCACCTTTGAAAAAGAAACATAAGATAAAACGTCAAGACTGGGCCAAGAAATATCATAAGACTGACTTTATGGGCTGATGAAATGAGAGTGACTCTTGATGGGCCAGATGGATGGGCCGGAGGCTGGATCAGTAAAGGGCAGAGAGCTCCACTCTGACTCAGACGCCAGCAAGGTGGAGGTGGGGTACTGGTATGGGCTGGTATCATCAAAGATGAACTTGTGGGACCTTTTCGGGTTGAGGATGGAGTGAAGCTCAACTCCCAGACCTACTGCCAGTTTCTGGAAGACAGCTTCTTCAAGCAGTGGTACAGGAAGAAGTCGGTATCGTTCAAGAAAAACATGATTTTCATGCAGGACAATGCTCCATCACATGCCTCCAACTACTCCACAGCATGGCTGGCCAGTAAAGGTCTCAAAGAAGAAAAAATGACATGGCCCCCTTGTTCACCTGATTTGAACCCCATAGAGAACCTGTGGTCCCTCATAAAATGTGAGATCTACAGGGAGGGAAAACAGTCCACCTCTCGGAGCAGTGTCTGGGAGGCTGTGGTGGCTGCGGCACGCAATGTTGATCGTAAACAGATCAAGCAACTGACAGAATCTATGGATGGAGGCTGCTGAGTGTCATCATAAAGAAAGGTGGTTATATTGGTCACTAATTTTTGGTGGTTTTGTTTTTGCATGTCAGAAATGTTTATTTCAAAATTTTGTGCAGTTATATTGGTATACCTGGTGAAAATAAACAAGTGAGATGGGAAAATATTTGGTTTTTATTAAGTTGCCTAATAATTCTGCACAGTAATAGTTACCTGCACAAACAGATATCCTCCTAAGATAGCCAAATCTAAAAAATAACCCACTCCAACTTCCAAAAATATTAAGCTTTGATATTTACGAGTCTTTTGGGTTGATTAAGAACATAGTTGTTAATCAACCTATATGTATATAATTGTCTAAGGGGTACTTCCGTCTGTTTGTCTGTCTGAAACGGAAATCCCGCGTCGCTGATTGGTCGCGGCCGGCCGCGACCAATCAATGATGGGCAAAGTCACCACAAATTCGTCCTTCCCTACTCCCCTCCAGTCAGTGCCCCTATAGCGGTTTAGCAGTCCGTTAAACGGACTGCGTTACACCACGGCATAACGCGGAGTAACGCATTCTGTTAACGCTGCTACTAACCCTGTGTTACTAACTTTTTACTATTGATGCTGCCTATGCATCAATAGTAAAAAAAATCTACTGTTAAAAAAAAAAAAAAAATCATTACATTTTCAGAATCCATTGCGGCAATGACCGGAGATGACGTAGCAGTCTCGCGAGATGATGACGTAGCGGTCTCGCGAGACCGCTACATCATCACGTGGCATTGCCGCAATACATTCTTGAGACCGGAGCATTGCGAGGAGCATCTCTAAATGCCTGGGCTGGATCCGGGGGCCGCCGAAAGGTGAGTATATAACTATTTTTTATTTTAATTGTTTTTTTTTAACAGGGATATGGTACCCACATTGCGATATATTACATGGGCTGTGTTATATACTGCATGGGCTGTGTTATATACTGCATGGGCTGTGTTATATACTGCGTGAACTGTGTTATATACTACGTCTCTGTGCTATATACTTCGTGGCTGTGCAATATACTTTGTGGTTGTGCTATATACTATGTGGGTGTGCAATATACTACGTGGGCTGTTATATACTGCGTGGCCTGTGTTATATACTATGTCTCTGTGCTATATACTACGCGGGCTGTGTTATATAATATGTGGACTGTGCTATATACTATGTGGCTGTTTCAATATACTACGTGGCTGTGTTATATACTGCATGGGCTGTGTTATATACTGCGTGGCCTGTGTAATATACTATGTCTCTGTGCTATATACTACATGGGCTTTGCTATATACTATGTGGGCTGTGTTATATACTATGTGGCTGTGCTATATACTACGTTGGCTGTGTTATATACTACGTCGCTGTGCTATATACTACGTGGCTACTATGCAATATACTACGTGGCTGGACAATATACTATGTGGCTGAGCAATAAACTACGTGGCTGTGCTATATACGACCTGGCCTGTGCTATATACTACGTGGCTTGTGTTATATACTACATGGCCTGTGTTATATACTACGTGGTCTGTGTTATATACTGTGTGGGCTGTGCTATATGCTACTATACATATTCTAGAATACCCCATGCTTTAGAATTGGGCCACCATCTAGTAATAAAAATAATCCTCTAAAATACAACTTGCCTAATTTTTCTGCACACAGTGTACATTTCTAATTGGAGGTATTTGCTAATATTAATATTACATACGTTGTTATGAGAGGCAATTCAGTATCAGAATGGACATGGAGGTCAGAGCACATACAGTGATCTGACAATAACCCAAAATAATAGAACGAGCTCTGAGACGTGGGAACTCTGCAGACCGCAATCCCTGATCCTCTCCAAACACAACTAGAGGCAGCCGTGGATTGCGCCTAACGCTACCTATGCAACTCGGCACAGCCTGAGAAACTAACTAGCCTGAAGATAGAAAAAATAAGCCTACCTTGCCTCAGAGAAATACCCCAAAGGAAAAGGCAGCCCCCCACATATAATGACTGTGAGTAAGATGAAAAGACAAACGTAGGGATAAAATAGATTCAGCAAAGTGAGGCCCGATATTCTAGACAGAACGAGGATAGGAAAGATAACTTTGCGGTCTACACAAAACCCTAAAGAAAACCACGCAAAGGGGCAAAAAGACCCTCCGTACCGAACTAACGGCACGGAGGTACACCCTTTGCGTCCCAGAGCTTCCAAGCAAAACAAATAGACAAGCTGGACAGAAAAAATAGCAACAAATAGCAAAGAAGCACTTAGCTATGCAGAGCAGCAGGCCACAGGAATGATCCAGAGAAACACAAGTCCAACACTGGAACATTGACAGGAAGCATGAATCAAAGCATTAGGTGGGGTTAAGTAGAGAAGCACCTAACGACCTCACCAGATTACCTGAGGGAGGAAACTCAGAAGCAGCAGTACCAGTTTCCTCCACAAACGGAAGCTCCCAGAGAGAATCAGCCGAAGTACCACTTGTGACCACAGGAGGGAGCTCTGCCACAGAATTCACAACAGTACCCCCCCCTTGAGGAGGGGTCACCGAACCCTCACCAGAGCCCCCAGGCCGACCAGGATGAGCCACATGAAAGGCACGAACAAGATCGGGAGCATGGACATCAGAGGCAAAAACCCAGGAATTATCCTCCTGAGCATAACCCTTCCATTTAACCAGATACTGGAGTTTCCGTCTTGAAACACGAGAATCCAAAATCTTCTCCACAATATACTCCAATTCCCCCTCCACCAAAACCGGGGCAGGAGGGTCAACAGATGGAACCATAGGTGCCACGTATCTCCGCAACAATGACCTATGGAAGACGTTATGTATGAAAAAAGAATCTGGGAGGGTCAGACGAAAAGACACAGGATTAATAACCTCAGAAATCCTATAAGGACCAATGAAACGAGGTTTAAACTTCGGAGAGAAAACCTTCATAGGAATATGACGAGAAGATAACCAAACCAGATCCCCAACACGAAGTCGGGGACCCACACGGCGTCTGCAATTAGCGAAACGTTGAACCTTCTCCTGGGACAAGGTCAAATTGTCCACTACATGAGTCCAAATCTGCTGCAACCTGTCCACCACAGTATCCACACCAGGACAGTCCAAAGACTCAACCTGTCCTGAAGAGAAACGAGGATGGAACCCAGAATTGCAGAAAAATGGCGAAACCAAGGTAGCCGAGCTGGCCCGATTATTAAGGGCGAACTCAGCCAAAGGCAAAAAGGACACCCAGTCATCCTGATCGGCAGAAACAAAGCATCTCAGATAGGTTTCCAAGGTCTGATTGGTTCTTTCGGTCTGGCAATTAGTCTGAGGATGAAAAGCCGAGGAAAAAGACAAGTCAATGCCCATCCTACCACAAAAGGCTCGCCAAAACCTCGAAACAAACTGGGAACCTCTGTCAGAAACGATATTCTCTGGAATGCCATGCAAACGAACCACATGCTGGAAGAACAATGGCACCAAATCAGAGGAGGAAGGCAACTTGGACAAGGGTACCAGATGGACCATCTTAGAAAAGCGATCACAGACCACCCAAATGACTGACATCTTTTGAGAGATGGGAAGATCTGAAATAAAATCCATAGAGATATGTGTCCAAGGTCTCTTCGGGACCGGCAAGGGCAAAAGCAACCCACTGGCACGAGAACAGCAGGGCTTAGCCCGAGCACAAATCCCACAGGACTGCACAAAAGAACGCACATCCCGCGACAGAGACGGCCACCAAAAGGATCTAGCCACTAACTCTCTGGTACCAAAGATTCCAGGATGACCAGCCAACACCAAACAATGAACCTCAGAGATCACTTTATTTGTCCACCTATCCGGGACAAACAGTTTCTCCGCTGGACAACGATCAGGTTTATTAGCCTGAAATTTTTGCAGCACCCGCCGCAAATCAGGGGAGATGGCAGACACAATTACTCCTTCCTTGAGGATACCCGCTGGCTCAGATAAACCCGGAGAGTCGGGCACAAAACTCCTAGACAGAGCATCCGCCTTCACATTTTTAGAGCCCGGAAGGTACGAAATCACAAAGTCAAAACGGGCGAAAAACAGCGACCAACGAGCCTGTCTAGGATTCAAACGCTTAGCAAACTCGAGATAAGTCAGGTTCTTATGATCAGTCAATACCACCATGCGATGCTTAGCTCCTTCAAGCCAATGACGCCACTCCTCGAATGCCCACTTCATGGCCAGCAACTCTCGGTTGCCCACATCATAATTCCGCTCAGCAGGCGAAAACTTCCTGGAAAAAAAAGCGCATGGTTTCATCACTGAACAATCAGAACCTCTCTGCGACAAAACAGCCCCTGCTCCAATCTCAGAAGCATCAACCTCGACCTGGAACGGAAGAGAAACATCAGGTTGACACAACACAGGGGCAGAAGAAAAACGACGCTTCAACTCTTGAAAAGCTTCCACAGCAGCAGAAGACCAATTGACCAAATCAGCACCCTTCTTGGTCAAATCGGTCAATGGTTTGGCAATACTAGAAAAATTGCAGATGAAGCGACGATAAAAATTAGCAAAGCCCAGGAACTTTTGCAGACTTTTCAGAGATGTCGGCTGAGTCCAATCATGGATGGCTTGGACCTTAACAGGATCCATCTCGATAGTAGAAGGGGAAAAGATGAACCCCAAAAATGAAACCTTCTGCACACCAAAGAGACACTTTGATCCCTTCACAAACAAAGAGTTAGCACGCAGGACCTGAAAAACCGTTCTGACCTGTTTCACATGAGACTCCCAATCATCCGAGAAGATCAAAATGTCATCCAAGTACACAATCAGGAATTTATCCAGGTACTCTCGGAAGATGTCATGCATAAAGAACTGAAACACTGATAGAGCATTGGCAAGTCCGAATGGCATCACTAGATACTCAAAATGACCCTCGGGCGTATTAAATGCAGTTTTCCATTCATCGCCTCGCCTGATTCGCACCAGATTATACGCACCACGAAGATCAATCTTGGTGAACCAACTAGCCCCCTTAATCCGAGCAAACAAATCAGATAACAAAGGCAAGGGGTACTGAAATTTAACAGTGATCTTATTAAGAAGGCGATAATCTATACAAGGTCTCAGCGAACCATCCTTTTTGGCTACAAAAAAGAACCCTGCTCCTAATGGCGACGATGACGGGCGAATATGCCCCTTCTCCAGGGATTCCTTCACATAACTGCGCATAGCGGTGTGCTCAGGCACGGATAAATTAAACAGTCGACCTTTTGGGAATTTACCACCAGGAATCAAATTGATAGCACAATCACAATCCCTATGCGGAGGTAGGGCATCGGACTTGGGCTCATCAAATACATCCCGGTAATCAGACAAGAACTCTGGAACCTCAGAAGGGGTGGATGACGAAATTGACAAAAATGGAACATCACCATGTACCCCCTGACAACCCCAGCTGGACACCGACATGGATTTCCAATCCAATACTGGATTATGGGCTTGTAGCCATGGCAACCCCAACACGACCACATCATGCAGATTATGCAACACCAGAAAGCGAATATCCTCCTGATGTGCAGGAGCCATGCACATGGTCAGCTGGGTCCAGTATTGAGGCTTATTCTTGGCCAAAGGCGTAGCATCAATACCTCTCAATGGAATAGGACACTGCAAGGGCTCCAAGAAAAACCCACAACGCTTAGCATATTCCAAGTCCATCAAATTCAGAGCAGCGCCTGAATCCACAAACGCCATGACAGAATATGATGACAAAGAGCAGATCAAGGTAACGGACAGAAGAAATTTTGACTGTACCGTACCAATGGTGGCAGACCTAGCGAACCGCTTAGTGCGCTTAGGACAATCAGAGATGGCATGAGTGGAATCACCACAGTAGAAACACAGCCCATTCAGACGTCTGTGTTCTTGCCGTTCAACTCTGGTCAAAGTCTTATCGCACTGCATAGGCTCAGGTTTAAGCTCAGGTAATACTGCCAAATGGTGCACAGATTTACGCTCACGCAAGCGTCGACCGATCTGAATAGCCAAAGACATAGACTCATTCAAACCAGCAGGCATAGGAAATCCCACCATGACATCCTTAAGGGCTTCAGAGAGACCCTTTCTGAACATAGCTGCCAGCACAGATTCATTCCATTGAGTGAGCACTGACCATTTTCTAAATTTCTGGCAATATACCTCTATCTCATCCTGACCCTGACAAAGAGCCAGCAAATTCTTTTCTGCCTGATCCACTGAATTAGGCTCATCGTACAGCAATCCGAGCGCCAGGAAAAACGCATTGATATTACTCAATGCAGGATCTCCTGGCGCAAGAGAAAATGCCCAGTCCTGAGGGTCGCCGCGCAAAAAAGAAATAATAATCAAAACCTGTTGAACTGGATCACCAGAGGAACGAGGTTTCAAGGCCAGAAATAACTTACAATTATTTTTGAAACTCAGAAACTTAGTTCTATCTCCAAAAAACAAATCAGGAATAGGAATTCTTGGTTCTAACATAGATTTCTGATCAATAGTGTCTTGAATCTTTTGTACTCTTGCCGAGAGCTGATCCACAAATGAAGACAGACTTCTAATGTCCATCGCTACACCTGTGTACTGAACCACCCAAATGTCTAGGGGAAAAAAAGACAAAACACAAAGCCAAGAAAAAAAAATGGTCTCAGAACTTCTTTTTTCCCTCTATTGAGAATCATTGGTACTTTTGGCTTCCTGTACTGTTATGAGAGGCAATTCAGTATCAGAATGGACATGGAGGTCAGAGCACATACAGTGATCTGACAATAACCCAAAATAATAGAACGAGCTCTGAGACGTGGGAACTCTGCAGACCGCAATCCCTGATCCTCTCCAAACACAACTAGAGGCAGCCGTGGATTGCGCCTAACGCTACCTATGCAACTCGGCACAGCCTGAGAAACTAACTAGCCTGAAGATAGAAAAAATAAGCCTACCTTGCCTCAGAGAAATACCCCAAAGGAAAAGGCAGCCCCCCACATATAATGACTGTGAGTAAGATGAAAAGACAAACGTAGGGATAAAATAGATTCAGCAAAGTGAGGCCCGATATTCTAGACAGAACGAGGATAGGAAAGATAACTTTGTGGTCTACACAAAACCCTAAAGAAAACCACGCAAAGGGGCAAAAAGACCCTCCGTACCGAACTAACGGCACGGAGGTACACCCTTTGCGTCCCAGAGCTTCCAAGCAAAACAAATAGACAAGCTGGACAGAAAAAATAGCAACAAATAGCAAAGAAGCACTTAGCTATGCAGAGCAGCAGGCCACAGGAATGATCCAGAGAAACACAAGTCCAACACTGGAACATTGACAGGAAGCATGAATCAAAGCATTAGGTGGGGTTAAGTAGAGAAGCACCTAACGACCTCACCAGATCACCTGAGGGAGGAAACTCAGAAGCAGCAGTACCAGTTTCCTCCACAAACGGAAGCTTCCAGAGAGACGATGGTGCAGACAACAAGGATTCGGATTCCTGGACCACGGTGTGAATTACTTGTACGATGGACTCCTCGCCAGAGACGGACTACACCTCAACAAACCTGGGAAACACACATTCGCCAGAAGACTCGCTACACTCATCAGGAGGGCGTTAAACTAGAAGAAGAGGGGACGGGAATAAAAACATTAGACTTGAACAAAGAAGATCCAGGAAAACATACTCAGAAGGGAGGTAAGAACATTTCTAAAACAATCCACAGCGAGGAGATTGGAACAAAACAAAATCCTCTAAACTGCATGCTCGCAAACGCCAGAAGCCTGACAAACAAGATGGAAGAACTAGAAGCAGAAATATCTACAGGTAACTTTGACATAGTGGGAATAACCGAGACATGGTTAGATGAAAGCTATGACTGGGCAGTTAACTTACAGGGTTACAGTCTGTTTAGAAAGGATCGTAAAAATCGGAGAGGAGGAGGGGTTTGTCTCTATGTAAAGTCTTGTCTAAAGTCCACTTTAAGGGAGGATATTAGCGAAGGAAATGAGGATGTCGAGTCCATATGGGTCGAAATTCATGGAGGGAAAAATGGTAACAAAATTCTCATTGGGGTCTGTTACAAACCCCCAAATATAACAGAAACCATGGAAAGTCTACTTCTAAAGCAGATAGATGAAGCTGCAACCCATAATGAGGTCCTGGTTATGGGGGACTTTAACTACCCGGATATTAAATGGGAAACAGAAACCTGTGAAACCCATAAAGGCAACAGGTTTCTGCTAATAACCAAGAAAAATTATCTTTCACAATTGGTGCAGAATCCAACCAGAGGAGCAGCACTTTTAGACCTAATACTATCTAATAGACCTGACAGAATAACAAATCTGCAGGTGGTCGGGCATCTAGGAAATAGCGACCACAATATTGTACAGTTTCACCTGTCTTTCACTAGGGGGACTTGTCAGGGAATCACAAAAACACTGAACTTTAGGAAGGCAAAGTTTGACCAGCTTAGAGATGCCCTTAATCTGGTAGACTGGGACAATATCCTCAGAAATAAGAATACAGATAATAAATGGGAAATGTTTAAGAACATCCTAAATAGGCAGTGTAAGCAGTTTATAACTTGTGGGAATAAAAGGACTAGAAATAGGAAAAACCCAATGTGGCTAAACAAAGAAGTAAGACAGGCAATTAACAGTAAAAAGAAAGCATTTGCACTACTAAAGCAGGATGGCACCATTGAAGCTCTAAAAAACTATAGGGAGAAAAATACTTTATCTAAAAAACTAATTAAAGCTGCCAAAAAGGAAACAGAGAAGCACATTGCTAAGGAGAGTAAAACTAATCCCAAACTGTTCTTCAACTATATCAATAGTAAAAGAATAAAAACTGAAAATGTAGGCCCCTTAAAAAATAGTGAGGAAAGAATGGTTGTAGATGACGAGGAAAAAGCTAACATATTAAACACCTTCTTCTCCACGGTATTCACGGTGGAAAATGAAATGCTAGGTGAAATCCCAAGAAACAATGAAAACCCTATATTAAGGGTCACCAATCTAACCCAAGAAGAGGTGCGAAACCGGCTAAATAAGATTAAAATAGATAAATCTCCGGGTCCGGATGGCATACACCCACGAGTACTAAGAGAACTAAGTAATGTAATAGATAAACCATTATTTCTTATTTTTAGGGACTCTATAACGACAGGGTCTGTTCCGCAGGATTGGCGCATAGCAAATGTGGTGCCAATATTCAAAAAGGGCTCTAAAAGTGAACCTGGAAATTATAGGCCAGTAAGTCTAACCTCTATTGTTGGTAAAATATTTGAAGGGTTTCTGAGGGATGTTATTCTGGATTATCTCAATGAGAATAACTGTTTAACTCCATATCAGCATGGGTTTATGAGAAATCGCTCCTGTCAAACCAATCTAATCAGTTTTTATGAAGAGGTAAGCTATAGGCTGGACCACGGTGAGTCATTGGACGTGGTATATCTCGATTTTTCCAAAGCGTTTGATACCGTGCCGCACAAGAGGTTGGTACACAAAATGAGAATGCTTGGTCTGGGGGAAATTGTGTGTAAATGGGTTAGTAACTGGCTTAGTGATAGAAAGCAGAGGGTGGTTATAAATGGTATAGTCTCTAACTGGGTCGCTGTGACCAGTGGGGTACCGCAGGGGTCAGTATTGGGACCTGTTCTCTTCAACATATTCATTAATGATCTGGTAGAAGGTTTACACAGTAAAATATCGATATTTGCAGATGATACAAAACTATGTAAAGCAGTTAATACAAGAGAAGATAGTATTCTGCTACAGATGGATCTGGATAAGTTGGAAACTTGGGCTGAAAGGTGGCAGATGAGGTTTAACAATGATAAATGTAAGGTTATACACATGGGAAGAAGGAATCAATGTCACCATTACACACTGAATGGGAAACCACTGGGTAAATCTGACAGGGAGAAGGACTTGGGGATCCTAGTTAATGATAAACTTACCTGGAGCAGCCAGTGCCAGGCAGCAGCTGCCAAGGCAAACAGGATCATGGGGTGCATTAAAAGAGGTCTGGATACACATGATGAGAGCATTATACTGCCTCTGTACAAATCCCTAGTTAGACCGCACATGGAGTACTGTGTCCAGTTTTGGGCACCGGTGCTCAGGAAGGATATAAAGGAACTAGAGAGAGTACAAAGGAGGGCAACAAAATTAATAAAGGGGATGGGAGAACTACAATACCCAGATAGATTAGCGAAATTAGGATTATTTAGTCTAGAAAAAAGACGACTGAGGGGCGATCTAATAACCATGTATAAGTATATAAGGGGACAATACAAATATCTCGCTGAGGATCTGTTTATACCAAGGAAGGTGACGGGCACAAGGGGGCATTCTTTGCGTCTGGAGGAGAGAAGGTTTTTCCACCAACATAGAAGAGGATTCTTTACTGTTAGGGCAGTGAGAATCTGGAATTGCTTGCCTGAGGAGGTGGTGATGGCGAACTCAGTCGAGGGGTTCAAGAGAGGCCTGGATGTCTTCCTGGAGCAGAACAATATTGTATCATACAATTAGGTTCTGTAGAAGGACGTAGATCTGGGGATTTATTATGATGGAATATAGGCTGAACTGGATGGACAAATGTCTTTTTTCGGCCTTACTAACTATGTTACTATGTTACTATGTTACTAGAATCAGCCGAAGTACCACTTGTGACCACAGGAGGGAGCTCTGCCACAGAATTCACAACAATACGTATACTAAATATTGGGATAGGGGCTTGGAGTTGGGAACACCCTTTTAATTGTCCAGTTGATCACCATTCTAAGTATCCCAGAGGAAGTCAGTGCACAAATTCAACATGTTGTCCTATCTGAAAGCAGCATGCTATTAACCAAGAGAAGTGTGGCAGAAATACATATACGGTAGCTTTGCTGGAAAATATTCATTGTAATTTGTAACTTATTTATTTTAACCCCTTCATGACCCAGCCTATTTTGACCTTAATGACCTGGCCGTTTTTTGCAATTCTGACCAGTGTCCCTTTATGAGGTAATAACTCAGGAACGCTTCAACGGATCCTAGCGGTTCTGAGATTGTTTTTTCGTGACATATTGGGCTTCATGTTAGTGGTAAATTTAGGTCAATAAATTCTGCGTTTATTTGTGATAAAAACGGAAATTTGGCGAAAATTTTGAAAATTTCGCAATTTTCACATTTTGAATTTTTATTCTGTTAAACCAGAGAGTTATGTGACACAAAATAGTTAATAAATAACATTTCCCACATGTTTACTTTACACCAGCACAATTTTGGAAACAAAATTTTTTTTTGCTAGGAAGTTATAAGAGTTAAAATTTGACCAGCGATTTCTCATTTTTACAACGAAATTTACAAAACCATTTTTTTTAGGGACCACCTCACATTTGAAGTCAGTTTGAGGGGTCTATATGGCTGAAAATACCCAAAAGTGACACCATTCTAAAAAATGCACCCCTCAAGGTGCTCAAAACCACATTCAAGAAGTTTTTTAACCCTTCAGGTGCTTCACAGCAGCAGAAGCAACATGGAAGGAAAAAATGAACATTTAACTTTTTAGTCACAAAAATTATCTTTTAGCAACATTTTTTTTATTTTCCCAATGGTACAAGGAGAAACTGAACCACGAAAGTTGTTGTGCAATTTGTCCTGAGTACGCTGATACCTCATATGTGGGGGTAAACCACTGTTTGGGCGCACGGCAGGGCTTGGAAGGGAAGGAGCGCCATTTGACTTTTTGAATGAAAAATTGGCTCCACTCTTTAGCGGACACCATGTCACGTTTGGAGAGCCCCCGTGTGCCTAAAAATTGGAGCTCCCCCACACGTGACCCCATTTTGGAAACTAGACGCCCCAAGGAACTTATCTAGATGCATAGTGAGAACTTTGAACCCCCGGGGGCTTCACAAATTGATCCGTAAAAATGAAAAAGTACTTTTTTTTCACAAAAAAATTCTTTTAGCCTCAATTTTTTTCATTTTCACATGGGCAACAGGATAAAATGGATCCTAAAATTTGTTGGGCAATTTCTCATGAGTACACCGATACCTCACATGTGGGGGTAAACCACTGTTTGGGCACATGGTAAGGTTCGGAAGGGAAGGAGCGCCATTTGACTTTTTGAATGAAAAATTATCTCCATTGTTAGCGGACACCATGTCGTGTTTGGAGAGCCCCCGTGTGCCTAAACATTGGAGCTCCCCCACAAATGACCCCATTTTGGAAACTAGACCCCCCAAGGAACTTATCTAGATGCATATTGAGCACTTTAAACCCTCAGGTGCTTCACAAATTGATCTGTAAAAATGAAAAAGTACTTTTTTTTTCACAAAAAAATTCTTTTCGCCTCAGTTTTCATTTTCACATGGGCAATAGGATAAAATGAATCCTAAAATTTGTTGGGCAATTTCTCCCGAGTACGCCGATACCTCATATGTGGGGGTAAACCACTGTTTGGGCACACGGCAGGGCTCGGAAGGGAAGGCGCGCCATTTGACTTTTTGAATGGAAAATTAGCTCCAATTGTTAGCGGACACCATGTCGCGTTTAGAGAGCCCCTGTGTGCCTATGCATTGGAGCTCCCCCACAAGTGACCCCATTTTGGAAACTAGACCCCCCAAGGAACTTATCTAGATGCATATTGAGCACTTTAAACCCCCAGGTGCTTCACAGAAGTTTATAATGCAGAGCCATGAAAATAAAAAATAATTTTTCTTTCCTCAAAAATGATTTTTAGCCTGGAATTTCCTATTTTGCCAAGGGTAATAGGAGAAATTGGACTGCAAATGTTGTTGTCCAGTTTGTCCTGAGTACGCTGATACCCCATATGTGGGGGTAAACCACTGTTTGGGCGCACGGCAGGGCTCGGAAGGGAAGGCACGCCAATTGGCTTTTTAAATGGAAAATTAGCTCCAATCATTAGCGGACACCATGTCACGTTTGGAGAGCCCCTGTGTGCCTAAACATTGGAGATCCCCCACATATGACCCCATTTTGGAAACTAGACCCCCAAAGGAACTAATCTAGATGTGTGGTGAGGACTTTGAACTTCCAAGTGCTTCACAGAAGTTTATAACGCAGAGCCATGAAAATAAAATAAAAATTTTATTTTCTCTAAAATGATTTTTTAGCCTGCAATTTATTATTTTCCCAAGGGTAAAAGGAGAAATTTGACCCCAAAAGTTGTTGTACAGTTTCTCCTGAGTACGCTGATACCCCATATGTGGGGGTAAACCACAGTTTGGGCACATGTCGGGGCTCGGAAGTCAAGTAGTGACATTTTGAAATGCAGACTTTGATGGAATGCTCTGCGGGCGTTACGTTGCGTTTGCAGAGCCCCTGATGTGGCTAAACAGTAGAAACCCCCCACAAGTGACCCCATTTTAGAAACTAGACCCCGAAAGGAACTTATCTAGATGTGAGGTGAGCACTTTGAACCCCCAAGTGCTTCACAGAAGTTTATAACACAGAGCAGTGAAAATAATAAATACGTTTTCTTTCCTCAAAAATAATTTTTTAGCCCAGAATTTTTTATTTTCCCAAGGGTTACAGGAGAAATTGGACCCCAAAAGTTGTTGTCCAGTTTCTCCTGAGTACGCTGATACCCCATATGTGGGGGTAAATCACTGTTTGGGCACACGTCGGGGCTCAGAAGGGAAGTAGTGACTTTTGAAATGCAGACTTTGATGGAATGGTCTGCGGGCGTCACGTTGCGTTTGCAGAGCCCCTGGTGTGCCTAAACAGTAGAAACCCCCCACAAGTGACCCCATTTTGGAAACTAGACCCCCCAAGGAACTTATCTAGATATGTGGTGAGCACTTTGAACCCCCAAGTGCTTCACAGACGTTTACAACGCAGAGCCGTGAAAATAAAAAATCATTTTTCTTTCCTCAAAAATGATGTTTTAGCAAGCAATTTTTTATTTTCTCAAGGGTAACAGGAGAAATTGGACCCCAGTAATTGTTGCCCAGTTTGTCCTGAGTACGCTGATACCCCATATGTGGGGGTAAACCACTGTTTGGGCACATGTCGGGGCTCGGAAGTCAAGTAGTGACGTTTTGAAATGCAGACTTTGATGGAATGGTCTGCGGGCGTCACGTTGCGTTTGCAGAGCCCCTGGTGTGCCTAAACAGTAGAAACCCCCCACAAGTGACCCCATTTTGGAAACTAGACCCCCCAAGGAACTTATCTAGATATGTGGTGAGCACTTTGATCCCCCAAGTGCTTCACAGACGTTTACAACGCAGAGCCGTGAAAATAAAAAATCATTTTTCTTTCCTCAAAAATGATGTTTTAGCAAGCAATTTTTTATTTTCTCAAGGGTAACAGGAGAAATTGGACCCCAGTAATTGTTGCCCAGTTTGTCCTGAGTACGCTGATACCCCATATGTGGGGGTAAACCACTGTTTGGGCACATGTCGGGGCTCGGAAGTCAAGTAGTGACGTTTTGAAATGCAGACTTTGATGGAATGGTCTGCGGGCGTCACGTTGCGTTTGCAGAGCCCCTGGTGTGCCTAAACAGTAGAAACCCCCCACAAGTGACCCCATTTTGGAAACTAGACCCCCCAAGGAACTTATCTAGATATGTGGTGAGCACTTTGAACCCCCAAGTGCTTCACAGACGTTTACAACGCAGAGCCATGAAAATAAAAAATCATTTTACTTTCCTCAAATATGATGTTTTAGCAAGCAATTTTTTATTTTCTCAAGGGTAACAGGAGAAATTGGACCCCAGTAATTGTTGCCCAGTTTGTCCTGAGTACACTGATACCCCATATGTGGGGGTAAACCACTGTTTGGGCACACGTCGGGGCTCGGAAGGGAAGGAGCACCATTTGACTTTTTGAATAAAAGATTGGCTGGAATCAATGGTGGCGCCATGTTGCGTTTGGAGACCCCCTGATGTGCCTAAACAGTGGAAACCCCTCAATTCTAACGCCAACACACCCCTAACCCTTATCCCAACTGTAGCCGTAACCCTAACCACAACCCTAACCCCAACACACCCCTAACCCTAACCACAACCCTAATTCCAACCCAACCCTAACCCTAAGGCTATGTACCCACGTTGCGGATTCGTGTGAGATTTTTCCGCACCATTTTTGAAAAATCCGCGGGTAAAAGACACTGCGTTTTACCTGCGGATTTACTGCGGATTTCACCTGCGGATTCCTATTGAGGAATAGGTGTAAAACGCTGCGGAATCCGCACAAAGAATTGACATGCTGCGGAAAATACAACGCAGCGTTTCCGTGCGGTATTTTCCGCACCATGGGCACAGCGGATTTGGTTTTCCATAGGTTTACATGGTACTGTAAACCTGATGGAACACTGCTGCGGATCCGCAGCGGCCAATCCGCTGCGGATCCGCAGCCAAATCCGCACCGTGTGCACATAGCCTAATTCTAAAGGTATGTGCACACGCTTCGGAAAACGCTGCGGATCCGCAGCAGTTTCCCATGAGTTTACATTTCAATGTAAACCTATGGGAAACAAAAATCGCTGTACACATGCTGCGGAAAAACTGCACGGAAACGCAGCGGTTTACATTCCGCAGCATGTCACTTCTTTCTGCGGATTCCACAGCGGTTTTACAACTGCTCCAATAGAAAATCGCAGTTGTAAAACCGCAGTGAAATGCGCAGAAAAACCGCGGTAAATCTGCCATAAATCCGCAGCGGTTTAGCACTGCGGATTTATCAAATCCGCTGCGGAAAAATCCGCAGAGGACCAGAATACGTGTGCACATACCGAAACCCTAACCCTACCCCTAACCCTACCCCTAACCCTACCCCTAACCCTACCCCTACCCCTACCCCTAACCCTACCCCTAACCCTAGCCCTAACCTTACCCCTAACCCTACCCCTAACCCTACCCCTAACCCTACCCCTAACCCTAGCCCTAACCTTACCCCTACCCCTACCCCTAACCCTACCCCTAACCCTACCCCTAACCCTAACCCTAACCCTAGTTCTAACTCCAACCTTAGTGAAAAAAAAAAAAATTCTTTATTTTATTATTGTCCCTATCTATGGGGGACAAATGGGGGGGGTCATTTACTGTTTTTTTATTTTGACCACTGTGATAGATTATATCACAGTGATCAAAATTCACATTGGAACGAATCTGCCGGCCGGCAGATTCGGCGGGCGCACTGCGCATGCGCCCGCCATTTTGGAACATGGCGGCGCTCGGGGAAGAAGACGGACGGACCCCGCCAGGATCGGTAAGTATAAGGGGGGGAGATCAGGGCACAGGGGGGGGGGAGATCAGGGCACGGGGGGGCGTCGGAGCACGGGGGGGAGGGATCGGAGCATGGGGGAGAGTGATCGGTGTGCGGGCGGGTGGATCGCTGTGCGGGGGGGTGGATCGCTGTGCGGGGGGGTGGATCGGTGTGCAGGGGGGGTGGTTCGGAGCACGGGGGGGGATCGGAGTGCGGGGGGGTTTGATTGGAGCACGGGGGGGTGTGATTGGAGCACGGGGGGAGCGGACAGGAGGATGGGGGAGCGGAGCACAGGACGGAGGGGAGCGGGCCACAGATCGGGGGCCACCCCCCCTGGGCTAAACTACCACTCCCCCTGTCCCTGCAGATCGGGTGAAATGGGAGTTAACCCTTTCACCCGGCCTGCAGGGACGCGATCTTTCTGTGACACAGCATATGCGTCACAGGTCGGATTGGCACCGACTTTCATGACGCATACGCTGTGTCACAGGTCGGGAAGGGGTTAATCCTTGGTTTTTAGCTATGGAGTATCATTGCACATACAGTTGGCTTCAAAGTTTGTGAGCCCTTCAGAAATTTTCATATTTTTGCCTAACTTTGATCTAAAGCTACAACAGATTTTCACACAAGCTCTAAAAGTTCACAAGAACAAACAATCAAATAAATCAGTCAAAAACATTAGACTTTCATGATTTTATTGAGGGAAATTAATCAATATCACATGTCTTTAAGTGGCAAAAGTATGTGAACCTTTATGGCGAGCATATAATTTGAAGGTGAAATTATTAGTCTGATGTTTTGAATCAATGGGATGAAAATCAGGTGTGAGTGGGCGACCTATTTAATTTAAAGAACAGAGATCTATCAATAGCTGAACACACGTTTGTGGAAGAAGTGCTTCAAGTCACAGATACAGTGGGGCAAAAAAGTATTTAGTCAGTCAGCAATAGTGCAAGTTCCACCACTTAAAAAGATGAGAGGCGTCTGTAATTTACATCATAGGTAGACCTCAACTATGGGAGACAAACTGAGAAAAAAAAATCCAGAAAATCACATTGTCTGTTTTTTTAACAATTTATTTGCATATTATGGTGGAAAATAAGTATTTGGTCAGAAACAAACAATCAAGATTTCTGGCTCTCACAAACCTGTAACTTCTTCTTTAAGAGTCTCCTCTTTCCTCCACTCATTACCTGTAGTAATGGCACCTGTTTAAACTTGCTATCAGTATAAAAAGACACCTGTGCACACCCTCAAACAGTCTGACTCCAAACTCCACTATGGTGAAGACCAAAGAGCTGTCAAAGGACACCAGAAACAAAATTGTAGCCCTGCACCAGGCTGGGAAGACTGAATCTGCAATAGCCAACCAGCTTGGAGTGAAGAAATCAACAGTGGGAGCAATAATTAGAAAATGGAAGACATACAAGACCACTGATAATCTCCCTCGATCTGGGGCTCCACGCAAAATCCCACCCCGTGGGGTCAGAAGGATCACAAGAACGGTGAGCAAAAATCCCAGAACCACGCGGGGGGACCTAGTGAATGAACTGCAGAGAGCTGGGACCAATGTAACAAGGCCTACACACTACGCCATCATGGACTCAGATCCTGCAGTGCCAGATGTGTCCCACTGCTTAAGCCAGTACATGTCCGGGCCCGTCTGAAGTTTGCTAGAGAGCATTTGGATGATCCAGAGGAGTTTTGGGAGAATGTCCTATGGTCTGATGAAACCAAACTGGAACTGTTTGGTAGAAACACAACTTGTCGTGTTTGGAGGAAAAAGAATACTGAGCTGCATCCATCAAACACCATACCTACTGTAAAGCATGGTGGTGGAAACATCATGCTTTGGGGCTGTTTCTCTGCAAAGGGGCCAGGACAACTGATCCGGGTACATGAAAGAATGAATGGGGCCATGTATCGTGAGATTTTGAGTGCAAACCTCCTTCCATCAGCAAGGGCATTGAAGATGAAACGTGGCTGGGTCTTTCAACATGACAATGATCCAAAGCACACCGCCAGGGCAACGAAGGAGTGGCTTCATAAGAAGCATTTCAAGGTCCTGGAGTGGCCTAGCCAGTCTCCAGATCTCAACCCTATAGAAAACCTTTGGAGGGAGTTGAAAGTCCGTGTTGCCAAGCGAAAAGCCAAAAACATCACTGCTCTAGAGGAGATCTGCATGGAGGAATGGGCCAACATACCAACAACAGTGTGTGGCAACCTTGTGAAGACTTACAGAAAACATTTGACCTCTGTCATTGCCAACAAAGGATATATTACAAAGTATTGAGATGAAATTTTGTTTCTGACCAAATACTTATTTTCCACCATAATATGCAAATAAAATGTTAAAAAAACAGACAATGTGATTTTCTGGATTTTTTTTTCTCAGTTTGTCTCCCATAGTTGAGGTGTACCTATGATGCAAATTACAGACGCCTCTCATCTTTTTAAGTGGTGGAACTTGCACTATTTCTGACTGACTAAATACTTTTTTGCCCCACTGTAATTTCTGAGGACCTCAGAGGTGATGAAGAACAGTTGGGAAACCACCAAACCATATTCAGACAGATTATGCACAAATGAAGGAAATTCAAGACTATTATTTCCATCCTCACACGTGCTTGACCAACAAAGGTCACTCCATGAGGAAAGAGAATAATAGTCTGTGAGATGACAAAGTAACTCAAGATAACCTTCAAAAAACTAAAAGTCTTTCGCATTAGCTAATAAGTCCACCATCGGGATGACACGGAACAACAATGGTGTGTATAGCAAGTTTGCAAGGAGGAAGAATATTTTTTTCATTTTCTTATATAGCGCCACTAATTCCACAGCACATCATCTTCCCTGTCACCATTGGGGCTCACAATCAGAGAATTCGAAGGAAACTCCCATAAACAGAGGGCAAACATCCAAACTCCTTGCAGATGTTGTCCTTGGTGGGATATGAACCTAGAACCTCATTGCTGCAAGGCTACAGTACTAACCACTGAGCCACCAAGCTGCCCAATGAACCACTGCCCTGACCTTCGGAAATATTTTAAAGATCACCTGGACAAACGAGAAGACTACCGGAACAATATTTTGTGGCTGGATAAGACCAAAATAAACCTTCTGCTTTTAATTAGAAGTGTTATGTTTCAAGAAGAAGAAACTCTGCATTATAGCATAAAAAAACCTCATATCATCAGTGAAACATGGTGGTGGTATCATGGATTGGGTCTGTTTTGCTGCAACTGATTCAGGACAGCTTCCCACCATTGATGTAACAATAAATCCTGAATTTTATTAGCTAATTCTTAAGAGAATGTTAGGAGATCTATCCATGAGCTACGGTAAATCTCAGGAGAACATGCAACAAGGCAATGATCCAAATAACATCACTTTTGTAGTAGAGTTTGGCTATTCCTCACCCAGCTTTAAGTCTCCTACACAGCTGTTTCTGTTTCAGATAATGACTGTGTTCCTATCTATGAATTGTTTGGCTTCTACAGCCTCTGGGTATAAGTTAAAATACATAACATAATGCAGAATGAGCTACTAATGAATCTATCAGTGAGCTCATTCCGAGGGAGAGGTCTAGGAACCCTATTTCTCATGCCCGGAATTTTCTTCTAACCTGACTTTTGTCTAAATCAAAGTTCAACTCTAGGCAGTAGAAAGCAAGAGGTCCAAAAGTTTTAATAAAATCCAATTGCGAAAATGATTTTGAATTTTTAAGCCAAATACATTCATTTAATAAAAAAAGCCCCCACTAGATTGTACATCCTTTACGTTCTACAAAACACTACCCCAAGTAAAAGAGAAATGCTCCTTTTCTACTAATATACAGAAGAAGTTTGAAAACCTCTTTGAAGTTTACAAGGCAGTGCTGCAAAAAAACAAAACTGTTTAATGACATTTACTGTATAGTAATAAAAAATATAGTGATATATCGGCTGACAGATGACCAGTTCCGAAGGACCAAACTTTGGATTCCATTTTTACCACATTCGCCTTTCATGAATTTGGCACTCACCGGCATACGTCGTTTTCTTGCTCCTCCAAACCAAACTGGCTGTCGAACGTTAGTTGTATTCTAGTGTTTTCTGTGGAGTCCAGTTTCCAGGTGAGTAGAAGATTTCTGGGATAGCTGTTAGGGAAGCGTGGGCTGTTTATACAGCCATTGCCCACAACATGGATGGTTTCTTCTTTCTGGTACAGCCTGGTAAGGAGATTGCTCTCTGTCGGAATAAAACAATGGTGTCACATGGAATCTGTCAACATTTCAACCATAAGATATCAAATGTGATGCAAAGGACTAACAGATATTTTTATTAAGATATCAGATGGTTATAGATGTTCAGATCAGAACAAAAAATGGATATTTAACACATCAGCCTACCACTGAGTAGCTATCCTTAAGCTTCTGCCCCATTGCCCATTCTGCTGACTATGATTATTATTATTTTTTATTGTTATAGCGCCATTTATTCCATGGCGCTTTACATGTGAGGAGGGGTATAGATAATAAAAACAAGTACAATAATCTTAATCAATACAAGTCAAGACTGGTACAGTAGGAGAGAGGACCCTGCCTGCGAAGGCTCACAATCTACAAGGGATGGGTGAGGATACAGTAGGTGAGGATAGAGCTGGTCATGCAGCAGTTTGGTGAATCGGTGGTTACTGCAGGTTGTAGGCTTGTCGGAAGAGGTAGGTCTTCAGGTTTCTTTTGAAGGTTTCAATGGTAGGCGAGAGTCTGATATGTTGGGGTAGAGAGTTCCAGAGTAGGGGTGATGCGTGAGAGAAATCTTGTATGCGATTGTGGGAAGAGGAGATAAGAGGGGAGTCGAGAAGGAGATCTTGTGAGGATCGGAGGTTGCGTGCAGGTAAGTATCGGGAGACGAGGTCACAGATGTATGGAGGACACAGGTTGTGGATGGCTTTGTGTGTCGTGTCATGGTTATGGTTTTGAACTGGAGTCTCTGGGTAATGGGGAGCCAGTGAAGGGATTGACAGAGAGGAGAGGCCGTGGAATAGCGGGGGGACAGGTGGATTAGTCGGGCAGCAGAGTTTAAGATAGATTGGAGGGGTGCAAGAGTGTTAGAGGGGAGGACACAGCAGGAGGTTGCAGTAGTCTAAGCGGGAGTTGATGAGGGCATGGACTAGATTTTTTGCAGATTCTAGGTTGAGGAATGAACAGACCTGGGAGATGTTTTTGAGTAGAAGTCGGCAGGAGGTGGAAAGGGCTTGGATATGTGGTTTGAAAGAGAGATCAGCGTCAAGGATTACCCCGAGGCAGCGAGCTTGTGGGACTGGGGAGAGTGGGCAGCCGTTTACTGTAATGGATAGGTTTGTTGGGAGAGTCGCGTGAGATGGGGGAAAGATGATGAATTCTGTTTTGTCCATGTTAAGTTTTAGAAATCTAGCAGAGAAGAAGGATGAAATAGCAGACAGACATTGTGGGATCTCTCCACCGTCAGGATCAGTAAGACGCTCAACATTCTTTGATCAAGATCCAGAAACCAATGGTGAACCCACTCCATTTCCTCCCTTTAGATAACGATTAAAGTCAAATAGACAGATTCCTATTGCGGATCCAGATAAAAAGGACATTTCTCAAATATATAAGCACCTATAAGAGAGGGATTATGACCACCTGACCCTACCGAGGCCAATGATGTAGAACATCTTTTTTTCGACTCCCGATTTAGTCCATAGACTGCTGACCTGCATATTCAGAAAGAATTCCACTTAGCCTGAGATTTATAGATAAAGGGAAAGGAAGGAATGAAGAAAAGAAGGAAAAAAAGGTATATAAATAAAAAGCTAAATAGGTTGTCATAGGCTAGGTGCAGACAAGAGTATGTTCTCTCATGCGAGATAATAGGGTCGATTATGCTAATCACACTCTGATTGTGAGTATGGTGAGTATGATGTGATCCAATTCTCTTGGATGAGGAAAAGTTGAAGAAAAAAATGTGTCCATCTTCTGCATTCTGTCAGTCCATGAAAAACCGGACAGCACTCAGATGTCATCCAAGTGCTGTCTGATGTTTTCTATGGATTCATTGACTTGCATGGCCAAGTGCGAATCGAATATAAGATCCAACTTGGGTATGCTGCGATTATTTCTCGGTCCGAAGAAAAAAATGAATAATGTGCACGGCCCTATAGAATAACATAGATCTTAGTGTGATTCGATTTGTCAGTTTTTCACTCTTATCTATTATAGTCTATGGGGCTGTTCACATGTCCGTTTATGTTTCTGGAGACTTCTCTAATAGTGATGGGTCGTCCGTCAACATTTCGACACAAAGACCCGGCTCGCTGCTGTGAACGATGGGAGCCGGCACCTCTGTGAGAGCCACTGAATTCTCTTAATGGCTTTCACTGGACATATAATGGTGAACAAATATTTAAAAGGAATGCACATGACTGCACATCACTATAATCTCTAATGTTGACCTGAGTCATAGATCAAACTCGAGAACGTAAGGAAAGTCTTTGCGTCCATGAAAAAAATCAGACAGCACTTGGATGCCACGTGATTAGATTCACTGATTTAGTGAGGGTGATCCTGCGAGCTTCATGAAATCTGATTGGTATCGAGTTTATAATCCACACCCAGCACCAATCAGCAATAGAGATGAGCGCACGTGCTGGGATAAGGTGTTATCTGAGTATGTTCGGGTGCTAGCCGTGTGTCTTCGGCATGCTCGAAAAATATGTTCTAGTCCCCATGGCTGCATGTCTCCCGGCTGTGTGTTAGGCAATCCCTGCATGTCTTGAAGCTGTTGAACAGCCGCGAGACATGCGGGCATTGGGACTGGAACATATTATTCGAGCACGCCGAAGACACTCGGTTAGCACATGAGCATGCTCAGATAACTACTTATCCAAGCACGTTCACTCATCACTAATCAGCAAGCATATAGGTGCCTCTCCATTATTTACTCGTGGGCTTGATGTCACCAAACTATACAAATATGAAACCCACTTGCCACCACTACAGAGCAAGCGGAAAGAGCTGGGCAAAGCACCAGAATTGGTGCATCTAATAAATTTCTGGGCAGCTGCAGACTGCTATTTTTATGCTAGGGGGCAATATCCATGGCTTCTTATCAACCTGAGAATACCAGCCCCAGGTGTCTGCTTTAACTTGGCTGGTTGTCAAAAATGGAGGGACCCAATTCCGTTTTTTTACATTATTTACATCATTTAAAAAAAATGGTGTGGGGACACCTCTATTGCTGATAACCAGCCTTGATAAAGCTGACAAAGGAGGGTTGCAGCCCACAGCTGTCTGTTTTGCCTGGCTGGTTGTCAAAAATACAGGGGAACCCACGCCGTTTTAAAAAAAATAATAATTTAGCGCACAATCGTGGACTGATGAATATTCCCATCAGCCGCGCCTTCTCTCGGTTTTACTAGCGGCAGCAGGCGTAGGCTGATGGGAGCAGTAGTCCCATCAGCTGACATCAGTAACCGGAGGTAAACTTTATACCTCCGATCACAGCTGGGGCTCACCCTGTCATTTGACAGAGTGGGAATCGTGGTTGTATGACCGGCGGTAATGATTTTCGGGCCAACCATTCAAGTGAAAGGGGATCCGGGTAATGTTCTGGTACCCGAACCCAACCATATTTTAACTATTCGGCCGAACTCGTTGGATCTGAACATCCAGAGGTCAGCCCATCTCTACTCTTATCAGTTCATTTACAGATAAGAAAAACATGCATTTTTCTGGAATAAGACATGAGAATGCAGACATCAAGGTATCATAGTAACATAGTAACATAGTTAGTAAGGCCGAAAAAAGACATTTGTCCATCCAGTTCAGCCTATATTCCATCATAATAAATCCCCAGATCTACGTCCGTCTACAGAACCTAATAATTGTATGATACAATATTGTTCTGCTCCCGGAAGACATCCAGGCCTCTCTTGAACCCCTCGACTGAGTTCGCCATCACCACCTCCTCAGGCAAGCAATTCCAGATTCTCACTGCCCTAACAGTAAAGAATCCTCTTCTATGTTGGTGGAAAAACCTTCTCTCCTCCAGACGCGAAGAATGCCCCCTTGTGCCCGTCACCTTCCTTGGTATAAACAGATCCTCAGCGAGATATTTGTATTGTCCCCTTATATACTTATACATGGTTATTAGATCGCCCCTCAGTCGTCTTTTTTCTAGACTAAATAATCCTAATTTCGCTAATCTATCTGGGTATTGTAGTTCTCCCATCCCCTTTATTAATTTTGTTGCCCTCCTTTGTACTCTCTCTAGTTCCATTATATCCTTCCTGAGCACGGGTGCCCAAAACTGGACACAGTACTCCATGTGCGGTCTAACTAGGGATTTGTGCAGAGGCAGTATAATGCTCTCATCATGTGTATCCAGACCTCTTTTAATGCACCCCATGATCCTGTTTGCCTTGGCAGCTGCTGCCTGGCACTGGCTGCTCCAGGTAAGTTTATCATTAACTAGGATCCCCAAGTCCTTCTCCCTGTCAGATTTACCCAGTGGTTTCCCATTCAGTGTGTAATGGTGATATTGATTCCTTCTTCCCATGTGTATAACCTTACATTTATCATTGTTAAACCTCATCTGCCACCTTTCAGCCCAAGTTTCCAACTTATCCAGATCCATCTGTAGCAGAATACTATCTTCTCTTGTATTAACTGCTTTACATAGTTTTGTATCATCTGCAAATATCGATATTTTACTGTGTAAACCTTCTACCAGATCATTAATGAATATGTTGAAGAGAACAGGTCCCAATACTGACCCCTGCGGTACCCCACTGGTCACAGCGACCCAGTTAGAGACTATACCATTTATAACCACCCTCTGCTTTCTATCACTAAGCCAGTTACTAACCCATTTACACACATTTTCCCCCAGACCAAGCATTCTCATTTTGTGTACCAACCTCTTGTGCGGCACGGTATCAAACGCTTTGGAAAAATCGAGATATACCACGTCCAATGACTCACTGTGGTCCAGCCTATAGCTTACCTCTTCATAAAAACTGATTAGATTGGTTTGACAGGAGCGATTTCTCATAAACCCATGCTGATATGGAGTTAAACAGTTATTCTCATTGAGATAATCCAGAATAACATCCCTCAGAAACCCTTCAAATATTTTACCAACAATAGAGGTTAGACTTACTGGCCTATAATTTCCAGGTTCACTTTTAGAGCCCTTTTTGAATATTGGCACCACATTTGCTATGCGCCAGTCCTGCGGAACAGACCCTGTCGCTATAGAGTCCCTAAAATAAGAAATAATGGTTTATCTATTACATTACTTAGTTCTCTTAGTACTCGTGGGTGTATGCCATCAATCATTTTATTCAACTTTCTATATTACTTAGATCCCCATATAGACGGCTTAGAAGGGTTGATCCCCGTTAAGTTTGGATAAATGTAAGAAACAAAGCTGTTGTCAGCAGGTAATAACGTAGTTCTAATATAACTCTCAGCCCACCCAAATACTGCGGCATGTATGCATTCATTGTGACGATATACTGCAATGCTAACGTTGGCCGTACACCGGAATACTTTATATTGTATTGGCTGCAGAATCCATAAGCTTTTGGTGCGTTATAAGTTGACATAAGCAACATCACAAAGGTAAAATACGACTAAAAAAGCCACTTAAAATTCATGCCACAGCACTGCAGTTAAACCCAGCATCCTGTAATATATCTTTTGGCAGGGGGAACATAAGTTTTAGGTGAGTGGAGCATATAGGTTCATTATATTAATATATTTGGCATCCAGTTATGGAACATAATGATCCTCTGGATTCTTGGCTGATCATTAGCTCACTTCAGCTTAGTCATCAAAACAGAAAAGATTTAAAGATATTCGGTTCGGAATCCAAATCGAGGAGAAGTTCACCTTCAGGACAGAAGTTCTAGACGCGTACTGAATAGTTAACGTCACGCCAGCGCTTCTCAGAAATGTCAGCATCTTGACAGCTTAAGAGGCTTCTTCCAGTGCGTGTGGCTGAAGCATTGTACTCCATAAGTTACTCATGTATACATAATACGCTGCGACATCAGGAGATGCCACACATGCACAAGATGGGTCCTTTGGTATAAACTTCCAAATCTTGGGTTCTCCTTCTAAACCAGGACAAACGCCATACTCGGATGTACTCCATTCTGATGGCAGGGACATTGTTCTAGTAAATATATAGTTCATACCGCCAACATTATTAGGGAAGGGCGCTATTTCACTTGCTGCCCTAAGCAGCAAAAAGGGATTCAAGACTCTGACAACATCGAACAAGATCACCAAGATGGCGACCATGTAGACTATTGCTTGCCATGACTTACACGAAGATCGGTGAACTGAGCTTCCTATCTCAGTCTAACCACTTAGATGCTGCAGATGCTATTGACTGCGGCATCTAAGGGGCTAAACTGTAAGGATTGATGTTCTTCTTACCAAGCCCCTCAACTTTCAGAAGGTTCCTGGCTATGTGTGTTAGCAAGGCTCCACGTCCAGCCACTGATCTCGCAGAACTACAGCATGATGTACAGTATATATCTGTCATGGAAAGGGTATGAAACCATATGATGGTTATATACGTATAAATATTACCCCATGAAGGATAAGGTCGAAGACTAAACTGCACAGAGGCGATCAGTATTGCTGGTTACATGCTGAGAATTCGTATGCTCTGCTCCATATGGATGAGAAACTTCAGTTATTTCTATAATAGGGAACTAGGGTGGTCTTACAGTGAACTCATCTTTGCTCAAAGGGAATTCATCACCACGTTTTTATCACCTAATCCGAGGTCAGCATAATGTAGGGTCAAAGACCCTGACACTATGGATGTGTCACTTACTGGGCTGCTTAGCTTAGCCTTCATACAATCACTGTTTTATCAGCAGGAGATTATCACTAGAGGACCAGTAAAACTTATGCCTATAGTCCTCCATAGCCATGAGCTCGGTATAACCCCGCCCCCACCACTGATTGGCTGCTTTCTGTATACACTGTGCATAGCCAAAACCGAAAAAACGCCTTCACAGAAAGACCAGATAATAAAAAGAGAATATAATCTTTACTGAAAAACACATAAAAACATACAACTACTGGGACAGTAACCACTGGTGCGGGAAAGAAACACAGTGGGACCCACATATGGACCAACCTCACAAAAACAGTATAACAGTGACTGCAGTAGGCTGATTATAAATAATACATACATACGCCTCAATAGTATACAGGTAAAAAGTAATAACTCTATTACAAAGTGTAAGTTAATATACATGGAGACATGCACCTAAGAAATAGCACTATAAAGTATGAGACATAAATATAGAGCAGCCTGACAGTGCAAATAAACAATACTGCAAAAATAACGGTATAATTACCAAGAGGAGGAACCTGGGGACCCACCACACCCGACGCGCGTTTCGCAATGAAATGCTTCATCCAGGGGTGGTTGGGTACTGGCCAGAATGGGGTTAAGTAGTGGTCATGACCAATCAGAACCAGGGAACCAGGAACACAAAATAGCATCACCTGTGATGGAGTCCTAGGAAGACCGGATATAGCTAGGAACGGCGGTGCAGAAGTGAAAGTAAAAGTAAAAACTGGCATAGGCAGAAAGCTGCCAATCAATGGTGTGGGCGGGATTATAAAGAGCTTTTTTTTGTCAATGGAAGGCTAGAAACAGCAATTTGGATCAGCAGGGGCACTCCTTTCACTTTGTAAATTTTTTTCACACATTGTGCCCCTTCACCCTCTCCCTCCCCACTTCCAATAGTTGTCATAAAAGACATTTAGGGAGCATTTTATATTTCAGACAGGAGGATGAAGCATTGTTCCTGCTTCCACAATACAGTACTCAGTACATAGCGCTATGCATACAGCAATTTGGCAGGCAGAGATAGCAATAAACCATCTCTGCCTTCTCTGTGTTGAGTCTGGTCAACTCTGACAGATGGCTCCATGCTTGTACAGCTGCTTGGTCTTCGGCAGCTGCTTACTCAGCTCTGGCATTTAAAAACATTACTGCAGAATCACAACAAACGGCCTGAGATTTGCCAGGTTTGACATGAAAGTCTGCAGTCACTTTATGTGACTGCAGACTTGTGAATCTTCACAGCGCACACACAGCACGCTGTGAGGATTCTCTGGGGCCGGTGACAAGACCGAGCCATCATTTGACAATGTGTCATGATTTTTGGATTCGTGGCAGCACTGTTTCTACTATGTTTTAAATATAGCTTTTTTCTTTCAGGACCAGCAGGGGTTAATGTCGGTTTCCCTTGCTGGAAGTCTGCTGCAACTGCAGAGTGGCTAGGTCAGCTGATGTGGGTGGTGACCACTCCCATCATTCTTTAAATGGACACCTGATGCTTCATTTGACTGTTGGTGATTCTATGGAGACCAGCTGTGAAGTTGCAGCTCTCTGGTGTCAGCTATTTCTGGAGTTTGGAGTCCGGTTTCTGTGTCATCTGCGGTGTGGAGCAGCAGAGTCTGGAAGCTAAGTGTGGTGTTTTTACCTTGTCCCTCCCATGTTTGTCACTGACCCCTGTGTTTGTACCACCTGCAGTGGTGAGTAGTGTTGAGCGATACCGTCCGATATTTGAAAGTATCGGTATCGGATGGTATCGGCCGATATCCGAAAAATATCGGATATCGCCGATACCGATATCCGATACCAATACAAGTCAATGGGACACAAATATCGGAAGGTATCCTGTAATGGTTCCCAGGGTCTGAAGGAGAGGAAACTCTCCTTCAGGCCCTGGGATCCATATTCATGTGTAAAATAAAGAATAAAAATAAAAAATATTGATATACTTACCCTCGGACACGCCCTGGTTGTAACCGCTGCAACCACCATGATTCCCTTCCTAAGAATGAGCGCGTAAAGGACCTTCGATGACGTCGCGGCTTGTGATTGGTCGTGTGACCGCTCATGTGACCGCTCATGCGACCAATCACAAGCTGCGACATCATCGAAGGTCCTTCACGCGCTCATTCTTAGGAACAGAAGCATGGCGGTTGCAGCGGTTACAACCAGGGCGCGTCCGAGGGTAAGTATATCAATATTTTTATTTTTATTCTTTATTTTACACATCAATCTTCATCCCGATACCGATTCCTGATATCGCAAAAATATCGGAACTCGGTATCGGAATTCCGATACCGCAAATATCGGCCGATACCCGATACTTGCGGTATCGGAATGCTCAACACTAGTGGTGAGACTAGCGCACTTGCCGGTTAGTGCACTAGCCAGGGCAGTGCTAGGTGACAGCGAGGGACGAGGTTCCTGACGGCGAGGTGGGAGGACCTTCTTAGGGCATTAGGGGAGTGCAAGGACAGGTTCAGGCTGGAGCAGGAGGTAGGGCCTTTTTCTCTCCATTTCCATCCTGATGAATGTTTGTTGTGCCGTCCGCTGACTGACCCCACGTTGGGTCGTTATATTTCGTGACACCATGTCCACATGTATGCATACTCCTGGCCACATTCTGACTAGACAGTTGCATTGAGCGAGGCCACGCATGTCTAGTCGAAATGTAGCTGGGAGAATGCATTTTGCATACTTGTGGTCACATGACCGCCTGCTCCCAGCTCTGACACTAGAGAATTCTGACAGCACGTGCTTCTTTGTGTGATGTGAGGATTCACAAGTCTGCAGTCACATACTGTAACTGCATACTTTCATGCCAAACCTGGACAATCCCTTAAATTTTAACATGAAGCCATAGTAGTGTTAGCTTTAAAACCAACATTCTTTCCTACTGGACCTATGCTGCCTCCTTCCTGGTATCCTTGGTTTGACTCCAAGCAGGGTCACCAGGTGACTGATATAGAAGCCACTTATTGGCTGCGGAAGGGACAATGTGTCAAAAAAGGAAGAAAAATCCTCCTACAATTTACTACCAGCTCAAATGGAGCGCGTCTGTTGCAGCCAATGTAGGATCTGTATTTCCCAATAATCTTAGTAAGGGTAAATTCACATAAGCAGCTTTTTCAGCGTTATTTTTCTGCAGCAAAACCTGATCTCTTGGCAGAAAAGAAGCTGCAGAAAAAAAAGCATGTGTCCTTTGTTTTTCTTGCGTTTTTCGCTGCATTTTTTGTGCGTTTTTTTGCACTGGTTTTGGCATGCTAGATTTGTCTCTTCTGCATGCTGCTAAAGTTTAGTATTGGAAAAAAAGTCCTATTTCAAAGAATGAGGTTTTGGCACAAAAAACACTGCAAAACATGATCCCTGCGCTTTTTTTTTTTCAATGTGTGAAAAACTCTGAAAAAACGCTGAAAGAAGTGATATGTTCTATGTCCAAAAAATACCTATCCTCTGTGTCTAGCTATCGCCTGATATCTCTTCTCCCTTATGCCTCAAAACTACTGGAACAACATGCCCATCTTGAACTGTCCTCCCACCTCTCCTCCTGCTCCCTCTTTGACCGGTTACAATCTGGCTTCCGACCCCATCACTCAACTGAAACTGCCCTAACTATAGTCAACTATGACCTACTAACTGCAAGCAACACTTCTCTGTCCTCCTTCTCCTGTGTTCTGCCTTTGACACTGTAGACCATTCTCTTCTGCTACAGTTCCTCTCATCTCTTGGCATCACAGACTTGGCCCGATCCTGGATCTCGTCATATCTAACATACCGAACATTCATTGTCTCCCTCTCCCACACCACCTCCTCACTCCGCCCCTTGTCTGTCGATGTTCCTCAAGGCTCTGTTCTAGGACCCCTACTCTTCTCCATCTACACCTTCAGCCTGGGACAGCCCATAGAATCCCACAGTACGCAGTATCATCTCTATGCTGAAGACACGCAGATCTACCTATCTGGACCTGACCTCACCTCCTTACTTATCAAAATACCACACTGTCTGTCTGCTATCTCGGCCTTCTTTTCTGCTCGCTTTCTACAACTGAACATGGACAAAACAAAATTTATCATCTTTCCCCCATCTCATTCTACCCCTTCACCAGACCTATCCATCAATGTCAATGGCTGCTCACTTTCCCCAGTCCCACATGCCCGGAGCCTCGGTGTGATCCTCGACTCTGCCCTCTCTTTCAAGCCACATGTCCAAGCCCTTGCCTCATCCTGCCGTCTCAAACTCAAAAATATTTCCCGGATCCGCGCATTCCTTGACCACGACACCACAAAAACACTAGTGCATGCCCTTATCATCTCCCGCCTTGACTGCTGCAACCTCCTACTCTCTGGCCTCCCTTTTAGCACTCTGGCACCACTCCAATCCATCCTACACTCTGCTGCCTGACTAATCTACCTGTCTTCCCGCTGTTCCCCAGCCTCTCCCCTATGCCAAGCCCTTCACTGGCTTCCTATCGTCCAGAGACTCCAGTTCAAAATCCTTACTATGACATACAAAGAGATCCACAATCTGTCTCCTCCATACATCTGTGGCCTCGTCTCCCGGTACCTACGTACACACAACCTCCGAGCCTCTCAAGATCTCCTTCTCTACTCCCCTCTCATCTCTTCTTCCCACATCCAAGACTTCTCCCGTTCTTCCCCCATACTCTGGAATTTTCTACCCCAACACATCAGACTCTCGCCCACCATAGAAACCTTCAAAAAGAACCTGAAGACTCACCTCTTCCGACAAGCCTACAGCCTGCAGTGATCCTGAAGCTACTGAACCACCGCATGACCAGCTCTACCCTCTCCTAGTGTTTCATCACCCATCCCCTGCAGACTGTGAGCCCTCTAAGTGTCGTGATCAGAGCTCCATTTGCAGCATTACAACCCCTAAAACGCCAGTGTCAGTTGTGATCTTGGCATGTAGGTGATGATGGAGGTATCATGGCAGCCAGGGTCTTCTGAAGACCCCCGTGTATATTATGTTCACACACCTATGAAGCTCAGCTGTGGCCAGGTTTCATAGGAGAATAGTAATTTGACAGTACACTGCCATATTACAGTATTAGAGTGTATAGGGCAAGTGATCGCAGGTTCAACTCATTAAAAAATGATAAAAATATTTAAAATACCAAATCACTCTACTTTTCCTAAAATGTAAAATGTTAGCAAGATATTAATAGTAACTATCCAAAGTCATAAAATATCATAATATTTTTCCTGTACAGTGGGTGCCAAATTAAAGCAAAAATCAAAATAGCAGAATTGGTAATTTTGCCTCTGAAAAAAATGGAATAAAAAGAGATTATAAAGTTGTTTGGGCATCACAAATGTAGCAATAATAACTATAGTTTATATTACTATAAAAAAAAAACTCATTCAACTCTATAGAAACCAAAATAAAAAATCAGAGCTCTTGGAAGGCGAGAGGGAAATGTTGAAAAAGAAGAAAGGCCCATTGGGACTTTGTCTCCGAAGGGTTACATAGAATTGGAGAAGGTCCTACCAGCTTATGTGGAAAGAAAACTATGCCATCCCCCCCAAAATTTTGCACTTGTACTTGTGTGCAAATTTTCCCTCTCCACACATGATTCACAACTTGAATTCGTGCCAAAAGCCACTTGCTTTATTTCATCAGTTTACATAAATCGTTCCATTATTACGAATGTTTTAGGCTTAGTGCAGCATATTAATATGAATGGACTACGATCTGTCACAAATTCAATGACAACAAATAGTCTAAATAAAAATTAATAATATTCATCATCCTCTTAGAGAATTACTTGGCCTTTAATGATTAGAGATTTAGTAAAAAAGGAAATCAATGTTGATACACTAAAAAAACTATTTGTAACACCGTGTTCCCCATTAGTGACGGATTTTTGGAAAAAGAAAATCATTATTTTAGCTCAGTGCCATATAGGTAGAAATCTTCTCCTTCATTTTTGGAGAAATTAGGGATTTTTTCATACATGGACATGGATGATTTCAAAATAACAAACAGCAGCACGCTCACCTGTTGTCTCCATCATGGATTCAGCACAGGCAAATCTTGAAGGCTCCCGAAGCGATGTCTGCCTCATCCGAAAAGCCTGTCAATGGCTGCTGTGGTCGGGTGACTTGAAGAACACATCAATGGATGTTTCCTTGAATACATAATCTAGTCACCCGACTTCTGCAGTCAATCACATGATTCGGCAGCCTTGTTCGTATCTGGCAGTGTGGACATCACTTCCGGCACACATTCAGACCGGGTGACGGAAAGTGAGTATACCACCATTGGTTATTTTGAAAACATCCATACTTACATAAATTATGTTCTCTGCATCAAAAAACCACTTTAGATCATTTGCAAAAGGCAAAGATATGTTTTGCATACATCAATGAGGGTATATATGAAACTTTGCATCATGCCATGTTCGGGAAAATGTAATTTTCCTTACCTTCCCCTGACCAGTTACCATGTCCTTTTTCCTGTAGTTTTGAAACCCCTCAGTCCACCCAAAATGCTTTTACTGTACAACATTAAACAGAATGCAAGGAAGAAATGAGAGCTATGGGGCTCATGGGGCTAACAACTGATGTTGCTCTCTACTCTCCTCTTCTCCCCAGGGGCTGGGTCGCAACGATCAACGACCACTCCTGCAGGTTGCATCACGTCAACAAAGAAGCTCTTCCTCTTCTGGGCTGCTCCATTGATGAGATATGACCACTGATGTCATGCTGATTGACAGCCAGCTTCCTGCAGTTAGGCAGCGGGGAACCAGCTGTCAATCAGCATGATGTCGGCAGTCACTCCCCTTACGCCTATAAGAAAAAAATAAGATAGTCCTGTATAACCCTTTTAAACAGCATAGAGGGGATTGTTAGTTACAATGAAGTGAGATTTCATTGCTCAGGGTATATGGCCTCAAATAAGACACAGCCAACCAACTCAGCAAAAGTGAAGAGAAAAAAAACATGCAGAGAGAAAACAAATGTGATAAAATACTTTTCTAACGCTTAGTCCTTTCTCTGTCTTCTCTAGTGTTAGCTATCACTCCCAGGTTTGGGATATTGAACGTGCGAACGTGGCCTTATTTGGGTCGCCTGGGGTAGTGCATTCCAAAAAAACTTGCACAGCACGAGAGAAGTCTTGGAGATAGAGGTGCATGATTCAGCTTATGGAGGATATTCGCCTTAGATCAGTGGCACAGAGGCTAATAGACAGAAATTAGGTAGGTCACATAGGGTGCTGGCTGTCTCACACCATTCATCCAGGAATATGTGGCATCAATAAGAAAAGTAAGGTAGTGTGGGGTCGCACGCATTCAGCAAAGCATCGCATTAGCTAAGCATCAAGTTATAGCAGTTATTCCATGGCAAAGAACTAATATCCATCTCCTCTCCTCTCTTCACACAGGTATGCAGTGAATATCCCCAGCTCTCCCTGGATCCTGAATGCTCTGTATCTTGCAATGATTTTCTGTGTCAGCTAGCACCCTGAATGGTATGCAGTGAATATCCCCAGCTCTCCCTGGATCCTGAATGCTCTGTATCTTGCAATGATTTTCTGTGTCAGCTAGCACCCTGAATAGTAAGCAGTGAATATCCCCAGCTCTCCCTGGATCCTGAATGCTCTGTATCTTGCAATGATTTTCTGTGTCAGCTAGCACCCTGAATGGTATGCAGTTAATATCCCCAGCTCTCCCTGGATCCTGAATGCTCTGTATCTTGCAATGATTTTCTGTGTCAGCTAGTACCCTGAATGGTATTTTCATGTCATTCAAATCCTGTGCTAAAATTCATCATCAGTTACATGGTTTACAGTACTCACTGTTGTAGCTCCAGGGGGGGTCTCTGTTGATGGTTATCACAAAGAAGTGTTAGTATAGAGATGTTATTAGGACTGCATCTTTGATCATCTATCCACACCAGGATGTGTTGAGCAGCTGTCCCTACACTCGACAGAAACTGCACTCATCAAAGTGACCAACGACCTTCTGACAGCAAAATGTAACGTTGATTGTTGTGAATTCTGCTCTTGGGCTCCCTCCGGTTGTTATGAGTGGTAGTGCTGCGGTAGTTGGATCGCAGCATTTATCAGGTGTTTCTATTTTTTGCAATTTGGGCTGGGCTATTTAGTCCTGCTTTATCCTTTAGTCAGTGCCAGTTGTCTATTGTTTTTGGAGGATTCACTTCCATACCTGGTTTCTTCTGTTCTGCTGTTTATTTCTACAAAGATAAGTTCTGACTTTGTTTTTGCTGTCCACCTGCTGTGGACCTTATAGTTCTGTGCATTTTCATGTTTTGTCTAGTCCAGCTTTGTCTGTGAAGGATTTTTTGCAGCCAAGCTGTGTCTCTGGAGATGCAGATATACCCTCCATGTCTTTAGTCAGATGTGGTGATTTGTATTTTCTGTGGTGGATATTTTCTAGTGTTTTAATACTGACCGCATAGTACTCTGTCCTATTCTTTCTTTTTAGCTAGTATGGCCTCCTATGCTAAATCCTGATTTCATGTCTGCGTATGTTATTTCCCTCTGCTCTCACAGTCAATATTTGTGGGGGGCTGTTTATCCTTTGGGGATTTTCTCTGAGGCAAGATAGGTTTCCTGTTTCTGTCTTTAGGGGAAGTTAGTTCTTAGGCTGTGTCGAGGGGTCTAGGGAGTGTTAGGTACCCCCCACGGCTACTTCTAGTTGCGCTGCTAAGTTCAGGGTTTGCGGTCAGTACAGGTACCACCTTCTCCAGAGTACATCTCATGCTGCTCCTAGACCACCAGATCATAACAGTTGACCACTCTCTGCTCATTCTTCTCGATCTTTCTGCAGCTTTCGACACTGTTGACCACCCTCTCTTACTCTCTAGGCTCCAGTCACTTGGCATTAAGGACCCTGCTCTCTCCTGGTTCTCCTCCTATCTTTCTGACCGCTTCTTCAGTGTTCTGTTCTCTGGCTCCACTTCATCTCCTTTTCCTCTCACTTTCGGGGTACCCTAGGGCTCAGTCCTTGGCCCCCTTCTCTTCTCCCTCTACACGGCCCCAATTGGACAGATCAGCAGATTTGGCTTTCAGTACCATCTTTATGCCGATGACACACAACTATACATGTCATCCCCTGACCTTACCCCCGCTGTACTACAGAACACCACTGACTGTCTGTCTGCAGTCTCCAACATCATGTCCACTCTCTATCTGAAACTCAACCTCTCCAAAACTGAACTTCTTCTGCTCCCGCCTTCTACTAACCTCCCTAAACCTGACGTTTCCCTCTCCATGGGTGGCACCATAATAACACCCCGGCAGCAGGCGCGCTGTCTGGGTTTATGTTTGACTCCGATCTCTCCTTCACCTCCCATATACAATCTCTTGCCTGCTCGTGCCGCTTACACCTAAAGAACATCTCTAGAATCCGCCCTTTTCTCACCATAGAAACAACAAAAACCCTGTCGCCCTGATCTACTCCCACCTGGATTCCTGCAATGCTCTATTAATTGGCCTGCCCCACACTCGACTTTCCCCTCTCCAGTCTATCCTTAATGCAGCAGCCAGGGTCGTCCAAGGCAAACAGGATCATGGGGTGCATTAAAAGAGGTCTGGATACACATGATGAGAGCATTATACTGCCTCTGTACAAATCCCTAGTTAGACCGCACATGGAGTACTGTGTCCAGTTTTGGGCACCGGTGCTCAGGAAGGATATAATGGAACTAGAGAGAGTACAAAGGAGGGCAACAAAATTAATAAAGGGGATGGGACATCTACAATACCCAGATAGATTAGCGAAATTAGGATTATTTAGTCTAGAAAAAAGACGACTGAGGGGCGATCTAATAACCATGTATAAGTATATAAGGGGACAATACAAATATTTCGCTGAGGATCTGTTTATACCAAGGAAGGTGACGGGCACAAGGGGGCATTCTTTGCGTCTGGAGGAGAGAAGGTTTTTCCACCAACATAGAAGAGGATTCTTTACTGTTAGGGCAGTGAGAATCTGGAATTGCTTGCCTGAGGAGTTGGTGATGGCGAACTCAGTCGAGGGGTTCAAGAGAGGCCTGGATGTCTTCCTGGAGCAGAACAATATTGTATCATACAATTATTAGGTTCTGTAGAAGGACGTAGATCTGGGGATTTATTATGATGGAATATAGGCTGAACTGGATGGACAAATGTCTTTTTTCGGCCTTACTAACTATGTTACTATGTTACTATGTTACTATGTCCATCTGGCTAATCATTACTCGGACGCGTCCGCTCTTCGCCAGTCATTACAATGGCTGCCCATTCATTACAGGATACAATTCAAAGTACTTGTTCTCACCCACAAAGCTCTGCACAGTGCGGCACCCCCTTACATCTCCTCCCTCATTTCTGTCTATCGGCCTAGCGGACCGCTGCGCTCTGCAAATGAATTTCGGCTATCCCCTGCACTAATCCATACCTCCCACTCCCGACTCCAAGACTTCTCCCATGCTGCGCCAATCCTCTGGAATGCTCTACCCCAAGAAATTAGGACCATCCACAATTTGCATAGTTTTAGGCGCTCCCTTAAAACACATTTGTTCAGAGCGGCCTATCACGTTCCCTAATCAGTTATTTTGTTTGTGTGTGTAGCCCATTCACTACTTCCATCTATCCCCCACTCCCTGAAGATGGCTGGACCATCATTGTAAATACATCATTGTAAATACACACCTGTACTTTGTATCTCCCCCACCTCATTGCAGATTGTAAGCTCTCACGAGCAGGGTCGTCTTGTGTTGCTTTAATTACTGTATTGTTAACATTGTTACTTATTACTGTTGTGATTGAAGCTGTCTGTAAAGCGCTGCTGAATATGTTGGCGCTATATAAATAAAGATTATTATTTATTGTTATTAAGGAGCCAGTAACAAGCAGTGACTCTCAACCTTGTACTCTGAATGACCTGGCCCTTTGATTTTAGTAAATACTATGCAATGCTTTATTTTTCCTGTGGAGGTGCTATAGGGATACCTTGGCGACTGAATTCCCTCACAATACGACTTATCGCTAAAAGTCATCTTTGATGTGCTTTCTTTTTTTTAAAGCGTTCTAAAAAAAAGGTTTTGTTCAATTTTTTATTGTGTTTAAAGAACAATTAGGTGTTCTAAGTAGGTTTTGTTGTCTGGTAGCAGTTTGTTATATTAATTCCAGCATTTAAAGGGAATCTGTCAGCAGATTTTTGCTATTTACTCTGAGCACAGCATGAGATAGGGGCTGAGACACAGATTTCAGTGAGGTTTCACTGATTAGGCTGTGTGCTGTTGTTTCAATACAATGAGTGTCTTATCAGCAGGAGATTATGACTACCAGACTACAGTTCACATGCTTCCTGGTCCATCTCCGCCCCCCAGCAGTGATTAGCAGCTCACTGTCAATAGACAATGTACACATAAAGCTGTGATCTGGGTGGGGGCAGCTTTCTGAGCTCTGATGCATGCTGCATCTAAGAACTCTGATTGTATCGCAGCTGCACCCAGTACACTAAGTGATACATCGCTGGAATCAGTGTCTCTTTTCCTACATTGTGCTGCACTCAGATGAGGTAACAGAAACCTGCTGACAGATTCTCTTTTATTAGAAAAATTGTTTAAAACTGAAAACTTATTTTTTTTTATCCCAAAACAGTTCTTAGTAAAAAATGATTCGAAAGGACTTGAAAAGCAGCCACTGATGTCCTGAAACGCTCGGCTGTGACTGTGCTTCAGTCCTTTTAAGTTTCACCCATATGTAAAGAGCATCAGACAAATCCATTAATCGTCTAAATGAATTTATCTGCCTGATAAGCCGCATCAAAAGGAAATATGATTCCGTTCATTAGTCATGACGACTGCGAGTGTTTGTTCTGTTCCTCGTACACATAGTTTTCTTTTCAAAATCATAAAGCCATCGAGGCAAAGAGTCTGCTGTGAACCATAAGACGCGATAATACTTCAAATAATAAACATTTTGACTCACTGAAGAGGAAAAAAGGCAAATTGTCTCAAGATATCAAGGGAGTCAATAAAAACAAATGGAAACTCCCACACAACTAGGCTTGGCGCTAATTACAGTACAGTCATGGAAAACTCATTGTGTACGAACATGCAAATATATATATCTAAATGGAAATTAAAGGGGTCCTCTAAGAGAACCTCTTCCAGTACTTACAGCATAGAAAGTGCAGTTGCCTTCATTTTTTTGCCCTACAGGCAGCTGGAAAGAGGGGTCAGCATTCTAGGTAAGTGCAAATCCTTATTTTAATGGGTGGTGAAAAAATGCATAAGAATATAGTTGCCATAAAGATGGGTCAATCCAGTGTCGTACGGCTAATAATGGCGTCCTGGAACAAATACTTTCCTCTTCCATCATTCTCTCTGCACTTCTGAACTCCGACATTTTCAGTCCAGCAAGAATGATGACATCACTACATCGCGCCGGCTGTGCAGAGGTGCAGAGACTGGAGCAGTGAGGGAATGAGGAGAGGTGAGTAATTTTTTTTTGTGGCTATGTGTCGGCCATTACACTGTGTGCGGGGCTGTGTGTGGGCCATTATACTGTTTGGAGGGCCATTATACTGTGTGAAGGGCTGTGTGTGGGCCATTATACTGTTTGGAGGGCCATTATACTGTGTGCAGGGGTGTGTGGGCCACTATACTGTTTGGAGGGCCATTATACTGCGTACAGGGCTGTGTGTGGGCCATTATACTGTTTGGAGGGCCATTATACCGTGTGCAGGGCTGTGTATGGGCCATTATACTGTTTGGAGGGCCATTATACCGTGTGCATGGCTGTCTGTGGGCCATTATACTGTTTGGAGGGCCATTATACTGTGTGCAGGGCTGTGTATGGGCCATTATACCGTTTAGAGGGCCATTATACTGTGTGCAGGGCTGTGTATGGTCATTATACTGTTTGGAGGGCTATTATTCTGTGTGTAGGGCTGTGTGTGGGCCATTATACTGTTTGGAGGGCCATTATACTGTGTGCAGGGCTGTGTATTGGCCATTTTACTGTTTGGAGGGCCATTATACCATGTGCATGGCTGTCTGTGGGCCATTATACTGTTTGGAAGGCCATTATACTGTGTGAAGGGCTGTGTGTGGGCCATTATACTGTTTGGAGGGCCATTATACCGTGTGCAGGGCTGTGTGTGGTCCATTATAATGTTTGGAGGGCCATTATACTGTGTGAAGGGCTGTGTGTGGGCCATTATACTGTTTGGAGGGCCATTATACCATGTGCAGGGCTGTGTGTGGGCCTTTATACTGTTTGGAGGACCATTATACTGTGTGCAGGGGTGTGTGTGGGCCACTATACTGTTTGGAGGGCCATTATACCGTGTGCAGGGGTGTGTGTGGGCCATTATACTGTTTGGAGGGCCATTATACTGTGTGAAGGACTGTGTGTGGGTCATTATACTGTTTGGAGGGCCATTATACCGTGTGCAGGGCTGTGTGTGGGCCATTATACTGTTTGGAGGGCCATTATACTGTGTGAAGGGCTCTGTGTGGGCCATTATACTGTTTGGAGGACCATTATACTGTGTGAAGGGCTGTGTGTGGGCCATTATACTGTTTGGAGGGCCATTATACTGTGTGTAGGGCTGTGTGTGGGCCATTTTACTGTTTGGAGGGCCATTATACTGTGTGCAGGGGTGTGTGGGCCACTATACTGTTTGGAGGGCCATTATACTGTGTACAGTGCTGTGTGTGGGCCATTATACTGTTTGGAGGGCCATTATACCGTGTGCAGGGGTGTGTGTGGGCCATTATACTGTTTGGAGGGCCTTTATACTGTGTACATTGCTGTGTATGGGTCATTATACTGTTTGGAGGACCATTCTACTGTGTGCAGGGGTGTGTGGGCCATTATACTGTTTGGAGGGCCATTTTACTGTGTGAAGGGCTGTGTGTGGGCAATTATACTGTTTGGAGGGCCATTATACTGTGTGAAGGGCTGTGTGTGGGCCATTATACTGTTTGGAGGGCCATTATACCGTGTGCAGGGCTGTGTGTGGGCCATTATACTGTTTGGAGGGCCATTATACTGTGTGAAGGGCTGTGTGTGGGCCATTATACTGTTTGGAGGGCCATTATACCGTGTGCAGGGCTGTGTGTGGGCCATTATACTGTTCGGAGGGCCATTATACTGTGTACAGTGCTGTGTGTGGGCCATTATACTGTTTGGAGGGCCATTATACCGTGTGCAGGGGTGTGTGTGGACCATTATACTGTTTGGAGGGCCATTATACTGTGTGAAGGGCTGTGTGTGGGTCATTATACTGTTTTGAGGGCCTTTATACTGTGTACATTGCTGTGTATGGGCCATTATACAGTTTGGAGGGCCATTATACTGTGTGCAGGGCTGTGTGTGGGCCATTATACTGTTTGGAGGACCATTCTACTGTGTGCAGGGGTGTGTGGGCCATTATACTGTTTGGAGGGCCATTATACTGTGTGAAGGGCTGTGTGTGGGCCATTATACTGTTTGGAGGGCCATTATACCGTGTGCAGGGCTGTGTGTGGGCCATTATACTGTTCGGAGGGCCATTATACTGTGTACAGTGCTGTGTGTGGGCCATTATACTGTTTGGAGGGCCATTATACCGTGTGCAGGGGTGTGTGTGGACCATTATACTGTTTGGAGGGCCATTATACCGTGTGCAGGGGTGTGTGTGGACCATTATACTGTTTGGAGGGCCATTATACTGTGTGAAGGGCTGTGTGTGGGTCATTATACTGTTTTGAGGGCCTTTATACTGTGTACATTGCTGTGTATGGGCCATTATACAGTTTGGAGGGCCATTATACTGTGTGCAGGGCTGTGTGTGGGCCATTATACTGTTTGGAGGACCATTCTACTGTGTGCAGGGGTGTGTGGGCCATTATACTGTTTGGAGGGCCATTATACTGTGTGCAGGGATGTGTGGGCCATTATACTGTTTGGAGGGCCTTTATACTGTGTACAGGGCTGTGTGTGGGCCATTATACTGTTTGGAGGGCCATTATACCATGTGCAGGGGTGTGTGTGGGCCATTATACTGTTTGGAGGGCCATTATACTGTGTGCAGGGGTGTGTGGGCCATTATACTGTTTGGAGGGCCTGTATACTGTATACAGGGCTGTGTGTGGGCCATTGTACTGTTTGGAGGGCCATTATACCATGTGCAGGGCTGTGTGGGGCCATTATACTGTGTGGATGTCTGTATGGGGCCATATCCTGTGTCTGGGGATCATTTTTTGTATGGGGAACTATGGTCATCATACTGTGCATGTCGTGTGGAGGGTACTAATTCACTGTGGGGGGTATCATACTATGTTTGGGGAGGCAGTTTTGTTGGCATCATACTTTAGGGGGCCATGAAAAGGGAAATTAGTGCTTGGGAAAGCTAAGGGGCTTCAAAAGTTGTGAGATATGCTCTTCTGTGACTCACTAAGTATTTTTTTTTTTAATTTAGTAAAATTAAGACTTCTGCTATGGGGCCCCATGATTTCGATGTACACCACTGGGTCAATCCAACCTTCCAAAGAGTTTTGTAAAGTTGTTTCTCACAATTTACAGTTCAACTACACGGCCACACATAGGCACTTATAGCATAAACATCTCCCAAAAAAGTGTTGAAAAAATTGTTGTTGTTTTTTTTCAAAACAGGTTATCTCACATAATTTATCTCAGAATATATAGAGCCAAAAGGAAAAGCAATAAATGAGACATGTAAAGCAGAAAAAGTACTTATGTCATGAGGATGTCAGGACCTTCTATCCTAGGTGTTTAAGAGTTTGAAAGAAAGCAGACCAGAACTAATTGTTCTTTGGTTTCCCCCTTTTCCTTCCAATTTTCTCTATGGTCTTATAAACCTACATTAAATGGGATCTGGTAGCAACTTTTCACTAGTGAGCTGTTATTGTATCAATAAAATCAAAGTTTATCAGCAGGAGATTATCACTACAGGACTATGGTAGGTGTTTCGTGCCTCTTGGTCAACTCTTCTGTGTATCCCCGCCCCCCATCACTGATTGGCAGTTTGCTGCCTATACACACTGTACACAGGAAGCTGCCAATCAGTGGTGTGGGCGGGGTTATACACAGCTCAGCATTCAGAGAACTGCTTAATCTGCCACAGAGAAAACAGGGATAGTATGAAAATGACAGCAAGCAGCCCAGTAAGTGACACATCGCTGGAATCAGGGTCTCAGCCCCTACATTATGCAGCCACCTATTCATGGTGGAACTGTGTGAGCAAACACAAACTAGTACTGGAAAATGTTCTGAGTCTCGACTCGTCATTAACCATAGATATAGAAGGTCGTAATAAACTGGTTTAATCTCACAAAGTCTTTAAATAGGTAAAGAATCCATCAGGTTGGAGTGATGAGGACAATGTCAGAGAGAGAGGCCAACAAAGTCTCCAGTTGACCCTATGACATTAGCTTGTCCCTATTCCTTCCAATATAGCTCCTGCTCTGGTAAGGGTAGTACCGAGATGTCCCTCACCTATCGTTTCCCTAAAAAGTCTCTGCTAGAGATGGGCAGATCGATTCGCAGGACTCCAGTCCATTGGGCAGATCAGTAGTCTCTTGCCTCTGGTCAGGAGGCTCGCCAATCTCTTACCTCCTGGAATCCTCGGCACTGTGGTTGATTAGCTGGGATGATGTGACATCATCTATGTGTCACACCCCGATGAGGACATCATGTCAGCCCGGCTAAACAAAAGCCACACCGGGGATCCCGGAAGGTAAGAGATTTTCTAGTCTCCCATAAAATGGCCAGATATGATCATCCTGGCTGATGGACCAGAGTCTTGCCAATCAACCTGCCCATCTCTGTTCCATACCACCCTTCCAACGCCTTTTGTCAAGTACTCAATAAATAGAGAAGAGAATAAGCCAACATACATAGAATATAAGGAAGAATACAGTATTTAAAACGTCAACGAAAAGTAGTAATAACATTTTCTATCAAATGAAGAGGACAATTTACATAGGATATAACCTAGCGGTATTTGAGATGACCCCAATTTGCAGTGAAAATGTTCCTTTAAACCTCTCCATCAGGCTTTTGTTTAGAAGACCAACCCTAGAGTAGACCAGGTATCTGTGACGTGCCTTTTTGGATGGTCATCTCGAAGAGGTCAATATAGATGTTCTGTATGAATAAATGCCATCCTACACTTACCATGACCATGTTTGAGAAGCTATCTAGCAAAACTACTATATTGTTCTTCCACGTATGCAGTCAATGCTGTTGTGAATTCTGTTATCGAACTCCCTCCTGTGGTCATGAATGGTACTTCGGCGAGTTCTGTCCATGGACTCCCTCTGGTGGCTGTGAGTGGAGCTGCTGCTTCTGAGGTTCCTTCCACAGGTGACGTGGTTTATCCTTTGGCTGGCTGCTCTATTTAACTCCACTCAGATCGTTACTCCATGCCAGCTGTCAATGTTCTTGTACTGGTTCAGTTCGCTCTTGGATCTTTCTGGTGACCTGTCTACTCCAGCAGAAGCTAAGTCCCTGCTAGTTAATTATTTGTTCATTGTTTCCTTGTCCAGCTGGCTATCATGATTTTGCCTTGCTAGCTGGAAGCTCTGGGATGCAGAGTGGCACCTCCGCACCGTGAGTCGGTGCGGAGGTCTTTTTGCACACTCTGCGTGGTCTTTTTGTAGTTTTTTGTGCTGACCGCAAAGATACCTTTCCTATCCTCAGTCTGTTTAGTAAGTCTGGCCTCCCTTTGATGAAACCTGTTTCATTTCTGTGTTTGTGACTTTCATCTTAACTCACAGTCAATATATGTGGGGGGTTGCCTTTTCCTTTGGGGAATTTCTCTGAGGCAAGGTAGGATTTATTTTCTATCTTTAGGGTTAGTTAGCTCTTAGGCTGTGAAGAGGCGTCTAGGTCGAGTTAGGTACGCTCCACGGCTATTTCTAGTTGTGTGATAGGATTAGGGATTGTGGTCAGCAGAGCTCCCACTTCCCAGAGCTTGTCCTGTGTGAGTTTAACCATCAGGTCGTTCCAGGTGCTCCTAACCACCAGGTCCATAACACAATGCCCCGTTACCAACAAGTAAGCCAATACAAACACGTGATTACATATGATAGAAAATATGTCAGTAAGCAAATCTCAGTCCAAATAAATGTAACTGCTCCGATTACATTGTCTTCTGTGTCCGGCACGGAGGAAGCCTCGCTTAGGAACATATATAGGTTCATTTGAGGTTTTAATTTACTCTACAATAGCATTCTCTCTAAGGGCAATACATTTAGATAAAGGGAACATTGTTCATGAGAGATGTAAAACAGCCTGAGATAATGTAAGACAAGAAATCGTTACAGAAAACTCTGATGTTAAAGTTGTTTTCACTGGTAGCTAATGAAAATATTGCTTACTTGGTTCACTGTCACTTTATTTCAAGCTAATAAATAATTAGGAAATATAGTCCTATTAGAAAATAGTGAAAAATTACTCTAAAAATAATCTTTAATCTAAAGGTACAGAGCCTTCATTTTATAAAAAAAACTTTTTCATGTTTGTTAGACACATCTCAAGTTATAAATGTTAAAATGTACCAGAAGTTATGAATGGACATCTCTGTATAACAGTGACCGTGCCTGGTGCCGCAGCTCCGTCCCATTCAAGTAAATGAGACCAAAGTACAGTGCCGGGTATAGCGGCCAGAGACGCTGTGTCTGCGCACACCCTGACAGGGCGGAGCTTAGGAGTCATAAGGGATAGACTATCATCACTGATCAAATATTGCCCCACCCTGAGAAAACAAAAACACATATAAAAAGTCTATTAATCCTGCATTTGACAGGTACTTAGAGATGCTGGACTATAGTACATGGAAATGTATCTAGAATCGGGGTCGTTAAGATCATGGTCGCAGAGGTTGCGACCGGGCCCACGCAGCTGGTTGGTCGAGCTGGGGTCGACGCCAGCACACACTTCAACTGGATGTGCGTCCTCGGACTCATATTCAGCTGAAGTATATTGCGGTGCAGGGGTATAACAGGAAGGGGCCCAGGATAAAGGACATAAATACCAGCATGGGGCCCTGGATTGTGGACATATATACCAGGATGGGGCCCAGGATAAGGGACATATATACCAGGATGGGAGATATATATAACAGGATGTTCCCAAGGTGGGGACATATATACCAGGATGGGGAACATACATACCCAGATGTGCTCAGAATGAGGGACAAATATGTAGCAGAATGGGCCCAGAATGGGGAACATATATACCATGATTGGCCCAGGATGGGGAACAACACATATATCAGGTTGGAGAACATTTATACCAGTATGGGGAACATACAGTCATGGCCAAAAGTGCTGGCACCCATGAAATAGTTACAAAAAAGTATTATTCCTAGAAAATGATTGCAATTACACTTTTTTGATATATCCATGTATATTTCCTTTGTTGGAACAACACAAAAAAAAAACTGAGAAAGAAAAAGCAAATTAGACATAATTTCACACAAAGCCTCACAAATGGGCAGGACAAAATTGTGGGTAAACAACTTTGTTTCAAGCATGTGATGCATGTTCAAACCCACCTGTGGCAAGTAAAAGGTGTGGGCAATATGAAACCAGATAAAAAGGTGAGAAGTTGACTAAATCTTTGCATTGTGTGCCTGTGTGTGCCACACTAAGCATGGAGAACAGAAAGAGAAGACAACATTCTGAGTACTTGAGAACCAAAATTGTTGAACAATATCAACAATCTCAAGGTTACAAGTCCATCACCAGAGATCTTGATGTACCTATGTTTACGGTGGGCAATATAATCTAGAAGTTTACAACCCATGACACTGTAGCATATCTCCTTGAATGTGGAAGGCAGAGAAAAATTGCTGAAAGGTTGCAACGCAGAAAAGTCCAGATGGTGGATAAGCAGCCACAATAAAGTTCCAAAGAAATTCAATCTGTTCTGCAGGCTCAGGGTGCATCAGTGTCACTGCGAACTACTGTATACATCGACATTAGTGAAGGGATGTCCCATGGATGTTCGTGTCCGATGGGTTCGGCTGAACTTTAAAAAAAGTTTAGTTTGAAAACCAGAACCTGAACTCGAATCCAAACCTGGGCCCTATTCAAATGAATGGGGGCCTGAACATCTGGCATTCCCCACAACATTTATGTGACTGCACGATATACACTGGCTCTAATCAACGGCAATTATTCATGTTACCGCTGATCAGAGTACTGCAGTTCAAATGCTGTCACACAGATGACAGCGTGTGAACCAATGATCTCTGTCTGGCGGTGAAAAGGTTACTGCTGGTCAGGCGTTGGCTGATGAAAGGTCATAGTAATAAAATTGTCAGTGAGATAATTAGTACAGTGCATGTGTAGCTGTAGCTTACTGTACATGTATTTATTGAATAAATAAATAAAAGAAAAAATGGCCTGGGGTCCCCTTTATTCTTGAAAGCCAGCATAGGTAAAGCTGAGAGTTGTCAGCTTTATCTTGGCTGGTTATCAAAAATAGACAGATCCCCATGCCGTTTTAATTGATTCGAATAAATATTTAAAAAAAACAGCATTGGGTCCCAACTGTTTTTAATAACCAGACAATCTAAGGCAGACCGTTGGGGGCTGGTATTCTCAGACTGCAAAGGGGCCATGGATATTGGCCCTCCCCAGCCTAAAAAATAGCAGCTCACAACTGCTTCAGAAAAGGCACATCTATCAGATGTAGCAATTTTGGCACTTTGCACTGATATTCCCACTTGCCCTGGTGTGGTGGCAAGTGGGCTAATAATTTTTGTGGTTGAAGTCAGCTGTTTTATGCTACTGATTTCAAGCCCAGGGGTTAGAAATGCAGAGGTATCTATCAGACTCCCCCATTATTAACTATGTAATCAAAAGTAAGAAAGACACACAAAGAAAAAGTCCATTGAGTGAAAAAACACAGAGAAAAGCCCTTTAATTGGAGAAAAACACTCCCCCACTATAACCATCTTTAACCATTTATTAATGTAAAAATAAAAATTAAAAATCACAGTATTCCTCACTTGTCCACTGATAATCCATATGTCTGAAGACATGCTCCAACGCTGCTACATCTGGATTCATTGCTGAGCGGTGGCGTAATGCGACCTCTCAGCCCTGCAACCAGGATACACTGAGCTGAAAGTGAGAATGCGGCTGCGGGTAACCAGGGGTGACGTCATTAAGGTTTGTTCTATTTTTGTACTGTTATAAAGAAAAAATTACATTACCTACAGTACTGTCAAATATGGTGGAGGTTAAAAGATGTTTTGGGGTTGGGGTTTCTGCTTCTAGCACTGACTACCTTGACTGTGTGCATGGCATCATGAAATCTAAAGATTACCAAAGGATTTTGGGTCACAATGTAGTGCTCAGTGTCAGAAAGCTGTTTTTTTTTGTCCTAGAACATGTGTCTTTCAGCAAGACAAAGACCCCAAACATACTTCAAAGAACACCCAGAAATTTGGAGCGCCCCCAGACACAGGGCCGCGGGTTACTCGGTACCGGTCCTCTCTGTCTCGGTTCCAGGGTTTTCACGGTGGCTGGACCCGGTCCGTGACCCTGCTAAGGGGCGTCCAATAAAAGGGGTGATAAAAGTCGGCTAAAGCTTCGTGACGCCACCTGTGGTTTTCGGTCAGGTCGACAGACGCTGCTCGGGGTCCACTGGGGTGATGTGATGGCAGCTAGATGGTATACCTTCCCACAGGTGAAGTATATCCCCAGGGCTTCCCAGTAGTGTAGGTGGCGATGGTGTGAGGTGCAGTCAATAACGAGGACACAGAGTTGCAGTCTCTTTACCTTTTACTGAAGACTTCGAGATCCGCAATCCAGAGCACTGTTAACAGGGCTGTCTGAGACCGGCCGGTCCGAAGGCACATCCAGAGTTCCCTTTGCAGGTGAAAATCAGTGCCTACCACTAACGCCTGTGTGTTGTAGTTTTTCCCTGCTGAGCATTCAGGATAGTCCTCTCAACTTCTGTTCTCGTTCTTTCTCTTTCTCTCTCTCCATCCCCCAAGTTTATCTGGATAGGACGCACCCGTTTGACGGGAAGGCTCGGAGCTATTCTGGGACCCTAGAGACGCCCCTCTCCACGCTTGCCCCCTATGTCTGCTTAGGTGACGTATGGTAGACAGCCAACCTATAATCAACTGTCCTGCGGTATTTGAAGGCATAGAGTCAGTTACTTCCTCGGTGTTCCGGTCACCGGCTACGCGCCTCAGTAGGATGTTGCCGTTCTCGGGGCATGACTCCTACTGGCTCTCCTTTGTGCTTTGATCTCGTTTCTCACTTTCCACAATATCCTTCTCCTCGTGTCCTTTCTTAGGATACCGCCGCAAGGTAGTGCAGGCGCGGTTCCGTTGCTTTCTATTCGTTCTGCTAGGCCCCTGTCAGGAACCCACCCCTGACAGGTCCTCCCTGGACTCTCCCAGGCTGTGTTCTGTCCTAACTTCCTATCCGACCCCTAGTTTTACCAGTGTGAGGAGTGGCCTAATACATAGTGCCTTTTGCTCCCCCTAGTGGCCGGAGTGTGAAGTGTAATGTGTGCTTGTGATACCTGGTCAGGTGAACTCCTTTAGTGCAATCAGACATAACATCACTCCCCGTAGCGGCAGAGCGACATTACTGCAACAACCAGGACTCTGGGGCGCTGCAAATTGATGTAAATAAAGTGCTGGAGAGTTATCAAGTAGCCATCAATGAGTCCAGATCTAAATCCCATTGTTCACCTGTGGAGAGATCTTAAAATTGCTGTTGGGAGAAGTTGCCTTCAAATATGAGAGACCTGGAGCAGTTTGCAAAAGAAGACTGGTCAAAAAGTGATTGATTTAAGTTATTTATTTCAAATGGTGTGCAACCAAATATTAAGTCGAAGGAGCAAACAATTTTGTCCGGACCATTTTTGTTTTTTCTGTTAAATTATGTCCAATTTGCCTTTTTTTCCTCTATGTTTTTGTGTTGTTCCAATACACACAAAGCAAAAGAACATATGTATAACAAGACATGTGTAACTGCAATAATTTTTGGAGAAAAACACTTAATTTTCTGGATCAAATTCAAGGATGCCAATACTTTTGTCCATGACTGTATATACCAGAATGAAGATCATATATATCAGGAATGAGGACATGTGTTAGTAAGGAGCCCAGAAAGTGGTCATTATTACATAATGGGTGAGAAGGCAACTTGTATGTTCTTATAGGACTTAGAACGCTACAAGGGGCCATACATCTGACCAAAATGCATGTATCAGGGTTTAAAGGCAAGTTTCTAGAATGTGTGATCACCTTTACTCCTCTGTTTGCCACATTGACATTGATAACATGGTAACACTGAATTTTCTAAGGAGAGCGGGTATGAGTTCAGATCCCATGGCAGTCCTACATGCCATATTTATGACTTAAGTAAATCGACCATATGTCTTCATAAATCAATAGAACCAGTGGGAATTGGAACTATTTGGAATTAGTATGAAGGTTGCGAAATTTTCATGCCTTGGGTCGCACCATGAAAATACGATATTGCCAAAGATTAATATTAATTTTAAAAGAATGCCTCAAGTGTGTGCCTTACTCATTACTTACATATTTTGAACATTCTTCCATCCTTGTTTATTGAAAACACGTTCTCCCATTCGGCCACAACAATACATAGACAGCGGTAAGCTGGACCCTCACAAAGAAGGCGATGGATAACTCAACTCGGTCATTTTTTTATTTTATTCAGTTCACTATGCCTGTGTGGTCTCGTATCTGGAAAACACAGCACCACACACAGGCCAGTGACATTCCAGAGGTTTTTTTTTTATGTTTGGAAAATGTGTCTGCAATGTAATTACATTTAGACAGACAATATATCAACAATAATGAAATGTTTGACTTGCGAGAGAGATAGTCATTTGGTTAGTAAGATACAATTTGAAAATAAAAGTCAGAATATTTACTGCATAGAGCTGAACTGTTAAACAGAAGGGGACCTGATACATTAGCCATAATGCATAAATGTCTCTATGTCTTATTTTTATTGCTTGGTTTTGGATTCGTTCCATGAGATGAGACAAGGTGATTTGACATGATGTATCTCTTGCCCCCCTGTACACATACATGCTTGGTTCATCTAACGATGCATGAAGACAGGAATAAAACACTGCTAGGCATTTCTGCTGGTGGCTTATCTCTCTTGAGAAGTTGGAAGCCCCCAAAACCTTAAGACAGTCATCCTGTTTGCCCCACCAAAATCGTCACATTCGACCACGTTTTCTCTAATGTATATTGGAATCTTTAAAGTATTATGTGACTTGTCAGATCTATATGTTTGGTCAGCCTCTAACTATTATCACTTAAGGAAGTTGTCCCATACCAGTGGAGCACAAAGAAGGTGGTCTCATCACAATGATCAAAATGGACTCAACATTGTGGTGGTAAGTTTTGATACCCAGGCAAATTGGCCTGCGTTTTGTTTCCTCGGCATGTCTTCCCATGACCATTTGACTCTTCCAATGAGTGGAAATTAACCCAGTGATGAGACTAACAAGGACTTGCAACACTTTCGCAATGCCCTTTATTGACTGGACAGTCTACCTCTATAGTAGGCATGCTGTTGGCCCATGCAAACTCTTCTTTTATCCAAATCAGAAGAGAAGTACCCAGCACTCAATATTAAAAACATCTTAATTTAGTCAACTAATATCCGTAAAATCTATCAGAAAGTGTACAAACACAAGCCATATGCGTTTCCGACACACAATGCATTCTTGATCATGGGCCATGAGCTTTAGACAATTTATAAAGAAAACAACCAATGAAAAATTGTCTTTCGAAGGAGTGAGACAGAACAAGTGTGGTCAAATAAATCAAACACCTTAAGAGGGTTGTTCGATCTAAACGATAAGTCTGCAATCACTTTGTGTGACTATTTTTGGAAATTCCATGGACAAGGAATGGAGTCACGTCTCCGAAATTTTTCTCGAACCGAAGTAGAATAGCATGGGTTCGAGTGCTATCAGTGGAAACCAGAGATAGCACATGTGGGAGAAAAAACAGAGATAGAACACATGGAAAAAAGTCTACACCAATTATGGAATACTGAAAATTCACAAAGTGAACCTTACATTGAAGGATATGGATACAAGGGATTTTCCGTATGTGCTTAGTGGGTTCAGAGCATTTTCCTCCAGAAATGCCTCAGGCACCCATCAGCTAAGTAGACTATTGTTGGTAAAGGCTACGTTCACACTAGCGTTGTGCGCCGCTGCGTCGGCGATGCAACGCACAACGCACGGAAAAACGCGGCAAAACGCATGCAAAAACGCTGCGTTTTGCGACGCATGCGTCGTTTTTTGCCGAAAATCGGACGCAAGAAAAATGCAACTTGTTGCGTTTTCTTGGTCCGACGCTTGCGGCAAAAAAGACGCATGCGTCGCACAACGCAACAAACAAAAACGCATGCGTCCCCCATGTTAAACATAGGGGCGCATGACGCGTGCGTCGCCGCTGCGTCGCCCGACGCAAACCCGACGCACACTAGCATAACGCTAGTGTGAACGTTACCAAACTGAGACATTGGCAGACACTGGACGTTGCCAGGATATTGCGTGGTGTCTGTGTTTTCTTAATGACCTCCTGAAAATTTTTTGTTATCTACTTAACAATAAGAGAGTGATGCAGGAGGCGCCTTGGTAGCGAAATTCCACAGATGATACACCAGGAAATAAACACAATAGAGCGACTGTAGTAATATTCTTAATATATATTTTTCCTGCCAAGGAAGGAAAATTTGATTTCTGCTCATGATGAAAAGATAAGAATGTGTCCGGTTCATCAGTGGGTCATATCTGTTAGAATCTAAGTAAAGTACCTAAAAATGATAAAAAAACAAAACATAGATGCCAACTCTACATAGGTAAAACCTAAATCTTAAAGGGTCTGACATCGATCAGACATGAGGTGGGAAGGAGCGTATGATTTTCCAGAGAGAGGAACCATCTCCTCTGGAAAATCAATATTGTTCAAAATTTGGGATGATTATACCAGAGGCAAAGTAGGGTAAGGACTTAGGCAAGGCAGGGTAAGGACAGAGGCAAGGCATTGTAAGGACACAGGCAAGGCAGGGTAAGGACAGAGGAAAGGCAGGGTAAGGACAGAGGCAATGCAGGGTATGGACAGAGGCAAGGCAGGGTAAGGACACAGGCAAGGCAGGTTAAGGACAAAGGCAAGGTAAGGACAGAGGCAAGGCAGGGTAAGGACAGAGGAAAGGCAGGGTAAGGACAGAGGCAAGGCAGGGTAAGGACAGAGGAAAGGCAGGGTAAGGACAGAGGCTAGGCAGGGTAAGGACACAGGCAAGGCAGGGTAAGGACAGAGGCAAAGCAGAGTAAGGACACAGGCAAGGCAGTGTAAGGACAGAGGCAAGGCAGGGTAAGGACAGTGGCAAGGCAAGGTAAGGACAGAGGCAAGGAGGGGAAGGACAGAGGAAAGGCAGGATAAGGACAGAGGCAAGGCGGGGTAAGGATAGAGGCAAGGCAGGGTAAGGACATAGGCAAGGCAGGGTAAGGACACAGGCAAGGTAAGTACAGAGGCAAGGCAGGGTAAGGACAGAGGAAAGGCAGGGTAAGGACAGAGGAAAGGCAGGGTAAGGACAGAGACAAAGCAGGCTAAGGACACAGGCAAGGCAGGGTAAGGACACGGGCAAGGCAGGGTAAGGACAGAGCAAAGGCAGAGAAAGGACAGAGGCAAGGCAGGGTAAGGGCAGAGGCAAGGTAAGGACAGAGGCAAGGCAGGGAAAGGACAGAGGAAAGGCAGGCTAAGGACAGAGGAAAGGCAGGGTAAGGACAGAGGAAAGGCAGGGTAAGGACAGAGGCAAGGCAAGATAAGGACACAGGCAAGGTAGGGTACGGACTGAGGCAAGGCAGGATAAGGACCGAGGCAAAGCAGGGTAAGGACAGAGGCAAGGCAGGGTAAGGACAGAGGCAAGGCAGGGTAAGGACAGAGGCAAGGCTGGGTAAAGACAGAGGCACGGCAGGATAAGGACAGAAGCAAGGCAGGGTAAGGACAGAGGAAAGGCATGGTAAGGAAATGCCTACCCAGAAGGGAATAACTGTGAATTTTACCTGCAGATTTGCACAGAAAAAATGTACTGCCAAGTTATCCCCCAAGTACCCTCACTTGTCTTCCCTTCCTTTGAGGTCCATGTGGTCAGACTCTACGTCCCCTTCTCCATGCGAGTGGCGGTGGTGTATCGTCCTCCCGGCCCCTCTCATCAGTTCCTGGATCACTTTGCCACCTGGCTTCCACACTTTCTCTCCTGTAACACCCCCACCCTTATCATGGGTGATTTCAACATCCCCATTGCCTCTCCCCTCTCCCCATCTGCTTCTCACCTTTTATCTCTATCCTCCTCTTTTGGCCTCTCGCAGCATACTAACTCTCCAACACATGAAGATGGAAACTCCCTTGACTTGGTCTTCTCCCGACTTTGCTCAGTGGATGATTTCGCAAACTCCCCTCTCCCGCTCTCTGACCACAACCTTCTTTCATTCTCTATCAAGAACTGCCATCCCGCTCAGGTCACCCCCACTTTCCACACTTATAGAAACATACAGGCCATTAACACCCAGAAACTTATGAAGAACTTGCAGTCCTCATTGGCCCCTATCTCCTCCATCTCATGTCCTGATTCTGCATTGAAGCATTACAATGAAACCCTGCAAAGTGCTCTGGATGAAGCTGCTCCTCCTATACATAAAACAACTCGGCACAGACGGCAACAACCGTGGCACACGCTGCAAACACGTTTCCTGCAGCGGTGCTCCAGGTGCGCAGAACGTCTGTGGAGAAAATCTAATCTACCCGAAGATTTCATCCATTATAAGTTCATGCTAAAGACATACAATTCTGCCCTTCACCTCTCCAAACAAACCTACTTCAACACCCTCATCACCTCCCTGTCCAATAACCCTAAACGTCTCTTTGACACGTTCCAGTCCCTACTCAACCCAAGAGAGCAGGCCCCAACCACGGATCTCCGTGCTGACGATCTGGCCAATTACTTCAAAGAAAAAATTGACCACATTCGACAGGAAATCACCTCCCAATCTCTTCATACCATGCACTGTCCTCCCTCCCCCACTGCATCTAGTTCACTCTCTGACTTTGAAGCAGTTACAGAAGAAGAAGTAAGCAGGCTCCTTGCATCTTCTCGCCTGACCACTTGCACCAGTGACCCCATTCCATCACATCTCCTCCAGTCCCTTTCCCCGGCTGTCACCTCTCACCTAACAAAAATATTCAACCTTTCCCTCACTTCCGGTATTTTTCCCTCCTCATTTAAGCATGCCATCATACATCCATTACTTAAAAAACCATCCCTCGATCAAAACTGTGCCGCTAATTATAGACCTGTTTCTAATCTTCCCTTCATCTCTAAACTCCTCGAACGCCTGGTCCACTCCCGTCTTACCCGCTATCTCTCAGATAACTCTCTTCTCGACCCTCTTCAATCTGGCTTCCGCTCTTTACACTCTACTGAAACTGCCCTCACTAAAGTCTCTAATGACCTACTAACAGCTAAATCTAATGGTCACTACTCCATGCTAATTCTCTTGGATCTCTCTGCAGCATTCGACACTGTGGATCATCAGCTCCTCCTCACTATGCTCCGCTCCATCGGCCTCAAGGACACCGTTCTCTCCTGGTTCTCCTCCTATCTCTCTGACCGATCCTTCACTGTATGTTTTGCTGGTTCCTCCTCCTCTCACCTTCCCCTTACTGTTGGGGTTCCTCAAGGATCAGTCCTAGGCCCCCTACTCTTCTCGTTGTATACTGCCCCTATTGGACAAACAATCAGTAGATTTGGTTTCCAGTACCATCTCTATGCTGACGACACCCAATTATACACTTCTGCTCCTGATATCACACCGACCTTTTTAGAAAACACCAGTGATTTTCTTACCGCTGTCTCTAACATCATGTCCTCCCTCTATCTGAAACTAAACCTGTCAAAAACTGAACTCCTCGTGTTCTCTCCCTCTACTAACCTACCTTTGCCTGAAATTGCCATCTCCGTGTGCGGTTCCACCATTACTCCAAAGCAACATGCCCGTTGCCTTGGGGTCATCCTTGATTCTGACCTTTCATTCACCCCCTAAATCCGATCACTGGCTCGCTCTTCTTACCTGCATCTTAAAAACATTTCTAGAATTCGCCCTTTTCTTACTTTCGACTCTGCAAAAACTCTGACTGTTTCACTTATTCATTCTCGTCTGGACTATTGTAACTCTCTACTAATCGGCCTCCCTCTTGCAAAACTCTCCCCGCTCCAATCTGTCCTGAATGCTGCAGCCAGGATCATATTCCTCACCAACCGTTACACCGATGCCTCTACCCTGTGCCAGTCATTACACTGGCTACCCATCCACTCCAGAATCCAGTACAAAACTACTACCCTCATCCACAAAGCACTCCATGGCTCAGCACCACCCTACATCTCCTCCCTGGTATCAGTCTACCACCCTACCCGTGCCCTCCGCTCCGCTAATGACCTCAGGTTAGCATCCTCAATAATCAGAACCTCCCACTCCCGTCTCCAAGACTTTACACGTGCTGCGCCGATTCTTTGGAATGCACTACCTAGGTTAATACGATTAATCCCCAATCCCCACAGTTTTAAGCGTGCTCTAAAAACTCATTTGTTCAGACTGGCCTACCGCCTCAATGCATTAACCTAACGATCCCTGTGTGGCCTATTTATAATAAAAAAAAAAAGTTCCTCGCATCATGTTCTCATACACTTTATGCAGTATTAGCCCTCTGTGTCTGTACTGCTACATACTTAGGCAGTTAACTGGTTCATGCAGCTTTACATGAACACCTGAGCCTTACACTATGGCCGGTCCGAATAACTAAAGCAATTGTTACCATCCACCTCTCGTGTCTCCCCTTTTCCTCATAGTTTGTAAGCTTACGAGCAGGGCCCTCACTCCTCCTGGTATCTGTTTTGAACTGTATTCCTGTTATGCTGTAATGTCTATTGTCTGTACAAGTCCCCTCTATAATTTGTAAAGCGCTGCGGAATATGTTGGCGCTATATAAATAAAAATTATTATTATTATATTATTATTACTGCCTTTTACAACCCCAGGCAATTGCATGACGATTTATGAACCTCATGCACATGTTGCAAAGACTTTTCAAAGGCTACATGTATGTGACCATGATACATAATGTGTAATATGAGTCCATGAAAATATCTAGTCCTATACAAATGTGTGAACCTATACTGCATGCCTTATCAGACAAGGTGACCAAATGTCCACCACAAGACTTCTTACTCAACTGTACTTGTCAGGATGTGTAATACCAACCATGATCTATGTTCTATGTTTCTCACCAATAGGGCTGGAACTAACTATGATTTATAATGAAACCAAAGAAATGAGAAGGAACATACAGTACGTTAGTATACGTACAATGTGTAGGAGCACATTCACACTGTGGCCACTTCAAAGACAAAACCCAAGAAAAAAAAAAAAATGAGCAGATACTCTGTAGTAAGTAAGTAAGTGAATAGTAATAGTACATGTAAATAACATAGGAAACTTAGTAATCATAGAAAAGCATAAAACACATCCCACCGTGACAAGATGAACCAAATCGGCTTGGCCCTTCTTTGCACCCCTCTGCCTTAAGGTCGCCTGACACAAGGTGAGGTTTAAATACTAGAAATAGGAAAGTCTAGATTGGGTACACTTTGTCGTGGTGGAATGGCTTTTATGCTTTTTTTTCCTATTGTTAACTAAATATCCTATTTATTTACATGCACTATTACTTTTTACCTATTTACTTACTACAGGGTATAGGCTCATTTTGTTTTCATCTTGGGTTTTGTCTGTTAAATGACCACAGTGTAAACGTGCTCATACACACTGCACATATATTATCTTATATTCTGGCTCATTTCTTTGGTTTTGCTGTAGTTTCTTGTACTTTATAAAACCAGTGCATGGCTGACCTTTTTTAGCTAGGCATTTAATCTATATAGCTTCCCATGGGCAGTTGTCTGAACAATCAGGCATGGGCCCCAGCCCCATCTACATTGAAGTCATCTGACACATGGTGAAGTTTTAATACTAGGGTTAGGACCATCCAGATTGGGTACACCTTGTCATGATGGGATGGCTTTTACGTTTTTTTTTTTACCAAAATATTGTTAGCTAAGTACCTTATGTTATTTACATGTGCTATTACTTTTTAACTATTTACTTACTACAGAGAATATGCTCATTGTGTTTTTTCTTTCATTTCGTATGGTCTATAATGGTCTAGGGAGCTGACAGTACGCACAAAAGATGGCGCAAGCCTCAACTATCCTTTAACCCCTTTCTGCCAGCTGACGGAATAGTACGTCAGCTGGCAGATCCCCTGCTTTGAGGTGGGCTCCGGCGGTGAGCCCACCTCAAAGCCGCGACATGTCAGCTGTTTTGAACAGCTGACATGTGCGCGCAATGAGCGCGAGCGGAATCGTGATCCGCCCGCACCCATTAACTAGTTAACTGCCGCCGTCAAGCGCTGACAGCGGCATTTAACTAGCGCTCCCGGCCGCGCGGCCGGAGCTGCTCGCCCTGCTGACCCCCGTCACATGATCGGGGGTCAGCAGTGCATTGCCATAACAACCAGAGGTCTCCTTGAGACCTCTATGGTTGTTAATGGCCGATTGCTTTGAGCGCCACCCTGTGGTCGGCGTTCAAAGCAACCCTGCATTTCTGCTACATAGAGGTGATCTGTGCATCACCTCTGTGTAGCAGAGGCGATCGAGTTGTGCATGCTTCTAGCCTCCTATGGAGGCTATTGAAGCATGCCAAAATTAAAAAAAAAAAGTGATTAAAAATATAAAAAAAATATAAAATATATAAAAGTTCAAATCACCCCCCTTTCGCCCCAATCAAAATAAAACAATTAAAAAAAAATCAAACATACACATATTTGGTATCGCCGCGTTCAGAATCGCCCGATCTCTCAATAAAAACAAAGGATTAACCTGACTGCTAAATGGCGTAGTGAGAAAAAAAATCAAAACGCCAAAATTACGTTTTTTTGGTCGCCGCGACATTGCATTAAAATGCAATAACGGGCAATCAAAAGAATGTATCTTCACCAAAGCGGTATCATTAAAAACGACAGCTCAGCACGCAAAAAATAAGCCCTCACCAGACCCCAAATCACGAAAATTGGAGACGCTACGGGTATCGGAAAATCGGGCACTTTTTTTTTTTTAAAGCAAACTTTGGAATTTTTTTTCACCACTTAGATAAAAAATAATTTAGACATGTTAGGTGTCTTTGAACTCGTAATGACCTGCAGAATCATAATGGCAGGTCAGTTTTAGAATTTGGTGAACCTAGCAAAAAAGCCAAACAAAAAACAAGTGTGAGATTGCACTTTTTTTGCAATTTCATCACACTTGGAATTTTTTTCCCATTTTCTGTTACATGGCATGGTAAAACCAATGGTATAGTTCAAAAGTACATCTCGTCCCGCAAAAAATAAGCCCCCACATTGCCAAATTGACGGAAAAATAAAAAAGTTATGGCTCTGGGAAGGTGGGGAGCAAAAAACGAAAATGAAAAAACGGAAAAACCTCCGGGGGTGAAGGGGTTAAATGACAATAGCCATTATCAATGCTTTATGTTCTCCATGATTGGGGCAGAGTTGAATATACAGGTGCTTCTCAAAAAATTAGAATATTATTAGTGATGAGCGAATATACTCGTTACTCAAGATTTCCCAAGCACGCTTGGGTGTCCTCCAAGTATTTTTTAGTGCTCGGAGATTTAGTTTTCCTCACCTCAGCTGAATGATTTACATCTGTTAGCCAGCTTGATTACATGTGGGGATTCCCTAGCAACCAGGCAACCCCCACATGTACTTATGCTGGCTAACAGATGTAAATCATTCAGCTGCGGCGATGAAAACTAAATCTCCGAGCACTAAAAAATACTCAGAGGACACCGGAGCGTGCTCGGGAAATCTCGAGTAACGAGTGTATTCGCTCATCACTAAATATTATCAAAAAGTTAATTTATTTCAGTTCTTCAACACAGAAAGTGAAACTCATATATTATAAACTAGATGGTGGCCCGATTCTAATGCATCGGGTATTCTAGAATATGCATGTCCACGTAGTATATTGCCCAGCCACATAGTATATTGCCCAGCCATGTAGTATATTGCCCAGTCACGTAGTATATTGCCCAGCCACATAGTATATTGTCCAGCCACGTAGTGTATTGCCCAGCCACATAGTATATTGCCCAGTCACGTAGTATATTGCCCAGCTACGTAGTATATTGCCCAGTCACGTAGTATATTGCCCAGGCATGTAGTATATTGCCCAGGCACGTAGTATATTGCCCAGTCACGTAGTATATTGCCCAGTCACGTAGTATATTGCCCAGTCACGTAGTATATTGCCCAGCCACATAGTATATTGCCCAGTCACGTAGTAAATAGCCCAGCTACGTAGTATATTGCCCAGCCACGTAGTATATTGCCCAGCCACATAGTATATTGCCCAGTCACGTAGTATATTGCCCAGTCACGTAGTATATTGCACAGCCACGAAGTATATTGCCTAGTCACGTAGTATATTGCCCATGCACGTAGTATATTGCCCAGTCACATAGTATATTGCCCAGTCACGTAGTAAATTGCCCAGTCACGTAGTATATTGCCCAACCACGTAGTATATTGCCCAGTCACGTAGTAAATTGCCCAGTCACGTAGAATATTGCCCAGCCACATAGTATATTGCCCAGTCACGTAGTATATTGCCCAGTCACGTAGTATATTGCCCAGTCACGTAGTATATTGCCCAGTCACGTAGTAAATTGCCCAGTCACGTAGTATATTGCCCAACCACGTAGTATATTGCCCATGCACGTAGTATATTGCCCATGCACGTAGTATATTGCCCAGTCACGTAGTAAATTGCCCAGTCACGTAGTATATTGCCCAACCACGTAGTATATTGCCCATGCACGTAGTATATTGCCCATGCACGTAGTATATTGCCCAGTCACGTAGTAAATTGCCCAGTCACGTAGTATATTGCCCAACCACGTAGTATATTGCCCAGTCACGTAGTATATTGCCCAGTCACGTAGTATATTGCCCAGTCACGTAGTAAATTGCCCAGTCACGTAGTATATTGCCCAGCCACGTAGTATATTGCCCAGTCACGTAGTAAATTGCCCAGTCACGTAGAATATTGCCCAGCCACATAGTATATTGCCCAGTCACGTAGTATATTGCCCAGTCACGTAGTATATTGCCCAGTCACGTAGTAAATTGCCCAGTCACGTAGTATATTGCCCAGTCACGTAGTAAATTGCCCAGTCACGTAGAATATTGCCCAGCCACATAGTATATTGCCCAGTCACGTAGTATATTGCCCAGCCACATAGTATATTGCCCAGTCACGTAGTATATTGCCCAGTCACGTAGTATATTGCCCAGTCACGTAGTAAATTGCCCAGTCACGTAGTATATTGCACAGCCACGAAGTATATTGCCCAGTCACGTAGTATATTGCACAGGCACATAGTATATTGCCCAGGCACGTAGTATATTGCCCAGACACGTAGTATATTGCCCAGTCACGTAGTATATTGCCCAGTCACGTAGTAAATTGCCTAGTCACGTAGTATATTGCACAGCCACGAAGTATATTGCCCAGTCACGTAGTATATTGCCCAGGCACGTAGTATATTGCCCAGGCACGTAGTATATTGCCCAGACACGTAGTATATTGCCCAGTCACGTAGTAAATTGCCCAGTCACGTAGTATATTGCCCAGCCACGTAGTATATTGCCCAGTCACATAGTATATTGCCCAGTCACGTAGTAAATTGCCCAGCCACGTAGTATATTGCCCAGTCACGTAGTAAATTGCCCAGTCACGTAGTATATTGCCCAGCCACGTAGTATATTGCCCAGTCACGTAGTATATTGCCCAGTCACGTAGTATATTGCCCAGTCACGTAGTAAATTGCCTAGTCACGTAGTATATTGCCCAGCCACGTAGTATATTGCCCAGTCACGTAGTATATTGCCCAGTCACGTAGTAATTTGCCCAGTCACGTAGTATATTGCCCAGTCACGTAGTAAATTGCCCAGTCACGTAGTATATTGCCCAGTCACGTAGTAAATTGCCCAGTCACGTAGTATATTGCCCAGCCACGTAGTATATTGCCCAGTCACGTAGTATATTACCCAGTCACGTAGTAAATTGCCCAGTCACGTAGTATATTGCCCAGTCACGTAGTAAATTGCCCAGTCACGTAGTATATTGCCCAGTCACTTAGTATATTGCCCAGCCACGTAGTAAATTGCCCAGTCACGTAGTATATTGCCCAGCCACGTAGTATATTGACCAGCCACGTAGTATTTTGCCCAGTCACGTAGTATATTGCCCAGCCACGTAGTATATTGCCCAGCCACGTAGTATATTGCCCAGCCACGTAGTATATTGCCCAGCCACGTAGTATATTGCCCAGCCACGCAGTATATTGCCCAGCCACGTAGTATATTGCCCAGCCACGTAGTATATTGCCCAGCCACGTAGAATATTGCCCAGTCACGTAGTATATTGCCCAGTCACGTAGTATATTGCCCAGTCACGTAGTATATTGCCCAGTCACGTAGTAAATTGCCCAGCCATGTAGTATATTGCCCAGCCACGTAGTATATTGCCCAGCCACGTAGTATATTGCCCAGCCACGTAGTAAATTGCCCAGCCACGTAGTATATTGCCCAGCCACGTAGTATTTTGCCCAGTCACGTAGTATATTGCCCAGCCACGTAGTATATTGCCCAGCCACGTAGTATATTGCCCAGCCACATAGAATATTGCCCAGTCACGTAGTATATTGCCCAGCCACGTAGTATATTGCCCAGCCACGTAGTATATTGCCCAGCCACGTAGTAAATTGCCCAGTCACGTAGTATATTGCCCAGTCACGTAGTATATTGCCCAGTCACGTAGTATATTGCCCAGTCAAGTAGTATATTGCCCAGTCACGTAGTATATTGCCCAGTCACATAGTAAATTGCCCAGTCACGTAGTATATTGCCCAGTCACATAGTATATTGCCCAGGGATGTAGTATATTGCGCAGCCACGAAGTATATTGCCCAGCCACATAGTATATTGCCCAGCTACGTAGTATATTGCCCAGCTACGTAGTATATTGCCCAGCCACGCAGTATATTGCCCAGCTATGTAGTATATTGGCCAGCTACGTAGTATATTGCCCAGTCAAGTAGAATATTGCCCAGCCACGTAGTATATTGCCCAGTCACGTAGTATATTGCCCAGTCACGTAGTATGTTGCCCAGCGACGTAGTATACAGCACAGAGTCACGCAGTATACAGCACAGTCACATAGTATATTGCCCAGTCACGTAGTATATAACACTGCCCACACAGTATATAACAGTGGCCACGTAATATCTAGCACAGCCCACGGAGTATATCACACTGCCTATATAGTATACAGCACAGAGCCACGCAGTATCTAACACAGCCCACGTAGTATACAGCAGTGTGGGCACCATATCCCTGTTAAAAAATAATTAAAATAAAAAATAGTTATATACTCACCTGCCGGGATCGAATCCAGCGAGGCTCTGGCGCAGGCAATGAGCGCACGGCTGCCGCCATCTTCCGTTCCCAGGATGCATTGCGAAATTACCCAGATGACTTAGCGGTCTCGCGAGACCGCTAAGTCTTCTGGGTAATTTCGCAATGCATCGCTGGGAACGGAAGATGGCAGCAGGTGCGAGCAGCTCGGCGGACAACGGAGGGTGAGTATAGCAGGTTTTTTGTTCTTTTATTTTTAACATTACATTTTTTTACTATTGATGCCGCATAGGCAGCATCAACAGTAAAAAGTTGGGGACACACAGGGTTAATAGCGGCGGTAATAGAGTGCGTTACGTGGTCCGTTACCGCCGGCATTAACCCTGTGTTAGCGGTGGCTGGAGGAGAGTATGTGAGCGGCCATTTTCTTCTGGACTGTGCACGTCGCTGATTGGTCATGGCTGTTTTGCCGCGACCAATCAGCGACTTGGATTTCCATGACAGACAGAGGCCGCGACCAATGAATATCCGTGACAGACAGACAGAAGGACAGAAAGACGGAAGTGACCCTTAGACAATTATATAGTAGTCACTACAAACAGAGTGATCTATTTCATGTGTTTATTTCTGTTAATGTTGATGATTATGGCTTACAGCCAATGAAAATATTCAAATTTTGTGAGAGGCACTTATATATCTACTAGATGGTGGCCCGATTCTAACGCATCGGGTATTCTAGAATATGCATGTCGACGTAGTATATTGCCCAGCCATGTAGTATATTGCCCAGCTACGTAGTATATTGCCCAGTGACGTAGTATATTGCCCAGCCACGTAGTACATTGCCCAGCGACGTAGTATATTGCCCACCAACGTAGTATATTGCCCAGTGACGTAGTATATTGCCCACCAACGTAGTATATTGCCCAACCACGTAGTATATTGCCCAGCCACGTAGTACATTGCCCAGCGACGTAGTATATTGCCCACCAACGTAGTATATTGCCCAGTGACGTAGTATATTGCCCACCAACGCAGTATATTGCCCAACCACGTAGTATATTGCCCAGCCACATAGTATATTGCACAGTCACCTAGTATATTGCCCAACCATGTAGTATATTGCCCAGCCACGTAGTATATTGCCCAGTGATGTAGTATATTGCTCAGTGACGTAGTATATTGCCCAGCCACGTAGTATATTGCCCAGTCACGTAGTATATTGCCCAACCACGTAGTATATTGCCCAGCTATGTTGTATATTGCCCAGCCACGTAGTATATTGCCCAGCCACGTAGTATATTGCCCAACCACGTAGTATATTGCCCAGTTACGTAATATATTGCCTAGTGACGTAGTATATTGCGCAGCCACGTAGTATATTGCCCAGTTACGTAGTATATTGCCTAGTGCCATATTATACAGCACAGAGCCACGTAGTATATTGCACAGCGAAGTAGTATACAGCACACAGCCACTTAGTATATTGCCCAGTGACGTAGTATATTGCCCAGTGACGTAGTATATTGCCCAGTGACGTAGTATACAGCACAGATCCACGTAGCATATTGCACAGTGAAGTAGTATACAGCACAGTCACGTAGTATATTGCCCAGCCAGGTTTGTCACAGGTTAAAAAATAAAAAATAAACATATACTCACCTTTCCGAGGGCCCCTTGTAGTCCACAGCAGCTTCCGGTCCCAGGGTTGGTATGAGCGCAGGACCTGTGATGACGTCGCAGTCACATGACCGTGACTGCATGGCAGGTCCTTCTCCCATACCATCTTTGCCACCGGAACCTGCAACGGAAGATGGCGGCTGGCGCGAGCGACTACGGAAGGTGAGCATAGCAGGGTTTTTTTTTTTATTATTATTTTTAACATTACATTTTTTACTATTGATGCCGCATAGGCAGCATCAATAGTAAAAAGTTGGGGAGTATGTGGGCGACAGGCACTGACTGCGGGGAGTAAGGAGCGGCCATTTTCTTATATAGTAGATACTAATTGAATTTGTTCAGTACCATCGTGCCCCTCAAACAGCTTGGTGCTCTAATACTTTTGCCAATAGGCATTGCCCCTGGCCTTCAGTTCATAAACTATAGATTTTACTTTTTTTTCGCTACAATCTGCGATCTTCATACTATATTTCTGATTCATACAAAATCACAAACCTATTTTCGCCATGTAAAGTAGGTGTGCATTGTTAGTAGGTGTGCCAAGTTATCTAGCTGTATCTCCTTCACCAAATGTTGGCACATGGAGCACCTATAGCTCCGTAATACAGATCTGCATGAGCTCCGAGTCCTTGGCTTTTCAACCTCCAAGAGGTTTCGAACTTAGACATGCATGAGCCCGCTGTTTCATAGAGACTTTATTCTTTTACTATTATTTGGGAATGTAGTCATGACAGTCATACCAGGAATTATTATCCTGCAAAATCCCTGGGAAAAGTTCTAGTAAAAAGCCTTTGTGAATGATACTTTTTGCTTGTAAACAATGGTATGCATGAAACAGAAACCATTTTCCATTGCCCTGTAAATGAAAGATCTAAGAACTAACACCAGCGAAAGAAGCCCTGCAGCCCCTTTAATCTCAAGACCAGACCAGACAGGGGAATTTCTTAGAATAAAAGCTTAAGATATTACAAAAAGAGTAAAAGAAGAAATGCTCACCTCTCATTCCAAGACGTCCATACCCCTTACTTTCCAGTCCAGAATTAATGTCCTGACATAGACGGTGATCGGCTACAACAATCACAAGTAGAATCTGGCATGGGGCTAAGAAGAGTTTGAATATGGCCAGTAGGGGATAAGAAGATGATTATGCTTTATGATATTATGGCTGAAGAACTTGATGACTTCCATTGATGAAAAAAATGGCAACACATCCTACCAATATGCCATCATCTAGAGATGTGAAAACCGGTTTGGCCCTCTACCCTAATAAATTCTCTGGTTGAGGTAGAGTGGCTTGTTAGAATCTACTCATGTCAGTCAGGAAATTTGTCCATCTCCAACCTTCACCCCTGATCCCCAGGAGAAAGAACCTCTATTGTATTGATTTTCTCCAACCATGACACCATAGTGCTTGGTCTAGCATATCTAATGTCATGTTTTCCTATTGATATTGATGACGTCTTCATTGGATAGATCATCAATATCCAGTTGTTGGGTGTCTGACAATGGCAGCCCCCTCTATCAAATGTTGTAACTTCAATCAGGTTACCAGTACCAGCCCTTAAACAATGTGATGGAGAGGTGGTGCTCTCCTCAGAACACTGTTTACATCCAGCCTCTGCTGGAGTTGAGAGATGATTGGTGGGTGTGCCTATCCATCAATATCAATGATGTTGAAAACACCTTTAAGGTTAATAGGAGTAGAGTTGAGTCATCTGACCTATATTGTTTGAAAATCAAACACGTAATATTATGTAAGTCATTTGGCCAGACTTCTGTTTCAGGATTGTGAACGGTTCCACAGCAGATGCAAAACACATTTAACATCCCCAGCTGGATATCGCACCACCTACGCCGATGCCTGGCCATTAGACCCACAATGTACTGGATTTCATGTCCTCATTCTCTTCCTGGCTCTCAAAATGTATTTCCTTTGTTGGCTTAATTAAACTATTCAAAATTTTATTTTTCTCATTGTCAATGATAATTTCCTCCCAATCCCCAAGTCATGAAATGAGTCATTCATTGTTCAGTGTTAAGCAAATCCCCTTATTTCTTCTCTAAGCATCCTTCACAATAATACAGTGATGTAGATCCTTCTCCCGCGACCTCCACCCACCAGTGTTCAGAGGTTTATAATATTTAGTAATGATGAACATGTGAGACGATCTTCCTCTGCTTGGTCATATCTTTTCCTCTTGTCCTTTCGACACTTTGGCCATTTGTATTTAGCGAGTTAGCGACCCTGAAAGTCAATCTACTGCCAATTAACAGGTCAAAAGGAGACAGTTTCTGCTCTTAGTTTATTCCAGCCCCTTCCCTGAGTTTTTCATTTTTTATTTATTATTTTATTTTAAATTCGCTAAACGGTTCCAGAGATATGGGCCTTTATTTAGTGCCACTTTTTATGCTATATACTAAAGGGCAGTTCTCACAGGGTAATTATGTAGAACAGCGTGATGACACACCCCAGGGGATCCTGTGAGCCACGCACCCATGGTGCAGACCGTAAAAATTAACACTAAACAAAAATACCCAAATCTCACTTTGAAAAAGAAAAACAACAAAATATTCAGGGGAGTCGTGGGAGTGAAATAAAAGCAAAAACTGGTATGCAAAAATGGGCATAGATAAAAATGTCACGTTTACTTTATATATTTAAAAACAGAGAAAAATTAAAACTTTATCGAAGTTCAGAAAAAGAGAAAAAGACACCGGGTTTACTGTTATGATCCAGTGACCTTGGAGCAGCATGAGAATTTCCACTGGAGAAGGTGGCCACTATACTGACCGCAATCCTGAACTTAACACTGCAACTAGAAGTAGCCGTGGAGTGTACCTAACACACCTAGACACCTCGTCACAGCCGGAGGACTAAATACCCCTAAAGATGGAAATAGGAATACTATCTTGCCTCAGAGCAGATCTCCAAAGGATAGACAGCCCCCAAAAAATATTGGCGGTGAGTCAGAGAGGAAAAAACATACACAGGCAGAAAAACAGGATTTAGCACAGGAGGCCACTCTAGCTAAATAGGACAGGATAGGACAGAGTTCTGTGTGGTCAGTATTAAAACCCTTCAAAAATATCCATAGCAGAATATACAAAAACTTCCTACATCTAACTAATAGATGTAGGAGCGTAAATCTGGAACTCCAGTGAATCCTACAAACAGAGCAGGAATATAAACAACAACTAGCACACAGCAGTGTGCCACAGAAACAAAAACCAAACACTTATCTTTGCTGAATTTGGCAGCAAGCAGGAGAAGCCAGAAAGTGATCCAACACTTCACAAGGAACATTGACAACTGGCAAGGGCTAATGAATCCTGCACACTTAAATATCCCAGTCAGAATTGTAATCAGCAGATACACCTGGCCAGGACTGCGACTCAGAGACAACTGCACTCCCACCTACAACCACTGGAGGGAACCCAAGAGCAGAATTCACAACAGTACCCCCCCCTTGAGGAGGGGTCACCGAACCCTCACCAGTGCCCCCAGGACGATCAGGATGAGCCAGATGAAAGGCACAGACCAAATCAGCAGCATGGACATCAGAGGCAAAAACCCAAGAATTATCCTCCTGGCCATAACCCTTCCATTTGACCAGGTACTGAAGCTTCCGCCTCGAAAAACGGGAATCCAAAATCTTCTCAACAACATATTCCAACTCCCCATCAACCAACACAGGGGCCGGAGGATCAACAGAGGGAACAACGGGCTCCACATATTTCCGCAACAAAGATCTATGGAAGACATTATGGATAGCAAAAGAGGCCGGAAGCGCCAGTCGAAAAGACACCGGATTAATAATCTCAGAAATCCTATAAGAACCAATAAACTGAGGCTTAAACTTAGGAGAAGAAACCTTCATAGGAACATGACGGGAAGACAACCAGACCAGATCCCCAACCCGAAGCCGGGAACCAACACACCGACGATGATTAGCAAAACGTTGAGCCTCCTCTTGAGACAACACCAACTTGTCCACCACATGAGCCCAAATCTGCTGCAACCTGTCCACCACAGAATCCACACCAGGACAGTCAGAAGGCTCAACCTGCCCAGAAGAAAAACGAGGATGAAAACCAAAATTACAAAAGAAAGGCGAAACCAAGGTAGCCGAACTAGTCCGATTATTAAGGGCAAACTCGGCCAATGGCAAGAAAGACACCCAATCATCCTGATCAGCAGACACAAAGCATCTCAAATAAGTCTCCAAGGTCTGATTAGTTCGCTCGGTCTGGCCATTTGTCTGAGGATGAAATGTAGAAAAAAAAGACAAATCAATGCCCAGCCTAGCACAAAAGGCCCGCCAAAACCTAGAAACAAACTGGGAACCTCTGTCGGACACAATATTCTCCGGAATACCATGCAAACAAACCACATACTGAAAAAACAACGGAACCAAATCTGAAGAGGAAGGCAATTTAGGCAAAGGCACCAAATGAACCATCTTAGAGAACCGGTCACAAACAACCCAGATAATAGACATCTTCTGGGAGACCGGAAGATCAGAAATAAAATCCATCGAAATATGCGTCCAGGGCCTCTCAGGGACTGGCAATGGCAAAAGCAACCCACTAGCACGGGAACAACAAGGCTTGGCCCGCGCACAAGTCCCACAGGACTGCACAAAAGAACGCACATCAGGCGACAATGAAGGCCACCAAAAGGACCTACCAACCAAATCTCTGGTACCAAAAATGCCAGAATGACCAGCCAACATGGAACAGTGAACCTCAGAAATGACTCTACTAGTCCATCTGTCAGGAACAAACAATTTCCCCACAGGACAGCGGTCAGGTTTGTCAGCCTGAAATTCCTGAAGAACCCGTTGTAAATCAGGGGAAATGGCAGAAAGGACCACCCCCTCTTTCAGAATACCGATCGGCTTTAAGACCTCAGGAGAATCAGGCAAAAAACTCCTAGAGAGGGCATCAGCCTTAATATTCTTAGAACTCGGAAGGTACAAGACCACGAAATCAAAACGGGAAAAAAATAAGGACCATCGAGCCTGTCTAGGATTCAACCGTTTGGCAGACTCAAGGTAAATCAAATTCTTATGATCGGTCAAGACCACAATACGGTGCTTAGCTCCCTCAAGCCAATGTCGCCACTCCTCAAACGCCCACTTCATAGCCAACAACTCCTGATTGCCGACATCATAATTGTGTTCAGCAGGCGAAAACTTACGGGAAAAGAAGGCACACGGTTTCATTAAGGAACCAACAGGATCCCTCTGAGACAAAACGGCCCCTGCCCCAATCTCAGAAGCGTCAACCTCAACCTGAAACGGAAGAGAAACTGTTATGTTTGCTAATGACAGGTGTTATGAAGGCAATCCAGAAACACAGTGTGCTTAGCGATCAGAGCGCACACAGTGATCTGACAAATACCCAAAAATACAAGAACGAGCTCTGAGACGTGGAAACTCTGCAGACTGCACACCTGATCCTATCCTAAACACAACTAAAAGCGGCTGTGGATTGCGCCTAACAACTACCTAGGCAACTCGGCACAGCCTAAGAAACTAGCTAGCCTGAAGATAGAAAAATAGGCCTGACTTGCCCCAGAGAAATTCCCCAAAGGAAAAGGCAGCCCCCCACATATAATGACTGTGAGTAAGATGAAAAGACAAAACGTAGGGATGAAATAGATTCAGCAAAGTGGGGCCCGATATTCTAGGACAGAGCGAGGACAGTAAAGCGAACTTTGCAGTCTACAAAAAACCCTAAAGCAAAACCACGCAAAGGGGGCAAAAAAACCCCACCGTGCCGAACTAACGGCACGGCGGTACACCCTTTGCGTCTCAGAGCTTCCAGCAAAACAAAAGACAAGCAGGACAGAAAAAAAGCAACAAAAAAGCAAAAAGCACTTAGCTATACAGAGCAGCAGGTCACAGGAACAATCAGGAGAAGCTCAGATCCAACACTGAAACATTGACAAGGAGCAAGGATAGCAGCATCAGGCGGAGTTAAGTAATGAAGCAGTTAACGAGCTCACCAGAACACCTGAGGGAGGAAGCTCAGAAGCTGCAGTACCACTTGTGACCACAGGAGTGAATTCAGACACAGAATTCACAACAGTACCCCCCGCTTGAGGAGGGGTCACCGAACCCTCACCAGAGCCCCCAGGCCGACCAGGATGAGCCGCATGAAAGGCACGAACAAGATCGGAAGCATGAACATCAGAGGCAAAAACCCAGGAATTATCTTCCTGAGCATAACCCTTCCATTTAACCAGATACTGGAGTTTCCGTCTAGAAACACGAGAGTCCAAAATCTTCTCCACAATATACTCCAATTCCCCCTCCACCAAAACCGGGGCAGGAGGCTCAACAGATGGAACCATAGGTGCCACGTATCTCCGCAACAACGACCTATGGAATACATTATGTATGGAAAAGGAGTCTGGGAGGGTCAAACGAATAGACACAGGATTGAGAACCTCAGAAATCCTATACGGACCAATAAAACGAGGTTTAAATTTAGGAGAGGAAACCTTCATAGGAATATGACGAGAAGATAACCAAACCAGATCCCCAACACGAAGTCGGGGACCCACACGGCGTCTGCGATTAGCGAAAAGTTGAGCTTTCTCCTGGGACAAGATCAAATTGTCCACTACCTGAGTCCAGATCTGCTGCAACCTATCCACCACAGAATCCACACCAGGACAGTCCGAAGACTCAACCTGTCCTGAAGAGAAACGAGGATGGAACCCAGAATTGCAAAAAAATGGAGAAACCAAGGTAGCCGAGCTGGCCCGATTATTAAGGGCGAACTCAGCCAACGGCAAAAAGGACACCCAATCATCCTGGTCTGCAGAAACAAAACATCTCAGATATGTTTCCAAGGTCTGATTGGTTCGTTCGGTCTGGCCATTAGTCTGAGGATGGAAAGCCGAGGAAAAGGATAGGTCAATGCCCATCCTACCACAAAAGGCTCGCCAAAACCTTGAAACAAACTGGGAACCTCTGTCAGAAACAATATTCTCAGGAATGCCATGCAACCGAACCACATGCTGAAAGAACAAAGGTACCAAATCAGAGGAGGAAGGCAATTTAGCCAAGGGCACCAGATGGACCATTTTAGAAAAGCGATCACAGACCACCCAAATGACTGACATCTTTTGAGAAACGGGAAGGTCAGAAATGAAATCCATCGAAATATGTGTCCAAGGCCTCTATGGGACCGGCAAGGGCAAAAGCAACCCACTGGCACGAGAACAGCAGGGCTTAGCCCTAGCACAAATCCCACAGGACTGCACAAAAGTACGTACATCCCGTGACAGAGATGGCCACCAGAAGGATCTAGCCACTAACTCTCTGGTACCAAAGATTCCAGGATGACCAGCCAACACCGAACAATGAAGTTCAGAGATAAGTTTATTAGTCCACCTATCAGGGACGAACAGTTTCTCTGCTGGACAACGATCAGGTTTATTCGCCTGAAATTTTTGCAGCACCCGCCGCAAATCAGGGGAGATGGCAGACACAATGACTCCTTCCTTGAGGATACCCGCTGGCTCAGATAAACCCGGAGAGTCGGGCACAAAACTCCTAGACAGAGCATCCGCCTTCACATTTTTAGAGCCCGGAAGGTACGAAATCACAAAGTCGAAGCGGGCAAAAAATAACGACCAACGGGCCTGTCTAGTAGAGTTGAGCGACCTTGACCTTTTTAGAGTCGAGCCGGGTTTTGCGAAACCCGACTATGTCCAAAGTCGGGTCGAGTGAAATCGGCCGATTATGACGTAAAGTCGGGATCGACCGAAACACGAAACCCAATGCAAGTCAATGGGGCAGCATAGTCGGCAGTGAGTGGGGGCCAGGAAAACACCTAGAGTACCCATTTTAATGTCAAAACCATCCATTCTTCTTAATGAAGCTTGTCAAGCGTAATTTACCTTATAATAATTGGAAGGCATTTGAAATTGGGGGTCATTTGGCTAAAGTTGTGGGGGGTAGGGCTGGTTCAAGTAATTAGTGGGCCCAGGAAATCTGGACCACGTCACGGCAGTGGAGCAGGGAGAGGTAAGTATTTCAACTTTGCAAGTGCTGTGAACCTGAGCAAGCAGGGGGGGCCCACTCGTTGGCATTGGCACTGGCACAGGGCCCCTCAAAGTACAGCGGTGTGTTTGCACGGCGGGGGCGCCTCCCACCGGCAGCAACACTTTTGCGTACTATGAGAGGCCCTGTGCCAGTGACGTCGCCAACTAGTATTCCTCCCCCCACCTGATGAAGGAACCTGCACTTTCATCTGCACCTTCCTCTTTGTCCCCGTGTAAGGTGGTATGGTATGCGGGAAGAGCAACCTGACTTTCAGCAGGGTCACAATGTTGTTGTGTAGCGTGCACGGGGAATGTTGCGTTATGGGTCAATGTACCAGCAGACTCATCTATCACTGGCTGGGCAATGGGCACGATGAAGTGGAAACACAGATATAGGCCCAAAGAAGAAAGTGGGCTAAATGCAGTTCAAAATTGGTAACACAGGAATAACCAGGGGGCATTGCAGTGGAGGACAACTGGAATGAGAGGCTGACACAGAGAGTAGGGCCAAATCAGTAAGTAGTCGAAATGCAGTTCAAAATTGGCAACCGTAGTAAACAGGCGGCACAGCTTTGTTCAGTGGAGGAGAACAGCAAGGAGTGGCAGACACCGATAGTAGGCCCCAACCCAACTAGTAGGCCAAATGCAGTCTAACATTAACAACTACTTAACGAGAGGCTGAAAATGGAATTTCAGGACAGGAAACCAGGAGAACAGCAAGGAGTGGCAGACACCGATAGTAGGCCCCAAACCAACTAGTACGCCAAATGCAGTTGTTCCATTTAACCACAATTTAATGAGAGCCTGAAGATAGAAGCTCAGGAAAGGCAACCTGGGGAACACCTTGGAGTGTAACACACCATCTCTCTCCACCCCATACCCATTTTGTAGGCCTAATGCTGTGTACTTTTCTACAACTACTAAACGAGAGTCGGAAGACCGAAGCAATGGCAAGGAAACCTGGGGAACACCTTGGAGTGTAACACACCATCTCTCTCCACCCCATACCCAATTTGTAGGCCTAATGCAGCCTACTTTCCGACACCTACTAAACGAGAGCATGAAGATCGAAGTTCAGGAAAGGCAACCTGGGGAACACCTTGGAGTGTAACACACCATCTCTCTCCACCCCATACCCATTTTTTAGGCCTAATGCAGTGTACTTTTCTACAACTACTAAACGAGAGTCGGAAGACCGAAGCAATGGCAAGGAAACCTGGGGAACACCTTGGAGTGTAACACACCATCTCTCTCCACCCCATTCCCCATTTTTTAGGCCTAATGCAGCCTACTTTCCGACACCTACTAAACGAGAGCATGAAGATCGAAGCTCAGGAAAGGCAACCTGGGGAACACCTTGGAGTGTAACACACCATCTCTCTCCACCCCATACCCAATTTGTAGGCCTAATGCAGCCTACTTTCCGACACCTACTAAACGAGAGCATGAAGATCGAAGCTCAGGAAAGGCAACCTGGGGAACACCTTGGAGTGTAACACACCATCTCTCTCCACCCCATACCCATTTTTTAGGCCTAATGCAGTGTACTTTTCTACAACTACTAAACGAGAGTCGGAAGACCGAAGCAATGGCAAGGAAACCTGGGGAACACCTTGGAGTGTAACACACCATCTCTCTCCACCCCATTCCCCATTTTTTAGGCCTAATGCAGCCTACTTTCCGACACCTACTAAACGAGAGCATGAAGATCGAAGCTCAGGAAAGGCAACCTGGGGAACACCTTGGAGTGTAACACACCATCTCTCTCCACCCCATACCCATTTTGTAGGCCTAATGCAGCGTACTTTTCTACAACTACTAAACGAGAGCATGAAGATCGAAGCTCAGGAAAGGCAACCTGGTGAAAACCTTGGAGTGTAACACAACCTGTCTCTACACCCCATACCAAATTTGTAGGCCTAATGCAGCGTAGTTTCCACCAACTACTAAACGAGAGCCGGAAGATCGAAGCTCATGAAAGGCAACCCGGGGAACACCTTGGAGTGTAACACAACCTCTCTCTACACCACGAAAGGGCTGATTCTTAGGAAGGAAGGCTGTTGTAAATAAGCATTGCGCGTCCGAGGGTGATTATATTCTTATTCGGTATCTACTCACCCTCGGACGCGCCATGCTTCTTGATTTGTAATTAATGTTTATTTGCAATGTGCTTTTGACTTACTCAATTATTTTTTTAATTATTGATTTTATTAAATTAATAGTTTAACATCTTATTGGAAATAATTTAAAGGAGACGCGACAGGACAACACTCGGTGGATGCCATATCTGTGTTAACAACTCCAAAAAACTTTCAGTTAACTTCTTGCAGGAGAAAGAAATTGTAGCTGTTGGACCTTTGTAGTACAGTTCCAGATATTTGTTGTGTGTTTGTTTTGATTGTTAAAATGTCTGCATTTGAGATCTCAACACGATCTTATTTTTTATAATCAAATTAATTTTTTAAATATTTTATTAGGTTGGTTCAAGGGGTACACGGGCCGCAGTAGACAGGTCAGTGGAGGCCTAGTGGAAGGAGGGACCGCAGATGCGCCACTGTTTCACCCATACACAATTAGTAGGCCTAATGCAGCGTAGTTTCCAACAGCTACTAAACGAGAGCCGGAAGATCGAAGCTCAGGAAAGGCAACCTGGGGAACACCTTGGAGTGTAACACAACCTCTCTCTACACCACGGAAGGGCTGATTCTTAGGAAGGAAGGCTGTTTTAAATAAGCATTGCGCGTCCGAGGGTGATTATATTCTTATTCGGTATCTACTCACCCTCGGACGTGCCATGCTTCTTGATTTGTAATTAATGTTTATTTGCAATGTGCTTTTGACTTACTCAATTATTTTTTTAATTATTGATTTTATTAAATTAATAGTTTAACATCTTATTGGAAATAATTTAAAGGAGACGCGACAGGACAACACTCGGTGGATGCCATATCTGTGTTAACAACTCCAAAAAACTTTCAGTTAACTTCTTGCAGGAGAAAGAAATTGTAGCTGTTGGACCTTTGTAGTACAGTTCCAGATATTTGTTGTGTGTTTGTTTTGATTGTTAAAATGTCTGCATTTGAGATCTCAACACGATCTTATTTTTTATAATCAAATTAATTTTTTAAATATTTTATTAGGTTGGTTCAAGGGGTACACGGGCCGCAGTAGACAGGTCAGTGGAGGCCTAGTGGAAGGAGGGACCGCAGATGCACCACTGTTTCACCCATACACAATTAGTAGGCCTAATGCAGCGTAGTTTCCAACAGCTACTAAACGAGAGCCGGAAGATCGAAGCTCAGGAAAGGCAACCTGGGGAACACCTTGGAGTGTAACACAACCTCTCTCTACACCACGGAAGGGCTGATTCTTAGGAAGGAAGGCTGTTTTAAATAAGCATTGCGCGTCCGAGGGTGATTATATTCTTATTCGGTATCTACTCACCCTCGGACGCGCCATGCTTCTTGATTTGTAATTAATGTTTATTTGCAATGTGCTTTTGACTTACTCAATTATTTTTTTAATTATTGATTTTATTAAATTAATAGTTTAACATCTTATTGGAAATAATTTAAAGGAGACGCGACAGGACAACACTCGGTGGATGCCATATCTGTGTTAACAACTCCAAAAAACTTTCAGTTAACTTCTTGCAGGAGAAAGAAATTGTAGCTGTTGGACCTTTGTAGTACAGTTCCAGATATTTGTTGTGTGTTTGTTTTGATTGTTAAAATGTCTGCATTTGAGATCTCAACACGATCTTATTTTTTATAATCAAATTAATTTTTTTTATATTTAATGATGTTGGTTCAAGGGGTACACGGGCAGCAATAGACAGGTCAGTGGAGGCCTAGTGGAAGGAGTGACGGCAGACAGGCATCAAAGGCCTAACATTGGGCTGGCTGTAGGCAAGTTAAAATTGGTTCCAGGGGAACACGGCCATCAGTGGCCTGGTCAGTGTAGTTGTAGTTGAAAGAACGGGACGCAGACAGGCTTCGAAGGCCTAACATAATAACATAGGGCTGGCTGTAGGCAAGTTAAAATTGGTTCCAGGGGAACACGGCCATCAGTGGCCTGGTCAGTGTAGTTGTAGTTGAAAGAACGGGACGCAGACAGGCTTCGAAGGCCTAACATAACAAACTTGGGCTGGCTGTAGGCACTTTTAAATTTGTTCCAGGGGTACATGGGCAGCAGTGTATGGTCAGTGGAAGTCTAGTGGAAGGAGTGACCGCAGACAGGCTTCCAAGGCCTAACATAACAAACTTGGGCTGGCTGTAGGCACTTTTAAATTGGTTCCAGGGGTACACGGGCAGCAGTGGTCTGGTCAGTGGAAGTCTAGTGGAAGGAGTGACCGCAGACAGGCTTCCAAGGCCTAACATAACAAACTTGGGCTGGCTGTAGGCACTTTTAAATTGGTTCCAGGGGTACACGGGCAGCAGTGGTCTGGTCTGTGGAAGTCTAGTGGAAGGAGTGACCGCAGACAGGCTTCGAAGGCCTAACATAACAAACTTGGGCTGGCTGTAGGCACTTTTAAATTGGTTCCAGGGGTACACGGGCAGCAGTGGTCTGGTCAGTGGAAGTCTAGTGGAAGGAGTGACCGCAGACAGGCTTCCAAGGCCTAACATAACAAACTTGGGCTGGCTGTAGGCACTTTTAAATTGGTTCCAGGGGTACACGGGCAGCAGTGGTCTGGTCAGTGGAAGTCTAGTGGAAGGAGTGACCGCAGACAGGCTTCCAAGGCCTAACATAACAAACTTGGGCTGGCTGTAGGCACTTTTAAATTGGTTCCAGGGGTACACGGGCAGCAGTGGTCTGGTCTGTGGAAGTCTAGTGGAAGGAGTGACCGCAGACAGGCTTCGAAGGCCTAACATAACAAACTTGGGCTGGCTGTAGGCACTTTTAAATTGGTTCCAGGGGTACACGGGCAGCAGTGGTCTGGTCTGTGGAAGTCTAGTGGAAGGAGTGACCGCAGACAGGCTTCGAAGGCCTAACATAACAAACTTGGGCTGGCTGTAGGCACTTTTAAATTGGTTCCATGGGTACACGGGCAGCAGTGGTCTGGTCAGTGGAAGTCTAGTGGAAGGAGTGACCGCAGACAGGCTTCCAAGGCCTAACATTACAAACTTGGGCTGGCTGTAGGCACTTTCAAATTGGTTCCAGGGGTACACGGGCAGCAGTGGTCTGGTCTGTGGAAGTCTAGTGGAAGGAGTGACCGCAGACAGGCTTCGAAGGCCTAACATAACAAACTTGGGCTGGCTGTAGGCACTTTTAAATTGGTTCCAGGGGTACACGGGCAGCAGTGGTCTGGTCAGTGGAAGTCTAGTGGAAGGAGTGACCGCAGACAGGCTTCCAAGGCCTAACATTACAAACTTGGGCTGGCTGTAGGCACTTTTAAATTGGTTCCAGGGGTACACGGGCAGCAGTGGTCTGGTCTGTGGAAGTCTAGTGGAAGGAGTGACCGCAGACAGGCTTCGAAGGCCTAACATAACAAACTTGGGCTGGCTGTAGGCACTTTTAAATTGGTTCCAGGGGTACACGGGCAGCAGTGGTCTGGTCAGTGGAAGTCTAGTGGAAGGAGTGACCGCAGACAGGCTTCCAAGGCCTAACATAACAAACTTGGGCTGGCTGTAGGCACTTTTAAATTGGTTCCAGGGGTACACGGGCAGCAGTGGTCTGGTCTGTGGAAGTCTAGTGGAAGGAGTGACCGCAGACAGGCTTCGAAGGCCTAACATAATAAACTTGGGCTGGCTGTAGGCACTTTTAAATTGGTTCCAGGGGTACACGGGCAGCAGTGGTCTGGTCTGTGGAAGTCTAGTGGAAGGAGTGACCGCAGACAGGCTTCGAAGGCCTAACATAACAAACTTGGGCTGGCTGTAGGCACTTTTAAATTGGTTCCAGGGGTACACGGGCAGCAGTGGTCTGGTCAGTGGAAGTCTAGTGGAAGGAGTGACCGCAGACAGGCTTCCAAGGCCTAACATAACAAACTTGGGCTGGCTGTAGGCACTTTTAAATTGGTTCCAGGGGTACACGGGCAGCAGTGGTCTGGTCTGTGGAAGTCTAGTGGAAGGAGTGACCGCAGACAGGCTTCGAAGGCCTAACATAACAAACTTGGGCTGGCTGTAGGCACTTTTAAATTGGTTCCAGGGGTACACGGGCAGCAGTGGTCTGGTCAGTGGAAGTCTAGTGGAAGGAGTGACCGCAGACAGGCTTCCAAGGCCTAACATAACAAACTTGGGCTGGCTGTAGGCACTTTTAAATTGGTTCCAGGGGTACACGGGCAGCAGTGGTCTGGTCTGTGGAAGTCTAGTGGAAGGAGTGACCGCAGACAGGCTTCGAAGGCCTAACATAATAAACTTGGGCTGGCTGTAGGCACTTTTAAATTGGTTCCAGGGGTACACGGGCAGCAGTGGTCTGGTCTGTGGAAGTCTAGTGGAAGGAGTGACCGCAGACAGGCTTCGAAGGCCTAACATAACAAACTTGGGCTGGCTGTAGGCACTTTTAAATTGGTTCCAGGGGTACACGGGCAGCAGTGGTCTGGTCAGTGGAAGTCTAGTGGAAGGAGTGACCGCAGACAGGCTTCCAAGGCCTAACATAACAAACTTGGGCTGGCTGTAGGCACTTTTAAATTGGTTCCAGGGGTACACGGGCAGCAGTGGTCTGGTCTGTGGAAGTCTAGTGGAAGGAGTGACCGCAGACAGGCTTCGAAGGCCTAACATAACAAAATTGGGCTGGCTGTAGGCACTTTTAAATTGGTTCCAGGGGTACATGGGCAGCAGTGTATGGTCAGTGGAAGTCTAGTGGAAGGAGTGACGGCAGACAGTCTTCGAAGGCCTAACATAACAAAATTGGGCTGACTGTAGGCACTTTTAAATTGGTTCCAGGGTAACACGGCCAGCAGTGGCCTGGTCAGTGTAGTAGTTGTAGAAAGAAGGGACCGCAGACAGGCTTCGAAGGCCTAACATAACAAAAATGTCAAAACAATGGTATTGTCAGTGCCAGGCATTGAAGGATGTCAGCGCCTAGACTACACATTGGTGAAGCTGTGAGAGATAATTTTGCTAGTGGTAGAGCACTGTTTGAGCTGGGGGGGGAACTGTCTTGTGGCCGGCGGTACAGGCACAGGGCCCCTCATATTACAACGGTGTGTCTGACGTTGGGTGCGCACCACCACCGCCAGAGACACTTTATTGTACTATGAGGGACCCAGTGGCAGTGCCGTCGACCAAAAGCGGCCACACCCACCTCTTCAGACAAACAGCACTCTCAAGGGTCCAAGCGCAAAGTGGCGATAGCACGGCCCCGTGTGGGGAGTTTGGCCATTTCGTGAGGTGGAAACATGTCGTATGCTGGACAATCAGGTGAAGAAAATTACGAGATTGGAAAAGTCATTCAGAATAGTCCACAGGCAAGACCTTTTCATAGGAAAGCTAGGTGTCAGCCGGGCAGGGTGGGGCAAAAGATTTTGAAATCCAGTTGTGGTTCATTTTAATGAAGGTTAGATCATCTACATTTTGGGTAGCCAGACGAGTCCTTTTTTCTGTTAGTATTGAACCTGCAGCACTGAATACTCTTTCTGATAGGACACTAGCTGCCGGGCAAGCAAGCTCCTGCAATGCATATTCTGCCAATTCTGGCCAGGTGTCTAATTTGGATGCCCAGTAATCAAATGGGAATGACGGTTGAGGGAGAACGTCGATAAGGGATGAAAAATAGTTTGTAACCATACTGGACAAATGTTGTCTCCTGTCACTTTGAATTGATGCTGCAGTACCTGTCCTGTCTGCGGTCATAGAAAAATCACTCCACAACCTGGTCAGAAAACCCCTCTGGCCAACGCCACTTCTGATTTCTGCCCCTCTAACACCTCTGGTCTGCTGGCCCCTGGAGCTCGTGTGAGAACGATCACGGGCGCTGTGTGCAGGGAATGCCAGAAGCAAACGGTCAACAAGAGTTGATTGTTTTGTTGCTAATATTAGTTCCAAGTTCTCATGTGGCATAATATTTTGCAATTTGCCTTTATAGCGAGGATCAAGGAGGCAGGCCAACCAGTAATTGTCATCGTTCATCATTTTTGTAATGCGTGTGTCCCTTTTGAGGATACGCAAGGCATAATCCGCCATGTGGGCCAAAGTTCCCGTTGTCAAATCTGCGGTTGTGCTTGGTTGAGGGGCAGTTGCAGGCAAATCTACGTCACTTGTGTCCCTCAAAAAACCAGAACCCGGCCTTGCCACGCCACCAATTTCCCGTGCCCCCGGGAAAGCTTCCTCATTAAAAATATACTCATCCCCATCATCCTCCTCATCCTCCACCTCCTCTTCGCCCGGTACCTCGTCATGTACACTGCCCTGACCAGACAATCGCTGACTGTCATCAAGGCTTTCCTCTTCCTCTGGTGCAGACGCCTGATCCTTTATGTGCGTCAAACTTTGCATCAGCAGACGCATTAGGGGGATGCTCATGCTTATTATGGCGTTGTCTGCACTAACCAGCCGTGTGCATTCCTCAAAACACTGAAGGACTTGACACATGTCTTGAATCTTCGACCACTGCACACCTGACAACTCCATGTCTGCCATCCTACTGCCTGCCCGTGTATGTGTATCCTCCCACAAAAACATAACAGCCCGCCTCTGTTCGCACAGTCTCTGAAGCATGTGCAGTGTTGAGTTCCACCTTGTTGCAACGTCTATGATTAGGCGATGCTGGGGAAGGTTCAAAGAACGCTGATAGGTCTGCATACGGCTGGAGTGTACAGGCGAACGGCGGATATGTGCGCAAAGTCCACGCACTTTGAGGAGCAGGTCGGATAACCCCGGATAACTTTTCAGGAAGCACTGCACCACCAGGTTTAAGGTGTGAGCCAGGCAAGGAATGTGTTTCAGTTGGGAAAGGGAGATGGCAGCCATGAAATTCCTTCCGTTATCACTCACTACCTTGCCTGCCTCAAGATCTACAGTGCCCAGCCACGACTGCGTTTCTTGCTGCAAGAACTCGGACAGAACTTCCGCGGTGTGTCTATTGTCGCCCAAACACTTCATAGCCAATACAGCCTGCTGACGTTTGCCAGTAGCTGCCCCATAATGGGAGACCTGGTGTGCAACAGTGGCAGGTGCGGATGGAGTGTTTGTGCGACTGCGGTCTGTGGACGAGCTCTTGCTTCTGCAGGAGGACGAGGAGGAGGAGGAGGAGGAGGGGGTGCGAACGGCTACAGACAACTGTTTACTAGACCGTGGGCTAGGCAGAACTGTCCCAAACTTGCTGTCCCCTGTGGACCCTGAATCCACCACATTTACCCAGTGTGCCGTGATGGACACGTAACGTCCCTGGCCATGCCTACTGGTCCATGCATCTGTTGTCAGGTGCACCTTTGTGCTCACAGATTGCCTGAGTGCATGGACGATGCGCTCTTTAACATGCTGGTGGAGGGCTGGGATGGCTTTTCTGGAAAAAAAGTGTCGACTGGGTAGCTCGTAGCGTGGTACAGCGTAGTCCATCAGGTCTTTGAAAGCTTCGCTTTCAACTAACCGGTAGGGCATCATCTCTAACGAGATTAGTCTAGCTATGTGGGCGTTCAAACCCTGTGTACGCGGATGCGAGGCTAAGTATTTCCTTTTTCTAACCATAGTCTCATGTAGGGTGAGCTGGACTGGAGAGCTGGAGATCGTGGAACTAGCGGGGGTGCCGGTGGACATGGCAGACTGAGAGACGGTGGGAGATGGTATTGTTGCCGCCGGTGCCCTAGATGCAGTGTTTCCTACTACGAAACTGGTGATTCCCTGACCCTGACTGCTTTGGCCTGGCAAAGATACCTGCACAGATACAGCAGGTGGTGCGCTAAATGGTGGTCCTACACTGCCGGAAGGGATGTTGCGTTGATGACTAGCTTCATTGGCCGAGGGTGCAACAACCTTAAGGGACGTTTGGTAGTTAGTCCAAGCTTTCAAATGCATGGTGGTTAAATGTCTATGCATGCAACTAGTATTGAGACTTTTCAGATTCTGACCTCTGCTTAAGGAAGTAGAACATTTTTGACAGATGACTTTGCGCTGATCAATTGGATGTTGTTTAAAAAAATGCCAGACTGCACTCTTTCTAGCATCGGATACCTTTTCAGGCATTGCAGACTGAGCTTTAACCGGATGGCCACGCTGTCGTCCACCAGGTTTTGGCTTTGCCACGCGTTTTGGGCAAGATACGGGCCCGGCAGATGGAACCTGTGGCGATGTTGATGCCTGCTGCGGCCCCTCCTCCTCCTCTGCTTCAGAACTGCTGCCGCCTGCACCCTGTTCCCCCAATGGCTGCCAATCGGGGTCAAGAACTGGGTCATCTAATAACTCTTCTTGTACCTCCTGCGCAACTTCGTCTGTGTCACCGTGTCGTTCGGTGGTATAGCGTTCGTGATGGGGCAACATAGTCTCATCAGGGTCTGATTCTTGATCAGCACCCTGCGAGGGCAATGTTGTGGTCTGAGTCAAAGGACCAGCATAGTAGTCTGGCTGTGGCTGTGCGTCAGTGCACTCCATGTCAGATTCAACTTGTAATGGGCATGGACTGTTAACTGCTTCACTTTCTAAGCCAGGGACGGTATGTGTAATGAGCTCCATGGAGTAACCCGTTGTGTCGCCTGCTGCATTCTTCTCTGTTGTTGTTTTTGCTGAAGAGGACAAGGAAGTGACTTGTCCCTGACCGTGAACATCCACTAACGACGCGCTGCTTTTACTTTTACCAGTTTCACGAGAGGAGGCAAAAGAGCTAGAGGCTGAGTCAGCAAGATAAGCCAAAACTTGCTCTTGCTGCTCCGGCTTTAAAAGCGGTTTTCCTAATCCCAGAAAAGGGAGCGTTCGAGGCCTTGTGTAGCCGGACGACGAACCTGGCTCCACAGCTCCAGACTTAGGTGCAATATTTTTTTCCCCACGACCACCTGATGCTCCACCACTACCACTACCCTCATTACCAGCTGACAATGAACGCCCCCGGCCACGACCTCTTCCACTAGACTTCCTCATTGTTTTAAAAACGTAACCAAACTAACGTTATTTGTTGCAGTCACACAACTTACACGGTGAGCTATAACTTCAGTATGATTTAGCTACCCCTTTACAGGTTGGTGAGACCACAGCGAAAATCAGGCCCAATGTTACACACTCTTTTTTTGGTGGCTGCAAATTAGAGAGATGCCCCACACGCAGGACTGTCACTGAAGCACAAATGTTAATATTAATGTCACACTATTATTTTTTTTTTATTTTTATTTTTTTCAGGAACACTTTAGAAACCCCCCAAAAAAAAAAAAATAGATTTTTGCAGGGAGAATTTAGAAAACAAATGTAACAAACTATATGCTTTCTATGGGCCACTGAGTGAGAGATGACGCACACAGGAATCAGGAGTGGCACACAAGCCCAGAGGCCAATATTTTTCTACCAATGATTGATGGAGTTATTTTCTCTGGTAGATTTTGGAACCCAAATCAAGGAAAAAAAATATAGGCTTTCTATGGACCACAATTGGAGAGAGAGAGAGAGAGAGAGATGGCACACCCAGGAGTCAAGACTGGCACACAAGCAGAAAGGCCAATATTAATCTCCCACTGTTTTTTTTGTTTGTTTTTTTTTTTTTTTTTTCAGGGAGACTTTAGAAAAAAAAATAATAAAAAAAATATGATTTTATCAGGAAGAATTTAGAAACCAAATAAAATAAAATTATTTTTTCAGGGAGAATTTATAAAACAAATAAAAACAAAAATAGGCGTTCTATGGCCCACTGACTGAGAGATGACGCACACAGGAGTCAGGAGTGGCACACAAGCCCAGAGGCCAATATTTTTCTACCAATGATTGATGTAGTTATTTTCTCTGGTAGATTTTGGAACCCAAATCAAGGAAAAAAAATATAGGCTTTCTATGGACCACAATTGGAGAGAGAGAGAGAGAGAGAGAGAGATGGCACACCCAGGAGTCAAGACTGGCACACAAGCAGAAAGGCCAATATTAATCTCCCACTGTTTTTTTTGGTTGTTTTTTTTTTTTTTTTTTCAGGGAGACTTTAGAAAAAAAAATAATAAAAAAAATATGATTTTATCAGGAAGAATTTAGAAACCAAATAAAATAAAATGATTTTTTCAGGGAGAATTTATAAAACAAATAAAACCAAAAATAGGCGTTCTATGGCCCACTGACTGAGAGATGACGCACCCAGGAGTCAAGACTGGCACACAAGCAGAAAGGCCAATATTAATCTCCCACTGTTTTTTTTTTTTTTTTTTTTTTTTCAGGGAGACTTTAGAAAAAAAAATAATAAAAAAAATATGATTTTATCAGGAAGAATTTAGAAACCAAATAAAATAAAATGATTTTTTCAGGGAGAATTTAGAAAACAAATAAAACCAAAAATAGGCGTTCTATGGCCCACTGACTGAGAGAGAGAGAGAGATGGCACGCTTAGTACTGGCACACAAGCCCAAAGGGCAATATTAATCTCCCTTTTTTTTTCAGGGAGAATTTCTAAAACCCCAAAAAAAAAAAAAATAGGCTTTCTATGGCCCACTATTTGCTAGAGAGATGGGACGCTCAGGACTGGCACAGATGGCACGCTCAGGACTGGCACAGAAGCCCAGAGGCCAATATTAATCTCCCTTTTTTTCTGGGAGAATTTATAAAACCAAAAAAATATTTAAATAGGCTTTCTATGGCCCACTATTTGTGAGAGAGATGGCACGCTCAGGACTGGCACAGATGGCACGCTCACAACTGGCACACAAGCCCAGAGGCCAATATTAATCTCCCTTTTTTCAGGGAAAATTTATAAAACCAAAAAAAAAATTAAATAGGCTTTCTATGGCCCACTATTTGTGAGAGAGATGGCACGCTCAGGACTGGCACAGATGGCACGCTCACAACTGGCACACAAGCCCAGAGGCCAATATTAATCTCCCTTTTTTCAGGGAAAATTTATAAAACCAAAAAAAAAATTAAATAGGCTTTCTATGGCCCACTATTTGTGAGAGAGATGGCACGCTCAGGACTGGCACAGATGGCACGCTCACAACTGGCACACAACCCCAGAGGCCAATATTAATCTCCCTTTTTTTCAGGGAGAATTTATAAAACCAAAAAAAAAAATTAAATAGGCTTTCTATGGCCCACTATTTGTGAGAGAGATGGCACGCTCAGGGCTGGCACAGATGGCACGCTCACAACTGGCACACAAGCCCAGAGGCCAATATTAATCTCCCTTTTTTCAGGGAAAATTTATAAAACCAAAAAAAAAATTAAATAGGCTTTCTATGGCCCACTATTTGTGAGAGAGATGGCACGCTCAGGGCTGGCACAGATGGCACGCTCACAACTGGCACACAAGCCCAGAGGCCAATATTAATCTCCCTTTTTTTCAGGGAGAATTTATAAAACCAAAAAAAAAATTAAATAGGCTTTCTATGGCCCACTATTTGTGAGAGAGATGGCACGCTCAGGGCTGGCACAGATGGCACGCTCAGGACTGGCACACAAGCCCAGAGGCCAATATTAATCTCCCTTTTTTTCAGGGAGAATTTATAAAACCCAAAAAAAAATAAAATAGGCTTTCTATGGCCCACTATTTGTGAGAGAGATGGCACACTCAGGACTGGCACACAAGCCCAAAGGCCAATATTAATCTCCCACTGTATTTTTATCAGGGAGAATTTATACACCCCACAAAAAAAAATACAGAAAAATGAAAAGGCTTTCTATGGCCCACTATGTGAGAGAGATGGCACACACAGGGATGGCACTCTAGCAGAAATGCCAAATTGCCAATCTTAATCTCCCACCAAAAAAAAAACAAAAAAAAAAACAGGGAATGTCCTACAATTACTATCTCCCTGCCTGCAGTAATCTCAGCCAGGTATGGCAGGCAGCTACTATCTCCCTGCCTGCAGTAATCTCAGCCAGGTATGGCAGGCAGCAATAAGGAGTGGACTGATGCACAAATGAAATAAAAAGTGTGGACAAACAAAAAAGATAGCTGTGCAGAAAGGAAGGAACAAGAGGATTTGTGCTTTGAAAAAAGCAGTTGGTTTGCACAGCGGCGTACACACAGCAATGCAGCTATCAGGGAGCCTTCTAGGGCAGCCCAATGAGCTACAGCGCTGAGGGGAAAAAAAAAAAAAAAACTTCCACTGTCCCTGCACACCGAGGGTGGTGTTGGACAGTGCAAATCGCTGCAGCACAAGCGGTTTTGTGGTTAATGGACCCTGCCTAACGCTATCCCTGCTTCTGACAAAGCGGCAGCAACCTCTCCCTAAGCTCAGATCAGCAGCAGTAAGATGGCGGTCGGCGGGAACGCCTCTTTATAGCCCCTGTGACGTCGCAGACAGCAAGCCAATCACTGCAATGCCCTTCTCTAAGATGGTGGGGACCAGGACCTATGTCATCACGCTGCCCACACTCTGCGTTTACCTTCATTGGCTGAGAAATGGCGCTTTTCACGTCATTGAAACGCGACTTTGGCGCGAAAGTCGCGTACCGCATGGCCGACCCCGCACAGGGGTCGGATCGGGTTTCATGAAACCCCGACTTAGCCAAAAGTCGGCGACTTTTGAAAATGTTCGACCCGTTTCGCTCAACCCTACTGTCTAGGATTCAAGCGCTTGGCAGACTCGAGATAAGTCAAGTTCTTATGATCAGTCAATACCACCACGTGATGCTTAGCTCCTTCAAGCCAATGACGCCACTCCTCGAATGCCCACTTCATGGCCAGCAACTCTCGATTGCCCACATCATAATTACGCTCAGCGGGCGAAAACTTCCTGGAAAAGAAAGCACATGGTTTCATCACTGAGCAATCAGAACCTCTCTGTGACAAAACCGCCCCTGCTCCAATCTCAGAAGCATCAACCTCGACCTGGAACGGAAGAGAAACATCTGGCTGACACAACACAGGGGCAGAACAAAAACGACGCTTCAACTCCTGAAAAGCTTCCACAGCAGCAGAAGACCAATTAACCAAATCAGCACCCTTCTTGGTCAAATCGGTCAATGGTTTGGCAATGCTAGAAAAATTACAGATGAAGCGACGATAAAAATTAGCAAAGCCCAGGAACTTTTGCAGACTTTTCAGAGATGTCGGCTGAATCCAATCCTGGATGGCTTGGACCTTAACTGGATCCATCTCGATAGTAGAAGGGGTAAAGATGAACCCCAAAAATGAAACTTTCTGCACACCGAAGAGACACTTTGATCCCTTGACAAACAAAGAGTTAGCACGCAGGACCTGAAAAACCATTCTGACCTGCTTCACATGAGACTCCCAATCATCTGAGAAGATCAAAATGTCATCCAAGTAAACAATCAGGAATTTATCCAGATACTCACGGAAGATGTCATGCATAAAAGACTGAAACACAGATGGAGCATTGGCAAGTCCGAACGGCATCACTAGATACTCAAAATGACCCTCGGGCGTATTGAATGCAGTTTTCCATTCATCTCCTTGCCTGATTCTCACCAGATTATACGCACCACGAAGATCTATCTTAGTGAACCAACTAGCCCCCTTAATCCGAGCAAACAAGTCAGATAACAATGGCAAGGGATACTGAAATTTAACAGTGATCTTATTAAGAAGGCGGTAATCAATACACGGTCTCAGCGAACCATCCTTCTTGGCTACAAAGAAGAACCCTGCTCCCAGTGGTGATGACGATGGGCGAATATGTCCCTTCTCCAGGGATTCCTTCACATAACTGCGCATAGCGGCGTGTTCGGGCACGGATAAATTAAATAATCGACCTTTAGGGAATTTACTACCAGGAATCAAATTGATAGCACAATCACAATCCCTATGCGGAGGTAGAGCATCGGATTTGGGCTCTTCAAATACATCCTGATAATCAGACAAGAACTCTGGGACCTCAGAAGGGGTGGATGACGAAATCGACAAAAATTGAACATCACCATGTACCCCCTGACAACCCCAGCTGGATACCGACATGGAATTCCAATCCAATACTGGATTATGGGTTTGTAGCCATGGCAACCCCAACACGACCACATCATGCAGATTATGCAACACCAGAAAGCGAATAACTTCCTGATGTGCAGGAGCCATGCACATGGTCAGCTGGGCCCAGTATTGAGGTTTATTCTTGGCCAAAGGTGTAGCATCAATTCCTCTCAATGGAATAGGACACCGCAAAGGCTCCAAGAAAAACCCACAACGTTTAGCATAATCCAAATCCATCAGATTCAGGGCAGCGCCCGAATCCACAAACGCCATGACAGAAAACGACGACAAAGAGCATATCAAGGTAATGGACAGAAGGAATTTGGACTGTACAGTACCCATGACGGCAGACCTAGCGGACCGCTTAGTTCGCTTAGGACAATCAGAAATAGCATGAGTGGAATCACCACAGTAGAAACACAGACCATTCAGACGTCTGTATTCCTGCCGTTCAACTCTAGTCATAGTCCTATCGCACTGCATAGGCTCAGGTTTAACCTCAGGCAGTACCGCCAAATGGTGCACAGATTTACGCTCGCGCAAGCGTCGACCGATCTGAATGGCCAAAGACAAAGACTCATTCAAACCAGCAGGCATAGGAAATCCCACCATGACATCCTTAAGAGCCTCAGAGAGACCCTTTCTGAACAAAGCTGCCAGCGCAGATTCATTCCACTGAGTGAGTACTGACCATTTCCTAAATTTCTGACAATATACTTCTATATCATCCTGACCCTGGCACAAAGCCAGCAAATTTTTCTCAGCCTGATCCACTGAATTAGGCTCATCGTACAGCAATCCGAGCGCCAGGAAAAACGCATCGACACTACTCAATGCAGGGTCTCCTGGCGCAAGAGAAAATGCCCAGTCTTGAGGGTCGCCGCGCAAAAAAGAAATTATAATCAAAACCTGTTGAATAGGATTACCAGAAGAATGAGGTTTCAAGGCCAGAAATAGCTTACAATTATTTTTGAAACTTAGAAACTTAGTTCTATCTCCAAAAAACAAATCAGGAATAGGAATTCTTGGTTCTAACATAGATTTCTGATCAATAGTATCTTGAATTTTTTGTACATTTATAACGAGATTATCCATTGAAGAGCACAGACCCTGAATATCCATGTCCACACCTGTGTCCAGAATCACCCAAATGTCTAGGGGAAAAAAAAAAGTGAACACAGAGCAGAAAAAAAAAAAAAAAATGATGTCAGAACTTTTTCTTTCCCTCTATTGAGAATCATTAGTTTGTCTCCTTGTACTGTTATGTTTGCTAATGACAGGTGTTATGAAGGCAATCCAGAAACACAGTGTGCTTAGCGATCAGAGCGCACACAGTGATCTGACAAATACCCAAAAATACAAGAACGAGCTCTGAGACGTGGAAACTCTGTAGACTGCACACCTGATCCTATCCTAAACACAACTAAAAGCGGCTGTGGATTGCGCCTAACAACTACCTAGGCAACTCGGCACAGCCTAAGAAACTAGCTAGCCTGAAGATAGAAAAATAGGCCTGACTTGCCCCAGAGAAATTCCCCAAAGGAAAAGGCAGCCCCCCACATATAATGACTGTGAGTAAGATGAAAAGACAAAACGTAGGGATGAAATAGATTCAGCAAAGTGGGGCCCGATATTCTAGGACAGAGCGAGGACAGTAAAGCGAACTTTGCAGTCTACAAAAAACCCTAAAGCAAAACCACGCAAAGGGGGCAAAAAAAACGCACCGTGCCGAACTAACGGCACGGCGGTACACCCTTTGCGTCTCAGAGCTTCCAGCAAAACAAAAGACAAGCTGGACAGAAAAAAAGCAACAAAAAAGCAAAAAGCACTTAGCTATACAGAGCAGCAGGTCACAGGAACAATCAGGAGAAGCTCAGATCCAACACTGAAACATTGACAAGGAGCAAGGATAGCAGCATCAGGCGGAGTTAAGTAATGAAGCAGTTAACGAGCTCACCAGAACACCTGAGGGAGGAAGCTCAAAAGCTGCAGTACCACTTGTGACCACAGGAGTGAATTCAGCCACAGAATTCACAACAAGAAACATCCGGTTGGCGCAACACCGGAGCAGAAGTAAATCGACGTTTAAGCTCCTGAAAGGCAGAGACAGCCGCAGAGGACCAATTCGCCACATCAGCGCCTTTATTCGTCAAATCGGTCAAGGGTTTAACCACGCTGGAAAAATTAGCAATGAAACGGCGATAAAAATTTGCAAAACCCCAAAATTTCTGAAGGCTCTTCACGGATGTGGGCTGAATCCAATCATGAATGGCCTGAACCTTAACCGGATCCATCTCTATAGGGAGAAAAAATAAAGCCCAAAAAAGAGACCTTCTGCACCCCAAAGAGACACTTAGACCCTTTCACAAACAAAGCATTGTCACGAAGGATCTGAAACACCATCCTAACCTGTTGCACATGAGACTCCCAATCATCGGAAAAAATCAAAATATCGTCCAAATATACAATCAAGAATTTATCAAGATAAGTGCGGAAGATATCATGCACGAAGGAGTGAAAAACAGATGGAGCATTAGAGAGTCCGAATGGCATCACAAGGTATTCGAAATAGCCTTCGGGCGTGTTAAACGCAGTTTTCCATTCATCACCCTGCTTAATACGAACAAGATTATATGCCCCTCGAAGGTCAATCTTCGTAAACCAACTAGCTCCCTTAATCCTAGCAAACAAATCGGAAAGCAAAGGTAAAGGGTATTGAAACTTGACCGTGATTTTATTCAAGAGGCGATAATCTATACAGGGTCTCAAGGAACCATCTTTTTTAGCAACAAAAAAGAACCCCGCTCCCAACGGTGAAGAAGATGGTCGAATATGCCCTTTCTCCAAAGACTCTTTAATATAGCTCCGCATGGTGGTATGTTCAGGCACAGACAGGTTGAAAAGTCGACCCTTAGGAAACTTACAGCCTGGAATCAAGTCAATAGCACAATCACAGTCCCTGTGCGGTGGAAGGAAACTGGACTTGGGCTCATCGAATACATCCTGAAAATCAGACAAAAACTCTGGAATTTCAGAAGAGGAAGAAGAAGAGATTGACATCAAAGGAACATCATTATGAACCCCCTGACAAGCCCAACTAGTCACAGACATGGACTTCCAATCCAACACAGGATTATGTACCTGCAACCACAGAAAACCCAGCACGATAGCATCATGCAAGTTATGCAACACCAGAAATCGACAATCTGCCTGATGGGCTGGCGCCATGCGCATGGTCACCTGTGTCCAAAACTGGGGCTTATTTTTAGCCAAGGGTGTAGCATCAATGCCCCTTAAAGGAATAGGGTTCTGCAAAGGCTGCAAGGGAAAACCATAACGCTTGGCAAACTCAAAGTCCATTAAATTCAAGGCAGCGCCTGAATCCACAAACGCCATGACAGAAAATGATGACAATGAGTAGATCAAGGACACAGATAACAAAAATTTAGGTTGTACAGTACTGATGGTAATTGAACTGGCGATCCTCTTTGTCTGCTTAGGGCAGACAGAAATGACATGAGAAGCGTCGCCACAATAATAACACAACCTATTTTGACGTCTGAAACCTTGTCGTTCCGTTCTAGACAGAATTCTATCACACTGCATAGGCTCAGGAATTTGCTCTGAGGATAATGCCACAGCGCGCACAGTTCTGCGCTCCCGCAAGCGGTGGTCAATCTGAATGGCCAGAGACATAGAATCACTCAGACCGGAAGGCGTGGGAAACCCCACCATAACATCTTTAATGGATTCAGAAAGCCCCCTTCTGAAAATTGCCACCAAAGCATCATTATTCCATTTAGTCAACACAGACCATTTTCTGAATTTCTGACAATACAATTCTGCCGCCTCTTGACCCTGAGTCAGGGCCAACAAGGTCTTCTCAGCTTGATCCACAGAATTAGGTTCATCATATAATAATACCAAAGCCTGAAAAAAGGAGTCAATATTAAGCAAAGCCGGATTCCCAGATTCCAGGGAAAACGCCCAATCCAGCGGGTCGCCACGCAGCAGGGAGATTACGATTTTTACCTGCTGAATGGAATCACCAGAGGATTGAGGTCTCAGAGCAAAAAACAGTTTACAGTTGTTTTTAAAACTCAAAAATTTGGACCTGTCACCAGAAAACAAATCAGGAGTAGGAATCTTCGGTTCTAAAGCAGGAGTCTGAACAATATAATCAGAAATACCCTGCACCCTAGCAGCAAGCTGGTCTACACGAGAAGCTAATTCCTGAACATTCATGCTTGCACCAGGCTCCTCAGCCACCAAGATATTAAGAGGGAAGAGAACACAAAACAGACTGGAGAAAAAAAAAATAGCTCAAGACCTTTCTTCCCTTCTTCTGAGATGCATTTAACTCACTGTTGGCCAGTTGTACTGTTATGATCCGGTGACCTTGGAGCAACATGAGAACTTTCACTGGAGAAGGTGGCCACTATACTGACCGCAATCCTGAACTTAACACCGCAACTAGAAGTAGCCGTGGAGTGTACCTAACACACCTAGACACCTCGTCACAGCCGGAGGACTGAATACCCCTAAAGATGGAAATAGGAATACTATCTTGCCTCAGAGCAGATCCCCAAAGGATAGACAGCCCCCCACAAATATTGGCGGTGAGTCGGAGAGCAAGAAACATACACAGGCAGAAAAACAGGATTTAGCACAGGAGGCCACTCTAGCTAAATAGGACAGGAAAGGACAGAGTTCTGTGCGGTCAGTATTAAAACCCTTCAAAAATATCCACAGCAGAATATACAAAAACTTCCTACATCTAACTAATAGATGTAGCAGCGTAAATCTGCATCTCCAGCGAATCCTACAATCAGAGCAGGAAAATAAACAAAAACTAGCACACAGCATTGTGCCACAGAAACAAAAACCAAACACTTATCTTTGCTGAATTTGGCTTCAAGCAGGAGAAGCCAGAAAGTGATCCAACACTTCACAAGGAACATTGACAACTGGCAAGGGCTAATGAATCCTGCACACTTAAATATCTCAGTCAAAATTGTAATCAGCAGATACACCTGGCCAGGACTGCGACTCAGAGACAACTGCATTCCCACCTACAACCACTGGAAGGAACCCAAGAGCAGAATTCACAACAGTTTACGCATTTTGATCTTGACGCTCTTAATACTGACTAGTGATGTGTGAACCTATAGATGTTTGGGTCCGGCGGGTTCGGCCAATGATTTAAACTGACCTCAAACCCAGAGCTCATTCAGATGAATCGGGGACCAGAACATCCGTTGTTTGCCACAGTGTCATCTGGTGAGCCAGCACTGTGACCAGCGTTAAAAAGGTTACCGCTGGTTACAGGAATCAGCTGATGAGAGAGTACTACTCTCATCATCCTACACCTGGTCTCACTGATAGTCTCCCCCATTTTGATAACCAGCTAAGCTAAAGCAGACAGCTGGAGGCTGGTATTCTCAGACTGGTAAAGGACCATGGATATTGGCCCTCCCCAGCCTAAAAATAGTAGCCCGCAGCTGCCCCAGAAAAGGCATATCTATTAAATATGCCAATTATCTTCACTTCGAACAGGTGAGGAATATGGTGGTTTATTATTTTGTGCCTTTTACAGGTGACCTGTGCATCAATGGATTATGTGTAAAGGTGAGTATAAGTTTGCTTTTTTATTTTAAATAAAGGAGTCAGTGTCTTTATTTAAAATAAAGGATTTTATTCTTGTGTGTTTATTTCAAAACTTACTATGGAGTTAGTAATTGGGGTGTCTTATAGATGCCTCTCCATTACTAACCCCTGGGCTTGATGTCAGCTGACAATACAAAACTGACATCAACCCCAGAAGTATTACCCCACTTACCACCATCACAAGGCAAGTGGGAGGAGTGAGGCTAATTGCCAGAATTGGCACATCTAATTGATGTGCCATTTCTGGGGCGGCTGAGAGCTGATGCTTTTAGTCTGATAGGGGGCCAATAACCATGACTCCTTCCTTAGTTATTAATATCAGCCCTCAGCTGTCTGGTTAGCTTTTGCTGGTCATTGAATATAGGGGAGACTACATGTGATTTCTTGGGGGTGTCTCCCCTATTATAACTAGTAAAGGTTTAGCAAACGGCTGTGAGCTGATATTAACAGTCTGGGAACCTTTAGGGATATTGGCCCTCTACAAGAATATTAACCTCATCCCTCAGTCGTCGGCTTTCGCCCAGCTATTAATGAAAATTACAGGGTACCACACATCATTTTTTTCCTGTTTTTATTTATTAACAAGTACACTCCCAAGGTAACCTTAGTTCACTGCCTCCAGGTGTTTCAGCAAATGGGTATTTCAGTAACCTTAAAATGTCCCTCAAAGTTTCCCATGAGGTTTCCGGCCTCGCAGGTGCCGAGAGACCTGGTGGCGGTGAACGCTAGTAACCTGAAAGGTTACCTGGGTTCAAGCCACCGGGAGTCATGGTAGCTCCAGTGACGGACTGTTGAATGCCAGACTGCCGAGTGCCGGACTTGTGGGTGTTCAATTGTTCATCAGTCCGGAACTGGCACTTGCAAGGCAAGAGAAACAGCTGCTATGAACTCAGGTGACATTACTTTTCTTGTTAATAAATAAAAAAAAATGTAAAAAAATGCTTGGGGTTTTCCGTAATTTTCATAACCAGCAAAGGGAAAGCCGACTGGCATCGAAAAGTCAAGTCACCAGGTCCCTGGCTGTTCAATAAGGCAGAATGAGGCGTGCTCTCTGATTCCACTGCGCCAAAGCAAGAGGGTCATATGTGAATGATGTAGAGATGTCATCCACTTCCATCCAGAGAGAAGAGGCGGTATGTGAAGAGACGAGAGCGACACTGAGGGCAATCTGGAGACACCCATCGAACCGCATTGCACAATTTACATGAAGCACGCAAAATGTATAAAACACATTTTTGGAGATATGCGGAGCAACTACAGTACAATGGTATAAATGACTTAAAGGAACCCCATTCAAATGATTTTAAAGGTGATGGGTAGGGTTTATAAGTGAAAAAATGGTGGCAAGTTCTGTTTAAAAATTGTTTGCCTCCTATAGCTTCCATGTTACACTGTCTATTGCAGGCTGCAGAATGAGTTAACTGAGAAATCCCCAGTGAGCTCTGTCAGGAAGTTTATACCTTAGGTATCAGTCAGATGTTTGTGAAACATGGTCCAAGTACGGAACGTGATGACGTATTGGAGCAGGGTCTCCTGACAAACCGACAGCCTCATAGTCATATACAAGACAGTTAAGCTCAAATTGGGAGTCTCGCTGCCAATTCATACATGGACTGTGTTTCTCACAGTTTGACAAAAGAGACTGTAACTCTTTTATCAGTCTTTTTTTCTGAGCTCCTCTCACCTGATTTATAACCACAAAATACGCCAAAGTTGAATGTGTAGGAAAAAAAGAGTCTGCGAAAAGCCAAACATGCAACATTTTTAATGAAACCCAAAAGCAAAATTGATTTTTAGCTTCAAAAACATGATGGACAATCCCTTTAAGCATTACACAGTGCCCTTTCACATCAATGAAAGCTCAGAATTCCGCCAATGGCAAAACACTGCACACGGTAATGATGTTTTCCCATTGGAGGAGGCTAATGACAGTCATGGTCACATGACTCTCTATAAATGACCATATTCTAAACTATAGTGCCGTGTGTTGTGTATGGAATATGAATGAGTGAACTTGCTCGGTGATACTCTGGTTACTCGAATATCTGGGTGCTCAAATGTGCTCGGCACTCGGCGAGAATTAGCCGCTGCCCAAATTTGAAACTCAAATCTCCACCCCTCATGCTTGCCGCCTGTGACACGGCCAATAAGCATGCGGGATTGCATGCAAGTCACTGTAATGACGTAGCCATCTTGGTAGTGGCATTACTGTGATTGGCTGGCCATGCGACATCATCAAGGACTATAAAAGGACAGGCGCCGCCATGCTGATGCCATTGCACAGTTCTTATTGGAGAGAGATAGTGCTTGTCCGAGGCTGTGTGTGCACAACAGTGAATTAGAGTCCTCTAGTGTTGATACTGGTTCTGATTCTGAACCATCATACTTGTAAGGGCTAAATCTGTGCTTTATTGTTTATATCAGATATATTCTGCATTTACCCTAGAAAGGGAAAGTTACAAGGAGAGTGTCCAGCCTCTAGGCAGCACTTACAGTTTGCAATCCGTTGTTAAACATATATCTGCTGCATGTGACCACCTTTTTTTGGGGGGGGGGGGCTGAAAAAATTGACAATATTTCCACTCATAGAGTATTATGTCCTTTATGGTATGTTTATGTGTTATATAACACTCCCAAAAAGCATTGCAAAATATTCTTGATTTAATTACTCATCCTTACAGTATTACATGCTCTGTTTTACATTTCGGTCGTACAAAAAAGGGTACATTTTTCTGGATTAAATTATTCATCCATAGAGTATTACATGCTCTGTGGTACATTTAAGAGGTATATAACACTCCAAAAAAAGCATTGACATTTTTTTAGGGAATCAATTATTCACCTATAGAGTATTATGTGCTCTGTGACACATTTTGGTGGTATATAACTCTCAAAAAAACATTGAAAATTTTTCCTTGTTCCAATTACTGATTCATAGAGTATTACGTGCTTTGTGGTACATTTTAGTGGTATATAACACTCCAAAAAGGCGTTGTAATTTTTTTCTGGATTCAGTTAATCGTCCATACAGTGTAACGTGCTTAGTGGGAGACAAAGATGGCAGGTTATTCACCCTGCTAGACCGACGCTATAAGGAGAACCTTGCATCTCTCCATCCTGACTTGGAGAGTTCTATTAAAGTGGTGCTATAGCAGAAGGCCATTTTGGAAAATATGTTGGAAAAATTCCAATCAGACAATGCTAGCGGTAGGTGGCAAGCATCCTTGCCCAACCAAGGAGATGTGAGGAAAACACACAGCAAATGCAGGGATGCAATGTCAAAGGTATGGGCCAATTTCATGACATCATTCAAGCGTCCATGCCCTGATGACTGGGTATTTTTGATAAGGAGGGAAAAGTTTTTTAAAGATGGTCAATACCTGGCTGACAAAACACAGTACTCCCTAATTCCTCTGCGATCTTCAGCTATTGGGCCTCAAAGCTGGACACCTGGCATGAGCTGCCCTCTATGCCTTGGAAGTGTTGTGCTGCCCTGACACTAGCAACATGTCTGAGAGGGTTTTAAGTGCTGCCAGGGAGGGGGGGGTCAAAACAGACAGGCGCTTTCACCTGTCAGTAGAAAGTACTGACATGCTCTGATAAAAATGAATAAAATTTGGATTAGCCCCAAATTTTCTACACCACCAGATATCAGCAGCACATAAAGTGTTTTAATATATGAAAAAGGTCTGCCAGTTGCTGCCTTCAAGTGTCTATGGATGACTAGATGACCCTCCTTATAATTTTTTATAATTTTTGTCCTGGCCTTGGAATTTGTGCAAAGCCTTTATGGGTTTGGGAATACATCAACTACACTTTCAAAATATATTATTTTTATTTATTTTAATGAGGCCCTACATTTGTTGCTTTTAAGGGTCTATGGATGATTGTATTACCCTCCTTATCCATTTTGAATAGCTTAGCACTTTGTTCAGAGCCTTTGTAAGTGTACGAGTACATCAACTACACTTTCTTAATATTTTAATGAGGCCCTCCAGTTGTTGCCTTCAAGGGTCTATGGATGAACCTTATTATTATTTTTTCCTGGCTTTGCACTGCATCCAGAGCCTTTACGATTGTACGATTACCACAACCACACTTTTGCACAGTATTTGAATGAGGCACTGCGGTTGGTGCTTTCAAGGGTGTGTGGATTACCCTACATGTAATTTTTGGCAGGCTTTGCACTGTGCAGAATTTTTATGAGTGAGGAGTACCACAACTATACTTTGTTCATAATATTTGAATGATGTACTTCAGTAGGTGCCTTCAAGGCAGTATGGATGACCCTTCTTGTAATTTTTGACAGGCTTTTCACTTTATGAGTCTAGAAGTATCACTTCATGACAATTTGAACAAAATGTGTATGAGGCCATCTTTTATGTCTAATACAGGGTGTAGCTGACTACCTCGTCCATCACATTTTGGCAGTTCTTGCTTCCTTCATAAATTACACTGAAATTTTCATTTTTTTTATAAAAAAAAAATCCATATTGGTTTACTTAAATTATTATTTTTTATATCTGTTTTACATTTTGCCTTATATACGACATTGTCATCAGCAGCAATCTGAGAGTCATGAATGCTTCCAGGGGTCTTCCCCATGCTGTTCTCCTTCCATTCAGCATTTTTTTCCATCCATATCAATATTTTCACTGCCCCCCAGACCTGACTATTATACTCATTACTCCAAACAAACATCCATCCGAGCATTAGGAAGTGATCAGTTCGAGTAACAAGCATCTGGGCATTTTAGTCTTCGCTCATCTCTAGTAAGGAAGTCTGCACAAAAAAATGGATGGTGCTTCACAAAGGAGGAGAACCTATAGTTATGCATTAGAAAATGTCAGAAAATCATGTCCTCAATGCATTTGTTAAAATAAAGATAAGGTGGAAAACTTTAATTTGTAGTCCTAACTCAACATTAACTATCTAGTAGATTACAACCAATTGTTCCCTGTTTTTAGCCATTTAACATTGAAAAGCAATTGACTGACAGATTGCAGATGATCACATATACTGCTTATCGCATTTGAGATTTGATTTGACTTTCTGGGTTGTGTGAAAATAGAAAATATGATTCGCTGTTGCTTTTTTCAGCAACAGTGCCACTTATGTCCATAGGCTGCTTCTGGTACTGCAGCTCAGTGTACAATATCAGATACAGCCTCTGGCTAAGAGGGGTGCTTTGCCATAACAGCAAAAGTCTATGAACACATTTTCCAGCCTGGAAATTGCAGATTAGTGGTCTCATTGCTTTTGCGCACTTACTTGCCCTTCAGAATGCCCAGGCTTCAGCGTTCGGCAATTGTGCTGACATCAGTTGAACATTACCTATCGATCAACAGAGTTGGGTAGGCGACAGGAATGTTAATAATCGAGAAGGCAGAGTTTCGTTGAGTGCTTTCTCCTGCCCATAGCACTTAACACCTAATTTGCATTTTGCTAAAAAAATGTTTATTTCTCAAGATTAAAGTAACAGACTGTCACTATAACAGTGCCACAGAATTCATCTTTCATTGGGCTATGTGTACATAAATTTGGTTTAAGGGGTAAATTTTATTTACAGATTGCCTTTAAAATGAGTGGCAGTCCATGCGGCTAGGTCAGATCTGCCACATTGATACTTAGCAGGTGTATTCTCTTGGGTCACAGAGCAGGAAATCACCCCCATTGATTCCTATACCTTAACAGGGCAAAAGGAAGCAGGTTGACGTAAGACAGGTCCATAAATAAGTAAATGGAAATTCACATTACATTTTAACCCATTACTTGCCAAATTAAAATTTTTACAAGTATGGATTTTTCAGAAAAGGGGGTCCCAATATTCAATTAAAAATGACAATGACATGATTTCCTATTTTGAAAACATTCATTTTACAAACACAACACAAAAAATTGGACCTAATTATAAAAATTATAAAATCTTAGTTGCTAGAAGCTAAAGATTAAGCGTCCCAAAAAAAGGACATTGGTAGATAATGGGTTAAGATCATTTGTTTGAATAGTTCTGCATTGGGAACAGTAATGGTGGTAATGGTGGTCATTTTTTTTTGTTGTTGTAGGTGTTGTACGGTTTAGAAAACCTGTTTTTATGCACCCTGTAAGGAAATTTAATAGAGATGTGACCTATTAAGGAGTCTCCTCTCTTGGTCGGAGTGGTGCGTGGTTACTAAGAGCGTCTCTTGCTCTGGAGGACCCGTTCTGTCCTGCATTAGCAAGACAATCTATTGATATGAATGGGCATGGTGTAATGCCTAATTTCTCCTGCGGTGGTGCTGCAAGGTAATAGAACACATTAATTTTCCCAGAGATAACAGGTTGTCATTTGGGATCCAAGTAAGGGGACAGTTTGTGATCAGGATATTGTCAAAAGTTTGACTCTAAAAAAGTAGGGATTGTTCAAAGCTGACAACACCGATAACTAGTAGCAGATATAAGTGAGAAATGCCTGATCGGATGAAAAATTGCATGCATCAAAAGATCTGAGGTTTCCCATGCTTCCCATGAAAGTGAACCTGACAGTGGGCATGGCATTTCAATAAATGTATGGGATTTCTATAAATGTGCCAGAGACCGAGCTTCAAAGGAGACTAGTCAGACAGGCGTGTCCCCGGTGGCTTTTCCCTGCCCTCTGCCCTTGAGTGACAGATCTTTCACTGTGTGCATGTATAGGCTTAGACATGTCAATCCAGGGCAGGAGGAAAAAAGTTGCATGGAACCAGCCCGTCCGACTATTCAACAGCATGGCTCGGTCCCCGATGGCTATTAAACTATTTCATTCTTTGAAATGTCGCAGCGTTTCAGACTTACACATAAATGGTTGGACTCGTGCAGCCTGTGTCTGATACATGCTGCCCCTGGATTGAGGGTCATTGAGGGCCATTAATTTCACAGTTCTAATAGTAAATACATACGGTTGCGTAACATCTGTAAGAAGCGTCCATGACGCCTCGTACGTCGAGGCCTTCAGAGAAGTTTGGAGAGGCCACATTCACGCTTCGTCACTGGAAAGACTTTGCAGCGGTAATTTACAGATCTTCAATCTCTGTGACACAAGGATATTCGGGAGCAAATTAAGGAATTCACAGTCCGCGAGAGGGTACTAAACTGAATTATTAAAAATCCTACACCAATCTCTGAGGGGAGAGATTGGTTGCTGTGGGCAGCAAAGACAATCTTATTGTTAGAGAATCCACCTCATAGTCTTCTATGTACAGTATGGCATGTTACAACTCTAAGGCCAAGCCTAAATCACCAGGTAGGTGTGGAGATTACCTCATACACAAGCCTTGTATGAATGGTAATAGCAAATAAAATCTCTCCATTAAATTTCACCTTTTAACTGGCAACAGGAAAGATTTTGATTAGACATCGATTTGCCTCAAATTCAACATAAATTTAGAACTTGACGAGCTCCTATCATGATGCTGGATTATTGCAGGTTGAGCAAGTGGTTTAAAAAAGTAAGAAAATAGTGTTCTCACCGGTCCCGCCATCACAGCTCCCCACCCTATCTTCTGCTGGCTCCCTCTGTGATTGTTTGTTTTGGTCTTCATGGCAGGCAACATCCTCTACCGCGTATGCCCCTCAAGAAGGCCTTGAGGGGCGCATGTTGTGTGTTCCCAACGCCTACTCTGAGCATGAAGCGCCGTTGCAGAACAGAACCTCACCAGCCATCACCAAAGGAGTAAGACAAGAACTGGCCTGTGGTGGCGAGACAGGTAATCAGCAAGATGAGTGAAGTATTTTTAAAATTTTAACCCCCCCCCTACATTCATTATGACCCCAGAGCATAATGAGGAAAATTTGATCTACATGGAATTACCTGCCCAAATTGAAGCTAATTACCGAACTCAAAATTTTGCCAGCTTCTTATCATTTACTCTGTCTCCTGAAAATCTGACGAAGAAATGGTGCCACCATGTACAACAACACTTTTATACACTGAATTCCTGTGAGTCACGAGGGCACAGAAGTTTTCAGCTGTTATGCTGTTTTCCATTGTTGAATGAAGAACAATAATGAAAGACTTGGTAAAGTTACATTTCTCGATAGAACATAAAAACTTCAAAGCAAAAATAATAAGAGAAAATAGTTTTTGCAGAGATATCCCTGATGGCCAATTAAACCCCACTGCAGATGACGGTAAACCCCCACAGTAAATTGAGCATTACATAACTGTTTGCTGTTCCCTACCAATGTACTCACTTCAAATCAATGAATTTTATCCCAGGGGATCATTTTTGCTACAAAAAGCTCCAGAAAAAGACTTAAAGCAAGTTTACAACTTGCTTACAGGTTCACTACGTACATATGTAAAATGGCCAAAAGCGGTAGTCATGACCGAGCTGCAGTCCCGTTACACTCTGGCACTTTACCGGAAAACCATGTCCCAGTCCCAGTGTGCTGTCAGGTCTGGGGTTCATTACACTCACTGGTAGTCTCCAGGCCTCCATCTTCAGGAGCCGCCGCACACAACTCAGGGGACACCAAGTTCACTTCAACAACAGAAGGTAACTAGACAGTTCAAGTTCATCAGGTTGTAGCATGTAGGATGGGGCACAACACATCTTACTCTCTACCCCTTTGCTCAGTATTAAGTAGAAGCCCCTTTTGAGCTAGTACAGCCATGAGTCTTCTTGGGAATGATGCAACAAGTTTTTCACCCCTGGATTTGGGGATCCTCTGCCATCTTCCTTGCAGATCCTCTCCAGTTCTGTCAGGTTGGATGGTGAACATTGGTGGACAGCCATTTTCAGGTCTCTCTAGAGATGCTCAGTTGGGTTTAGGTCAGGGCTCTGGCTGGGCCGGTCAAGAATGGTCACAGAGTTGTTCTGAAGCCACTCTTTTGTTATTTTAGCTGTGTGCTTAGGGTCATTGTCTTGTTGGAAGGTGAACCTTCGGCCAAGTCTAAGGGCCAGAGCACTCTGGAAGAGGTTTTCATCCAGGATATCTCTGTATTTGGTCACATTCATGTTTCCTTCAATGACAATCAGTCTTCCTGTCCCTGCAGCTGGAAAACACCCCCATAGCATGATGCTACCACCATGTTTCACTGTTGGGATTGTATTCAGCAGGTGATGAGCAGTGTCTGGTTTTCTCCACATATACCGCTTAGAATTATCACCAAAGAGGTAGTCTGGGAGTCCTTCATGTGTTTTTTAGCAAACTCTATGCAGGCTTTGATATGTCTTGCACTGAGGAGAGGCTTCCATTGGGCCACGCTGCCATAAAGGCCCGACTGGTGGAGGGCTCCAATGATAGTTGACTTTGTAGATCTTTCTCCCATCTCCCTACTGCATCTCTGGAGCTCAGCCACAGTGATCTTGGGGTTCTTCTTTACCTCTCTCACCAAGGCTCTTCTCCCACGAAACAGCCAGGTCTAGGAAGACTTCTGGTGGTCCCAAACTTCTTCCATTTAAGGATTATGGAGGCCACTGTGCTCTTACTGCAGAAATTCTGTTGTAACCTTGGCCAGATCTGTGCCTTGCCACAATTCTGCCTCTGAGCTCCTTGGTCCTCCTTTGACCTCATGATTTTCATTTGGTCTGACATGCACTGTGAGCTGTGAGGTTTATATAGACAGGTGTGCGCCGCTCCAAATCAAGTCCTATCAGTTTAATTTAACACAGCTGGCCCCAATGAAGGAGTAGAACCATCTCTAGGAGGATCACAAGGAAATAGACAGCATGTGTCTTAAATATGAGTGTCTGAGCAAAGGGTCTGAATACTTATGACCATGTGATATTTCAGTTTTTCTTTTTTTTGTAAATCTGCAAACATTTCTACATTTCTGTTTTTTTCAGTCAAGATGAGGTGCAGAGTGTACATTAATGAGAAAAAAAATGAACTTTTTTGAATTTACCAAATGGCCACAATGAAACAGAGTGAAAAATTTAAAGTGTCCTGAATACTTTCCGTACCCACTGTATATTCAGAGTATTTCCTGACATAGCTCTGATATCTCCGGCACATGCAGTGTGAAGTGTTTAAACATGGCCAAAATATGTTGTATTTGTGGGTCGAAAATTGCTAATAAGTGGCAAATTTCCATAAGATGAAGCCGATAGTACACACTATTTAGGACGGTAGACTGGAGCTAAACGTTATATAATATTACATCATGGCTTCAATGACTCCTCATTTAGTCATTAATTGGCAAGTGTGCACTTCTAGTGCTTCCTTTCCCATTATTGTTAATTATTTACTATAGAAATGTGCGCCGGTCACTTCTTCCTGCACTGTCATCCTCGCTTCCTCCCAGCCTTCTGGACTGATGGAACTACTTTAGTAACGTTTCTTCTCTTTTGTTTTTGCTGAGTAACAATGCTGGCTAAAAGCAATAATCAATGCACGGAATCCCCCTGGATGTCCCCCGTCGTGCGGCACGCAGCTCCATTGTCTGCACTGAGCTCATTGCAGAATGGTGGCGCAGTGGTCATGGGGGATTCCCATCATCACATCGTCCCGTCACACGATGTTATAGTGGGTGAAGGAGGAAAATCCAGCTCCGAATGCAGCTCTGAATAAGTCTAACACACAGGACGTAAGAGAAAACTTTATGTTAACATCTACGCGTTTCAGGCGTCATGATTGGGAGCAGTGAGACCTGAAACACGTTGATGCTCACATAAAGTTTTCTCTCACGTCCTGTGTGCTAGACTTACTCAAAGAAAGAAGTTTGCACATCCGCGGAGCTGGATTTTCCTCTGTCACCCTCCATTTCAGAGACAGAGTTATTCTCCATGCTCTGGACTGCATAGGATACAAAAATGGTGACACTGAACAATTTTTCGTGGTTCCATATGATCTCATAGCCCATACTGCAAAATAACCGGGGTCCGACCTCCGATAAGGCCTCATTCAGCCGTCCGTTATTCACGTCCATGCACTGTCTGTGCTCTTTACATATATAGTGCACATACCCATTATAATCTATGGGGCTGTTCACACACCCTTAGTTTTTTTGTAGCATAAATGTATTTATATCTAGAATATATTACTTTTTGTTGCTTTTCATTAGAAAGTAAATCACAAATATGTCAAATCTCATGCCAAAAACTTCACTCCTCCTTCACTACTCCTCCACCACCACTCCTCCACCAATCTCTCCTCCACCACTCGTCCTCCACAATTCCTCCTCCACCACTCCTCCTTCACCACTTCTCCTCCACCACTCCTCCGTCACTACACCTCCTCCACCGTTCATCCTCCAGCGCTCCTCCACCAATCTCTCCTCCACCACCTCTCCTCCACCACTCCTCCTTCACCATGAGTCCTCCACCACTCCTCCACCACTCCACCACCAATCTCTCCTTCACCACTCATCCTCCACAACTCCTCCTCCACCACTCCTCCTTCACTACTTCTCCTCCACCACTCCTTCACTACTCCTCCTCCACCGTTCATCCTCCAGTGCTCCTCCACCAATCTCTCCTCCACCACTTCTCCTTCACCATGAGTCCTCCACCACTCCTCCACCACTCTTCCACCAATCTCTCCTCCACCACTCTTCCTCCACAACTCCTACTGCACCACTCCTCCTTCACCACTTCTCCTCCACCACTCCTTCACTCCTCCTCCTCCACCGCTCGTGCTCCACCGCTCCTCCACCAATCTCTCCTCCACCACTTCTCCACCACTCCTCCTTCACCATGAGTCCTCCACCACTCCTCCTCTTTAAAAAGTGGTGCAGTAAATTATGTAAAATATGGATACATTTGGTAAAGGATTTATGGCAATTTAGTGTCATAATTTGTTCAAAAAAATTAAACTAATAATATATGTCTTTCACAGTGAGCTACATCTGAAATGTCAGGGTTTAGTTGTAGTACAAAACATGGTCCTGCTTCTATGAGGCTGTGCACATATCAGATTTTTTCCTTGGAGAAAGTCGGTCTAAAGGAAAAAAATTGCACTAAGCCCGAGATTGATCCAATATTCGGATCGTACTTGGCCAGGCAAGTCAATGAATCCGTGGAAGCCATGGGACTGCACTCGGATGACATCTGAGAGCAGTTTGACTTCCACGGACTGACAGAATTGAAAAGATGGAGAAACGTTTTTCTCCATCTTCTCCTTGTTCAAGAGAATTGGATTACACTGTGAATAGAGTTTGATCAGAGTGTTATTTGCATAATCAACCAGATTATCTCGAATGAGGAGAATACACAGTCGTCTGCACTTAGCCTAATGGGCACACTGTTTTCTTAACAGTCGAAAACATGTTTTTTAATAATTTGTCAAGTTTTGGTTAATTACAACACTGTCCATATCCCATTTTTGAGAATATGCTCCACTTAGAGGGTGTTCGTTCTTAGTGAAATTCCGGTGAGCATGTCCACACTTGGTTGCACAGAATTCACCAACCTGACGGAATCATAGAAACGTAAGTCTTAATATTTGCTGTTTTTATCTTAGGTGGGGGAGCTGCTATTATTCGGATGCTATTATGTGCTGTGTCTATATTTGTTTTCCTGTTTCCTATGTTCTAAGACTTGACTACATCAAATGCCGGTACAGCGGTCAGCGGCCGAGCACTACAAAGAGTTGTGAACCGCATGATTTTTACTCCTACTGTTCTGTACTTCTTTGCTGCAGGGTACAATAGAGACCTTCCTTTATGCGTCCTCATCTATTGTCCCTGCACGTCCACATCCTCAGTGCTCCTGTCTAGGCAGAGAGGTGTATACAGTATATATGGCACACCACCAGTGTCGGAGTGGGGTGCCATCAGTAAACCAACTCCAGGATTATCCTCAATCACCAATTTATATAACATGAACTGGGTAGATTGTTATATGAATAAAATGCCGCCATTGTCTGTACATTGTGATTCGAGCATGTCAAGTACGGCTCATATAAGAGAGTGGTGGCCAACTCTTGCTCAGCGGCCCACCGGAGGATTCTCCTGTTCTCCCGTGGGCCAGTCCAAGCCTGCACATTGCAGTCATTTAGTGAGGTCTTTTCTTATTATTACATGTAACAGTCTGGTTTACTGCCTATCTAAAGATTAGGATGCTTTCATATTGCTTTTAGGAACCCATCCAGTGGCCTCATTGGGGCTTACATCCGAACCCTCCGCAAAACGACATTCAGATGCACCGATGGGGCCACAGACTATAATGGTGCAGACAGAGTGAATGTGAGCATTGCACGTAAGCCCTGACATTATCCACCACTTAACGGGTTCCTAAACGCAATCTGAAAGCACCCTTATAAATGCCTTAGCCCTTGTACGTACATTACGGGCATTTTAGTTGATGGGTCCCCTTCCTTGCACAAATATATAAATGAATCTTTTTACAAGGATCCATCCATGTTTTAGGTATATTTGGCATGTATAAATTTTTATTTTTGTTACTTATACCTTATAGTTCTGATGAAGGCCATGGAGCTGGTCAAAACGTCAACATTATTTATACAGCAGAAGAGCCTGTTCCAATAAAATACCTTTACGTCCTTTGCATCTATTTTGGAGTGCTGAATTCATTTTTACATACTCATAGTAAGTCATCAATTCTATTGATCAGTTGGAGAGTCAATGGCAGGATCAAGGCCAGTCTAGCACTAATCACTTTTCTATGTGGACCTGGATATCCCTTTAAAGAGAATCTATTAGCAGGTTTTTGCCATGTAATCTGACGCCAGCATGAGAAAGGGGCTGAGACAAAGATTTCAGTGATCTGTCACTTATCATACTGTGTGCTGTTGGTTCATTAAAGTAATGTTTTATCAACAGGAAGTTATCACTGCCAGGACTGCAGCTCAGAAGAGCCCTAGTCCAACCATTGTCAATAGAAAATGGACGGAGAAAGTGGTGGTGTTGGTGAGAGCAGTTTTCCGAGTTCTCCTACATGATAGATGATAGATCTAAACACTGTGATTGTGTCACAACTTCTGCACTGCCTTTTAAATTCATTGTTAAACTCACCGAACATCAATATTGTCCTGCCCCCAGAGGTATCTCCCTATGTCTCTGGCGAAGATGGCGATCAACCCGGATTGCCAGAGACATGGCCGCCTCAAGGGAGTCAGGAGTCTCATAGAGAGCTAATGCATCCCTTACTCTCACAGAGAGACCCTCACAGAACTGACTACGGAGGGCCGGGTCATTCCACCTGGTGTCAGTGGCCCACCGCCAGAACTCGGAGCAGTATTCCTATGCCAGACGGTCTCCTGGCTGAAGTTGGTGCAGAGATGACTCAGCCAAGGAGACACGATCAGGGTCATCATACACCAAGCCCAAAAGAAGCCCTCTACTGTCTGGAGTGACTGTGAGTCAGATGGGAGAGAAAATGCCCATGCTTGTGGGTCCCCCTGCAGGAGCGAGATAACAATCCCCACCCCTTGCTCCTCTGTACCAGAGGATACCAGACGCAGCCAGAAATAAAGTTTACAGGCCTCCTGGAACACAACAAACTTGTCCCGCCTGCCAGAGAACCTGTCTGGCAGTGCGACCTAGGGCTCCACAATGGTTTGCCTGGAGGGCGAGATCCCCACACAAGATGAAACAGAGTATAACACCAGAACACGTTTTCCCAAATCTTCTGACGGTCCCAAATAGCAAACTTATATCTAGATTGGCCTCCTTCATTCTGACAGCTGGTAAGCTTCTAGTACCCACTTTATGGCGCACGTCTAATATTCCAAGTAAAAATCAGCTATTCCTTAAGATTGACCAACTGCATTATACTGAAGAACTAGCAGCGCTTTCCACACATCATTTTTCCTCCTTTACACGTGTCTGGAACTCCTGGGTAACTCGGATAAATTTATATCCTTATGTGTGCCGGATTCCACACCTTGATTTTGGACATGACCGATGCACCAGCGGACCTATTTCCCTTCCATCTTCCCTTCCCCCTTTCCAGGACACCGTCCTTCAGTTCCATTTACCCCTTTATGTGTTCTTTGTTTCTAGTTGGTTTCATAACTATCTAATGGCGACTTTTTGATCCCCAGAGGTCCAGTTAACCAACTTTATTTGGTTTATTTGTTAATACATAGTGACATAGTTATTAAGGTTGAAGGAAGACTATAAGTCCATCTAGTTCAACCCATAGCCTAACCTAACATGCCCTAACATGAAGAAATAAAAAATCTTTCATTTTCTGTATTAACGATGTTTTGACAGAGGCAATTATTTCTAATTCCTGGCATTTTAGGTACTTTACTAGATGTCATTTATTCCTTTGAGACTTGAATGGCTTTTTAAAAAATTGCAATTTCTATGTCTCTACTGTTTTTCGAGTTTACCCCAAATTGATTCTGTGCTGATGTCAACCATCTTATGATTCTCAATAAATAAAACATTGAAAACAGATGAAACGGAGTGTTGTGAAACCACCGTGCGTAAATCCGCCACCTCCAAACTAAGCTGCTGCAACTGCCCTGACAGCGGTGTGATAGGATCCATCATGGATCAGAAAAGGCTTTTGGATCTGAGATAATGTCACGATTGGACTGGCGGGTAAACTAGGACCAGGGGCACCTTTCCTGGCCCTAGCACTAGGGGGCGCCCTAACTTGCCCTGTTCCCCGGGATACCTCAGATGGCGAGGATGTCGGGGGCCTCCGCCCTCGCCCTGTCTCCTAACTGCAGCCCTGCGTCTGTCCCCTACCCCACCCTGGGAAGAGAGGCGCTACCGTGTACCGCAGTACACCAACCCAACAAACAGGGGAACAAAGACAAGGGTAAAAGAAAACTCCACTCGCACAAAATACGCTCAAAAAAGATATACATTAAAAAAAGCAATGGATGAATGGAGAATGTGTAACAACTTGACAGAATTTCTTGCAGCCCTCTATAGCCTAAATGTATTCAGTGGCAGCTCCTTATGTAACACTTATCTGCAGGCTAAGGCTTTTATAGATAACCTCAAATAAAAAATGAATGATGTCTAAAATCTGTGAAGGGATAGAACAAATTCCTTCTTCCAGACTCCGGTTCTGCGCGGCGGGTGACTTCACTGACACGAATATCGGAGTTTGCAAAAGCATCTGATGCACTTGAAGGTTTTGTAGGTCACTTTCAGATGCGCTGAAAGATAACTTAATGCCTTCTGACAATCCCAAGGCCCATAATGCAGACAACAGACCTGTATCTCCAGCAACAAAGATGTTTATAAAACCCTATATTATGAAATATTGATTTGAGCTAAATTAAGATGTTGAGTCACAACCTTCTGTCCGGTAAGGAGGACGCGTCAGAAATGACTCTGCAGTAAATTTCACAGGATTCTTTAAACTTTTTTTTTGGAACATTCAGATATTTTTATTAAAAGGAAAACATCAAGATCACTTCACGATTATCGAGGGTCGGATAAGTGGACCCCAACTTATCACAAGAACATTGGTCCTTCACGTGAAGAAAGAAATAATATTCATGCGTGACCACTTTGGGTCGATGCGAGCAATAGTGCGCATGCGTAACTACATCCAATAGACAGTTAATGGAGAAGTGGCCAATAGTGTCTACTACTTATCTATTCATACATGGGACATAGGACCCATTTTCTTTGTCATACCCCATATGTATTACCTTTACCGTAATAGGTGATATATGTTGTTTTTGGGATGACCCCTTTAATTTTTGTCTTTTATAGAAATGCACAGAGTCATGTGACAAATAAGCTCCCTTGATTTTAATAAAAGGCAGCTGGGAAACATGGATTTTGTCACCCAATTAACACATACATAACTCAATTTTTTTCAGCTATCCCATAATAATGAATGTAGCAGATATACGCATGATAAACCACCGCTTCATTCATGAATGGGATGGGGGTTAACTTCCAAACTTGAGAATACCCCTGTAAAGGATGATAGCAAAATTTGACAGCAGTCCGCAGTACAGGTGTGATGTGTACACTTGTCAAATTTGCGAAAAAAAACGTATCATGTGCACAAAACATGCAGAATGCATTCTAAATGATAGGATGCATAATGTATGCATTTTTAATGAGTTTTTATAGCGTTTTTACCACGAAAAAAAAACGCGAAAAAAACACAAAAAAACCTGAATGTGTGCACATAGCCTAAATGTTCAGGTTTGAGGTTTTTAACCTTTTGGAATGACCCGAAAACTAGTCTGTAGTTGTTCAATAATAAAATGAATCATCAAAAATACTTCTACACAGTGCAGAAATGAGCAGATTTGATGACGTTCGAATTTGCCAAATCATGCAGATTTTGCCAGGAAATTCGATTTGCAGCAAAATTGTTCTTGGCGAATAGAATATCCCATATTATGCTCTGAGGTCTGGATAGAATACGGGGCATAATAAGTATAAAATGTAAAAGAATTCCTGAAAACTAATACTCATCTCACGGTTCACCTCTGCTGTTCATTGTCTCCCATCTTGCATCTTCTTACTGCTACGGCGCCCTGCATCTTCACACTAGGCCAGGACTTCCAGGACGACCCTGTACATGCATAGAGTGTGTGTTGTAAGATTGCAACGCACGTCATGACACCAAAACGTTGCCAAAATCTTAAAGTGTGCAGAGACATCCAGGGCCCAGTTGTGCACTCTAGGCCCATGACGTCTGTGCACATGTGCATTGTAAGGGCACGGCGATATCAGTCAGAATTTGTCCCATAAACTTAGGATGATCATTCTAGTCCAGGACTTACAGTCACGACTAGGCTCAGAATGCACATGGTCATCCCGAGACTAGTGGAGGCCAGAAGGAAGATGTGCCAAAGACCATACAGGATAGAGCGAGAAGCAAAAGTGGCCGGGGAGGTGAGTATTGAGGTGTCTATTGCATTTTTTGTGACCTTTTGCCAACCTTCTATGGGGTTCAGCAAAATTCACACAGAGCAAAATTACAAAAAAATCCACATTTTGAAAATTATGGATTTTTTAAAAATTCAAATGGTATTCAGTTCCGCTCAAATACATTTTCCCAACTGTAGATATTGCCCATCTCTGCAGTCCATCAGATGCAGCCAGTTTCCAATGCAAAGAGCACAGGCTGGGAATCTTCTTGCTATACAGCTTGCAAGTGCTGCTCTGAAGCTGTCCAAATTGTTTCTATGCCCTGGCACTCCTTCAAAGCTGCAGAGCAGTATTGAATAGTACAGTAGTTTGGACCAGTGGCTCAACCGTGCAGCTTGTTCGAACTGCCAGTCATCAGGAGTGCCGGAGGCAGGAGAGCAGTGCTTTCTTCAAGATTGAAGACAAACCCTTTAAGCACTAACTGTATGGTTTAATTATTTGTACACAGTACGGTATGTCAATACATTACACATGGAAGGGGATGTCAACAAATGGCATAACAGAAAGAAACGGTCCACCACAAAGCTGACTCCGATCAAGAGGAAGACATCCATAGGAATCCCATGTTTCAAAAATGTAGGTAAAAAACATAATTAGAAACGTCATTGTTGGCAAAATTGGGATGTTTAAATCCTGCCCCAAGTCCTCCCTAGGAACACCTCCATATCCCACCCGGAAATGTCCTCAAACTGAACTGGACTGCCAGTCTTTGGGTGGGGTTAACAAATTTTGTCCATGACATCCTCAAATTTGCTGGGGTTGCTTCTAAAAATTCATCACAATCCCAACAAATTCAGAAATGTTATCAAATATATTAAAAGATGGAACGTAAACTGACTAAAGCCTAATATTCGATTTTGCCCAAAAAGTTACATAAAAGGGTTTTTCAAAAATTCTAGTAGGAAATGCTCAGGTCATTTGCAGCAGAAAAATTCAACTATAAGTACCGTACTTCTCCCTGGAGGACCATTCAAACTACTGGATTTTCCTACAAATTTAAGGTGATGGCAGCTTATTTTTTAGGGACATTTCCAATAAAAAGTAATTGCTCAAAGTAGACAATAACCAAGCATATCATGGGATAATTCACATAAATCACCATTATAGTGTCAACATGGGACAACCAGTTAAGGTTAGTGTTGGGTTTTAGTAGAATCATTAGAAATGCTGATGTTGTCGTTTTAAACGGAATTATATGAGAATGTACGCAGTCACACAAAATAGCCAACATATCCACTGTACAAATAAGCAGAGCCCCATAGGGAACACTGCTTGTATTCAGAAGATTTGGCACTAACTCTATCCCACATACATCCAAAATTAAAAAGGGGAAAGTTCTACCTAGTCTCCTCCAAGCTGCAGAAGTAAAACATAATTAGTCTACAATCCCAACCGGAAAACATTGCTATTTTGTGATGTCACATACTTACTACATTTATAGGGTTAGTCCATTCTTGTTACATAGGTAAAATTGCAAAGTGCTTGTAAAAACAAGGAATTTTGCAATTCACTTGTTTTTAAAGGGAACCTATCACCTCCATGCTAGTCTGGTTTTCTGTAAGGGTCTCGTTTGCTTTCAGTCACTGGGATGGTGTGGGGAGCATATACAGTCACTGCTTACTACACAGGAGGCACGCCGTAATTGCTCACTGCATATCTCAATTTTCTCCTAGTTCTGTACACACTGCGGATCTGACTGTTAGACAAGGTACATGGCAAGTGAAAACAGCACGCTAAATGTATATAGTGGGTTGGAACTATTGCCCCCATCGTCTGACTAAGCACAAAGGATTTTTTTCTCCAGCCTCAGTCCTCCTTGTATAGTCAGATGAGGAGAAGATTTATTTCATCTCCTATCACAGCATTTCTCTGACACCTCATCAGTATGTGTTATTAACATTCAGCTCCTCTGTCAGTTGAGACACAGGTCTCAGGAGGCGTGTTTTCTCAGACTGCAGCCTGTTCCTGACACCTGACTAGGGCAGGTTGTTTGAATTATGTGATGGGGCAATTTTATTAAGATCTCGGAGAACCTCTTTAATAGAGTACTCTCCATTTTAATTTAGATGAAAAATGAAAACAAGTTTCCTTAGCTGTGCTCCCCTAAAAGTGGATTGGATTATATTAGAAAATCACAATTTTCTTTTTTTTCACAAGCACTGTCGCTCTTGGTTATGGGCCATTTCGGATACTGCAGCGTATTCAATTAAATCAAAGGATTTTTCTGAAATTAGAATATATGTTTTGTCTATGGTGATAATTACCATAGAAAAATGCCCGCCTCATATGTCCGCCATCTTGCTACACCTGTCATAAAATATTGTATAATACGAGGCACTGTTCTTAGAAATAGGCGGCCATGTTTCTTCTATCATGGTAGTGCTGATATAAATGTTCATGGTTTGCCAAATTAATTCAGAAATGTAAATTATGTGGCATTACATGAGCTCAGATTTGTGCATCCTTAGAATTAGAAATCAGGACGCAGCCACGAACCGCACCAAAACATGATGTAATTATTACGTAAAGTCCTGAGGGTCTAAGAAGGAGATACAGTGTAGGTGGATATCCTCCTGTAGCCCACACAGGACATTGGGAAGGAAGTCCTCTGACTATGGGCCATCTGGCTGCCTTTGTACACCCACCTTTGATTGGAAGCTCCAGGGTTTTAATGATATTGTCATAATAGAAGACACAGAAGGAAAACAGGAAAAATAACATCGCTATTTTTTGCGCTTTCTTCCCATGAGAATGAAGTAGACATTATTTCCCATGTCTGACCTTTACCAGTTCTGGGTATTTTTGCTGGTTATCTCTCTAGAATAAGGATATTATTTTGCTATCTGTATACTATGTACTTTTATGGGCTTTTTTGAAAAAAAACAAATGGCCATGCTGATATGTAAGTCGGGGAAAACTTTAAAGTTTAAAAGTTTATTGTCAAAGTGATCATTATGAATGCTAATATTGAGGTTTTTCTTTTTATGTTTTTTTTTTTTCACAACTATAAAAATTGTTAAAATGTATTGTTGGATCCAGCTTGTCCGTGTATTACAAGATTGCAATGGTGAGAGAATTCCTATAAGCGGTCTCTATACAGATTAAAATAGGAACAGAGAAAAATCTGTCGCACTCATCCCGTGGCTAAAAAATGATTCCTTTATTACATACCGGGCAGAGGATACAGACACATAAAAAGAGCGATGACCGTTTCATGCTGCCAATAGCTTCATCCAGACTTTATCTGTGGCTTCATCCAAAATTTTCTTAGCCACGGGGTGAGGGCCACAGTTTTTTTTCTGTTCCTATACAATGCCTACAAGTAGTATTCAACCCCCTGCAGATTTAGCAGGTTTAATAAGATGCAAATAAGTTAGAGCCTTCAAACTTCAAACAAGAGCAGGATTTATTAACAGATGCATAAATCTTACAAACCAAAAAGTTTTGTTGCTCAGTTAAATTTTTATAAATTTAAAACATAAAAGTGTGGGTCAATTATTATTCAACCCCTAGGTTTAATATTTTGTGGAATAACCTTTGTTTGCAATTACAGCTAATAATCGTCTTTTATAAGACCTGATCAGGCCAGCACAGGTCTCTGGAGTTATCTTGGCCCACTCCTCCATGCAGATCTTCTCCAAGTTATCTAGGTTCTTTGGGTGTCTCATGTGGACTTTAATCTTGAGCTCCTTCCACAAGTTTTCAATTGGGTTAAGGTTAGGAGACTGACTAGGCCACTGCAACACCTTGATTTTTTGCCTCTTGAACCAGGCCTTGGTTTTCTTGGCTGTGTGCTTTGGGTCGTTGTCTTGTTGGAAGATGAAATGACGACCCATCTTAAGATCCTTGATGGAGGAGCGGAGGTTCTTGGCCAAAATCTCCAGGTAGGCCGTGCTATCCATCTTCCCATGGATGCGGACCAGATGGCCAGGCCCCTTGGCTGAGAAACAGCCCCACAGCATGATGCTGCCACCACCATGCTTGACTGTAGGGATGGTATTCTTGGGGTCGTATGCAGTGCCATCCAGTCTCCAAACGTCACGTGTGTGGTTGGCACCAAAGATCTCGATCTTGGTCTCATCAGACCAGAGAACCTTGAACCAGTCAGTCTCAGAGTCCTCCAAGTGATCATGAGCAAACTGTAGACGAGCCTTGACATGATGCTTTGAAAGTAAAGGTACCTTACGGGCTCGTCTGGAACGGAGACCATTGCGGTGGAGTACGTTACTTATGGTATTGACTGAAACCAATGTCCCCACTGCCATGAGATCTTCCCGGAGCTCCTTCCTTGTTGTCCTTGGGTTAGCCTTGACTCTTCGGACAAGCCTGGCCTCGGCACGGGAGGAAACTTTCAAAGACTGTCCAGGCCGTGGAAGGCTAACAGTAGTTCCATGAGCCTTCCACTTCCGGATGATGCTCCCAACAGTGGAGACAGGTAGGCCCAACTCCTTGGAAAGGGTTTTGTACCCCTTGCCAGCCTTGTGACCCTCCACGATCTTGTCTCTAATGGCCTTGGAATGCTCCTTTGTCTTTCCCATGTTGACCATGTATGAGTGCTGTTCACAAGTTTGGGGAGGGTCTTAAATAGTCAGAAAAGGCTGGAAAAAGAGATAATTAATCCAAACATGTGAAGCTCATTGTTCTTTGTGCCTGAACTACTTCTTAATACTTTAGGGGAACCAAACAGAATTCTGGTGGGTTGAGGGGTTGAATAATAAATGACCCTCTGAAATGACTTTTCACAATTTAAAAAAAAATAAACAAAGAAATAACATTCTTTTTTGCTGCAGTGCATTTCACACTTCCAGGCTGATCTACAGTCCAAATGTCACAAAGCCAAGTTAATTCCAAATGTGTAAACCTGCTAAATCTGCAGGGGGTTGAATACTACTTGTAGGCACTGTATATGATATTGTTTCCTGTTGAGAATCCATGTGTTATTTTATTATAACTGACTCAGGACTATGATATTTATCTCAATATGTTACTCCATTAACTTGATTGCAGATACTAGTAGTGATGAGCGAACGTGCTGGGATTAGGTGTTATCCAAGTCCTTTCCACTTCCTGCCGACTTCAACTCAAAAATATTTCATGAATCCGTTCATTCCTCAACCAAGAATCTGCAAAAACCCTAGTCCATGCCCTCATCATCTCTCGCCTTGACTACTGCAACCTCCTGCTCTGTGGCCTCCTCTCTAACACTCTCGCACCCCTCCAATCTATTCTAAACTCGGCTGCCCGACTAATCCACCTGTCCCCCCGCTATTTCCCAGCTTCTCCCCTCTGTAAATCCCTTCACTGAGCCATCGCGGACAGGATCCTCTCTCCTCCTGTACCAGTTATGACTTGTATTGTTTAAGATTATTGTACTTGTTTTTATTATGTATACCCCTCCTCACATGTAAAGTGCCATGGAATAAATGGCGCTATAACAATAAATAATTATAATAATAATCTGCCATGCTCAGGTGCTGAGTGTCTTCGGCGTGCTCAAATACTATATTGGATTTGCCACGACTGCATGTCTCGTGACTGTTGCCTAACAAACAGAAAATCCCTGAATGTGTTGCGGCTGTCGAACAGCCCCGAGACATGCAGCCACGGGGACTCCAACATAGTATTCGAGCATGCCGAAGACACTCAGCACCCGAGCATGGCGGATAACACCTTATCCCAGGACGTTTTGCTCATCACTACTGTCGACCAATCCTCTTCTCATTTATTGGTCACTATACAGAGGTGTATGATGGTCTCTGTGCTGTCAGAACATGTTCTCATCTGATAGATAATACAATATAATAATCTTAAAAATATAATACTTAAAAAAGTATTTTGCCTAAGCCCCCTATACACATTAGACTAATGTCAGCCGAATATCCAAAATCAACAGGTTCAACCAACAGTCTAATGTGTAGGAGGACACCGTCCGACTGATGGTCAGAACAGATGTTGATCGAGCATTTCAGATTTCGGATGGCCGATCACTTGTTCTCCCAGAGATAAGCCAACGGCCAACATGCCAGTCGACGGATTTCACGTAAAGAACACATGAGCGCTTGGCTGAACGAATGCTCCTGTGTGTGGGAGAGTCGGCTGAGATGGCTGAAGCATAATTAGTCTGACAGCCATCTAATGTCTATGTCCAGTTTTAAGCTTACATGGCTTTGGGCAGAATAATGGTTCATCTGATCGGCAGCTATCTCAGCCATCTCTCCCTTTCACAGGAACACTCACTCTGATCCTGAGAGAGTTACTAACAGACATGTCTGGGGGTGGTTTATCTCAAGGAGATCAAAATGATCTGCAGTCAAAATCAAACATGCCTGATCCCTAACTCTCGCGACAATCGGGCCACCATAGACACTAGACTGTTGGCTGAACTTGTTGATATTGGCAGATTCAGCTGACGTTAATCTAATGTGTATTGCAGGGCTTTACCCTTAAAAAAATGACTCCAGATAACCAGCTACTAGGTGTCTCCATTCATTATAACCTGTTGTTCCCTGCCTGTTGTCAAGTGTAATCTGTCTCTTACAGGAGAGATTCCCCCACTCTCTTGTCCTTCAAACTGTACATTGATTTAACAAAGACAGTCACTCAGTTCAATGCAGGCCAGGAGAAGGACAATTTCAGCATCTAGAGTGCTGACAGAAGAACCTCCCATTGAACAGTAGAATAAGAATTTGGTCAAAAGCAGTTTCAACTTTTGCAGGATCATGGTAGAATGACCATACTTATCTACAGGTCATGTAAGAAAGACAGATATGATTAAAGAAATTTCTCAGGAAATCGATATAAGTCAGGAATACAGATGAGTAAATCTCCCAAGATTGGTTTCAGGCAGATTTGTTCAAATCGTGAATAGAGCAAATCTGTCCCAACAAGGTCTCTCCAAACCCCAAAGTATGATAAATGAATGTGAGATTATACTCCTCTGTCCTAAGCCCATGCCACACCTGTCCTTCCGCAACATTTCCCCACCTGGTTCTCCACTCACTTTGGATCGTTCTTCAAAACATTATTTTCTTTGGTTTTAGGATGTTTCAGCGCTAACAATGCCTCACAAGGTCACATGGGACGTGACGCACGTCATAGTTGACAATGACATGTGTTGCCCTATGTGACCATGTGAGACCCAAACAGTTCCGGAAGATCCAGACCAAAGACTGAGTCAAAAAGTTTGGTTTGTGGGTAGATGAGGCAGCAGGACAAGTGAGGATCTAGAAACAGGTGGGTATAATCTTTATATTTTTTAACCCCTTCTATGACCTAACTAGAATCAGCGATTTTGCTGGATTTGGGCAAATGAAACTCAGAAATATTCAGATTCTGGCGAATCTGAATTTTTTCGTGGACATTTTTAATGATTTTGATTTGTTACGAATCAATTTACTCATCTCTAGTCAGGAAGGAGCAGAACCATCCTGATTGGGTACACCTTGTCATGGTGGGATGGGTTTTTATGCTTTTTTGATAGGGTACTTAGTTATCACTGTTCCAATGTTATTTCCATGTATTGTTACCATTTACTTACTCCGAGTATATGCTTATTTTGTTTTGTTTTAGTTTTTTCTTGAGTTTTGTCTGTGAAATGGCCACAGTGTGAACGTGCTCTTACACATTGCACTTATAACAACTTATGTTCTCACTAATTTATTTGTCTTTGCCGTAGTTTCTTGGACTTTGTACAAATCGGGACATGGCTCTTCCTTTCTGAGACAGGCTTTTATCTACAGTTATATGAAAAAGTTTGGGCACCCCTATTATTCTTAAGCTTAATGTTTTATAAAAATTGTTTTTTTTTGCAACAGCTATTTCAGTTTCATATATCTAATAACTGTTGGACACAGTAATGTTTCTGCCTTGAAATGAGGTTTATTGTATTGGGACCAGCTGCTTCGAAAGCATCACCAAACCAGGGATTCAAGCTTCAGGAGGCTAATTTGCATATTCCAGGTGCCTTCTGGGAGAAGCGAAGTCTCCCTAAGCTAGAAGATCGTTGGGTACAGCCGGGACCAGCTGCTTCGAAAGCATCACCAAACCAGGGATTCAAGCTTCAGGAGGCTAATTTGCATATTCCAGGTGCCTTCTGGGAGAAGCGAAGTCTCCCTAAGCTAGAAGATCGTTGGGTACAGCCGGGACCAGCTGCTTCGAAAGCATCACCAAACCAGGGATTCAAGCTTCAGGAGGCTAATTTGCATATTCCAGGTGCCTTCTGGGAGAAGCGAAGTCTCCGTAAGCTAGAAGATCGTTGGGTACAGCCTGGACCAGCTGCTTCGAAAGCATCACCAAATTTTTGCCTGTAGGACATTATTGCAAGAGAGCTTGGCTGAGTAGATTACACAAGAAGGAAAACACACAGCAAGTCAGCAGGATCTAGGAGCAACATGGCAGATGTGACAACCTACATGGTGAGCTGCAGCATGTGCTACATGTTCACAGATCGACCAGAAGAAGAATCCAATTTCACCTGTCAGAAGTGTAGACTAGTGGCCCTTTTAGAAGAAAAGGTGCGGGGTCTGGAAGAAAGAATAGCAACTTTGAAACTCATCAAAGAGAATGAAGACTTTCTAGACAGAACAGAAGCATCTCTACTGGTCACAGAAGGTGCAAAAAGTGTCAGAGTACCTCCAAAAGCAGATGAGTGGAAGCATGTGACCAAAAGAAGCAAGAAGACGATGGAGAAATCACCAACCACACAACTGAAGAACCGATATCAAATCTTTGTAGAGGATGAAGATGGCACACCTAAGAATGAAGCAATACCAGCAAGCAAAAAAGAAAAGGGCACACAGCAACAAGTGACAGCAAAAAGTACAGCCAAGAAGCAACGAAGAGTGGTGGTGGTGGGAGACTCACTACTGAGAGGCACCGAAGCAGCCATCTGCAGACCGGACATAACTGCAAGAGAAGTATGCTGCCTTCCAGGTGCGATGATCAAGGATGTGACCGATAGGATACCAAAGCTCTTCAGCTCCAAGGACGTCCACCCATTTCTTCTGATACATGTTGGCACCAATGACACGGCAAGGAAGGACCTACCGACAATCTGCAAGGACTTTGAAGAGTTGGGGAAGAAAGTAAAGGAACTGGATGCACAGGTAGTTTTTTCTTCTATCCTTCCAGTAGACGGGCATGGCACCAGGAGATGGAACAGGATCCTTGATGCAAACAACTGGCTAAGACGATGGTGCAGACAACAAGGATTTGGATTCCTGGACCACGGTGTGAATTACTGGTATGATGGACTCCTCGCCAGAGACGGACTACACCTCAACAAACCTGGGAAACACACATTCGCCAGAAGACTCGCTACACTCATCAGGAGGGCGTTAAACTAGAAGAAGAGGGGACGGGAAGAAAAACATTAGACTCGAACAAAGACGACCCAGGAAAACATACTCAGAAGGGAGGTAAGAACATTTCTAAAACAATCCACAGTGAGGAGATTGGAACAAAACAAAATCCTCTAAACTGCATGCTCGCAAACGCCAGAAGCCTGACAAACAAGATGGAAGAACTAGAAGCAGAAATATCTACAGGTAACTTTGACATAGTGGGAATAACCGAGACATGGTTAGATGAAAGCTATGACTGGGCAGTTAACTTACAGGGTTACAGTCTGTTTAGAAAGGATCGTAAAAATCGGAGAGGAGGAGGGGTTTGTCTCTATGTAAAGTCTTGTCTAAAGTCTACTTTAAGGGAGGATATTAGCGAAGGGAATGAGGATGTCGAGTCCATATGGGTCGAAATTCATGGAGGGAAAAATGGTAACAAAATTCTCATTGGGGTCTGTTACAAACCCCCAAATATAACAGAAACCATGGAAAGTCTACTTCTAAAGCAGATAGATGAAGCTGCAACCCATAATGAGGTCCTGGTTATGGGGGACTTTAACTACCCGGATATTAACTGGGAAACAGAAACCTGTGAAACCCATAAAGGCAACAGGTTTCTGCTAATAACCAAGAAAAATTATCTTTCACAATTGGTGCAGAATCCAACCAGAGGAGCAGCACTTTTAGACCTAATACTATCTAATAGACCTGACAGAATAACAAATCTGCAGGTGGTTGGGCATTTAGGAAATAGCGACCACAATATTGTGCAGTTTCACCTGTCTTTCACTAGGGGGACTTGTCAGGGAGTCACAAAAACATTGAACTTTAGGAAGGCAAAGTTTGAACAGCTTAGAGATGCCCTTAATCTGGTAGACTGGGACAATATCCTCAGAAATGAGAATACAGATAATAAATGGGAAATGTTTAAGAACATCCTAAATAGGCAGTGTAAGCGGTTTATACCTTGTGGGAATAAAAGGACTAGAAATAGGAAAAACCCAATGTGGCTAAACAAAGAAGTAAGACAGGCAATTAACAGTAAAAAGAAAGCATTTGCACTACTAAAGCAGGATGGCACCATTGAAGCTCTAAAAAACTATAGGGAGAAAAATACTTTATCTAAAAAACTAATTAAAGCTGCCAAAAAGGAAACAGAGAAGCACATTGCTAAGGAGAGTAAAACTAATCCCAAACTGTTCTTCAACTATATCAATAGTAAAAGAATAAAAACTGAAAATGTAGGCCCCTTAAAAAATAGTGAGGAAAGAATGGTTGTAGATGACGAGGAAAAAGCTAACATATTAAACACCTTCTTCTCCACGGTATTCACGGTGGAAAATGAAATGCTAGGTGAAATCCCAAGAAACAATGAAAACCCTATATTAAGGGTCACCAATCTAACCCAAGAAGAGGTGCGAAACCGGCTAAATAAGATTAAAATAGATAAATCTCCGGGTCCGGATGGCATACACCCACGAGTACTAAGAGAACTAAGTAATGTAATAGATAAACCATTATTTCTTATTTTTAGTGACTCTATAGCGACAGGGTCTGTTCCGCAGGACTGGCGCATAGCAAATGTGGTGCCAATATTCAAAAAGGGCTCTAAAAGTGAACCTGGAAATTATAGGCCAGTAAGTCTAACCTCTATTGTTGGTAAAATATTTGAAGGGTTTCTGAGGGATGTTATTCTGGATTATCTCAATGAGAATAACTGTTTAACTCCATATCAGCATGGGTTTATGAGAAATCGCTCCTGTCAAACCAATCTAATCAGTTTTTATGAAGAGGTAAGCTATAGACTGGACCACGGTGAGTCATTGGACGTGGTATATCTCGATTTTTCCAAAGCGTTTGATACCGTGCCGCACAAGAGGTTGGTACACAAAATGAGAATGCTTGGTCTGGGGGAAAATGTGTGTAAATGGGTTAGTAACTGGCTTAGTGATAGAAAGCAGAGGGTGGTTATAAATGGTATAGTCTCTAACTGGGTCGCTGTGACCAGTGGGGTACCGCAGGGGTCAGTATTGGGACCTGTTCTCTTCAACATATTCATTAATGATCTGGTAGAAGGTTTACACAGTAAAATATCGATATTTGCAGATGATACAAAACTATGTAAAGCAGTTAATACAAGAGAAGATAGTATTCTGCTACAGATGGATCTGGATAAGTTGGAAACTTGGGCTGAAAGGTGGCAGATGAGGTTTAACAATGATAAATGTAAGGTTATACACATGGGAAGAGGGAATCAATATCACCATTACACACTGAACGGGAAACCACTGGGTAAATCTGACAGGGAGAAGGACTTGGGGATCCTAGTTAATGATAAACTTACCTGGAGCAGCCAGTGCCAGGCAGCAGCTGCCAAGGCAAACAGGATCATGGGGTGCATTAAAAGAGGTCTGGATACACATGATGAGAGCATTATACTGCCTCTGTACAAATCCCTAGTTAGACCGCACATGGAGTACTGTGTCCAGTTTTGGGCACCGGTGCTCAGGAAGGATATAATGGAACTAGAGAGAGTACAAAGGAGGGCAACAAAATTAATAAAGGGGATGGGAGAACTACAATACCCAGATAGATTAGCGAAATTAGGATTATTTAGTCTAGAAAAAAGACGACTGAGGGGCGATCTAATAACCATGTATAAGTATATAAGGGGACAATACAAATATCTCGCTGAGGATCTGTTTATACCAAGGAAGGTGACGGGCACAAGGGGGCATTCTTTGCGTCTGGAGGAGAGAAGGTTTTTCCACCAACATAGAAGAGGATTCTTTACTGTTAGGGCAGTGAGAATCTGGAATTGCTTGCCTGAGGAGGTGGTGATGGCGAACTCAGTCGAGGGGTTCAAGAGAGGCCTGGATGTCTTCCTGGAGCAGAACAATATTGTATCATACAATTATTAGGTTCTGTAGAAGGACGTAGATCTGGGTATTTATTATGATGGAATATAGGCTGAACTGGATGGACAAATGTCTTTTTTCGGCCTTACTAACTATGTTACTATGTACTAACAGAAAATGTGCAATCTGCATTCAAACAAATTTTGACAGGTGCATAAGTATGGGCACCCGTATCATTTTCTTGTTTTAAATACTCCTACCTACTTTTTATTGACTTACTAAAGCACTTTTTTTGGTTTTCTAACCTCATTGAGCTTTGAACTTCATAGCCAGGTGTATGCAATCATGAGAAAAGCTACTTAAAGTGGCCACTTGCAAGTTGTTCTCCTGTTTGAATCCCCTCTGAAGAGTGGCATCATGGGCTCCTCAAAACAACTGTCTAATGATCTGAAAACAAAGATTATTCAACATAGTTGTTCAGGGGAAGGATACAAAAAGATGTCTCAGAGATTTAACCTGTCAATTTCCACTGTGAGGAACATAGTATGGAAATGGAAGAACACAGGTACAGTTCTTGTTAAGGCCAGAAGTGGCAGGCCAAGAAAAACATCAGAAAGGCAGAGAAGAAGAATGGTGAGATCAGTCAAGGACAATCCTCAGACCACCTCCAGAGAGCTGCAGCATCAACTTGCTGCATATGGTGTCACTGTGCATCGGTCAACTATACAACGCACTTTGCACAAGGAGAATCTGTATGGGAGAGTGATGCGAAAGAAGCTGTTTCTGCAAACACGCCACAAACAGAGTCGGCTGAGGTATGCAAAAGCACATTTGGAGAAGCCAATTTCTTTTTGGAAGAACGTCCTGTGGACTGATGAAACCAAGATTGAGTTGTTTGGTCATACAAAAAGGCGTTATGCATGGTGGCCAAAAAACACAGCATTCCAGGAAAAACACTTGCTACCCACAGTAAAATTTGATGGAGGTTCCATCATGCTTTGGGGCTGTGTGGCCAATGCCGGCACCGGGAATCTTGTTAAAGTTGAGGGACGCATGGATTCCTCTCAGTATCAGCAGATTCTTGACAATAATGTTCATGAATCAGTGACAAAGTTGAAGTTACGCAGGGGATGGATCTTTCAGCAAGACAATGATCCAAAACACCGCTCCAAATCTACTCAGGCATTCATGCAGAGGAACAATTACACTGTTCTGGAATGGCCATCCCAGTCCCCAGACCTGAATATCATTGAACATCTGTTGGATCATTTGAAGAGGGCTTTCCATGCTCGGCGACCATCAAACTTAACTGAACTGGAATTGTTTTGTGAAGTGGAATGGTCAAAAATACCTTCATCCAGGATCCAGGAACTAATTAAAAGCTACAGGAAGTGACTAGAGGCTGTTATTTTTGCAAAAGGAGGATCTACTAAATATTAATGTCACTTTTCTGGTGGGGTGCCCATACTTACATAGTAACATAGTAACATAGTTAGTAAGGCCGAAAAAAGACATTTGTCCATCCAGTTCAGCCTATATTCCATCATAATAAATCCCCAGATCTACGTCCTTCTACAGAACCTAATTGTATGATACAATATTGTTCTGCTCCAGGAAGACATCCAGGTCTCTCTTGAACCCCTCGACTGAGTTCGCCATCACCACCTCCTCAGGCAAGCAATTCCAGATTCTCACTGCCCTAACAGTAAAGAATCCTCTTCTATGTTGGTGGAAAAACCTTCTCTCCTCCAGACGCAAAGAATGCCCCCTTGTGCCCGTCACCTTCCTTGGTATAAACAGATCCTCAGCGAGATATTTGTATTGTCCCCTTATATACTTATACATGGTTATTAGATCGCTCCTCAGTCGTCTTTTTTCTAGACTAAATAATCCTAATTTCGCTAATCTATCTGGGTATTGTAGTTCTCCCATCCCCTTTATTAATTTTGTTGCCCTCCTTTGTACTCTCTCTAGTTCCATTATATCCTTCCTGAGCACCGGTGACCAAAACTGGACACAGTACTCCATGTGCGGTCTAACTAGGGATTTGTACAGAGGCAGTATAATGCTCTCATCATGTGTATCCAGACTTCTTTTAATGCACCCCATGATCCTGTTTGCCTTGGCAGCTGCTGCCTGGCACTGGCTGCTCCAGGTAAGTTTATCATTAACTAGGATCCCCAAGTCCTTCTCCCTGTCACATTTACCCAGTGGTTTCCCATTCAGTGTGTAATGGTGATATTGATTCCTTCTTCCCATACTTATGCACCTGTCAAATTTTGTTTGAATGCAGATTGCACATTTTCTGTTAGTACAATAAACCTCATTTCAAGGCAGAAACATTACTGTGTCCAACAGTTATTAGATATATGAAACTGAAATAGCTGTTGCAAAAAAAACAATTTTTATAAAACATTAAGCTTAAGATTGATAGGGGTGCCCAAACTTTTTCATATAACTGTATATAGCTCCCTGTGGGCAGTTTTCTGAAAAGTCGGTCCTCCTGCCATGCTCTGCCCTTATTCACATTGGGCTCGGCTGACACTAGCTTAGGTTTTAATACTAGAGACATGATAACACTGTCCCGATTGGGTGCACCTTATTGCGGTGGGATTTTTTTAAAATTAAAATAGTGTTAACTACATACCATATGTTATTCACATGTACTATTACTATTTACTTACTACATGGTATGTGCTTATTTTGCATTTTTCTTGAGCTTTGCCTGTGAAAATTTGTTGTGTGTATACCAACTTATGCTCCGGCTTATTTCTTTTTGTTTTGTTGTAGTTTTTTGTACTTTGTACCGAGGGGCATGGCTCCCCTTTTTTAGCTACGTTGTGCATGATAGTTTGTGGATTTAGTCCGCTCTGCCACAATAATAATAATAATACAGATTCATATGTAATGAAAAACTCTGGTGGTTTATTCAACGCGTTTCAAGGTCTATCTGACCCCTTCATCAGGAAAATACCACAAAGACATCTACCCTTTTTTAGCTAGGCATTTCATCTATATAGCTTCCCAAGGACAGATGTTTGAACTAGTAAGGCTCCTGTTTTGCTCGGTCCTTAATTACACTGGAGTCGGATGACATAAGGTTAGGTTTTGATACTAGAGATAGGATAGGACCATCCCGATTGGGTGCACCTTGTCGTGGTGGGATGGCTTTTATGCTATTTTGATCAAAATAGCGTTAGCTAAGTACTTTATGTTATTTACATGTATTATTACTATTTAATTATATACTTATTACAAGCTTTATGTACATTTTGGGTTTTTTGTTCTTGTTTTTTTTCTATATATATGGTGGGTATCGTGCAGCAGGTTCTATGTACCTCCTATAAATAAACTTCCATCTCTATGCTGCGTAATGATCAGAATGAATACCTGAAATTAGAGTATTTGGAGACTTCGGAGGCATAGTTTACCCCCAATACATTAATTTTAGTATTATCCTCATAAGCATAACAGAGAGAATTGATACAATAACAGTATGATGAGCATCGCACATGGTTCCCATTGATTTCCTATATTCACAGATTTCCATGCGGAGTCCTGAAGAGGCTCCGCAGTGCTGAATCATGGCGTATTCTCCATTGTGTCATTTGGCTGAGTGCAGCTTTCCACTGTCATAGATCTTCTTTATGGTGAGCAATGCAGCAATTGTGGCTTGTGCTGCATTGCTGTAGCTCAGCGGCGCTGCTCATATAGACAGCACAGGCTCACTGATTGGCTGCAGTGCTGTTGACGAGACTTCAGTGCTGCAGTCAAGCACCAAACATCAGGGGACCGCTGAGAGTTAGCACTGGACCCAGGAAGGGTCTGAGTATGGCCTCTGATCTTCCGATCCAAACTAGACAGCCTATAAATAATCTTTATTTACTGTATATAGCGCCAACATATTACGCAACGATTAACAGTTTAGGCTGTCATTGTTCTCCGCGGCTCCTGTTTTTTTGTGCCGCCTAGATCCATGAGTTTTAAGCAAGTTTAAAGGAAACCTAAGGGATCTCCAATGCTGATCCTGTTGTGGGGCGGTGCCAGGGGCGCGTTTACAGATGCCGCTCTCTGTACACAGATTGGGAACTGAAACCGTGTCGGCACCAGCCCTATGACTGAGCGCCGAACTCTGCCAGGGGGAATAAAGTTCATTTCCTCCTGGCAGAGGGGCTCTCAATGCCAGCGCTGCATGGTGTCAGAACGATGTTAACCTGCAGATTAGCACAATATCTGCGGGTTAACAGCGCTATTTTACATTACAGGTTCACTTCATCAAGTGCCTCCTTATTGGGCATCTTGAAACAGCCACACCGCTAGTTTTCAGAGAGTCCTGTATTTCAGCTGATGTTATTTGTGGGTTTTTCTTTGCATCCCGCACAATTTTCCTGGCAGTTGTGGATGACATTTTTGTTGGTCTACCTGACAGTGTTTTTGTTATTACAGAGCCCCTGATTTTCCATTTGTTACTCACAGTTTGAACACTGCTGTTCAAACTTTACTGTTTTATACAGTTCAACTACCTTTTCCCGTAGATCCGTTGACAATTCTTTTGCTTTCCCCATGATTCACAATCCAGAAACATCAGTGGCTGGATGAAAGATGCAGGAGTCTGTCTGGATCCCAGAAACTCACTTAGCTTTTACGCACACACTGATTACAAGCAAACAGGTCACAGGTGAGGATGTTACCTTTAGTAGCCATTCACACCCATTTGTGTCAACTTCTGTGAATGTTATCAGGGCCAAAATCACCAGCGTATGTGAACTTTTGATCAGGGTCATTTGGATGTTTTGGGTTGTTATTATGATTTTAAAAGAGAAAACACAGTAGTTTTGACAATAAATGGCTTCACCCAACCACCAACCATGAGTGGAGAAAAAGTTTTGGTGTTATCATTCATATTCTCTGAAAAAAGGCCAAGAAAGCAAAAATTCTGCCGGGGTATGTAAACTTTTGAGCACAACTGTATATATTCAATATATATATGTAAGATGTAAAAAAATCATTATATTCGCCTCTTGATGCACGATGTGACTTTGCACACACATATACAGAACGGTCCCAGGCCTCAACAGAGCTGGAAATCCCAGCCTAGCATGAGGGACCTGGAGATTTCAGTGAGAGCGGCAAAACAATTAAAAGATGCAACGAGGACTGGATGGGTGATGGTGAGGAGAGGAAGGGCTGAAAAAGCATTTTTTTTTTATTTTTAAAATTTTAATGGCCCTTTATGATTCGGAATTTAGTGAATGCAGATTTTTTGTACAAATTCAATTTCACTCGAATATATTTGCTCATCTCTACCTCACCCCAGCACTGATTGGCATCTTTCTGCCTATGCACAGTGTAAACAGAAAGCAGCCAATCAGTGATGTGAGCGGAGTTATATAGAGCTCAGCCTTCAAAGAACTGCTAGATCTGCATCAAGCGGCCCAGTTAGTTTCCTTTCCCAAACGACAGTTTATCACAGGAGGTATCACGGGAGGTTGCCTTCTTCTGGATAAACAGAGCAATAAAGTATTGGATCAATCTTGTGCCTTTATCTAAGATATCTATATATTGGGTGATCCCCGAGATCATATCATTATTCTCCACAGAACATCGGAGATCAGCAATCTTCTGTTCTGCGGAAGCAGCGATGTCAGGAAACAGCGAGGAAGTCGTTAATTGGAAGTTGTTCTCCTGCATACAATGGGCCTATCTGACCTATCGCTAAATCTGGATATCAAAACAGACCATGGATCCTTTAAAAGATGTTTGACCCCCAAACCTCCTTTTACTATGTATGAGTGCCATTGTTATCAGTGTATAGAATTCTTTCAACACAATGACCTGTAAGAAAATAACACAATATAGGGCTGATGTATACCGCTATAATACATCTCGATAAGATTGGAAGGGTTATTCCCATCTCCAAGAACCTCTCCCAATATGTAGCAGGTGTAATACGAATAATATTAGCAAATATCTCCAACTAGAAATGTAGTATAGTTTTTCTGATTCGCTATGTCTCGTTCCTCATGTGCAGGACCTTAGGTATCCATGGTTACGACCAGTGATATAGTGACAGCTAGTTGCTGGAGGAGGTCATAACAATGGATACCTAAGGTCCTGCAGTGCCCTGCACATGAGGAAAGTGATAGGGTGAATCAGAAGAACTATACTACATTTCTATTTTGAGGTATTTGCTAATATTATTATTACACCCACTACATATTGCGATAAGATCTTGGAAATGGGAATACCTCTTTAAGTTGTTTGAAGCCTTAATACATCATAAGTCTAAAAACAAATCTGTGTCCATATGTCTATATTTTTTGTATTAGAATTCATAAGGAATCTGAGACAGAAATAATCATCTCGGTATGCCCCATTGGAGGCCGTATTACGGAGATATTCCCTCCTAGGAGAATTACATATGTTGTAAGAATGCACCATATGGTGGCAGAGATACAACATCTATAGAACACAAAAATAACGTCTGATCTGTAAAATGAAGAAGAAAATTATTTTGTTTCTAAGAAATTTATTTCACAATGATTTGGTAATTGCGCATCTTAGAGATGCGTCCAGGAGTTTCATAGCTTTGAATGTAGACATCAAGCCCATCAGGTCCAACCTGCGGACGGCAGGAACCGCATGGGTCAAACGCTAACATTTACAAAAGTCTGATCTGCCCAATTATAAAATTATTTAGCCATTAATATAAAAAAATAAGTATCGAAACAAGCATAATTGCCCTTTTTAAAGCTGTTTTGCCTAAAAAATGCAATAAAAAGTGATCAAAAAGTCGCATGTACCCCAAAATGGTATCAATAAAAAAGTCAGATCTCCACACAAAGAACGAGCTCTCAATCAGCCCCATCAACAGAGAACTATAAAGTTACAAGTCTCAGAAAATGGCGACAAAAATTGTTTTTTATTTTCCAATATTTTTTTAAACCATTAATATGTATATATACACTGCTCAAAAAAAAATAAAGGGAACACTTAAACAGCAGAATTTAACTCCAAGTAAATCAAACTTCTGTGAAATCAAACTGTCCATTTAGGAAGCAACACTGATTGACAATCAATTTCATATGCTGTTGTGCAAATGGAATAAACAACAGATGGAAATTATTGGCAATTATCAAGACCACAGACCACATCTCAGTACCAATGCTTTCTGGCTGATGTTTTGGTCACTTTTGAATGTTGGTTGTGCTTTCACACTCATGGTAGCATGAGACGGACTCTACAACCCACACAAGTGGCTCAGGTAGTGCAGCTCATCCAGGATGGCACATCAATGCGAGCTGTGGCAAGAAGGTTTGCTGTGTCTGTCAGCATAGTGTCCAGAGGCTGGAGGCGCTACCAGGAGACAGGCCAGTACACCAGGAGATGTGGAGGGGGCTGTAGGAGGGCAACAACCCAGCAGCAGGACTGCTACCTCATCCTTTGTGCAAGGAGGAACAGGAGGAGCCCTGCCAGAACCCTGCAAAATGACCTCCAGCAGGACACAAATGTGCATGTGTCTGTACAAATGGTTAGAAACTGACTCCATGAAGATGGTCTGAGTGCCCGACGTCCACAGATGGGGGTTGTGCTCACAGCCCAACACCATGCAGGACGCTTGGCATTTGCCACAGAACACCAGGATTGGCAAATTCGGCCCTGGCACCCTGTGCTCTTCATAGATGAAAGCAGCTTCACACTGAGCACATGTGACAGACGTGACAGAGTCTAGATACGCCGTGGAGAGTGATCTGCTGCCTGCAACATCCTTCAGCATGACCGGTTTAGCAGTGTGTCAGTAATGGTGTGGGGTGGCATCTCTTTGGAAGGCCACACAGCCCTCCATGTGCTCGCCAGACGTAGCCTGACTGCCATTAGGTACCGAGATGAGATCCTCAGACCCCTTGTGAGACCATATGCTGGTGTGGTTGGTCCTGGTTTCCTCCTAATGCAGGACAATACCAGACCTCATGTGGCTGGAGTGTGTCAGCAGTTCCTGCAAGATGAAGGCATTGAAGCTATGGACTGGCC